>NC_044032.1:338542792-339142792 GCF_901765095.1 Microcaecilia unicolor | reverse complement strand
GTCTGTTGCCAGTTCTAAGTATTGTTAACCGGTGTCTCTATTTTGCAAGTGCGTCTCATGCCTTGAGAGCTTGCTGTCCGTTCGTGTGCTGTAACCATCTACCGCTCTGATAACTCTTTCCCCCCCCCCCCCCCTTCCTTCCTGTCATACAGCTTTATACGTCTGAAACTTTCATGACATTAGAAATCTCTGCTTGAGAAGTCCCGGTCTGTATTCTGTCTCTGTTCCCCGCAGCCACTTTAGATGCTTCCGGGTTTAATTTTCGCTGCATAGACCCCGTCTCTGCCACTTTCGGCACCTTTCTGCCATACTCACTATATATGAAACTGTTACTATGCTCTAAGCCTTCTACCTTTGTATTTTGTCTTTGCTAAAAGTCCAGTTCAAAGTCCTGCACTAATCCTGACAGTTGTCTGCCTTAAGCTCCCGTTGTTACTGCTTTTCTGAGTGAATTTGCCACTTTTTTTCTGCACCCCCTCCCTCCTGTCACAACCTCGGCTGTAAGACTGTTATATTCTGTTGCAATTTATCTCACTTCCACCTATACTTCCTCCTTGCAAAAGGTCTCTTGGCCATTATACAGCATTCTCCTGTCCCCTGGCTCTGTGACTTGTTTTTCTAAGCTATCTGGACTTCAGAAGCATGCTCTTCTCCTTCATGTATTGTCAGTGCTTTATACTATAACTTATGGCTGGCTATCATAGTATACGGCCATCTTCCGGTCTGCATAACTCATTTTTTTTTATTGCTTTTGCGTGTTTAATCCACTGGGTGTCAAATAAAATATAACTAATGATATTTCATAGTCGCTATTCTATTGGCTTGTCCTTGTTAATTGCTCTTGTATGGTTGCTACTGTGACATGTATTCCTTTTTAATTTTCAGTTGTAATTTTAAAATTTGTACTTGTCCTAGTAGCTGTTATCACACCCTTTCAATTTACAATTTGTTTTGGGACAATTTTATACTTTTAATTAATAATGCTTAAGGTTTGTCATTTATTTTCCTATTTGAAATTTGCTTTTGGTTATTTCTACCTTGTGTAATCGGTTCTGAATTCACTTTTATATTAAGGTTTCCTGTTGTTGACAATGCCAGCAGATGTTTCTTTCTCCCAAGCTGTGCATAATTTCATATATAATTGCCTAGGTTTCCCTGAATTTGTAGTTTGAAATGGGTATTTATTGTGACATAATTAGGAAACATACCTTTACAGTTTGCTGTTTAGACGCTATATAGATTATATCCTGCTCCCGTTATAAGCTAGGGGCTATGCTGTCCCCGGCCATCAGCTTCTATTGCTTGCACAATCTATTTTACTGTTTGTATTATGCTGCGTTAGATAGGATCTTATTCACTCTCTAGATAAGATTCTCATATGCTTTGCATTTCCGATACTCATATAGTTCTGGTTTCTTGTGCTCTGTTTTAATGGCGTATCTTGTACTCGTTTAAAGAAATATAAGTTAACATGGGTTTTTGAATCCCGGTTTTGAACAGTATTATAGATTGTCAGAATTATAAATTGTCCTCATATTTAAGTCTCATTTGAAGGTTGCTTTTAGATAATTTTAATAACCGGTGAGCCTGACTATATTATAACGTTATCTACAGGAAATACTGCACTTCCTCGCTCGCATTGTGGTTTTCGACCTCCGAGTGCATACAACTTGGACTGGCTTATTTTTAACACTTGCAGTAATGACTTATGTTATAATGTTTCCTAATGAATATTTCCACGTCCTGAGAATGACCATCACTTTTAAATAATATGGTTCTATAAAGAATTAAATTGTGTAAGTCTTTATAACAAGTTTTCTGTTTTTACTCGACATCATTGTGAGCTTAGATATAACACAGAAAGTCACATGAAATTACAATGGTTTATTGTTACATTAAGAGCTAGATAACCCCTTGTATAACTTATATGATAATAGAAGTATTATGTACTATATAGAAGCATCTCTTTGCTTTTACCTTAATAGATAGGTATATAAAATAGGTTTTACCTTTCCTGTTGAGAAGATGATGGCTGCGTGCCATGAGAATACAGCGTTGCTTCACTTCTTCAGTTATTTCCTGTTGGTTCTTTATAACCCAACCCACCTTCTCTTTCCTTCTAATGCTGCAGTTGTTCTGTTTGTCATCATTTAGACATATCATTTCAGTCACTGAGTAGTATGTATGTTTTATGCCGTATGATTAGAAGATCTTGGTGTAAGAATCACATGTTTTAATTTGTTTTTTTCCCTTTCACCTGTTTAGGCACAAAAGCTTCCTGCCATTGCATTCGGGTTTATTTTATTTACTATGTTCCTTTTCTGAGTGTATGGGTATTAACTTGTCATATTTGCACCACGATTCTGGTGTCCTGTTTCACAATTTATTATAATATATGCTTCTCTTATATTTTCCTGTTTAGATGCTGCTTCCAACCTATCCGGTACCCGCCCCAAAAGCATTTAATATGTATTTACCTTTATTTCAATTATTCCAGGGGTATAGCTCTGGACTACACATGTTACAATGCCTTTCTTGTCTTTTGTTGAAATCGGTGTTTCATTAACATATATGCTTATCCCCTGTTACTCTTATTATAGTATGTAGAAGTATCATGTCTTGTTTAATGTCTATATTTTGTTTCTATACACAGCTCCCAATATAACTTTACAGTTTATTATTTGCCTTACATTACAAATAGGGTAGGCCCAGTTTTTACCATATAATATGTACACTTTATTTTTATTTCGCAGCTGGATCCTTAAAGTCTTCAGAATCGGCTGCCGCCCTTAAGGTGCCCTACAGTTCGTCCCTCATATACGTAAATATACAGACATGATGCCAGGCTCTGCTGTTCCAGGCTGGAGATTATTGCCAGGTCCTTGTTTACATTTTGTAATTTAAAGTTGGGAAATTTTTACTCCAATTCCCTATACTCTATATCTTTTCTATTTCTATATCTTTATCTTGCAATGAGTTAGAACAATTGACAATTACTGGTACTGACTGGGATTGCGGTAAACCACCCCATATTGGGACTAATATCTGCCATAAGCAGGTTAACCGTGGTTGGGGTGACAGTAACTAAAATTATAGATTTTGGAATATACACCTGTTTTAAGGTGTCCTCTAGTGAGGTGTTTGATTTTGCGTAACTGGTATATTTGGCCCCCTTGGATATACTTATAGCTGGTATCGATCAGTTGCTTGGGTTTAACTACTGATCTAGAGATTAGTCGGGAGGGTGCCTGTCCTAATTCCGGCAGGGTATATCCTGGATTTCTGAGTCTAGAACACTTAGGAACGTTAACTGGGGGTGTGTATAGGTCAAGGATGCATTTATGGGGCTCTTGACTATGTATAATCCCTACTCTTCAGACTTTTTTTTTCTTTAATACTTTTACTAATTTTAACGCTTATATTGGGTTGTGAGCAAATGTTAGTTCTCTGTCTCTCCAAATTATGGGGATTCCTTTACCATCCCTTTTGTGAGTAGTTAAATCTTGTACAAGTACTTTGATGGTGGAGTGAGTTTCTATTTCTTTGGACAGACTACATAAGGTCTAGACATTAAAAGTTATTTGAGTTATGAAAGATACGTAAGAGTTATTGGATTTATACTGAAGATACATAAGAGTTTTTTTGGAGTTATTACAGAAGATACATAAGAGGTTTGATATAGTGTAGAAACTGTTAGATAGAGTTCAGGGACTGATGCTCTGCGAGGCTTCCACTTGCTAAGGGGCAAATTCTTGTGTTGTCCGTTTGGTAGGTGACAGTGCCTAGTTAGGGATTGTTAGGGGTTTAGATACAGCTAGGGTACTAACACAAACATAGTTTTAGGGACATGTAAATACTTGGATATAGCTTAGGTACTAACCCAGATTTCGTCATAAATAATGTAGGGAATTTAGCAAGCATGGTTAGAGTAGTTAGGGAATGACGGAACGGACATTTGAGTCCTTTAGCATAGATTTTGCACGGTGCGGTGTCCCCCGCCTTATATCTATCTGTCTACCCAGCGCAGGGTAACACAGTAGTGGGTGTGTGCCGTTAAGGTATCCCCACCGAGACGGTGGTGTGACCTTTCGGATTTCCTCCGTGTACCTGTAGTTTATTGTCACGTTAGTTGTGATAACCTACGGTGTTGGTGATTTTTAGTTGTATTCATAGTCGGATTTCTATTGGCAATTGTATATTCGGATTTTTTTTTTTGGAGATAATAGTAACAGATAGTAGTGATATAGGTGTTTTATAAGACTAGATTTGCCAATACTATTTGACACAACCCAGATATCGGTGTTCTACCATACCAGAGTTCTGGTACCCAATTCATTATGCTGCCTCTTGAGAGAGTGATAAATCACTTCCCAGGAGACCACATAAATCTTATAAAGTTTTGCCAAATATGGCATTCCTGGAATAAGTTTCAGCCTGGACTCTCGTGGCCCCGTAAGGGCACCTTTAATACCAAAAATCTGCAAAGGTTATTAGACTTTATTTACACATACACACCCGATTCCACCCGTCATCTCCACTATCAGATTCTCAGTAGATGGGTATCGACTATCACTGATCACGTGATCCCAGACACTGTCGATCTGACATCGTTATTGATACCTGGTGAGGTCAATCTTAATCCGCGGCCAAGTAGACGGCCCCCTGCAAGAGCCGATTCACTCATTCCACATAACTCCAATGCTCCTAGTGCTAACAATCAGTGCCGGGACTATCGCTCTCAGCCTACTCCCAGCCACCGAACTGAAGTACAGTGCAACCGTTGTTTCCAATTAGGACATTACGCCATGGAATGTCCGTGCTGGCACTTTCCTCATAGTCAATACCGTCAACCTCCTTCAGACTCCCCATCGCTGCGTGTCTCCCGGATGCAGATACGACAGCCACAGAGAGACCGCAGGCGACCGAGTGACCTCCCCTCGCTAGATAACCCACATCGCCAAGACTGTAGGAATGATTACCCTGATAATCGTGGCCGCCGGTCTCAACCAAAAAAAGGCCCACTCATCACTAATATACGACCCAGAGACTACCATTCTGGCCCTAGTCCTGATCGCTATTCCGATATCCTATGTTATCGTTGTCATCAATACGGTCATTATGCACGGGAATGTCCGTTACCACCACAAAATAGACTTAGAAATCAAATGCGCAAAAATCCCCCTGAACGCCAGTCATTCCCTTTATGGAATCCAGACCAACGCCGCCCGCAGTGACTAGGCGTAGTTCACACTAAAGCAGGCATGGATGATCCTATGATCACCCTGCTTATCTGTGATGTCCCTGTCCCCTTTTTAATTGACACAGGCGCTTCTCGCTCTGTGCTGGCTCACGTTCCGCACAAACTGCAGAAACTTCTCAAAGTTTCCCCTAACAACATTACCACCACAGGATTTGATGGTGTCCCAACGGACACACCCCTGCTTGAGCCCCAGCCAATGTGCTATGCCAATGTCCAGTGTTATCGCTGCCAGCAATATGGCCATTATGCCTTCCAGTGTTCTCAACCACCACATCATCTGCCCCGAGCTCAAGTTCGGGCAATGCGGCTATTACGCAACCGTCTGTCCACGACCACGACTACGCGTACCTATAAAACACAGATCTGATTTTGTTGCTCTCAGTTACTCATACTACTCAGCTCCTCATTTGATATCCAGAAACCATTTATCTGTATATGTGTTGGTGTGATGTTTCTGTTTCTATTACAGGTGATATGTCTTTATTTTATATTTTTCTAGGTTTAATTGCAAGTGTATATTTATGGTACCATACAAATGACCTAACTGAGTCAGCAAGTTATTTATTTGCTTTTATGCATACCTTCCCTGGGGAGTTCTTATCAACTGCAGGGATGAGCGATCCCCAGAGGATGTTCATTTTATGTTTTTTGTATATACCTTAACTGACTTATTTATGCCATTTTACTTTATACGGGATCCCTTTTAAATAAAAGCTGTGTATTGCTCATTGTTAAAATGTTTGCTGCTTTTACTGTTGCGCTGTTTAAATTGATGTGACATTGACTTCTTTAGTTTCTTCATGAATATAAAGCCTTCATTTTTGAAATCTCTTTATGGAGTGTGTGATGTCTGAAAGCGTTTCATTATTTCCTTGTCTAAGAAAGAAGAAATATTTAATAACCATTATCCGTTATATGGAATAAATGCGAGAAATATTCCCTTGAACTGGCCATTTGGGGGAACATTTTGCGCTGATCATAGATTTTGTAGTATTCTTGAACAGAGAATTGGTAAAGCTTTCAGACATAAATAGGGAAAATTATGCATTCCACTTTCTGATTCCTTTCTATTTAAAACAGGTTATCACAATAACCCCTGGAATGCCAACTATTGCGCTTTTTTATCTCTCTGCCTTTCACTGCTAGTGATTGTGAGAAAAACTGGAGATAAACTATTTGTGTGCAGCGGTCCTGGAATTTATGCTTTGTGTATTTAACTAACACCTTGCTTCAACTAACTCTTGCCACGTGGTGGTTTTGTCTTGACGCGATATGCTTCTTCCTACTTCTTTGTCTGATTGAAAAGGGTTACTTAAACTCTATGTGAAGGTCAATCAATGGTGTCTGCACTTTTGAATGTTTTTTTTTCCATTTGTCTTTTTCAAGGAACCTTTTTCTGGCATTGCCTTCTGAATATGCCTTGCTGCAATTCAGATGTATCATATTTTGTTTTATTTTTATTTTTTTTTTATTAAGCCTATTTTTATCTTACACCCTTCAGGGTGCTTTTTTAAATTTTTTTAATTTTTTTAATTTTTTTTCATTCTCGATGCTTTGTTTCTTACCATGCCTCCTTCCTGGCCCCCATTTATACCCACGACCCGCCTCCTAGCATTATGACTTCATTCAATAAATTTACCACATAAATTGCACTACTGGTCTGTTTAAGTTTTGCCTTTCCCCAGATGGATACAGGAATTCCGTTGACGTCCCTCACCGAGGAGACGACTGCTAGCAAAGAAGAGCTACCCAATAATGTATCTGATCTGAAGGCTATGTTGCAGCAAAGAATCGCTAGATTAAAGGACAGATGCACAGACCCCAACATTACCCGGTGTGAGATACGAGACATTATTGAGCGTGAGTTTCAACAGATGCATCGATTGGTCCATGAGCGAAAGAGACAGGCTCTCCACTTACTGGAGTTGCAAGAAGCTTTGGCCTCTACCCTTCTTTCTGATTCGTCTAGCTCGTAAGTCCTGCTGGCCTCCTGCAGCTGAGGGCTCAACCCTTGGTGAATGTTAGTCATCGCAGGTGAAGATTCCATACCTATTGGCGATCGATTTCAATGCATTGACTATTTTTGTGCACCATAATCCTGACCCTCCATACCTCAATAACTTGAACAATCAACATCATCTCTAAATTTTAATTTTTACTCTTTTCTTTTGTTCCATATACTTAACCATTGTTATTTGATCATGTCTTAAAAATTACCAATCTGTCTCGCACATTATGCAAGCCAGAAGTGGGGATATATTATGCAAATCCCAATTTCTAGTATTAAGAGGGTTGCAATTGACCCCTACCAAACAGGAGATATAATTTTATATATACTATTGCTATTTATGTAAATTGGCTTTTCATTATTGAACCCTTATGGTTTCGCTTTTGCTTTTGCACTTAATTAGCACTGTTTTCTCCATGTTTACATTGTCTTTCATTTCTCTTGACATCTATATATTATTTGACTCTTGATGGACTGATTATGATGGTATATGCCTAGAATAAAGACATGGAAAGATCCAAGTTTGTACACCACAAGTACGTCTTCAAGATCTATCCAGGCCCAAATGATGTTAGATCCCCCAAGGTTGTGGCAATAATCTTTACACCTTGCAAACTACTGGACCACAAGTCTTGGGTCCATGTGAAAGATATACGTGTCTACTCAGCCGCAGAACCAGATGTTACCAGCCTAACCATCTCAAGACCGGCCACTTCCTTCAGCAGGCCAGCCTGAAAATCCAGCCCTGTTAGATCTTCCAGAACTCCGTCCAGATTCTTCAACGCTTCCACCGCCTCAACCATGATCGATGAAAGAGAATTCAGAACTGATACTTAACTTGAGATTTACTGTTGCTGTTTATGGACATTATAGATTCATATTTTGTTTTATTTTCAGTTTAGTAGTAATCCTGTCTAGATATTGAAAAGGTTTTATTTTTATTTTCCTATTATTTCCTTTATTGTTCTAATTGTTTTTCTAAGAGTTTTCCCGTTATTTCTGTTTATGTAATTTAAATTGAAGTTGATATTGCTCAGATACAAGGGTAACATCAAACCCTAATACTGGCTATGATATCATAATGTAGGTGTAAACCCTGTTAGTATCAACCAGTTATGCATTTGTTTAACTTTGGTGTAGGCTTACTTAAGCTGCATGTCTTTCTGTAGGTTTGACTAAGCTCCAAGAGGGGTAACGGATATATAAAATGCTTCCCATACTTCCAGGTCATTATGCATATGTCAAAATCCATGCATGACCTTTGTTAATATAAATTTTCCTAGGATTGACCCTTTTTGCTGTATAAGACAACCTCATACTTGTTTAAGGATTCTGAATACCTACAACCTAAAACAGCCTGCAATCAGAGTACTAACCATATATTTGTTGAGCCCATAACAATGCTTAATCAAAACCACTGTTCCTTCCGAGGACCACTGAGATAGATACATTAGATTATCTGTCCATGCGCTATGCAACAGATATAATAGAAGCCATAGAAAGACCTGAAAGTGTTTATTAGTATGATCCACCTGAAATTGCTATTACCCGCATACCTATACTTCATGGGATTTTGTAGATGAACTCATGGATTTGTCCCAAGGGATTGGGTAATATAAAGGGAATTCCATATGCCCCAAATAATATATCACCTGAGAATGAAGTTTCCTATCTTGCACCATACCTTCTAACAATTTGTAAGACCAAAACTCCCCCTCTCGTTTGATAGCTTACCACCTTCTGGAATGGATGATGACAAGCTTGACGAGCTTTGTGTCACCCCTCTCCAGAGGGGGTGACAAGTGGGGAATGTATAATTATACTACAGCAAGAGGCCCTCACTGGATGGCCACCGGAAGGGTGGAAGGCCAGATTTTAGGACTCAGGCTGTAAAAATACCAGCTAGGTTTAAAAATCTATGACTGGCTGAGCAAGGACTTGCTTTTCCTGCAAGTTAATATGCGTTCTAGTTTAAGATATATCCACTGGAATAGTGGTGGGCCAAGCTACATAGCTTTGTACAGCTGAAAAGCACTGACTAGGCCTGATAACCTACTAATGGCCTTATAGATGAGTCTTAACAAAATCAGGTACAAATTGAATGTAGCACTTATTAAAATGGAGTTTGTCTTTCTATAAGATGAAACTTAGATCATAAGATGATAAAAAAAGAGGAAGTGAAACTGATATGCTAAAAATAAGATGTTCTGGCAGAAGAGAAAACATGTTGACAAAAGAGGAAATTGCACAATAACTGGCAATAGCTAGAACGGAAGCACCTGGCCGGATAGGAAAATATGATCTCAGAAATTGTGAAATATTATAAAAAAATGGGTCCTGCCATTGGCTTGCATTGGGATCTGGGGCTATAAAAGAGATAAGATTTTGACATAGAGTTGGAGTCCTTCCCCAACACTTCTCGGACGGCAGAGCTCTGTGCAATTGAACCCAGAATCTGTTTGATGTCTGTACTTATTTGAAAACTTGGTAAGAATAAAGTCTTCTTTCTGAAATCTATCTCTGTCTTTATTTCCAATAATTCTTTACCTGTCATTCTAACTAAAAACTAAGCCACATACAATTAACACACACTCTTTGCACTAATTTTTATAGATTTCTAATACCATATACCTGAGAACATTAATGGACAAAGATATACTTAGATTTTGATATACAGAAGGCCATGGTCATGGACATTATCCTAGAGTTACGCCTTCTGATGCCTCCACAACAGAAATATTACTGGGATGCAATATCAAAACAATGTAGGCAGGCAGCCCAACAGATAGTAGAAACGCAGACCCTTTGTCCCTGGAGAAGGGTATTCCTGGGGAACAAAGAGGGCCCTTAAAATTTACACTATTCAGAATTGGTGTTAAGGTTTGCAGCATAGGCTCTAAGAAGCCTCTTTGCAGGATATAGTGTTACTTCACAAAGTACCTGGCAGTGAAGGGATTTTGTGTTGCTATTATTGAGGTGCTATCAGAATTTGAATGCATTTTTCCTATGGAAAGCTGTTAGTGGAAACATTCTAGCTGCTATATTACGTATGTATCCCAAGAAAGGCTACTCATAACCTATATACATAGTGCCCACCCATGTTAGCTCTGGGCCCACCCAAAATGTCAGGTCTGGCTACGCCACTGATGCCCATCCATGCTCCTCTGTCCCCTGTCCCCTCCATTCATCCCTATCCAGCAATTCCCCTCTCTCCCTGAGCCCTGCTCTGCAATCCATATCCATCCATGCACCTCTGTCTCCTGCCCCCTCCATTCATCCCTATCCAGCAATTCCCCTCTCTCCCTGAGCCCTACCCTCCCATCAATCCATGCTCCTCTGTCCCCTGCCCCCTCCATTCATCCCTATCCAGCAATTCCCCTCTCTCCCTGAGCCCTGCTCTGCAATCCATATCCATCCATGCCCCTCTGTCCCCTGCCCCCTCCATTCATCCCTATCCAGCAATTCCCCTCTCTCCCTGAGCCCTACCCTCCCATCAATCCATGCCCCTCTGTCTCCTGCCCCCTCTGTTCATCCCTATCCAGCAATTCCCCTCTCTCCCTGAGCCCTGCCCTCCCAATCCATGCTCCTCTGTCCCCTGCTCCCTCCATTCATCCCTATCCAGCAATTCCCCTCTCTCCCTGAGCCCTACCCTCCCATCAATCCATGCTCCTCTGTCCCCTGCCCCCTCCATTCATCCCTATCCAGCAATTCCCCTGTCTCCCTGAGCCCTGCCCTGCAATCCATATCCATCCATGCCCCTCTGTCTCCTGCCCCCTCTATTCATCCCTATCCAGCAATTCCCCTCTCTCCCTGAGCCCTGCCCTCCCAATCCATGCTCCTCTGTCCCCTGCTCCCTCCATTCATCCCTATCCAGCAATTCCCCTCTCTCCCTGAGCCCTACCCTCCCATCAATCCATGCTCCTCTGTCCCCTGCCCCCTCCATTCATCCCTATCCAGCAATTCCCCTGTCTCCCTGAGCCCTGCCCTGCAATCCATATCCATCCATGCCCCTCTGTCTCCTGCCCCCTCTATTCATCCCTATCCAGCAATTCCCCTCTCTCCCTGAGCCCTGCCCTCCCAATCCATGCTCCTCTGTCCCCTGCCCCCTCCATTCATCCCTATCCAGCAATTCCCCTCTCTCCCTGAGCCCTACCCTCCCATCAATCCATGCCCATCTGTCCCTTGCCCCTTCCATTCATCCCTGACCCTATCCAGCAAGTCCCCTCTCTCCCTTCCATGAACCCTGCCCTCACATGCTCCTCTCTCCCCTGCCCTCCCGCTCCCATGTCCCAACTGCCCGCCCTCTTCTCCCCCCTTCCAACATCCCATTCCCTTTCCTTTTTTTTTCTTTTAAATTTACCTCAATCCGGCAGCGCAGGCGCAGCATCAGTGAAGGAGGCGGCGCTCCCGACGTGTATACTGTCTAGCCTTCGCTTTGCTCATGTTCCGCCTTCTTCTGACGTCAAGGAAATGACGTCAGAAGAAGGCGGAACATGAGCGAAGGGGAAGGCTAGAAAGTAGACACCTCGGGAGCGCAGCCTCCTTCACTGACGCTGCGCTGCCGGACGGAGGTAAAATTAAAAGAAGAAAAAAAGGAAAGGGATCTTCTTGCTGCGGGAGGGCGAGGTTGTTGGATTATTTGTAGTAAATAATTAGCAGATTTTAGTACACACAGCTTCAGCTTTAGAAATGTTAATTTCTTTCTTCATCTCTCTCTCATTCACCCCTGAATAATTCACTGCTGAGTCACTTTAAAGTTGAAGTAACAAAACATCTGTTTACTCACAGTTTGCAGTTAGATTATAATCAGACAGGCTTATATATACATATTACTATACATTTGTATTATCAGCTCCTTCCATGTGCTTAGATGGTAATGGATGCTCACACCACCATAGATCCTCTCAGGTTAGGAGAGATCATGAGCTCCATGTGCTCCATGTGCTGCATGTGCTGCATCTAAAACCCCCAACAGGAAGTTGCATAGCTGTGTGACCTCTCTAAGTAATTCACATCAGAGGTCACAGAGTAATCACAGAGAAATAATAGGTGACAGGCAATGCATGTAAAATACAATTACATTCCAACAAACCCCTTCTCATGCATAACTGTCATGCAATTATTTATTCATACAAAGTCCAAGCTTTATACGCAGATTCACAAAATGTTCTCTGGGTAACGGTTTGGTCATGATGTCAGCTGTCATCTCACTGGTGTGACAATAGTGTAGACTGATGACCCCTTCTTTCGCCAACTCTCGCACGTTGTGGTATTTCGTTGCGATGTGCTTGGTGCGTGACTGAACCTTGTCATTCTGTGACAGTCGGATGCAGCTCTGATTATCTTCCATTATCTGGATTGGTCTCTTTTCAGCTATACCAAAATCCAGCAAAAGTTTTTCAATCCACATCAGTTCTCTGCACGCTTCCGATACGGCCACGTATTCAGCTTCTGTAGAAGACAAACTCACAATACTTTGTTTATGACTGGCCCATGAAATTTGTACATTTCCATACATAAACACATATCCACTTGTGGATTTATAATCAGAATGATCCCCTGCCCAATCTGAATCACAGTAACATATTAGTTTTGGATTACTATTGGCTGAAATCTTTAATTTACAATCAATGGTACCCTTTAAATACCTTACCATCCTTTTAACTGCAGTCCAATCTGATTTGGTAGGTGAGCTGACCCTTCTGCTCAAAATTCCTACTGCATTTGCTATATCAGCCCTGTATGTGGTAGCTAGATATAAAAGCTTACCTATGGCTGATCTATATTGGATGTTATCTGGTAAAGGTTCTCTTACTGTTTCATCCTTCAGAAAATCAGTGATCATGGGAGTGCTTACAACTTGGGCATCTTGCATACCTAAACTTTCAATAAGCTCATTTATTTTCTGCTTCTGGCTTAGAAGATAAGAACCATCATTTTGTTTCTCAATTTCTATACCAAGATAGTATGACACATTACCAAGTTCTTTTATCTCAACATTGTGGTTTAAACACTTTACAATGTCCTTGTACTCTTGCTCACTTTTGCTTGCAATGAGCAGATCATCAACAAAAGCTAAAATGTATGCATATTGTCCATTTGTGCACCTAGTGTACAAGCATTTATCTGCTTCACCTTGCTTAAATTCTAAATTTGTCAATATTTCATGCAATTTTTCATTCCAACATTTTGCACTTTGCTTTAATCCATAAAGACCTTTGTTTAATTTACACACTAGCTGTCTTTGTTTTGTATTTATGAAACCTGTTGGCTGTTCCATGTACAAGTCTTCAGTTATTTCTCCATGAAGAAACGCTGTTTTCACATCAATGTGGTTGACTTGCATGCCTTTTGAGACTGCAATGCTCAGAAGTGTTCTGATTGTCGTGTGTTTCACTACAGGTGCAAACACTTCATCAAAATCTTCTCCATATTTTTGAAGATATCCCTTTGCCACTAATCTGGCTTTATACCTTTCCACTTTTCCTTGTGCATTCCTTTTTAACTTGAATACCCATTTGCATCCTATAGCTTTCTTGCCAGGAGGTAATTTTGTAAGAATCCAAGTATTATTTTTATCCAATGCATCAATTTCTTCTTGTGCAGCTTTATGCCATTCAGCAGCTACTTCTGCTGGCATTTTCTCAATCTCATCCCATGTTAAGGGCTCTTGAGCTTCTGCTGACTTTGTTAGGTAAGACAGTCTTGGGGTTGGAACACCTTTGTTTTCCCTGGATGAGCGTCTGACAACAGGTTGGTCTGACCTTTCCGCATCCTCTAAATCTGAGAGTTCTTCTCCAATTGATTCCCCTTCTCCAACTGTACTGTCTTCTTCAATGATCCTTTCTGTGTCTGCTTCCTCTGCCTGTTCCTCGTTAGATACAGATGAGTTGCTTTCAGACATCTGCCTTGGTATGGCATTTATATACACTGGCATGTCTATTATGGTTCTAGTTTCATATTCTGGATGATAAGGCTCATCTGGGATAATCCAGCCTTTATCAACCCTTTTGTTTTCATCAAAATATGTAACATGTCTTATGCCAACAATGCCAGTTTTCAGATTCAAAATTCTATATCCTTTGTGTCCTGGAGCATAGCCAACTAAAATGCCCCTTTCTATTGTGGAATCCAGCTTATGCCTTCTTTGCTTTGGTACATGAGCATATGCTGTACTTCCAAATGTTCTTATGTGTGACAGGTTTGGCTTCCTACCATGCCATGTCTCATGTGGTGTGCGCTCAGCGCCTTTAGTTGGCATTCTGTTTTGTAGGTACACTGCTGTGAGAATGGCTTCCCCCCATAGTCTTTTAGGGAGATTGCTATCTGACAGCATACATCTGGTCATTTCCACAAGTGACCTAAATTTTCTCTCTGCAACAGAATTTTGCTCTGGTGTGTAAGCTACTGTTGTGATATGCTGAATGCCTTCTTGTTCTAGAAATGTGCGCATGCTTTGTGAAGTGAACTCACCACCATTGTCGGTCTGAAGAACCTTTGGTTTTCTTTCAAATTTATTGCTCACCATGGCTACGTATTTCTTCAGCATGTCTGTGACTTGACTTTTCTCTTTCAGCAAATAGGCCACACAGTATCTAGAGAAATCATCCAAGAATATTAGCACAAATCTGTTATTTCCCAATGATGGGATATTAAACGGTCCACATAAGTCACTGTGTATTAAGTCCAGCACTTTATTACTCCTATTTCCTGTGTATGCAGGAAATGAGGGTCTTACACCTTTTTGAGTAACACAGTCTATGCATTTCTCCATTTTACCAGCATCTGCACTTATCTGAATGCCGGTGGCCAGTTGCTTACTGTAAAGATCCTGGATCACCTTAGAATCACGATGTCCCAGGCGGCGGTGCCAGATTTCCGGACTACATTTACCATCATTCTTCCTTACTTGCGCCATATGTGAGGCTTCACCTGAAATGCTCAGTTTATAAACATCATTATGCATAAAAGCTTCAGCATACACTTCATCATTTTTAGAGATTGTGCACTTACTGTTTTCAAAATGAATCACAAATCCCTTCTTATCTAATGTAGATACACTAAGCATATTGCAAACTGCTTGGGGAATATACAAGACATCACTTACAGGAATTTCTTTAACTTCATTAGACACTTTGCATTTTAAGAATCCAATTCCTTTTGCTTGGATCTTAGCAGTCCCTGCGTTTGCAGTTTTAAGAATACCTTCCTCTGGACACATTTCCTGAAAGAAATCCTTACAATTGGTTAAATGGCATGTGCTCCCTGAATCCAAAATCCAAGTACTTTCATTTGAATTATTATTTACCATAGTCAAAGATTTTTCTGCCATTAGAAAGCCCTTGTGTTTATCTTTGTCCTTCATACATTTCCTGGTTTGAAAATTCTTTAGTTCCATTGGCTTAGGTGAGCTAGAGGGAGTGTTTTGTGTTTTCTTACACCATTTAGATACATGTCCCTCCTTTCCACATGAGTAGCAAATCAGCTTGCCCTTGGGTGGAGTTTTCCCATAGCTCCGCCTTCCTCTGTTCTTTGCCAAGAAATTTGTTTCATTTCTCTCTGACTTGCTTTGAGAACACATCTCCTCAGAATCATTTATTATGCATTCCTGCCTTAGTTTTGATGTTGTCTGTTCAAAAGATTGCCCTTCAATGGCCTCATTTACAGACCTAAAAACATCAAACTTCTTTGATAGTGAGGTAAAAAGAAATGCTCTTTTCAATGCATCACACATGGGAATTCCTGAAAGTTCTAACTTTTGAAATGAAGACATAAGATGCATAATGTGATCATTACATTTACTTTTATCCCTTAATTTGGTTTCATTCAATTCTGCCAGCCAAATTGGTTGCTGCTTTGCATATGTAGTTGCATACATAGTTCTCAGTTTATGTAAAATGTCCTTTGGTGTATCTTTTCCCTCCACTAATATGGCTTGTTTCTCTGAGAGAGCTTCCAAAAGCATGCACTTCACATAATAGTTTGCATTGTCCCATTCAGCCATATTTTCAGCTGTTCTGTCTTGGTCTAAGCATATATTTAATCTTTTTGCTCGAAGGAGACATATGAATCTTAGTTCCCACTGCCGATAATTAAACTCAGTTAATTTAGGCACCTTGAGAGAATAGAAAAATGGTGAATTTCTTCCCTCAGCCATTTTCTTAGCCTTCTGTCTGCTGTGTGGGGGGAGAGAGAGACAGACTGAATCTTTCCTTTAAAACTTAAGAGAAAAATGTGGCCTTTTTTTCTGCCTGGTAATATTTCTCTTCTTTTTCAATTCCTGGCCCTGGGCCCATAACCCTTTTGTTGGATTATTTGTAGTAAATAATTAGCAGATTTTAGTACACACAGCTTCAGCTTTAGAAATGTTAATTTCTTTCTTCATCTCTCTCTCATTCACCCCTGAATAATTCACTGCTGAGTCACTTTAAAGTTGAAGTAACAAAACATCTGTTTACTCACAGTTTGCAGTTAGATTATAATCAGACAGGCTTATATATACATATTACTATACATTTGTATTATCAGCTCCTTCCATGTGCTTAGATGGTAATGGATGCTCACACCACCATAGATCCTCTCAGGTTAGGAGAGATCATGAGCTCCATGTGCTCCATGTGCTGCATGTGCTGCATCTAAAACCCCCAACAGGAAGTTGCATAGCTGTGTGACCTCTCTAAGTAATTCACATCAGAGGTCACAGAGTAATCACAGAGAAATAATAGGTGACAGGCAATGCATGTAAAATACAATTACATTCCAACAGAGGTAAGCATGGTGCGGTGGCGCCCCCCAAAGGAATGGCGCCCCCTGCCATGCTTACCCCGCTTACCGTATTGGCACGGCCCTGGAAGGCCCCCAAAGCTATGAAACAGTGCTAACCTACGCACAGTTTATTTATTTTATTTAGATTGTATATATTATTTACATATATTATATACATTGCTGGAAACCCTCCACTCTCCCACTTCCCCCCTGCTACTCCCTGTGTCATGGTGTGTAATGAATAGTGATTTGCATTGCATGTGGTGTTCTCCCCCCTTTCCCTACTGAAGAGCACCACGCTGTCCCCTACTTGTGTAAAACAGACTGTAGTCCAGCACAACAGATACCCCAGCTTCCTAATAGTGAACCTACCTGAGCCCTCAGGCTGTGCTGATGTGTCAAGGGACCCAATGCCATGGATCCCCTCCTGGGGCAAGAGCCCATGAATGATGCACTCAATGGGGGTGAGGTTAGCGGTGTCACCTGCTGGGGGGTTGGCACCAGCCTTCCTCCTCACATCTTGCCTCAGCCCAGTGGCGTACCGGGGGGGGGGGGGGGCGGTGGAGGCGGTCCGCCCCGGGTGCACGCCGCTGGGGGGTGCCGCGGCGTGCGCCTGTCAGCTCCGAGTTCGCTAACTTCGCTCGTTCGCTGCAGCTCCCTCTGCCCCAGAACAGGTTACTTCCTGTTCCGGGGCAGAGGGAGCTGCAGCGAACGAGCGAAGTTAGCGAACTCCACCAACTGCGTATTTTTGAAGGAAAGGCGGAAGAGGAATTGTGAAGCTGAATTCTTGTAGGTACTTAATAATCATCCCTATGAAATCATTTGGAATAAAGAAACAGCTCTTGCCTTTTGGTTTGCTCAATAAGAAGGATCTTCCATTTCATGACAAATTAGAATTTTAACACCAGTAGGAAATCCTGTTCACGCCAACATAGTCCTTCATTGTAATTTCCTACCGGCGGGCGCCGCGGCACCTCCCCCCCCAGCGGCGTGCACCCGGGGGGGGGGGTCATTTCGCCGGGGGGAGGTGTCATTTCGCGGGGGGGGGGCGCTGCACCGGGGGGGGGGGGTGCATTAGCGATACGCCCCAGGTGCCATCCAGGCTAGGAACGCCACTGCCTCAGCCGGCGCCACTTTCGTTTGCAGTCTTCTACATCCCTGCCACAGTGGAAGACTTCGTTGGGCCTGTCTCTTACTGCTTCCCATTCTCGCTGCTTTGTTGTAACAGCTAGCCTCTGGCCAATGGGAGCAAACAGATGCATGTGTCTCCTCTGTATTTCTTGAACCAGCAGTTCAATTTCTGGGTCGGTGAAATTACCCTTGCGGGTGGATGGTTTGTCATTGTATCAATGCGATGCAAAGAATCGAAAATACAGAGAAGGCCGCTTAAATAAGCTCTCAGGGATGCCCATGTGAGAATGAGATGGGCGTATCTGAGATGGCCAGCCTAATTTTGATTATTGACAAAATCCCTGGCCGGCCCCAGCTGCACTGTGTTTTGGGTGTCCTCATTTCGATTAAAGGTGATAATGATAAACGTCTGCAGCTGCTCTTCCCATTTGGAAGTTTGCATTTGCTTTATTTGCGCCTCTTTAAAACAGCTTTCTCTGTCTTGCACTTTAGAGGTATTTCTTTACATTATGGTGTGGTATTTCAAAGCATTTTAGCTCCAGTTATAGTAAACCTTGTTTTTGCCACTGTATGCTTTTGTACATGTGTTTGTTTGTGGGGGTGGGGGGGGGGGGGGGGTTGCCAATTCTTGAAAGATAACTGGTGTGTGGGTTTTGTTTCAGACTTGGTGTTAGCTGGTAGCGTAGCATATACTCTGTATTTTCTACATGTGACCAACTCTCCATTCTCTACCCTCCAGGTGTTCCTTGCTGTGTGTGATGTGCTCCCTCACTGCCCCCCCATTTTTCTCTCTCCTTTGTTGAAGCAGGTGGCCTCTGGTCCCTTGGAGCCAACAGATTCTTGCTCCACAAATTCAAGGTAAGCTCATATCTCTCAGCCACCTGAGCCATGTAGGTACTAAACAAACACTTCTTGCATCTTGCAGGACAGCTGGTCAAGAAGATTGCAAGAGACAGCAGTGGACTGTAATACACTGGACTCTGAGAGCCATGATTGTTTCTACCCAATTCATTGTACAGATGTCTTGTTCTCTATTGGACACCCTCGGTTGTGGCTGCCTGTGGGATGGGGTGGGGAAGAGGTCCTGAGAATAGATGTGTGCATCCCTCATGGTCAAGGGTTCCCCATTCTCTCTATGTTCTCTGCATTCAAATCTTACCTCTATTTTCACCAGGTTCACAGGTATCCACAGCTGGTAGTTTTTCTCCCGCTTTGCACCTCATGTGTCTCCCCGCTAGGTTCTATCCTTCTTTATGTGGTGAACCCCAGTCCCCTGTTATGAAGTGCCCACCCATTCTCAGAGTTGTTGGGGGTGGGGAGGGGGGGAAGCATATATGCCCTGAATGTCTTCTCCACATTATTCAACAGAGTCCTACAATCCTCCATAGTTCTGGAACAACATTTCTATATTCTATCCTGCAAACTATTTTCAAGGTGGTCACAGGTGCGTGCCTACCACTGCCTTAAGCCCTTAAGTCATGGTGAAGGAGAGGGGTTCTAGTTACAGTTCCTATTCTAAATTACCTGCAGGTGACTACAGCCCGTTGCCTATATAATTCCCCTAGTCTGTGCCCTTCTGTACCTGATGTATTATATTGCAATTGTGATGAAGTAAACATCCATGTAATGCTTTTACCCTTGGTTTCCCTTTTCTCCTGAGCACTATATACCATTATTGATACATTCAATGTGAAAAGATGACCCAGCTGTTTGTAGCTCCTTCCTGGCCCTCACCAATGAGGTTTGATTGTGGGTAAGGGTGTCTGGCGATCAGGGAGCGAACATCGTCTATGCGCTACCTATGGTTATCTGCAAGTTTCTACTTGGCAAATCACTGGTGCTAGACAACATACCTATTATTTACACAACTCTGTGCTGTGCGGTTGTATGGTAAGGGGGGGAGAAGCTGGATTGGCATTTGTGTTGCTCAACAGAAATGCCCACCCAGCCTCCTCCCCCTTACCATACAGCCATGCAGTTTGGAAGGAACAGGTGGCCTTCTATATGGCCACACTTATCACACATATATACCAAAGTTTCTGTGTCACAGATTACCTGTCATGTAACCCAGATTGCTGCCTCCTCTCAAATCAACCCCAGCATTTGATAATATGTAGTGCACAAAGTATACACCCTGTTATATACAAAAATATCAGAAGTGTATTTTACTACTACTACTACTACTACTATTTAGCATTTCTATAGCGCTACAAGGCGTACGCAGCGCTGCACAAACATAGAAGAAAGACAGTCCCTGCTCAAAGAGCTTACAATCTAATAGACAAAAAATAAATAAAGTAAGCAAATCAAATCAATTAATGTGAACGGGAAGGAAGAGAGGAGGGTAGGTGGAGGAGAGTGGTTACGAGTCAAAAGCAATGTTAAAGAGGTGGGCTTTCAGTCTAAATTTAAAGGTGGCCAAGGATGGGGCAAGACGTAGGGCTCAGGAAGTTTATTCCAGGCGTAGGGTGCAGCGAGACAGAAAGCGCGAAGTCTGGAGTTGGCAGTAGTGGAGAAGGGAACAGATAAGAAGGATTTATCCATGGAGCGGAGTGCACGGGAAGGGGTGTAGGGAAGGACGAGTGTGGAGAGATACTGGGGAGCAGCAGAGTGAGTACATTTATAGGTTAGTAGAAGTTTGAATAGGATGCGAAAATGGATAGGGAGCCAGTGAAGGGTCTTGAGGAGAGGGGTAGTATGAGTAAAGCGACCCTGGCGGAAGACGAGACGGGCAGCAGAGTTTTGAACCGACTGGAGAGGGGAGAGGTGACTAAGTGGGAGGCCAGCAAAAAGCAGATTGCAGTAGTCTAAACGAGAGGTGACAAGGGTGTGGATGAGGGTTTTGGTAGAGTGCTCGGAAAGAAAGGGGCGGATTTTACGGATGTTGTAAAGAAAGAAACGACAGGTCTTGGCAATCTGCTGGATATGAGCAGAGAAGGAGAGAGAAGAGTCAAAGATGACCCCAAGGTTTCGAGCTGAGGAGACAGGGAGAATGAGAGAGCCATCAACAGAAATAGAAAACGGGGGGGGGGGGGGGGGGGGGGGGGGGGGGCGGGGAGGTGGTATTGACCAGTTGCTGCAGGAGGCGCAGTGCTGGGGTTGGTGATGGGGGTGGGGATGGGGTGGGGATAGGGCTGCAGATGGGGGTGGGGTGGGGTGGAGAGGGCGGGTGGTGTTGGGCCCTCCTCATCATCCCCCTCAAGGGGAGGCATGTCTGCCCATGGATCCTCCTGCTCGGCCTCGCCCTCCTCCTGCTCAGCCTCGCCCTCCTCCTGCTCGGCCTCGCCTTCCTCCTCCTTGGCCTCCTCGGCCTCGACCTCGGCCTCCTCCTGCCGCCGCTGCCGCCCTATGTATGTAAAAGGATTGTCTTTGAGATCAGCACATCCAATATGGCTTGCATAGAGCAGGAGCTGGCTGGCCTGAGGCGGGGGATGGGGAAAGGTGGTGTTGGGCTATTTCCCTGTGAGCCTCACTCTGCTGGTCTCTGCCTGTGTATACAACTATGTCAAGATGGAGTCTGTGAACTAAGACCCTGCACTTCAGTGACCAAGCAGATTCAACTTTCTGTTTGTGGCAGAGCTCTGCTTGTGGTAAATAACTGGCAGGTCTGGAAAAAACTCAAGGATATGCAGTGGGCTACCTGACCCTTGCACCTCCCTGATGAGCTACAGGGGGTAAGGCCATGGTGCCAGCGAGTCTGATGAAAGACAGGAATGCATAACACAATGTAACAACTGGAAGAAAAAAAAGGTTTTTCTTGCTCAGGGAAGGAGCTGGACAAGATCCTGATTGGTTGCTGTCTGGTCACCTGGGAATCAGGGGCCAGAGAGCGAAAACCAGAAAGAGGAGTCAGAGGACAGACAGAAGATAAGAAAGAAAAGAAAGAAAAGAAGAAAGGGGAATTGGTCTGGTTCTACTGGAAGAAGGGTAGCTGGCAAGAAGACCAGCGAGACCTGAAGTGACCCACAACCTTGTGAACTGACCATCTGAAGAAAGTACCTGTTGTTCAGCTCTACCGGCCAGAGACACTGTAATCCTGCATGCTGCAGAGAGCCTGTGCTGTTTCCTAAGACGGGGACTCGCTGTGGAAAACAGCTGGAGTCTAAAGGGAAAAACCTGTGTCCACTTCATCTGAGAGACCACCTAGAGTCAGCTCGGTGAGAATTACGGGGATTTATTTTCTATAGTCGGGGATTAGCCAGTGGGTTCTTACCTCAGCAAAGGCGTGTTAGTCAGAACTTTGTGATCAGGAAGATGTGCTGCTAACTGTATTACTTCATAACCTAGTCAGTATTACTAATCAGGATTGTGTAATAACCTAGTAACTAGTGATATCAGTGTTTTAGTTAGACAATACATTCTACAGTTGCTTATCAGCATAAGGGAGCTACATTTGTACAGCTGAGCTGTAGTGTAGGGTGTATTATTCTATTTTCTTACCTATATAATAAATTAATATATTTCACAGCAACTTCATTAGCAGAGCCAGCCTGCCTACCTCAGTGAGCACTGTGGCCGAAGAGGGGAGTGCAAGGGAGAGAGGAGAATCACAGCTTCAGGTAAAACGTTTTGCAAGTGAGCTGACCTCAGGAAACGGTAGGCGCCCCTCTGCGCTGCTTACCTTGCTTACTGTGTTAGCACGGCCCTGGGGTTAGGTAAGTCACGTGATATAGCCAGTCATGTGCTAGGCGCTAACCAGCAACATTCAGTGGAGATAACCAGTTACCCTCCCACTGAATATTAGCAGTTAGGTGTCGATATGCTATTTAACCAGTCAGCTTTGAATATCGGGGGAGGGGGGACTATATATATATGCATAATGCAAACAAATTAGACTGGCTGGGATCTTAACAGCATCCAAATGAGCTGATGTCAGCTCGCCTCCAGCGTTCCCTTCCCTCTCAGTGTCCCACCCTCATGGAAAGATGAAATGATGTCAGAGGAGGGCGGAACACTGAGAAGGAAGGCAAGGGAAGGCTGGAGGCGATGCGAGCCGATCCTGCCGCCGCTGCGACCTGAGGTAAGATGAATGGCTTAAAGGCAGGGCGGCAGGAAGGACAGAGTCACTGGCCATAGATGGGAGGGCAGGGGAGGGGAGAATCACTGGACATGGATGGGATGGGAGGGCAGGGCAGAGGAGAATCGCTGCACATGGATGGGATGGGAGGCGAGGGGAGAATCGCAGGACATGGATGAGAGGGTACAGCAGGGCAGAGGACAATCACTGAACATGGAGGGGAGGCCAGAATCACGGGACACGGAGGGGAGGGCAGGGCAGAGGAGAATCGCTGGACATGGATTGGATGGGATGGGAGGGAAGAATCGCTGAACATGGAGGGGAGGGCAAGGGAGAGAGGAGAAATCGTTTACACAACAGCCTTCCTAGGGCTCGTTTCATTTTTCACGAAATGGGCTTTGTTGCTTGTATATGTATAAATGGTAAAATCATTTAGGTATAATTTTACTTGTTACAGCAATTTGACCATGGTCTTTATGCAGGCTTTAAATATTCTGTGTTGTGGATGCAGCCTAATTCATGTGTTTCTAACGATTGTGTATATTGTGAATAAAAGTCAGTATTATCACAATGTTCCTGGAGCATATGTCAAGGAGAATGGAGGAAGGATAGGCAAACTAGAACAATGCAGTTAAAGTTTATTATTTTAAATGTGTACAAAGTAACATAAAATAAATGCTAAAAATATAGCATGTGTAAAACAATACACAACAAAATAAATATACTAAAAGTTCAGTAATGTACACTAAAAGTAATGTCAGTGCTCAAGACTCAACACGGCAACATGTTTCAGCATGTAACATGCCTGTCTCAGGAGTCTACAATGCCTGTCCCGTGGGACTTTGTTATTCGGTTACCTTCTAGCACATGTCAAGGATCCATTAACATAAAAAAATTGTGTATAACTGTCTGTGACTGGATAATAAAAATCCCAGTGTAGTGTGCATGCTTTATAAACAGAAGTAAACCAAGTAAAATCAGCAAGTTTGGCTCCCACTAGGAAGGCAATCACGAACAGGACTTTCATGATGCAGTTTCCCATCTGTAAAACAAAGAGCAGACTATCCTGTTCTGGATTATTAATATCCATTTAACATTAAAAATATCTTAGTGGTACAACTTTTATGCTAACTGTACATTGGCTTTAGGTCTAATAAGAGAACTTCAGTACACACAAAAAAAATATCTTTCCTAAGACATAAATGAAAACTGTGTTTTAAAGTTTTATCACTGAACGGAAATTAACAAAAATCTTGACTCATAATTTCTTTTCTTCTTCAGGCATCTTCATAAAAACATTACTTCATTTGCTCAAATAAATAACTACAGGTTCCCTGCTCCACTTCAGCTGTTAGTACAATCAAACCAAACCACTTCTGGAGGTTTGCCATCTCTTAGGGTAGGGTGACACTTGAATTCAATCAGTATAGGTTATGTACCAGACTTACAAACTCCCAAAATATCTCTTCAATGGCTCCATCAAGTTCACGTAGGCATGACCTAGGAAAATACTAGAGCAACATAGAACAAGTTAGCTACTGAACTAGGTAAATTCTTTATGTTATAAAAAAAACAGTTACATAAGCACATAAGTATTGCCATACTGGGACAGTCCGAAAGTCCATCAAGACGAGCATCCTGTTTTCAACAGTGGCCAATCCAGGTCACAAGTACCTGGCAAGATCCTAAAAAATTACAATACATTTTATGCTGCTTATCCTAGAAATAACCAGTGGATTTTCCCCGTTCATTTTAATAATGGTCTATGGACTTTTCTTTTAGAAAGCCATATAAAAATCTTTTAACCCCCGCTAAGCTGCTTTTACTACATTCTCTGGCAACAAATTCCAGAGTTTAATTACATGTTGAACGAAGAAAAATTTATCTGATTCGTTTTAAATGTACTACTTTATAGCTTCATTGTGTGCCCCCTAGTCCTAATATTCTTGGGAAAAGTAGATCCATGAAAGCGACCCAGAATTAAAGGGCTCTTAGGAGTCCTTTTACTAAGCCTTGATAAAAAGTGGCCTGCGCTAGTGTGAGTAGGTGAAATTTGCACGCGGTGGACCATTTTTTACCACAGCTGGGAAAAAGGCCTTTTTTAATGGGGCAATAAATGGCCATGCACTAACATGAAAACTAGTTTGTGGCTATTTACTGCCTGAGCCCTTAATGCCACCTATTTACTTGGCGGTAAGGGCTCACACACTACTCCTGTGGTAATCAGGCAGTGTGTGGCAATGTGATCACGCTGCCAATTACTACTGGGAATGCCCCCTGCGGTAGAAAATAGAAAATGACTTTCTATTGTGGGAAACAGCATTCACCAACTTTTTTTTTTTTTTGTTACATTTGTACCCTGTGCTTTTTTCCCACTCATGGCAGGCTCAATGTGGCAGGCAATGGAGGGTTAAGTGACTTGCCCAGAGTCACAAGGAGCTACCTGTGCTGGGAATTGAACTCAGTTCCTCAGGACCAAAGTCCACCACCCTAACCACTAGGCCACTCCTCCACTGCCCACGCTGCCTCTGCAGTAGAGTCGATTTGGCTCGCGCTACCCATGCATTAGCCCTACTGTGGCTTAGTAAAAGGGCTGTTAATGAATTCAGCTCTATGAAAACGTAGACACATTTGGCACTAATGCTGTCATCTTCCCTATAGGAACGTGTAACAAAACCTTTTATTTTTGTGTGATCAGGTCAACATTCATTATGTTTTTCAGCTGGATATTAAACTGCTCCAGTTTTACTTGGGTAACTCTTTATCAGATACCTGTAGAAGGAAAGAAACTATGGTTATACAATCATCGTCCTTTACATAACTAACTGTGAGGAGGCTTGAAATTTATGTTCAGAATTCCAACTACCAACGCTGTAACAGCCACAACAATATTCAAAGTACTGTTTCTGTGGCTCAGAGGCTGTAAATTAAGGTTGTCAGCAGCCTTAAATTTCTCTGGCATAGCAATTTGGCTGGTCCTATTTGTTCCAGAGAAGGACGCTAATCCATAATTATAGCTTCCAGGCTTTCTTGATATACAGAGAAGAACAAGGGTTTTGTGTGTGTTCAGTTCACATCTGGGCCCACTGCCAATGGTGAGGAACATATAGTACTCTCACTACCTTGCTGTTTAGCATTTTTTCTGAAATGTCTTTGTCTTCAACAGGTATAGAAAAACAGTTCATGTTAGCCAGCAATGGATCCTTGGGTAACCAGAATTAGCTTTCACAGAAACTGTCTCACACTGTTGGGTACTGTAGGCCAGCCCTCACCCCCACCCCTTCCCCTTCACTACAGTGAGGAATTTATCTTTTAATTTCAGCCTGCTCTGTTTAGGTACCTCAGGTACAGTTTGTGTAGAAAAATGTGTTGACCCGTATTCATTCTTCCCTGCTATTGAGACTGACCCTTCTTTCCCTCAGTAGCTACAAAAGTGGGGCCACATCTTTTTGATATGTTTATAAATTATCTAGAGATGAGAATAGCTAGTGAGGTCATTAAATTTGCTAATGACACAAAGCTATTCAAAGTTGTTAAATCACAAGAGGATTGTGAAAACTGCAAGAGGATCTTAGGAGTCTGGGAGACTGGGCATCCAAATGGCAGATGACATTTGTGAGCAAGTGCAAAGCGATGCATGTGGGAAAGAAGAACCCGAATTATAGCTACGTAATACAAGGTTCCACATTAGTAGTCACCGACCAGGAAAGGGATCTAAGCGTCATCGTTGATGAAACGTTGAGACCCTTTGCTCAGTGTGCGGTGGTGGCTAAGAAAGCAAATAGAATTTAATCTTCATTTCATTAATTAATATTTATAATCCACCCTTATCTAGGGTGGACCACAAAGCAACACAGATAATAAAACATAAAAATCTCACCAAAACAAAACATAATTAAAACACAAACCACAATCAGTGAGTCCAGGCAAAATGAGTCATAATTAAATTGGCAACAAAGTTCCGGTTCCCCAGGCACATGGTAAACCAAACAAAGGAAATAATCCTTTAACTGACATTTAAACACTACAAACCAGGCAGTTTATTCCATTCTGGTGGTCCCATGTTAGGAATTATTAGGAAAGGAATGGAAAACAAAAATGAGAATGTCATAATGCCTTTGTATCGCTCCTTAGTGGGACCACACCTCAAATACCGTGTGCAATTCTGGTCACTGCATCTCAAAAAAGACATAGAGGGCCATAATCAAACGGCGCCGACCATCTGTATGGCTGGCCCCATAAAGCGGCGCCCCGACCGTATTATTGAAACAAGATGGCTGGCTATCTTTCATTTCGATAATACAGTCGGAGCCAGCCAAATCTCAGCATTTGGGCCAGCTTTAGAGATGGCAATAATGGACACTAATGCCGGTGATCTCAAACCCGGCCAAATCCAAGGCATTTGGTCGTGGGAGGAGCCAGCATTTGTAGTGCACTAGTCCCCCTGACATGCCAGGACACTAACTGGACACCCTAGGGGGCACTGCAGTGGACTTCACAAATTGCTCCCAGGTGCATAGCTCCCTTACCTTGGGTGCTGAGCCCCCCCATATCCCCCCCAAAACCCACTCTCCACAACTCTACACCACTACCATAGCCCTAAGGGGTGAAGGGGGCACCTACATGTGGGTACAGTGGGTTGGGGGGGTTGGAGGGCTCCCATTTACCACCACAAGTGCAACAGGTAGGGGGGGATAGGCCTGGGTCCACCTGCCTGAAGTGCACTGCACCCACAAAACACTACTCCAGGGACCTGCATACTGCTGTCAGGGAGCTGGGTATGACATTTCAGGCTGGTATAGAGGCTGGCAAAAAAATGTTTTTTAATTTTTTTTTTGGGTGGGAGGGGGTTGGTGACCACTGGGGGCGTAAGGGTAGGTGATCCCCGATTCCCTCCGGTGGTCATCTGATCAATTGGGGTACTTTTTTGAGGCTTGGTCCTAAAAATAAATGGACCAAGTGAAGCCGGCGAAGTGCTCGTCAGAGCCGGCCTTTTTTCCATTATCGGCCGAAGCCGGCCATCTCATAACCACACCCCCATCCCGCCTTCCAAACCCTCCGGAAACGCCCCCTTTAGCTTTGGCCGGCTCTGCGACGGAAAGCAGTTGGAGCCGGCCAAAATCGGCTTTCGATTATATCGATTTGGCCGGGTTCAGGAGATGGCCGGCCATCTCCCGATTTATGTTGGAAGATGGCCAGCGATCTCCTTCGAAAATAAGCAGGATAGTGGAATTAGAAAAGGTACCGAGAAGGGTGACGAAAATGAGAAAGGGACTAGGACAACTTCCCTATGAGGAAAGGCTAAAGCGGCTAGGGCTCTTCAGCTGGAAAAAAGACGGCTGAGGGGAGATATGATAGAAGTCTATAAAATGCTGGGTTGAGTGGAGCAGGTAAATGCGAATTGCTTGTTTACTCTTTCCAAAAATACAAGGGCTAGGGGGCATGCAATGAAGCTACTAATCGGAGAAAATATTTCTTCACCCATTGTGTAGTTATCTCTGGAATTGGTTAGAAACATAGAAATATGACAGCAGATAAGGGCCAAATGGCTCATCCAGTCTGCTCATCCTCAGTAACCTCTAACTATTCCTTTCCTAAGGGATCCCACATGCCTGTCCTGCGCTTTCTTAAATTCTGACACAGTCCTCATCTCTACAACCTCCACCGGGAGGCCATTGCATGCATCCACCACCCTTTATGTGAATTTTCTTAGATTCCTCCTGTCTATTTCCTCATAACTTCATTGTATGCCCCCTCATGCCAGAGTTTTCCTTCATTTCAAAAAGGTTCGACCTCCTGTATATTGACGCCACTGAGGTATTTAAACGACTCTATCATATCCCCTCTCGTCTCTCTTCCAGCGCATACATGTTGAGGTTCCTAAGCCTGTCCCTATATGTTTTACGACAGAGACCACTTACTAATTTTGTACCCGCCCTCTGGATCGACTCCATCCTGTTTATATCTTTCCATAGGTGCGGTCTCCAGAATTACACTCAGTACTCTAACTTGGGCCTCACCAGAGACTTACACAAGGGCACTATCACCTCTTTTTTCCTGCTGGTCATCCCTCTCCTTATGCACCCAAGCATCATTCTGGCTTTGACCGTCACCTTTTCTACCTGTTTAGCCACCTTAAGGTCATCAGACACAAAAGTCTCACTCTTCTTTTTTACATAGAAGCATTTCACCCCCTATAATGTACCATTCCCTTGGATTCTTGTAACCCAAGTTCATTGCCCTGCATTTCTTAAAATTAAATCTTAGTTGCTTCACTAGATCCTTCTTCATACCATCCACATCCTCTGGGGTGTCCACCCTATTACAATGTTTGGTATCATCACTCACAAAGATGTTAAAAAGAGCTGGCCTGAGAACTGAACCCTGCGGTACACCACTGATCAGCCCTTTCCTCAGAGCAAGCTCCATTTACCACTACCCACTGTCTCCTTCCACTTAACCAGTTTTTAACCCAGTCAGTCCAGTCATTTTAGGTCCCATACCGAGGGCACTCAGTTTATTTATCAGATGCCTTGCAGGAGAATGTGGTAAAAGCAGTTAGCTTAACAGGGTTTTAAAAAGGTTTGGATAATTTCCTAAAAGAAAAGTCCATAAGCTATTATTGAGATGAACTTAGGAAAGTTCACTGCTTATTTCTAGGATAAACAGCACAAAATCTGTTTTAATCTTTTGGGATCTTGCTGGGTACTTGTGACTTGAATTGGCCACTGTTGCAAACAGGATACTGGGCTTGATGAACCTTTGGTCTGTACCAGTGTGGCAAAGCTTATGATCTTATGTTCTTGGTGCAATGGTAAATTTCATCTTCTGTCCCTCTTGTGACAGGAAGTGGTTTGTACTTTCATCCTGCTTCATTTTACAGGATGAAGGTCACACCTCTGGCACAAAAAAGGAACATCGCTTTTGCAGAGAATCCAGCTTAGTTTCTGGAATAGGCTGAAAACCTTTCTCTTCCCAAAGACTGCTTCATAACAATCCATTTACTTCTTCCGCCTAGTATCATCCATTATCCTTTCCTGTAATGTTTTTGGTCTCATGCATTACACCAATGGTCTTTAATTGTTCTCATACCTCTCACTAACATTACCAGCTTTTGTCTCACCTAGAGACATTGCTAGAACATAAACTTAGAACATAAACTACACTGAATCCTGGAAAGGGGATATTAGCGGTATATAAGAAGTGATTTGATTTGATTTACTTTACTGTGGCTGTCCTGAGGAGAGCATATCCTGTCATAAAAACATTCCCACAATCAGTTTTTCGATCTACATTTAACTCTTGCACTCTAAGTCTGAGAATATATAATTCAAGTCCTGCCATGGCTTCATTGTGCCAGATCACGCTGGTTAGAAAGTTGTACACGCTGTGCTTTTTGCTGTCTGATCTCTGCCAGCAAATGATGATACTATCAGTACCGCAACTTTGGAAATCACTACATTTTACTTTACATTTTCATCTGTGTACAGAGACAGCTCTGATTACTAGATCTGCTTAATTAAAGAAGCCTCATGGCCTGCTCTCTTAAATACTTAATTCCATACACCAAACTCTAATTCCTATTTTCCAAGGACACTTTGTGCTGTGATAATTCCAGGGGCATATCTGTAATGGGGCCAAGAGGGCCAGGGCCCCCGTAGATTTGGCCCTGGAACCCCCTACCGATGGCCCTCGCAACCCCCCCTCCCGCCGCCAACCTGCCGTGGCCTACCTTTGCTGGCAGGGAACCCCAACCCCCTGAAAAAGACCATGCCAAGTCAATTCGTAACTGAGCAGACTCTGCCGGAAAGGCTTTCAAATCATTCTGAAGGAGAATATTGTTAAGGACATGTTCTGCCAGCTTTGTTGCCATGATACCAAATGAAAAAGTAGAGAATACAGCCAATCTTATCAGCAAAACTTATCTAAGTATGGAACCTCCAATTTATATCTGAGGAGGACACTGCAGAGGAAAGGATCCAGAGATTCTAGAGAGAGAAGGAGTTGCAGGACCATGGATAGAATGGAGATTCAGAGAAAGGAGATACCAGATTGTAAGCCCCCCCCAGGAGTCTCATGTGCAGAGAGCTCTCTTGTGGTTCTTGTCAAGCTTCTTCTGTTCTCCACTAGGGTTTGCTAGCACTCTGCTTCAGAAAACAACCCAGAAACAAGGATCCTCTGTGACTTCTGTAAATCTGGGCTCTATGTTTGGGGCTCCTCTTTCACTCGGGGTGACTTCTTCATTAACACCCGTTCGTGGACCTGCCTCCCAGCTGTATCCCCTGGTAACAGGCCACCTTACCGGTTCCTCTGATGGGCCCCCTGGTCACCCTTCTTTGGAATATAACCCGGGTTTCTCAGCTTTCAACCATATGCAAATTCACTCCACACCAGATGCAAATTAACAATAACTCTTTATTAGCACCTGGTTCCTGGCTGTAGACACAGTTTCCAGCATATCATTCAACTTTCAATAATATACAGTTTCATTTCTACCCCAAAAGGTATCCCAGGTCAGCACCTTCTTGGTTTGTAGAGGGATCCTTCTCTCTCTCTTCCAGGAATCTCCTCCTTTCCTGCATATCATTCAACTTCCAATAATACACAATTTCATTTCTACCCCAAAAGGTATCCCAGGTCAGTACCTTCTGGGCTTTTAGATGGATCCTTCTTTGCAATCTTCCAGGAATCTCCTCCAACTGGCTTCAGGTCCCCAGCTCCTTGGGAGATGCTGTTTATATAGGGCTGCTAATAGCCCACCACACCCTTTCTGGGCCCCTCCTCCTAGTTCTGGAAGAGTCCAGAGCCTTCTGTGTGCCTTTTCTCTTAAAGGGGAATCCTCTGCTATGGGTATTCCCTGGTCCCCATGTTCAGGCCTTGACTGGAGCTCCCTCAACTGGCCCCTTCAGGTCATTACCCTGATGTGCCATTGGAACTCCCTCTAGGGACCATATCAAGGCATTTTCCCATTCTTTCTGTAGGAGAGCGCCCTCTGGCGGCCTCCTCAGGGTAGGGCAGTCCTGTGTTTATCACAAGACTTGAGGTGGAGTGGAGGGAAAGAAGAGGAAAAGGGAGAGGGAGAGATGCTGGACCTGGAGGCAGAGGAGAAGGAGAGAGGGAAATTAGAGGACAAACGCAAGGTGATGCACATTAGAAAGAATAATCCGAATAACAGTTATGATGCTAGGGTCCACCTGGGGGGTCAGCGCTCAAGAAAAACATCTTGGTGTCATTGTAGATAATATGCTGAAATCTTCTGGTTGCCGTACCTCAATAAAGATATAGCGGAATTAGAAAAGGTTTAAAGAAGTGCAACTAAAATGATAGAGGGGATGGAACTCCTCTCGTATGAGGAAAGGCTAAAGAGGTTTGGATTCCAGGGCTCTGTCCTTTCCTGGTTCTCTTCCTACCTCTCCCTCCACACCTTTAGTGTTCACTCTGGTGGATCCTCTTCTACTTCTATCCCTCTGCCTGTCGGCGTACCTCAGGGTTCTGTTCTTGGTCCCCTCCTCTTTTCTATCTACACTTCTTCCCTTGGTTCATTAATCTCATCCCATGGCTTTTCCTACCATCTCTATGCTGATGACTCCCAAATCTACCTTTCTACCCCTGATATCTCACCTTGCATCCAAACCAAAGTTTCAGCGTGCTTGTCTGACATTGCTGTCTGGATGTCTCAACGCCACCTGAAATTAAATATGACCAAAACCGAGCTTCTCATTTCCCCCCCCAAACCCACCTCCCCGCTCCCCCCGTTTTCTATTTCTGTTGATGGCTCTCTCATTCTCCCTGTCTCCTCAGCTCGAAACCTTGGGGTCATCTTTGACTCTTCTCTCTCCTTCTCTGCTCATATCCAGCAGATTGCCAAGACCTGTCGTTTCTTTCTTTACAACATCCGTAAAATCCGCCCCTTTCTTTCCGAGCACTCTACCAAAACCTTCATCCACACCCTTGTCACCTCTCATTTAGACTACTGCAATCTGCTTCTTGCTGGCCTCCCACTTAGTCACCTCTCCCCTCTCCAGTCGGTTCAAAACTCTGCTGCCCGTCTCGTCTTCCGCCAGGGTCGCTTTACTCATACTACCCCTCTCCTCAAGACCCTTCACTGGCTCCCTATCCATTTTCGCATCCTGTTCAAACTTCTTCTACTAACCTATAAATGTACTCACTCTGCTGCTCCCCAGTATCTCTCCACACTCGTCCTTCCCTACACCCCTTCCCGTGCACTCCGCTCCATGGATAAATCCTTCTTATCTGTTCCCTTCTCCACTATTGCCAACTCCAGACTTCGCGCCTTCTGTCTCGCTGCACCCTACGCCTGGAATAAATTTCCTGAGCCCCTACGTCTTGCCCCATCCTTGGCCACCTTTAAATCTAGACTGAAAGCCCACCTCTTTAACATTGCTTTTGACTCGTAACCACTTGTAACCACTCGCCTCCACCTACCCTCCTCTCTTCCTTCCCGTTCACATTAATTGATTTGATTTGCTTACTTTATTTATTTTTTTGTCTATTAGATTGTAAGCTCTTTGAGCAGGGACTGTCTTTCTTCTATGTTTGTGCAGCGCTGCGTACGCCTTGTAGCGCTATAGAAATGCTAAATAGTAGTAGTAGTAGTAGTAGGTTGGGACTCTTCAGCTTGGAAAAGAGACGGATGAGGGGAGATATGATTGAGGTCTACAAAATCCTGAGTGGTGTAGAATGAGTAGAAGTAAATTGAATTTTTACTTGTTCCAAAAGTACAAAGACTAGGGGACACTCAAGGAAGTTACTTGGAAATACTTTTAAAACAAATAGGAGGAAATATTTTTTCACTCAATGAATAGTTAAGCTCTTGAACTCTTTACCAGAGGAGATGGTAACAGCGGTTAGCATATCTGGGTTTAAAAAAGGTTTGGACAAAGAGGAAGTGACGTCACGAGGTTTAATGGACGCCTGAGTTCTTAGCTCCTACACTTCCCTGCACTTAATTTGCTTCATCTGCCGCCATCGGTTCCCGTTTTCTGTTTTGACTAACCAGGGCGATACACAGTGAGTCTGTGACCGACATGAGTAAAAATTCTGCTTTGCAGCCAAGGGAGGGAGAGCACTGTTTGGCGAGGAAACTAGTGAGAGGCCCCTCACGATACGTGTCTCCAGCACCGGGCCGCTCATCTGGATCAGACTCGGCCTCCTCCCAGGAGGATTTAAGGCGCTCGGCCCCAAAAAAGGTTTCCCGAAAGAGTTGGCAAAATGCCTTGAGGAAATTCGAGCGGACATTAAAGTGTCCAAAATTGAGATCTTGGAGCACATGGACGCCATTAGTATTGACCTATGAGAGTTAGGGGGATGGGTCGAGGTTCTGGAGGAGCGCGTGGACGAACAGGCAGAGAGATTTGTGGAGGTGGACTCCCGTTTCCAACAACTGACAGATCAGGCAGAGGAGCTGCAGTACAAAATTGATGACTTGGAGAACCGAGGGCGGAGGCACAACCTCCGGTTCCGTGGGACACCGTAAAATGACAAGAAGGAAGACGTTCCTGCAGTTGTTCATGTGTTATGTGAAAAAATCCTGGGAAAAACCCTGGATTCGGGGGCAGTAGAGATGGGCTGTGCGCATAGGGCACTTGGAAAACCGAGAGATAACAGACCTAGAAATATTATTATGCAATTCTCTTCCTATGCCCTGAAGGAGAAGTTGTGGGTGAAAGCGCGCCAAATACCACCCTTGGATTACAATGAGGCAAAGGTCACAGTTTTCCAAGATCTCTCACTGTTCACTTTGGCATAGCGGCGGGCAAAGAAGCCAGTTCTTGACATTTTACTAAAGGAAAACATTTTGTACAGATGGTCCTTCCCATTCGCGCTGTGTTTTGCCATAAGTGGAAAACAGGTCAGGATCCGTAGGCTTGCGGAAGCCTGGAAGATATTGCATGAGGCGGGTCTGACCGTGGCGGCGATTCCACCACCTGATTTGGCTCCAGCGATAAGATCACAGCTGCAGAAATGGAAAAGGATTCCCCAGAAGGCCAAAAAGCAGCGAGATCTGACTTGACTTTGTTTTCTTTTGTTTTTCTTTTCTTCTTTTGTTACCTGGCTCTGTTAGCTACCAAGGTGAAATGATTGTTGTGAGAAAATTCACATATTTCTGTGGGTCAACAGTCGGAGTGGTATGCGGCGACACGTGTGGGTTCTGGTGGATGGAGGGATGGTACACTTGCTGGTGACTTTTGAATAAGTGGGGGTGTGTGCAGGGGGTGAATGTGAGTCGGTAGGGGGTCTATTGGGCCTACGGGGAGTTCTTCCCGGGTTTTTTTTCCCATTCAGAGCCTAAGGCTGCTGTCTGGTGGGGGTATGTGTGGTGTAAAGATTGATAGGGGGCGGGGGGGGGGTTGAAGGTGGGAGGGATCAGGGAGGTGGGGGGTCTGGGATCTGCTGAGGGGGAGGGGGTTGCTACCAAAGGTGAATATAGGGGGCTCCCATGTTTGGAACACTGTGAAGTACGCTTGCCTGTTAGAGATTTCAAAAGACCAAGGACCTAAAATTTTTGTCTTACAATGTGAAAGGCCTGAACTCTCCACAAAAACGCGAAAGTTGTTTAAAGAACTAACCCATTTTCAACCACAGGTGGTATTTCTCCAGGAAACACATCTGAGAAGGGGCCATGAAAAGTTTTCATCCCATCCTCAATATCCCTCCATTTTCTGTGTGTCTGCGTTAGATGGGTCTAAGAAAAGGGGGGTGGCCATTTTGCTACACTCCTCACTACAGTTTCAGGTGGTAAAAACGGAGCGAGATAGAGAGGGGCGTTTTTTGCTGATTTGCAGAGACGGTTCCTGACTAAATTGGTGGGTCACTTCACTTCTTGTCCTTCGGGAAAATTATCGTGGGAGGGGACTTTAATGCCACTCAACACCCGGCATTGGATAGGTCGGGCTTGCCTTCGGGTGTTGATGTCACGATTTCTCAGGTCTTGAATAGGTTTGCTAGAGATTTGGGAATATCCGATTTATGGCGTGTTTCTCACCCGGGGGTTAGGAACTACTTGTTCTACTCTCACTCACATGGTACCTATTCCCATATTGACTATATTTTTGTAGATGTCTCATTAACCCACGCAGGATGGACATCTGAGATAGGAACTGCTACCTTGTTGGACCATTCTCCAGTGTGGGTTAGTCTTCCCTCGCTCTGTGGGGAGGAGAAGGAGAGGAGATGGACGTTGAACACCACTTTGCTAAAAGATGTGAAAACTGTAGCAGGTTATAGAAAGATCCTACAAGATTATTTGGAGCTTAATGTAGACTCGGGACCTTCACTGGGTCAGGACCTTCACTGGGGGTGGTCTGGGACGCGTTAAAGGCGGTCTCCAGGGGTTACTTTCTCCAAAAGGCCAGCTTTAGGGTGAGACAGCAACGGGCGGAGGTTGCTAAGTGTTTAACGCAACTGACTCTCGTATCAAAAAGGCATAAATCTTCTCACTCTGTAACAACTTTGAGGGAAATACAGGCATTGCATCTAAAGTTGGACCAGATATATTCTGATCAGTTAAAGTTATTCAACGAGGCATGCACATTTTGTACTTAGTAATAAACCGGGTAGGACATTGGCGGTTAAATTGAGGCAGTAAAGGGTTGACTGGACCATCCTCAAAGTGCGAGACAAGGCGGGTAAGCTGGTGACCAATTCAAAGCAGATACGGGAGAAGTTCCAGTCGTTTTACCAATCGCTTTATACTTCTGACACTGCGCTGAACCCTGATGCGACACATAAATTCTTGTCAGTATGCTCTTTCCCTACACTCACAGCAGCACAGCGGGAAGCACTGGACGGGCGGGACTCAGTTGAGGAGGTTGCAAAGGTGATTAAGGCTCTTCCAATGGGGAAATCGCCTGGTCTGGATGGGTTACCCAACGATTTTTATAAGACTTCAGGGGAAATTGGCTCCTATCTGACAGAGATTATAAACGAGATCCTAGTGGGAGACGAATTTTCCTCTTCTATGATGGAAGCCTGGATAGCGGTAATTCCTAAGCCTGGTAAGAATACGAATGAACGTGCCTCTTATCGCCCCATTTCTTTATTAAATTCTGATATAAAATCTTAGCAAATGTCCTGGCCAATCGCCTTGCAAAAGTTATGCCTGATCTAGTACATCCAGACCAGACGGGTTTTATCCCTTATAGACAGGCAATGGACAATATTCGCTGAATGCTGAACCTCTCTGTCTGTCTTTGGGACTAGATGCCGAAAATGCCTTTGATAGAGTCCATTGGCCTTTTATGTTTCAAGTGTTAGACCGCTTTGGTATTGGTTCGGGCTTTTGTAGATGGATTCGGGCTCTGTATACTTCACCAAGGGCATGTGTTCAGGTTAATGGAGGTAACTCTCAGATGTTCTCCTTATCTCGTGGGACTAGGCAGGGATGCCCTCTCTCGCCGCTGCTATTCGCATTGATTATGGAACCTCTGGCGATGTACATTAGATCGGACCCAAACATAACAGGAATTCAGGTTGGTAATAGGGAATATAAGTTGGCACTTTTCGCCGATGATGTGCTTCTCTCTTTGACAAAACCATTAATCTCATTACCAAACCTGATGAAAGGCTTGTCATTATATTCAGCAGTTTCTGATTTCAAATTGAATATGAGTAAGTCAGAAGCTCTTGCGATCGGAATGTCTCGTCTGGTTTTGGAGTCACTCAAGCATTCTTTTTCCTTTAAATGGGTGACGGAAGGTATAGCCTACCTGGGAGTCACTATACCCCCTAACTTCTCAGAGCTGTTCTCTGCCAATTATCTTTCCCTCTTGAAGGCCATCTATAGAGATTTAGAGAGGTGGGATATTACAGACCTGTCCTGGCTAGGCAGAATTGTGGTTTTGAAAATGAATGTACTACCACATCTGTTGTACCTTTTTCAAGTTCTCCCAATAAGGGTTTCTAGGGGTTTCCTTGTGGGTGTGCAAGACAAATTGATTCGCTTTGTTTGGGCTAACAAGCGCCCCCGTTTGCCTAGGGCTCTATTGTACAAGGATAAGAAGTGGGGTTTGGGTGTTCCAAATGTTCTGTGGTATTACAAGGTGGCTCAAGTGCAAGCGGCTTTTGAGTGGTATCAGGATCATCCACATAAACTTTGGGTGCAATTGGAACAGGCTGAGGTTGGTTCTTGTCCGCTCCATGCTATGATGTGGCTTCCCTGTAAGCATAGATCTCTGCGCAAAGATCTCTGCCTATCGATCTTGTCTACTTTCTTTTATTGGGATGGGCATTTCACTAAACTGGATGAGGTGTAACACACTCTATGCTGGATGCAAAGAACAAATAATCAAGAAACTTCAAACAGCCCAGAACACAGCAGCTAGACTCATATTCGGTAAAACAAAATATGAAAGTGCTAAACCACTACGAGAAAAGCTACACTGGCTCCCTCTTAAAGAACGCATCATGTTCAAAATATGTACCCTAGTTCATAAAATCATTAACGGAGATGCCCCAGCCTACATGTCAGACCTGATAGACTGACCACCCAGGAATGCTAAAAAATCATCCTGCACATTCCTCAATCTTAATTTCCCCACCTGTAAAGGTCTAAAACACAAACTAATGCATGCGTCAACCTTTTCCTACTTGAGCACACAATTCTGGAACGTGTTACCGCGCAACTTAAAACGATCTACGAACTAACTAACTTCCTCAAACTACTGAAGACACATCTCTTTAACAAGGCATACCACAAAGAGCAACAAATGTGAACCCTCCACAGAATTGCCTAATAACATTTGCTTGTTATACTAATATCATGCTTTCTCACTATCATGTTACCCAAGATCCTTCTGTAATACTAAATGTTTATTTCTTATACCTCTCCACCATTCATGATGTATTGTAAGCCACATTGAGCCTGCAAAGAGGTGGTAAAATGTGGGATACAAATGCAATAAATAAATAATAAATTTGCATCGATAGCAGACAACCCTCTCTTTCCCCAGGTATTTCTCCAGGGCCCTTCTATCTGTGGTGATCTCTGGGCCTGGTATCTTGGGGTCAGTTATTTGATGAAGGCTGCCTGCTATCTTTTGACTCTTTGAAAGAACAATTTCCTATTTTACACAATGAGTTGTTCGCTTACTGTCAACTGTCAACTTACTGTCAACTGAGACACTTTCTTACTTCAAAGGCGATTCATGCCACCATAATGTGTGAGAATATGTTTATTGAGGACCTCTGTGAAGACTCCAAAACTGCTACATGTTTGTATTCCTTTATCCACGGACAAATGGATTCTAGCCATGCCCATAGGGATAGGTGGCAACAGGAACTGAGGGTGACTATTGATGAGGGTGATTGGTCCTTTTTTGAGAACAATTGGTCCAAGATTTCTATCTCAGTTCCTTTTCAGGAGAATGTAGTCAAAGTGCTTTACCGGTGGTATTTGACCCCAGCTAGGTTACATCATATGTTTCCTGGGGTTTCACCAATGTGCTGGCGTGGCTGTGGTCAGAGGGGTACGATGGGCCATATCTGGTGGACTTGCTTTAAAATTCGAGCCTATTGGAAAGCAATACAACATAGGCTGCAGCAGTGGATTCAAAGGCCTGTTAAATGGTCCCCTGAGTTTTTCATATTCACAAAAAAACCACCAGGTCTTACTAAGTCTCAGGCATTGCTTACCAGGCAAGCTATGACGGCAGCAAGAGTTGTGATTGCTGGGTGTTGGAAATCCCCGATGTCTCTCCTCTGACGAGATGGCTCATTAAACTATGGTATGTATGTGAAATGGAGAGGCTTCGGGCAGTGCGAAGTCACTCGGAGGCGAAGTGGGAGGAAACATGGAAGCCCTTTCTTAAACATTGCACATGTTAGGGGGGGTCAGGTGAGGGTGGGTTGGGTTGAGAGGAGAGGGAACTGGGTTTAGTGGGGAGGGGTAGCTGGAGATTGCGAGGGGGGGGGTAGGACACTACATTACAAAATTAAAACCTGGAGTCATGGTTAGAGCTGTTGGTTGATGTAGAATTCTCAATGTTTTGATATTGTTGTATACTAATTTCGTGAGGGATATACTGGTCATATGCTGTTTCTATTTTTCTTGTACGTTTGTACAATGTTTCCTCCTCATGTAGTTTCAATTGTACAGGAATTCCTCAATACTTAATAAAGACTTCATTTAAATTAAAAAAAAAAAAAAAAAGAAAGAAAAGGTTTGGACAAATTCCTGGAGGAAAAGTTAATAGTCTGCTATTGAGACAGACATAGGAAGCAACTGCTTGCCCTGGGATTTGTGATATGGAGTGTTGCCACGATTTGGGTTTCTGCCAGGTACTTGTGACCTGGCTTGGCCACTGTTTGGAAAACAGGATACTGGGCTAGATGGACCATTGGTCTGACACAGTATGAGGCATATTTTCAAAGCACTTAGCCTTCCAAAGTTCCATAGGTTTCTATGGAACTTTGGAAGGCTAAGTGCTTTGAAAATATGCCTCTATGGCTACTGTTATGTTCTTATGTTGGATCAGGAGAAGAGGGAGGGATGGAAAAGAGAGGGAGCGATGTTGGATTGAGGTCAGAGAAAAGGAGGGAGGGAAAAGAGAGGGAGAGATGTTGGATCTGGGCACAGGGGAAGAAGGGATGGAAAAGAGAAGGAAAGATGTTGGATCTAGAGGCAGGAGGAGGGAGGGAAAGGAGGAAGAGAGGAAAAAGGGAGACATGTTAGACCTGGGGGCAGAAGAGAGAGAGGGAGAGAAAAAATAGGCAGAGGTTTTGGACTCAGGAGTAGAGGGGAGGGAGGGAGAGAAGGAAGAGAGAGGGAGAAATGTTGAACCCAGGGAGAAGGAGAGGGAGGGAGGGAAGAGAGAGAGAGAGAGAGAAAGGGAGGGAGAGATGCTGGACTGGGGGATGAAAGACTGCAGAAAAGAGAGAGGGAGAAATACTGGACCACGGGGGGGGGGGGGGGGGGGGGGGGGGGAAGAACTTCAGGAAAGACAAAGGAAGAAATGGTTGACCACTAGAGGGGAAGAACTTCAGATAAGAGATGGAGATATGCTAGACCACAGGTGAGGGCAGGCCAGAAGACAGATGGTCAGCAATAGCAGAAAGGCGATGATCTGCAACCAGAAGAAATAATGAATAACAAACAGACCAAAAACAGTGAAGCGCTATGCAAATTTATTAAATCAAATGACCGACGTGGCCACGTTTCACCTTTAGGCTGCATCAGAGGCAGAAACTAACAAACAGATAAAATTATTAAAATAATCTAAATCATCAAAAAGATAATAATCAACAGTAATACAACAGACAGCTATAAATAATCTCATCAGACATATAAACAATGATCTGGTGCAGGAGGCAATGGTGCTGGGGCCACTTGATAACAGTGATCATAAATACGATCAGATTTGATATCGGCTTTGGAATAGGTACACACAAGCAATCCAGTATGTTAGCATTGAACTTTCAAAAAGGAAATATGATAAAATGAGAAGAAAGGTGAAAAAAAGAGGAGCAGCTGTGAAGGTCAAAAATGTATATCAGGCATGGATACTGTAATTAAACTCTGGAATTCTTTGCCAGAGAATGTAATAAAAGCAGTTAGCTTAGTGGGGTTTAAAAAAGGTTTGGATACTTCCTAAAAGAAAAGTCCATAAGCCATTATTAAACGGACTTAGGGAAAATCCACCGCTTTTTTCTAGGATAAGCAGCATAAAATGTACTGTACTGTTTTGGGATCTTGCCAAGTACTTGTAACCTCGATTGGCCACTGTTGGAAATAGGATGCTAGGCTTGATGGACCTTTGGTCTGTCCCAGTATGGCAATACTTACGTACTTATGTAACAAACTGAATATCAAACAAAATACTTAAAGCAGTGATGAATCTGCTGTTCTCTTTGTAAGAAAGAAGTGCTGCTGTATTTTGTATTTTTTATGACAGCATTATAATTATAGAGATCAGAACAGAGACAAGCACTTTTTTTATTATGTGTTAAAATAGAATATATGTTTGTTTTAGGTTTTTTGGATAAGTCATAGCTACTAGGGGAGTGTTTGTCCTTTATCCCCTATAGGTATGTAGCCCCTTTTGGTACTTATTTATACTATAAAACCGAAAGAAAGGAGGTCCAATACTTCCACAAACAAATCAAGAACGTCAAAACACACAGGAGTGGAAGAACGCCAGATCCAAAGAGACCAATCCAGAAGACACAGAAGTAAGAGCACCAAAACAAAGTTTATTGGGACCCTACACGGTCCGTGTTTCGGCTTCACAGCCTTCATCAGGGGTCTAAAAACATAAAATCAAATGATTTAAAAGCATAACAACATGAAAATGAAAACTTTTCATCTAAAATATACTACATATATAGGATGTAGGACGTAACATTAATAAATGACTTCAATTTTTAAAAAACCTGTTTTTAAAAATACAAATTAATTATAATAAATATAAATCATAATAATAAACAATAAACAATCATAATAAAAGTAATCATAATAGAAATAGCACAGGATGTATAAGTAATAAACCCTCATTATATAAAAATGTAATTAAACCATACATATGTATGTATGTATATACACACACACACTTTTTCACCCACCTATGTATATTTATACACATATATAAACACATGTATATTAGCTACAACATCCATACCATATTGGGTTTATATATGTATAATGGTAAATAATAGTGCATATGAATGTGTGTACATATATAACCTCATACACAAATGTATAAATTCAACAATCTCAGATGGACACCAGATACGTCATTATTTTAATGATTTTAATTATTTTATCTGTTTGATAGTTTCTGCCCCTGACACAGCCTAAAGGTGAAATGTGACCACGTCGGGCGTTTGATTTAATAAATTTGCAAAGCGCTTCACTGTTTTGGGTTAGAAAAGAGATGGGACAGGGAGGTGCTAGGGGTTGAGAAAAAGGTGCAAGGAGATGTGAGGCTACAGGGGTGGATGAGAGAGAGAGGAAGTGGAAGGAAATGCTAGGCTACAAGGGTAGAGGAGGGTGGGAGAGGAGAGATGCTTGGAATGATGGAGCCCTTTGGAATAGGCGATGGGGGGTTGTCAAAGAGATGAGTGAGAGGAGGATAGTGAATACAGAAGGTAGAAATGTAGCAATGAGGAGTAGATGAAAAAGGGAAAAGGCAGCTGGGGAAGGAGTAAAACGGCAAGCTACGGGGTGAGAGAAGGAAATGGAAACTTGATACGAGGATGAGAAGTAAAAAGAAGAGTGAGAAAAAGGGTAAAACCTGAGTAGACAAAGAGGCAGAAAAGAAAGAGAGGAAAGAGCTAAAAGAAAAAGGTCATTGTTTTAAACTTTTTTGTACATCACTTTGTTATCCTTGTGATGAGAGGTGATTAATTAAGTACCAATAAATCAAATCAGTGTGTCAGAGACAGATCTAGTGAGGAAATGGAACAAGACAGGAGGATGGGAACAAAGGGAGACAGGGATCTGCAATGTTTGAACCAGCAGAGACAACAGCAAACCACCAAAATGATGAACAAAGTAGTAGCATAAAAAGAGTTTATTGCAGCAAAGGAAACACTGTGGCAGAAAACTTGGGGTGTGACATTGGGCCGCTGCTGAGTTAATGCTACCTAGCCAACCCAAGGGCTGGCTAAGCCACGGGGTCATCTCCCGCACTCCCGCCAAAGCGGGAAAGTCTCCCACTGAGACACCGTGGCGGTAGCTCCCCCTTCCACCCTGTTGAGCAGCAGCAGCCGCAGCCGCGACCAAAAAATAAAAATAAAAAAATCAAGTGCAGGGCTGCAGCAGCCTTCAGGCTCCACTCCAGGGACAGAGAGAGGAGAGAGGACTGGGTGAAGAACCAACAGCCCATGCCTGAAGGCTGCTGCAGCCCCGCACTTGCTTTTCAAACTTTTTTTGTTTGTTAGCTCTGTTTTTTTGTCACAGCACTGCTGCTCAATAGGAGAAGCGGCAGTGGCCAGGAAATGAATATCAGGTGGAAGGGGGAGCAGGAGGTAGAATGGAGAGATGGGGAGAGAAGGAGAGGACATGGAGAAGAGCTGGAGAAAGAGAGAAGCTGCTGAAGATAAGGATGGAGAGAAAGAGGGGATCCTAGCTGAGAGCAGAAAGAGGGAAGACGCTGGAAGGAAGAGTAGGGACAGAAAGAGGAGAGACATTGAAGGATGGGGAGAGAGAGGGGGGACATGATGAATGGAAAAGGGTAGAGAGAGACACACTGGATGGAAAGGGGATAAAGAGAGAGACACTGGATGGAAGGATCAGGAGAGGGGTGTCAGGTTCTCAGGTTCAGAGCCCGCGGGGCCGGGCTCTGGAGCAAACGTGAGCCCTTGGGCTGCTGACGAGGAGCAACAGCAGCAGGCAAAACCCACCAACCAACGCTGGGCAAGCACACCGACACCGGCAAGGACTGCAGGCACCGCCCAGCGAGCTGGAACACACGGACTGGAACACTGGACTGGAATTCCCCGGACTGGAGGACACAGGACTGGAACCCCAGACCAGAACACTGGACGGGAATCCCCCGGACTGGAACACTGGACTGAAATCCCCCGGACTGGAGGACACAGGACTGGAACACTGGACTGGAGCACACCGGACTGGTCCACACAGCTTCACCTGCACTTAGCTACTAAGCCCCCCAGGAGTTGAGCTCCTGGGTTCGAGTAGCCGGCAGGACTTACTGGACGACACAGGGACTAGGACTAGAACAAGCTGTAACTGAAGTGCACCTAATTCCTAAAGTGACCAAAAGTGTTCCTAAGCCCAGCACCAACAGAAAAGCTCCTAAGCCCTCCACTAACAGCAGTGCTCCTAACAGAAACTAACAGGGGTGCCCCTACGCTAGGGTTACCATATGGCTCCAGAAAAAGAAGGACGGATTGAGCCAGCCAGGTTTTACTTCCATTGCTTTCCATTGAAAGCAATGGAAGTAAAACCCAGCTGGCTCAATTACTTCCATTGAAAGCAATGGAAGTAAAACCCAGCTGGCTCAATCCGTCCTCCTTTTTCTGGAGCCATATGGTAACCCTACCCTACGCCTTACACTAACAGAAGTGCAGGGAAGCCACAAGGGAAAAGGAAGGGAAGACAAATGCCAGACCTAACACTGGTGCTTCCTAAGCACCAAGCTGCAGCAGCTAAACACGGGTTCTCACCCCGGTGCTTCCTAAGCACCAAGCTACAGCAGCTAAACACAGGTCACGAGGAAAAGCGGGGAAGACACAAGGAAACAGGCAGGAAAGCCAAATACCCAAACAACAAAAGGTGCTTCCTAAGCACTTACTAACAAGGGTGCTCCCAGCACCAAATTCCAGCACTGCACCAACAGCAGTGCTACTCACCGTAACAAAAGGGAAAAACAGGGAAGTCAAACACACAAGTCACAAATGCACACTGCACTAAACTAACCTGGACCTAAAGCAAGTAGCCAGAAGCAGACGTTGCGAAGGCCCCGAAGGAAAGAACACCACTTCCTTATCAAGGCCCTCCCTGATGATGTCACACTCCCTAGACCCAGGCAACAGCACACTGACCCAGAGAGCACACTGAAACCCATAGAGGCCCAACCCACACCAATGCAACACCATGAAGCACTTGAAGCCAGTACACCCAAAGAGAGTTAGAGCAACTCAGACTACACCCACAGCTGCAGTGAAGTGAGACAATTAGCCCCATGCTGGCAGCAGCCGGCACAGAGAGAGAGAGAGCTAGCTCAAACAGGACAGAAAAACAGAACAGAAGCCAGCTAAAAAGCTGACCCCCAGGCAAAAGGTACGTTTGAGAGGGGTTCTGACCACGATCATAACAAGGGGGGTAGATGGATGAAAGGTTCGGGAGAGGGGGTAGACGGATGGAAGGATAAGGAGAGAAAGGGAAGACGGATGGAAGGATGGGGAGAGAAAGGGAAAACGGAAGGAAGAATGGGGAGAGAAAGACACTGGATGGAAGGATAGGGAGAGAAAGAGGGAAGACGATAGAAGGATAGGGAGAGAAAGAGGGGAGATGGATGAAAGGATGCAGAGAGAGAGGGGCGAGACTGGAAGGATGTGGAGAGAGAGAGAGGGAACACTGAACAGAAAAGGGTAGAGAGATAGACATGGATAGAAGGAAGAGAGAGAGACACTAGATGGAAGGATCAGGAGAGAGGGTAGATGGGGAGAGAATGGGGAGAGAAATAGGGAAGATGCTGGATGGAAGGGTAGGGAGAAAAAGAAAGGAGACGCTGGATGGAAGGATTCAGAAAGAAAGAGGGGAGACATTGAAAGGATGGAGAGAGAAAGGTGTGAGCTGCTGGATGGAAAGGGGGAGAAGACAGAGTAGTTAAAGACTGAAGAATAAGAGGAAGAAGCATGGGGAGTCAAGGGTGAGGAAAAATGAAAAGCCATAGGTAGATGAAGTAAAAAGAAGGAAATTAAAGAATGGATAGTAAGAATGAATTAAATCTGGACAGAGAGAGAGACAGAAAAATATTGAAGAAAACAAAGAAAAAGGAGAGAAAAATGACAAAAGGACAGGAAACCCTGGCAAAAGAGTTAAGACAAAGGAAAGCAGAATCAAGAGACTGGGAGCAACACAATTAGAAAAAGTAAATGGCCAGACAACAAAAGTAAAGAAAATAATTTTATTTTTAATTTAGGATAAAGTAATGTGGTAGCTGTGTTAATAAAGTTTAATAAATGCAAATAAAACACAAAATAGAAAATAGAAAATAAGGTGATACCTTCACTGATTTTAAAACATTTTTGATTAGCTTTTAGAGACAAACACTTCCTTCCTCAGGTCAGGAGAGAATACCATAACAGCAGTATACTGACCTGAGGCAGGAGGTTTTGGCCTCTGAAAGCTAATTGAAAAGGGTATTAGGCAATTAAATAAAATATTTTCTGAAATGGCCGTGGGTTAGAGGTGTGCCAGGGGGGTGGAGCCATGTAGTGGGTGGAGCAAAGGCAAAGTGGGGCAGGGCTGGGGGGCGTGCACTAAAATCTCCATCTCAAAAATTGGGACCCCTTGGCAACTCTGCAAGTTGGGTCGGGATTCCAAGATGGAAGGCTTGCCCTGGGGTGAATCCATCTTAGGCAGGGTAAGCTGAGGTTGAACAGACGTTAAGCAAGACTGAGAACAGGTTGGACCCCAGGCCAGAATGTCTCCACAGCTCCAGTCAGTACAGGGTTCATGTTTCTGCAACCAGGGAAACCCCAAAATGACTTGATGGACAGATCTGGGGAGTACATGGAACTTTATTGTCTCTTGATGTCGAGAATCCTCCTGGAAGGGAAATAGGTTGAGTAACAGCTCACAGATGCCCTGGCAGTGGGTCTCCTTAGACTGAGAAAATGCAAAGGGGTTCTCTGAGGGGATTCACAGAAATGTCATACTGGCGTATCAGCCATTCATCCACAAAGTTCCTGGCTGTGCTGGAATCAAGGAACACTTGGACTATGATCTGTTTATTGTCCCATAGAAGGGTGACAGGGAGAGTAGAGAGGGAGGTTGGAACTACTCGGGAAGGACCTAGGGAAATCCCCCCCCCTCAACTCCTAGGTCTCAAAGTGTTCCTGGTTTCCTGGGACATTACTTAGCATAATGTCCCAGGTCTGCACAATATAGAAAGAGGTTTTGAACTCTCGGACACCTCTTCTTTTCCTCTGAAAGTTGAGAATGTCCTATTTGCGTGGGAACCTCCCCATCCAGGGTGACAGCCAGAGCTGGTATCTATGGGTCTATGGGGTTCTGAAACTGGGGTATTGACCACGTAGGGTGGCTTCTGTCTCCACGTTCCTTAGCCCTCTCCTGGAAGCAGATGTCCACCTTGATGCATAGGGAAACTAGGTCATCCAAACTGGTGGGAAGATTCTGTCCTACCAGTTCATCCTTAATGTGCCATGCCAGGCCCTGCCAAAAGACAGCCACCTGGGCCTCCTGATTCCATTGCAGTTCTGAAACCAGGGTCTAAAATAGAATGGCATACTGGCCCACTGTTAGTGTCCCTTGATATAGGCACAGGAGCTAGGAGGCTACTGAGAAAAGGCGCCCGGCTCATCAAATACCTGCCAGAAGAGTGTGAGGAAGACCGCCAGGATGGACATAAGCAGGTAATTCTGCTGCTTGCCCAGAAAGGAGAAAAATGTTAAAAATAATCTTGTTCCTATCACATGGAAAGCTAAAGGGTTGTAGGTCAAAGTTCATCAAGCACTGGTGGAGTGGAGGAGTGGCCTAGTGGTTAGGGTGGTGGACTTTGGCCCTGGGGAACTGAGGAACTGAGTTTGATTCCCACTTCAGGCACAGGCAGCTCCTTGTGACTTTGGGCAAGTCACTTAACCCTCCATTGCCCCATGTAAGCCGCATTGAGCCTGCCTTGAGTGGGAAAGCGCGGGGTACAAATGTAACAAAAAAAAAATTAAAAAAATTAATGAATCCTTGGCACGCCTTGGAGTCCCTATTAAAGCGTGGCAGTGCCAAGACTCAAGGATGAAGCACTGGGTAAGCCAGGGGCGGTACCACTGGAGTGGGCTCCCAAGGGGGCTTCAGGACCAGAGGTCCTGTGGTTTGCATAGCAGCAAGCTAAACGCAGAACCCCTGAGGGGTTTCTATAAACTGTCAAAGTTGAGTCCGTTGTAGCTGGACCTCCTGAGCGAGGTCTTGGAGTTGAAGAGCCAGCTTCAACAGCCATAGCAGCTACAAAGCGGGTAACTAGCCCGAGCTCATGTTCTTTGCAATCTGTCATGAATTGGGGTGAGCCTTGGGCCACAGCTGAGTTGACGCTACCTATCCAACCCAAGGGCTGGCTAGGCCCCGATTGACAGTAGACGAGACACCTAGGCAAGGCTGGACTGAAGGCAAGGCTAGAAACTGTAGACAGGACTGGAGCTTGAAGACAGGACTGGATCTTGAAGGCGGGGTTGGAACTGGAAGACAGGGCTGAACAAGGTTGGAGCACAGAGCAGGAGCAGGGCTAGAACAGACATAGGTAGGAACAGGATCCAAAATGGAACAAGGCTGCAACACACACTAGACAACTCTAAGGGACCTGCTGCAAAGGCACTTGCTGGGAGTCAGGAACTTCCTTAAATACTATCAGACAGGATGACATGGGCCAGCACCCTCTTGCAAGGCTATAAAGGAAGTGCTGGGTTTCCAGGAAGTAATCAGATCCTTCTTTGCACAAAATGCTGCTGGAGACCACTGAGAAGAGGTGAGGGCCATGACATGTTTCGCCTACACAAAGCTGTGTTGAGGGCAACGACTGTCAATCAGACATGACATAATGAAAATTACTTTATAAAATCATAAATCATAAATGTGAAATAATGAAATATGAAATTAAAACATTAAAAACCACATGCATAATATATTGAAAGAGTACAGTGATCACAAAACCAAATAGTTTATTATAAAGCATAACATGAGTGTAGTGCACAAATGATGTTTCAATTATTCAAGCACAGGCACTGTGACTGGATGTCTAGCTATATAATAATTGGTAACCCTGCTTCCCTGGATGGCTGGGTTCGTAACAGCATGCTGACGTCAGCTCGCCTTCAGTGTTCCTTCCCTCTCAGTGTCCCGCTCTCGCGTAAAGATGAAATGACGTCAGAGGAGGGCGGGACACTGAGAGGGAAGGCTGAAGGTGACACGAGCCCAGCCTGCCGCCACTGCAACCTCAGGTAAGATGAACGGCTTAAAGGCAGGGCGGCAGGAAGGACAGAGTCACTGACCATGGTGGGGAGGGGAGGGTAGAATCGCTGGACATGGATAGGATGGGAGGGCAGGGCAGAGGAGAATCGCTGGACATGGATAGGATGGGAGGGCAGGGCAGAGGCGAATCGCTGGACATGCATGGGATGGGAGGAAAGGGGAGAATTGCTGGACAAGGGGCAGGGCAGAGGACAATCGCTGGACATGGAGGGGAGGACAGAATCACGGGACACCATGGGGAGGGGAGGGCAGAGGAGAATCGCTGGACATGGATGGGATGGGAGGGGATAGGAAGGGAGGGAAGAATCACTGGACATGAAGGGCAGAGTAGGGGACAGACACTAGCCTTGCTAGCGTCCGTTTCATTTTTTAGCGAAATGGGCTTTTTTGCTTATTGAACAATAAAATTACTATACAAGACTCTTAAAATTCTGAGATGGTAAAACATCATGCATAGCGTGCACTACACCTCCAATTGTGCACATTAGCTCCTTCATTCTATAAAAGTTGCCAAAAATTGCACACACAATTTAACTGAATAACCAGCCAATTAGTGCCAATAATTAAATTTTTAACAAGCAATTATTGGTGCTAATTGGAATCTATTAAGATGTACACACATAAATTTTGGCACCGGATCTGTGCCTACATTTTATGCGCATGCCAACGAAGCCATGGAAATGGAAGGGTCAGTTCGGGGAGGATCATGGGTGTGGTTTGGGGGTTCCGCACGTAAATATAGGCAGGAGCATTTGCACCACGTTGTCATTGGGGCAAATAGATGCACCTAAATTTACGCACAGCCCCTGGGACATAAGCACTATTCTATAAGCTGAGCCTAAGTTTAGACGCGGCTTATAGAATAGCACTTAAGCAGGGTTTTTAGGTGCAATTTATAGAATTTAGGCCTAAGTGCAGAAGTAGAGCAAATGTTGACAATGGTACATACCTAGATGGGAAGGAACAAAGTGTGCTTTCCTCTACAACTAACAAGACACTACACGTCAATTATAATTCAGAATGCATCAATAGAAATAATAGAATAAAGATTTAGAGCAAAGTACTTACAGCCACAATCTGTTCTCCAGGAATCTCTGTAAGGAGCAACCAAACGTATTGTTTATTGTACAGAACTTGCTATACCATCTTATCTAAATGAAGGTCAAAGAGGTTTAGAAAAGTAATTAAATCAAAAGGAGTAAGAATACTATACAATTTGATAGGACAGACCTGAATTAAACATTCACAACTGAAATGTAGAGCAAATAAAGAAAATAGGTTAACAGCAATCCTTAGGAATCACCATGTCCTCCAGGCACCACAGAATCATACCCTGTAATGTTAAGTGCAAGACCATATACCAGTTCAAAATCATTTGTTTTAAATTGGGATTAAAACAAAAAAAAAATGACTGTTCCGACCTTATACAAGGTAGCAAATCATTCCAAAGACATTGGGCCAAGAAGAAAAAGGCTGAGGACCTGGTTGATCATAATATACTTTCTTTGGTGAAGGAAGTACCAGGTAGCAATGGGCATCAAGGGAGCACAGAGTTCGAGAGGGAGTGTATGGTATGGTGATGGCTTCTTTAAGCTGAAATGTGCACTTTTTAGTGACAATTGGTTTAGAAAAGCTAACTATTGGACTCCATTGGCATAAGGAGGGGGGCAAGAAGGGGCATTTGCCCCCTCCTTAATTAGATTTCTGTTAGCCACTCATAGGTGTTCCTATGGATTGGCAAGTGCCACCCCAAAGTTGCTTTGCCACCCTAACCAGAACCAGCATCTCTAAACTGGTCCCTCAGATCCACGACTCTGGTGCTGGCAATTGCAGCACTGAACCACAGAGCAGCTCCTTCCATGCTATACTGGTGGGGACACGCAATTGAAAGCTGCACTTTGAGCTACACAGTTGAAACAGATGCTACTGGAACCTCTTAGGGCTCCATAGAGGAGCTTTCAATTGTGTGTCCCCACCAGAATAACACAGAAGGAGCTGTTCTGTGTTCAGCGAAGGGGAAGGGAGGGCAGAAGCTGGATGGGACTCGGGGGGGGGGGGGGGGGGGGGAAGCAAAAACTGGATAAGACTAGAGGGAATGGGTCAGAAGCTGGATGACACTTGAGGGAAAGGGGAAGAAGCTGGATGGCTCTTGAGGGAAAGGTGAAGAAGCTGGATGAGACTTGGGGGAAGGGGCAAGGAAAGATAGCAGAAGTTGGATGACACTGAAGTTAAGGGGGAGAAGAAGCTGGCTGGGTCTTGGGGGGGATAAGGGGAGCAGAAGCTGGATGGGACGGGAGGAAGGGGGAAGAAAATATAGTAGAAGCTGGATGGGATGAGGGAATGGGGAAGAAGCTAGACGGGACTTGGGGGAAGGGGCAAGGAAGGATAGCAGAAGTTGGATGACACTCAAGGAAAAGGGGAGCAGAAGCTGGATAGGTCTTGGGGGTGATATGGGGGGCAGAAGCTGGATGGGACTTGGGAGGAAGGGGACGGAAAATATAGTAGAAGCTGGATGACACTTGAGGGAAAGGGGAAGAAGCTGGATGGGGAAGGGGCAAGGAAGGATAGAAGCAGTTGGATGACACTCAAGGAAAAGGGGAGCAGAAGCTGGATGGGTCTTGGGGGATATGGGGGGCAGAAGCTGGATGGGACTTGAGGGAATGGGGAAGAAGCTAGATGGGACTTGGGAGGAAGGGGAATGAAAATATAGTAGAAGCTGTATGGGACTTGAGAGAAGGGAAGAGAAGCAAGATGGGACTTGAGAAGAGGAGGTGGAGGTGAGAAAGGGGAGAAAAAGCTGGATGGGACATGGGGGTAAGGGACAGGGAAAGGCATCAGAAACTGGATGGGTCTTGAGGGGGGAGGGGTAATGAGTCTGGATGGGACTCAGGGTGAAGAGGAGCAGAGCAAGAATTGGACTTGGAAGAAAATGCCCAGACAAATAAAGGTAGAAAAGAATAAAAATGATTCTCATTTTGGGAAATGTACGTCTTCTCTATTTTTATACGTAGCAGAGTACAGGAAAAAAAATTCATTTATTTCTTTTTTACTAGTATTTGCATAGCTTATAGGGATAGATTCAGTAAATGGGGCTCACAAGTCAACGCTAAATGCTACTCTATTGTCACCTTCGATAGGATTTGGGTGCACATTGTTATAGAATAGCGCATAGCAAGAAGTCCACGCAAATTCAAATTGGTGCCAATTAGTGCCAATTAGCACCCAATTATTTGCTCTGATTAGCTTGTTAGCCAATTTAGTTGGGCATACATTTTGGATCAATGCCCAAATATTGGTGCCCAATTTTGAGCACCAAATATAGAATCCAGGGGATAGAGTCTGGCTTTCTTGAAGGGGTCTCCATTTCAGTTTATGTCTGCATGTTTTTTGTGATTCCCCATTTTGTATCAGGTAAGGGTTTGTCCGTGTTCTGCATGTGCAACTGAGGTGAAGGATTTTGCTAGCATGTAGTGTCTCTGTGGGAATGTGTAACAGTCCAGCTTGTTCTAGTTTACTAGTAGCAAGTGTGTTGGTGCTCTAGGGCCCAGTGTAATATTTATAGCACTGTCTTTTCCTAGATGGGTTAGGGTTGTTATGGTTTGGTAAGTTTCCTATATAGGTTTTGAGTGTCTTTTTCCAGAGTTTTGTAAAGCGTCTGGCCTACTTGAAAGCAGGGTCTCGGACAGCCCTTGTCACCCAAATTTAAAATGCTCGGGATTAGTGGTCTCTACATTCTGTAGAGTCATCAAACAAACAAAATCCCATCAGTTTTAAACAAAGTGGCAGTGGAAGGAGCGTGTGCTGTTGAATATTTTCTTGTATGATGTGTTATAAGAGGGATAGTCCTATTAATGGAGAATATGGAGTTTATGATACTGAACTGGAAGTGCCAGATTTACATTCTGTCCAATCCTGTAGAGAATCCAGATTCCACTTCCACACAGAATTTCTTGAAGGATGGTATCAATTATAATGGTGCTTTTACTGAGTAGTTGAAACTGAATGAAGGAGGGAGACTTTCTTTATGTTTGAAGACCATGGTGTATTATATTGGTAATTTAAAAATGGGTGAAAGAGGGGTATGATGTGCATAAATGTCACTTTGGCTTGCCACCCTCATACCTAGTTTCATCCTCTGTTGCCACCCCAAATATTTATGTCTAGAGACGCTACTATAGCAGCTGTCTGCTGCTGCTATTCCCCCTCAAACTGAAGCTGTTGGACTATTTGTGCAACAGGGTAGTATCCAGCATCTACTCACCTCCCCCACCTGTCTCTTCTGTCTCAATCACACACACCCCCCCCAATCCCCTATCTACCTTAAAATTTGTTTCTCAGTAGCTGCAATTTGCATATGTGGTCTGCTCTGGATCCTGACCCATCCCAACCCCTCTGATGCAACTTTTATTTATTTATTTATTTATTTTGTTACATTTGTACCCCACGCTTTCCCACTCATGGCAGGCTCAATGCGGCTTACATATTGTATACAGGTACTTATTTGTACCTGGGGCAGTGGAGGGTTAAGTGACTTGCCCAGAGTCACAAGGAGCTGCTTGTGCCTGAAGTGGGAATTGAACTTAGTTCCTCAGTTCCCCAGGACCAAAGTCTACCACCCTAACCACTAGGCCACTCCTCCACTCCTTATGCATGGGTGAAACGGCACAAAAGGAAAGCTCCAGGGCAGGCCACAGGCAGCATATGCAGATCACTTTGCCACTGTCCCTGCCTAGGTCCTCCAAAAGATGTGAAGACAAGTTTTAAGGTAGATGGGGTTGTGGGGGGGGGGGGGGGAATTGAGAGAAAGGAGGAAATGCCAAACTGCAAACAGGCAGGAGGACAGGAGGGGAGGGAGGAGAGATGCTAGACTGCGCACCAAGGAGATAGGAAGGGAAAGATGCCAGACTGTGCACAGAAGGGAAGGGAGAAATACTGGACCACACATAGGGGGATGGATAGGGAGAGAGAGATGCTAGATTGCATATGAGGGGGGGGGGCAGGGAGAGAGACGCCAGACCACATAAGGGGGTGGGGGAGGGAGACAGATGCTCTATAATGCCAACAGGAGGGTGGAGGAATAGATGTTGGACCCAGGGGTGGAGGGAAGAAAGACAGATAATAGACTTGGGGAGGGGGAGGGAAAGGGAAGAGAGAGAGAGATACTGGACCTGGGGAAAGAAGAGGGAGGGAGAGTTTCTGGACAATGGGAGAGAGAGAACAGAGAGGGAGAGATGTTGAATCTGGGAGTGGAAAGGAAGGAAGGAAGGAAGGAAGGAAGAGAGAGAGGGGGAGATGTTGAACTGGGGAGGAGGGTTAGAAAAATAATATGTCCAGACAACAAAGTCTTTTAAAAAGTGTTTTATTTTGAATGTATTTACTGGAATATGTTAGTTTGGAAAAAGCACATTGTGGATGTGTTTGTATTATGCACAGTACAAGAGGAAATACTTTTCTGTTGTTATTTCTCCAGTGATTGAAGAGTTATGCTAGCCCTTGCTCTCAGTAAAATACAGGCCAATGGCTCATAATAAGAGCTAGGCTTCTTAAAATCAGAATCATCTCTGATACAAAAGAGAGCTAGCCTGTAAAAATCAGAGATCACCTTTGACACAGTTACATTTCACTGTGGCAAGTGCTGAAATGAGGTAATTGAGAGCTGACAAGGGTGGGGGCAATCTACTCTATAAACAATCCTGAGATTGGCACCTGCAAGACGTCATAAGCAAGAGTTGCTATGGTTATGTAGAGATAGTACTGGGTCAGCTGCACCCCGGGTGAGAACATCCAAAGAGGGGGCTACAGGAAGGTTTGGGAACATGTGAAGTCATTCTGATCAACTGATAAGAACCAAGAGCCCTGGTGAGAAAGACTGGGGTCCATTGAAATGAATAGGGCCAAAATTGTATATAAGCAGCAGTTTGAGGGGTATTAGATCAGATGACAGGAGAAGAAGACCAGAGAAGGAAGACTCCAGAAGGCTAGAGAGAGAGGACGTGCCATGATATGCTGCTCCATTATGTGAATGCTTAACCTACCTGTATTACCATTGGTAAGATTGTAATAAACTCTTATTATATCTACTACATACTGGGTTCCTTTCTAATTACAAGGGTCCATACTGCCTGACGGTGTAAGCCTGTCATGAGCAGATTTAAGGTTGGGGTAATTAAGTATCTAGAGGGGATTTGCAGTTCTCTCTAGGATAGTACAGAGAGCCCATGGCTTCCGCTGCGCAAATGGGTGAGGCAGATCCTAATTATAAACATTTTTTTGGTAAGCAGAGGATGGAGTCTCCTCTCCCTCTGAGCTTAGGATCTGCCTCCCTAACTTTTAATTAACAGTTAAGTCCCTTTTCTTAACATTGGGCACCAGACTATAAATTTCTCTATAATATTTTTCCTTATACTTTTAATTTGATTCACTCTGATTTGGAGCACAGAACTGTAACTTACTTTAAAACATTTTTCTGGCCACAGAACTGTATTTTCAAATCAAGCATTTTTTTCCTTCATTGTTTAAAGTTCTTCCTAACGAGCACTTTAACTCAGTTTGTCAAGGCCACGAAAAGCTGGGAGATGTGCCACGCTTAGCTGTCTTATCTCTCCAGCCCTGCACTTTTAAAAGTAACTTGGCTTTCTGGGTTTTTTTTCCCTTTTGAAAAAGAAAGACAAAAACAGGGGAATAACAGCAGTAATTTTTCTTTTCTTTTCTTTTTATGTCCCATGCTGAAGTGGTACAAGTTAAACAGTCATTTACACAGGTATTCTTTTTAACCTCTCGCTGTCTATCCTCTGTCAACTGTATTGCTCCTAAATCCATCTAACTAACTCCCTCTCTTATCTTTTTCACACCTTTAAACTCCAGTTTCATGTCTCAGAACTGGTACAACTTTTTTTTTCAACATATTCTCGACGGTGGACTTATGCAAGGGTCCTTCCCTTAACGCCGATGAGATTTATGATTCCCTATCTCTAGATTTTCAGTCTGCCTCCTTCAGCAGCACTTTCTGATACACAAACAGCCTTCCCCTGGCTGCGGTCCCAAATTACCACTTTAAACTGGGTCACGCAATAGCCAGTTTCCAATTACTGGAGACTGACCCCACCCTTTGTGCAGGTTCCGGACTTCTTATAGTCTGTGGGTTGCTGCGCTTTCCTCAGTACTAATAAAGGGAGTAAGAAGCACCTTCTAACGTCTACCAAGGTACTTTTGAGGGTTTTAGGCCTTGTGCAGGACAATTTTTTGAGACTGGCCATTGCACAGTACATTTTCTTTGTCTTGTTTCTGGGCAAGTGGCCAACCATACATTGTTTACTGATTCAGCCCTGCTTGTGCTGTCTAAAGACACTCACTGAAGCAGGATAGACACGCTGATTTCAACACACTTTTTACTGTCTTCTTACAGAGCTGTGGGTTTCTCTTCAGGTCTCTCTTTATTACAGAGAGCTGTTTGGACCCTATGTCCCTTGGTGAATACCCATAGGTAGTTTTTTTGGGGTTGCCCTTATTCAGGTACTATAATTTTAGCTGACCATTACGTTTTTTGTAAATAGGTTTTTTTATGTTAACCAGTCTACAGTTGGCCGAGGGGTTTTATATTGGTCAAGGTGACCAAGAGTTCCAGTTTAATACTGAGGGATATTTTTGTATTCCAGTCTAAATTGACTGAGGGTTATTCCGGTTCTAGGTGTGGAACCGAGGGTTCTTTTTTCCGGTCTAGCGTGACCGACAGTTTGTCCAGTCCAGAGAGGCTGAGGGTCCAGTCCAGAGCGGCTGAGGGTCCAGTCCAGTGGAACTGAGAGTCCAGTCCAGAGTAACTGAGGGGTTTTTTTTGTCCGATCTCCTGACCGAGGTTGAGGGTTTTTTCTTCCGGTTCAAGGAGAACCGCGGGTTTTTTTGTAATGCAGGTAACCTTTAGCCACCCTGTCTTAAGTGTCTTGTGATGTATCCTGAGTGTACTCTCAATAAGTGGACGCACTAATTGATGGGCCAGGTTTAGACCGCGGGGTTTTGCTAAGTACCTTGACTATTACAAACACATATTGAGAATTTTTTGTTTACATAGTAACATAGTAGATGACGGCAGAAAAAGACCTGCACGGTCCATCCAGTCTGCCCAAGAAGATAAATTCATATGTGCTACTTTTTTTTATTTGTACTGTCCTCTTCAGTGCACAGACCGTATAAGTCTGGCCAGCCCTATCCCCGCCTCCCAACCACCAACCCCGCCTCCCAACCACCAGCTCTGGCACAGACCGTATAAGTCTGCCCAGCACTATCCCTGCCACCCACCACCGGCTCTGGCACAGACCGTATAAGTCTGCCCAGCACTATCCCCGCCTCCCAACCACCAACCCCGCCTCCCAACCACCAGCTCTGGCACAGACCGTATAAGTCTGCCCAGCACTATCCCTGCCACCCACCACCGGCTCTGGCACAGACCGTATAAGTCTGCCCAGCACTATCCCCGCCGCCCAATCACCAGCCCCGGCACAGACCGTATAAGTCTGCCCAGCACTAGTCCCGCCTCCCAACCACCAGCCCCAGAACAGACCGTATATGTCTGCCCACACTAGCCCCGCCTCCCAACCACCAGCTCTGCCACCCATTCTAGGCTAAGCTCCTGAGGATCCCTTTCTTCTGCACAGTATTCCTTTATGTTTATCCCACGCATGTTTGAATTCCGTTACCGTTTTCATCTCCACCACCTCCCGCGGGAGGGCATTCCAAGCATCCACCACCCTCTCCGTGAAAAAATACTTCCTGACATTCTTCTTGAGTCTGCCCCCCTTCAATCTCATTTCATGCCCTCTCGTTCTACCGCCTTCCCATCTCCGGAAAAGGTTCGTTTGCGGATTAATACCTTTCAAATATTTGAACATCTGTATCATATCACCCCTGTTCCTCCTTTCCTCCAGGGTATACATGTTCAGGTCCGCAAGTCTCTCCTCATACGTCTTGTAACGCAAATCCCATACCATCCTCGTAGCTTTTCTTTGCACCGCTTCAATTCTTTTTACATCCTTAGCAAGATACGGCCTCCAAAACTGAACACAATACTCCAGGTGGGGCCTCACCAACGACTTGTACAGGGGCATCAACACCTGTTTTCTTCTGCTGGTCACACCTCTCTCTATACAGCCTAGTAACCTTCTAGCTACGGCCACCGCCTTGTCACACTGTTTCATCGCCTTCAGATCCTCAGATACTATCACCCCAAGATCCCTCTCCCCATCCGTACCTAGCAGACTCTCACCGCCTAACACATACGCCTCTCTTGGATTTCTACTCCCTAAGTGCATCACTTTGCATTTCTTCGCATTGAATTTTAATTGCCAAACCTTAGACCATTCTTCTAGCTTTTTCAGATCCTTTTTCATGTTTTCCACTCCCTCCGGGGTGTCCACTGTGTTACAAATCTTAGTATCATCCGCAAATAGGCAAACTTTACCTTCTAACCCTTCGGCAATGTCACTCACAAATATATTGAACAGAATTGGCCCCAGCGAGAGCCGAGTCAAGATGGCGTCAGTAACGGATGTGTGTTCCTAAGCTCCCGAGACCCATCGTTAGACTAGCGAGGGAATTCTCTTTTTCTCCGTTTTTAAAATGGGGAAGAGAAAGGGGAAGACGGTGGTTTCTACCTCCATGATTCCACCGACGACGCCAACCTCTCGACAGCCGACTTTGGAGGTCTTTGGAATTGGGACCCATGGCGAGCGGATCTCTGCTTCGACGGGTTCGACCTTTTTGGATACGGACCGCAGCATTGAAGGAGTGACGTTGAGTCCCCCTTCTCACACTGTTCCTCCACAACCCGGAAGTGAAAGATTGCCTGAGGGACCACGGCAGTTGGAAATGTTATTCGCAACACCGATGGGAGGAGGACCTTCGGGCACCTCAACTCCGGGGAAAGAAACAGCAATGCAGGAGCAGTTGCGGGTCGAGGCTCCTGCTCCCCGGAGCGTCACTACCGGGAACAACGGTGGATTACTGAGACCAACAGTGGTGACTATGAATTCATTATGGGATGCAATTCAAGGGGTTAATAGCACACTACTCCAAATGAATATTTCCATTAATGGAGAAATTAAGGAATTAAAACAGACTAGTGAAAATCTGTCTAATAATTTACAAGAACAGAAAGAAAAAGTCTTGAAGATGGAAGTTGAAGTTGAAAAACTTCAAAATCTAACGTTTTCCTTAACTAAAGAAAAAGAAATTCAGGAAAAGAAATTGGAAAATTTGGAAAATAACGCTCGAAGAAATAACTTAAGGTTAATTAATTTTCCAAAATCACCCTTAGTATCAGCCACAGACATGCTTAAAAGATATTTTACTCAAATACTGGGAATCTCAATGGAGGGCTATCCCCCCATAACGAGAACCCAGTATATTATGGGTGTTTCTAAATTTCCAAAAGAGCAAATTACACCAGATTTAAACCTGACAGAATTTCTAGAGAACTCTCTGGAAGTTATTACAGAGAGAACGACACTTATTGTGACTTTCGCATTAGAAATGGACAGAAATAATGTTTTGAGACTCTATTTTCGCCATTTGACTGATATCTTCCTGGGTCAAAGGATACAAATATTTCCAGATTTGGCAAGGAGTACGCAGAAGAGGAGGAAAGATTTTTTGATTTATAAAAATAGAGTTCTTAAGTTGGGTGCTACTTTTTTGCTTAAATTTCCCTGCAAATGCTATATTACCTTTGAATCTGTTAACTACATATTCTTTACCCCTTCGAAGCTATTAGAATTTATTGATTCCAAGCAGAGTGCTAATCTACCTGGAGTTTTGCCTCCCTAGTTAGAAATGCTGTTTAGTTGGCTGCAGATATCTGTTATGTCCCTTCCGTTTAAATAATGTTGTTTATTGCTAATATTTTATTTCCTAGTATCTTGATTCAATTTATTGTGGACAAATTTGAAATACTATTTACTATAAGTAATGATGTAATGTTTATTTCCTTATTTTATTTTTGCTGATATTGCCGAATTTTATATCGCTTGATGTAAATGAAAAAATTTATAAATAAAGAGTTAAAAAAAGAATTGGCCCCAGCACCGATCCCTGAGGCACTCCACTACTCACCTTTCCCTCCGAGCGAACTCCATTCACCACCACCCTCTGGCGCCTGTCCGTCAACCAGTTCCTAATCCAGTTCACCACTTTAGGTCCTATCTTCTGCCCATCCAGTTTATTTAAGAGCCTCCTTTGGGGAACCGTGTCAAAAGCCTTGCTGAAATCTAAGTAGATTACGTCTATAGCACTTCCACGGTTCAATTCTCCGGTCACCCAATCAAAGAATTCAATGAGATTCGTTTGGCACGATTTCCCTTTGGTAAAACCATGTTGTCTCGGATCTTGCAACTCATTTTCTTCCAGGAAATTCACTATCCTTTCCTTCAGCATCACTTCCATTACTTTTCCAATAATCGAAGTGAGGCTTACCGGCCTGTAGTTTCCAGCTTCTTCCCTATCACCACTTTTGTGAAGAGGGACCACCTCCGCTGTTCTCCAATCCCTCGGAACCTCTCCCATTTCTAAGGATTTATTAAACAAATCTTTAAGAGGACCCGCCAGAACCTCTCTGAGCTCCCTCAATATCCTGGGGTGGATCCCATCCGGTCCCATGGCTTTGTCCACCTTTAGTTTTTCTAGTTGTTGATACACACTCTCTTCCGTGAACAGTGCTATATCTATTCCATTCTCAAATGAACTTTTACCAGTCCATCGTGGTCCTTCTCCCGGATTTTCTTTTTTTTTTTCCAAATATTTTTATTGCTTTTTCAATTTCAACAAACAGAGAAACAAGGACAACAACATTTGCCAAGTCTCATACATAGGATTTCTCATACAATGCAAAACAATTACAGATAAAGCATCCTCCCCCCCCCCCCCCCCCCCCCCCCCCCCCCCCCCCCCCCCCCCGTCCCTCCCGCACTATGGTGGTGACAAAAGCACTTCTCTTTTCTGTTCGTATGGGAGCCATATCTTCTGAAACAAATTAACATGGCCTTTTCTAATTGCTGTCAACTTGGACATCTGATATATATAATCTAATTTACGTGCCACCAGCTGCATGCCAGGTAGTTCGACCTGCTTCCAGGCCTTCGCTAGCATAATTTTAGCTGCTACAAGACACTGGATCGCTAATTTATGCCAGCGTACCCTAACTTTCGGGGGCCGAAGGTGTAATAAGCAATATCCTGCCTGACTAGGGTATGTCACCTTGACCATTGTATGAATCATCTCCAGCACCTGTGCCCAATATACCTTGACCTTTGGGCATTCCCACCAAATATGCATAAACGTCCCTCTTATCCCACAACCTCTCCAACAGTCTGCAGTCATGTGTGTATAAATTCTTTGGAGTTTGTCCGGCGTGTAATACCACCAATACAGTATCTTATATCCATTTTCAATTAGGGGTTGTGCTATAGATGGCTTTAACAAATATCTATACACAATCCGCCAACTCTCATCCGTAAAGCTAGTTTGTAGCACCGACTCCCATCTCCTCACATAATATTCCTGGGGAGTTGAGAGCAGCAGCAGGGCCCTATAAAGCCTAGTCACAGCGCCCTTGCCACCTCCCCCCCTGATTGCTTTTTCGAGCACTGTTTCAGCCAACTCTAGCTCTTCCCTCGCTCGTCTGTGTATGTAATTTCTCAAGCAATGGTAGTATACCAAATCCTTCTCCTCCAATCCATACTCCTCCTGCATGTCCTGAAATTCTCGTATTGTCCCCTTATCCCATATTTGGTCTATTTTATGCAGTCCCTGCTTAGCCCACCTTTGATACACACTCTCTGACTTTCCCAGTGGGAATCCCGGAGCTTCACAAATAGCCATTTGTAGGAAGTATTTCCTGTCTGGGAATGTCTGCGTTCGGATGTGGTGCCAGGTGTGTAAGAGATGGCTTATCCCCTCCGGTGCCCGTCTGATAGCTGCCCAAAGGTCCTTCCCCGGGACCCATAATATAGCTCCTAAGTATCGGGTTCCTAGCCATGCTCTCTCCCAGTGTAACCATTTCTTATTATTTTCAGGGTACCATTCCGCTAGTATCCTCAGCTGTGCAGCCTGATAATATAGATAGAAATTTGGTACACCCATGCCTCCCATGACCGGTAGCTGGAACATCACCGACCTGCGCACCCTGGGCGGCCTCTTCCGCCAAATGTACGCAAACATTTTCCTATTTAATTGTTGAAAAAATGAGCGGGGAATTGGTATTGGAAGGGCCAAGAACAGGTATAGTAGTTTGGGGAGTATCATCATTTTTATTGCATGAACTCTGCCCATCCATGATATGTTTAGACCTTCCCACCTGTCTAACTCTTCAAATAACTCCTTTACCTTTCTGGGATAGTTTGCTTGAAACATTGTCTCTATCTGATTGGTAATTTGGATTCCTAAATATCTGATGGATTTCTCTGCCCAAACGAATGGGTGAGCTCTCTGTATTTGTGCTACCTCTCCTGGCGGCGTCGTGAGGTTTAAGATTTCTGACTTGTTTGCATTAATTTTAAAGCCTGACATCTGCCCATAGTGATCCATGAGCTTCATCGCCTGTTCCAGCGATTGCCTTGGGTGTGTAAGGGTTAGTAAAATATCATCTGCAAACAGCATGATCTTGTGCTCGCGTCTACCTCTGACCACTCCCCGTACCTCTTGCTGGCGCCTAACCATCCTGGCTAGTGGCTCAATTGTCAGTGCAAACAACAGCGGAGATACCGCACATCCCTGCCGTGTACCTCTACTCAATGACAGCGGCTTGGTACGTGTACCATTTATCTTAATCATTGCCAGTGGGTCAGCGTATAGCAGGCGAAGCCAAGTCAAAAATCTTCCTTCTATTCCTATCTGTTTTAGGACCGCAAACAGAAATGGCCATTCTACTCGGTCAAACGCTTTCTCTGCATCCACCGAGAACACAATCACTGGAGCTTCATCTTCCCTTGCTTGTTGAATAATATGGAGCAGACATCTAATATTATCAAATGTCTGCCGTCCCTCAATAAATCCCGCTTGGTCCTCATGCACCAAGCGTGGCATTACCCCCTGTAATCTCTTAGCCAACACTTTAGTGAATATTTTATAATCAGTATTTAAGAGCGAAATCGGTCGGTACGATCCGCACTGAAGCGGGTCCTTACCAGGCTTTAAGATCAGTACTATCTCTGCCATTCTCCAAGAGTATGGTAGTTCTCTGGCCGTTTCTAGGGATGTCACCACCCTCAGCAACACAGGGGCCAACCATTTGGCATACATTTTATAGAACCTGACAGGGAACCCATCTGGACCCGGGGCCTTGTTATTGGGTAGATCTGCAATTGCTTTTTCTATATCTTCTAATGTCATAGGTCCTGACAGTGTTTCCAGTTCCTCATAGGCCATTTTAGGTAGGTCAGCTTCCTTCAAATACTGAGCTATCTCATTCTCAGATGCTGTATGTTCTGACTGATACAACCTAGTGTAAAATTCCCAAAATATTTCCTGTATTTTTTCTGTTTGAGTGTGGTGTTCTCCCCAAGCATCCTTTATGCCAGTAATGACATTTCTTTGTGCCCTCTTTTTAAGCTTAAAAGCGAGCAATCTGCTAGCCCTATTCCCAAACTCAAAGTGTTCTTGCTGTGTTTGCTGCATTTGCACTGCTATTTCTGACAGCTGTAGGTCCTTTAATTGCGCCCTAAGCTCGTGCAGCTCTGCCGCCTTTATCTTATCTGCCGGGTCAGTTTTATGGGCTTTTTCCAGATCTGCTACTGCTCTCCTGAGAGTGGTTTCCCGCTCCGCCCTGGTTTTATTACAGTGGGCCTGGAGTGATATCAGCTGACCCCTAAGTACTGCTTTAAGTCCCTCCCATATGCTGATAGGCTGTACCTCCTCTGTGTCATTAAATTTAAGGTATTCTATTATATAGTTTTCTATGGTACTTATATTTTGCGGGTCTAAAAGGAGAGCATCATTCATCCTCCATTGCCATTGCCTTTTAGGCGCGTTTACTACCCTCATGGTTAGAACCACCGGGGAGTGATCCGACCATGTTCTTGGCTCAATTTTCACATCACGCACTCTATCCCCCATTACTCCCTCACCTAGCCAGTAGTCTATCCTAGAATATGAATTATATTTTGGTGAATAGTATGTAAAGTCTTTTATTGGCCCATGTCTCTCTCTCCATAGGTCCTTTAGCCCCCATCTCATCATCCACCCCTTAAGGGCAACTCTGTCCTTTTTGGCATATGTCACCTTTCCCCCCGAATTATCTATTGCTGGGTCTATCGTGAGATTCAGGTCACCTCCCACCATAAGCTGTCCCTGTATGTGGTTTTGCATGAGTTCCTCCAGTTCTTTCAGAAATTCTCCCTGACCCTCATTTGGAGCATATACACATATCAAGGTATAGAATATATTGTATAGGGATGCCACCACCAATATATATCTGCCTAATTTGTCCCTTATTGTTTTATGTATATACCATGGGTGAGCACCAGACATTGCCACCAACACCCCCCGCGTCTTTTTGCCATCTAGACTCGACGCATACTGTATAATTGGAAAGCTTTTATGCTTCATCAAGTGTTCATGGCTTCGCTTTAAGTGGGTTTCTTGAAGAAACACCACGTCTGCTTTCAGACGTAGCATCTCTCTGAACACCTGTCTTCTTTTCTGGGGGGTGTTTAGGCCTCGCACATTCATTGTCACATATGTGCACACCGACATGACATTCTATTTTTTTCCCCACCTATATATCCACCACCTAGTGCTCTCCCTCCTCTCCTTTCCCCTCCCAACCCCCCCTCCCGCCCCCCACATCTGTGTTTGACATGCCAATTTACCCAACATTGGCATGTTCATTAGAGAGGAAATCACGTCATCATCTCAGCAACCTTCAACATACCATCAGTCTGCACCACAGAGCTAATTAACCTCAATGTGTAGCAACTCCAGGCTTTTGTTAACATTCATCTTCCCATAGGTCTATAGTCAAATATTCATCCCATGTTCGCCGATGGGGTCATCCTCTTATCTGATAGTTGGCGTCTCAGTCTCCCCCTTCCTTGGGACACTCGCTGCCATTTCGGCCTTTCTTTCCGTAGTTGTCCCGCTTTCTGCGGAGCTGTAGTAGCCTCATCTGATCCATGAGCCTCCAAATAGTCTTGTGCTTCTTCAATCGACCCCACTCTGCATTGCTTGCCTTCTTTGTAAAACATCAAGGCGAACGGATGCTGCCATTTGTATTTAATCCCTGCTTCTCTCAATTGGTTTGTAAGGGGTTTGAGTTCGCTGCGCCGCTTCAGGGTGGTGGATGACAAATCATGATAAATTGCTATAGGATAGCTATCCCACTCGATCGGTTCAGCCGCTCTAGCTTTCCGCATCACCGCTTCTTTTGTTTTAAAGTCTTTAAAGCAGGCCACTATGTCTTTTGGCGCATTATTTTTGCGACCGCCCAGCGCTCTATGTGCTCTCTCAATCTGTATGGATTCCATGTCTATTGGGTGATCCGGCTCCGAGAGCAGTTGGGCCGCTATGCGTTGTACTACCCCTTCGCAATTCACATAGTCTGGTAGTTCGGGTACGCCCCGCACCCGAATGTTAGCTCGTCGGCTTCTGTTCTCTAGATCTTCTACTTTGTCTAGTAGGTATTGAGTCTCTGCCTTCTGGACTTGCACACGTTGTTCTAATGTCTGCAGCGTCTCCCCATTTTCTTCTAGGCCCGCCTCCAACTCCACCACGCGGCTGCCTAGCTCGGCCATTTCTCCCCGAAGCTCCGCACCTAGGGCAGCTATATCTTGACGTACCTCTTTTAGGTCTTTTAAATCTGTGCGGATCTCCTGGAACCAGTTGCAGAGCTTTGCCCAGACTTCTTGTTGTGGTGCGTCTGTCTCTCCGCCCTCTAAGAAAGCCGATAGTTCGTGGTCGGTCCTCTGACTCGCGCCATTTTCTTCCTGCTGCTGCATCATCTTGGCGTCTTTGCGTTTAAACGCAAATGCCTGCAACTCAGCTGCTTTGGCGCTTCCCGATGCCATCGCCTCCTGCGCTCCGCTTTCCCACCGCTTTTCCTTCGTGTTTCGCCTTACAGCGTGGTGCAGATCGTGCCGGTAATTATAGCTTTGTGGTTGCTGGTTCGGGAGCTATCGTTTCAAGCCACCATTTGCAACGCTGACGTCACTTCCTCCTCCCGGATTTTCTTCAGTAAAAACAGAACAAAAGTATCTATTTAGCAAATTTGCCTTTTCTTCATCATTATCTACATAGCGGTTTGCAGTATCTTTTAGTCTCACAATTCCCTTTTTAGTCATTCTCCTTTCACTAATATACCTGAAGAAATTTTTGTCACCCCTCCTTACCTTTCTAGCCATTTGTTCTTCCGCTTGCGCTTTCGCCAGACGTACCTCTCTCTTGGCTTCTTTCAGTTTCCTCCGGTATTCCTCCCCGTGTTCCTCGTCTTTAGTTTTTTTGTATTTCTGGAATGCGAACTCTTTAGCCTTTATTTTCTAAGCCACTTGCTTGGAGAACCATAGCGGTTTCCTTTTTCTCTTGCTTTTATTTACTTTCCTTACATAAAGGTTTGTGGCCCTATTTATAGCTTCTTTTAGCCTGGACCACTGTCCTTCCACTTCTCGTACGTCCTCCCAGCCCATCAGCTCCCTCCTTAGGTATTCCCCCATTTTACTAAAATCAGCACGCTTGAAATCCAGGACTTTGAGTTTTGAGTGGCCACCCTCCTCTTCAGCCGTCATATCAAACCAAACCGTTTGATGGTCACTGCCGCCCAGGTGGGCACCCACTCGGATATTTGACACGCTATCCGCATTTGTGAGCACCAGATCCAGCGTCGCTCCCTCCCTCGTGGGTTCCATGACCATTTGTCTGAGCAGAGCACTTTGGAAAGCATCCACAATCTCTCTACTTCTTTCCGATTCCGCAGACGGAACCTTCCAATCTACATCCGGCAGATTGAAATCTCCCAGCAACAGCACCTCTCTCTTCTTTCCCAACTTTTGAATATCTGCGATCAGGTCTTTATCTAATTCTTCCAATTGTGTTGGAGGTCTGTAGACAACACCCATGTGGACAGAGGTTCTATCATCTCTTTTTAAGGTGATCCATATCGCTTCTTCCTTACCCCAGGTCCCTGTCATTTCGGTTGCTGTGATATCATTTCTCACATATAGAGCTACTCCTCCACCTTTACGACCCTCTCTATCCTTCCTAAATAGATTATAGCCTGGTATGTTTGCATCCCATTCATGGGAACCATTGAGCCATGTCTCTGTGATTGCAACAACGTCCAAGTCTGCCTCCAACATCAGGGCTTGAAGGTCATGAACTTTGTTGCCAAGACTGTGAGCATTTGTGGTCATCACTTTCCATTTACATTTCCTGGTATGTGTTTCAACATTTGATATTTTGGTGTGTTTTCTGTCTTTGGGTCCCTCCATATCTTTTTGTTCCACCTTAATTTCTTTTGGTGTTTCTTCTGGCTCAGTTCTATTTTTAAGAACCTCACAGAGCTCTAATGGAGCAAAAGAATTCTGTAGGGGTAACACTTGTGAGGGTGTATGCCTCTTGTGTCACATGACGAAGTCTGCCTGAGCCTACTGTGAACCATCTATTCTTAGGAGGTTTTATCCTTTGAGGCAGTGGTGTGAATTTGGTTTGATTTTGTGCAGTCTTAGAAGTTGCTTTAAGTGCATCTAATTCCTGCTTTAATTTACTGACCTCTTGTTTTAAACTAGCGAGCTGATTACAGATAGGACAAGCCTTAAGTTTCCAGATGATTGGCCTTGAAACTAAAGCTCCACAATTATTACAGAGAATAAAAGTCATCTTGATTTGTTGAATGGGTATGAATAGGTATTTTATGATGAGGCTTGACAGTGTACAAGATTAACTTTACTCCTCAGCAATTTGAGACAGTTGTAATTCGGGTGGAGTTAAGTTGTGATAAGTAGTATAGTTAGAATAGGGATTTAGGAAGTGTCAGTCTTGGGGTAGATGGGTATAAACCTAAACTTGTGGAATGTGATTGCTGTAAAACCTATCTTAGGCCTGTATTAAGCCTCTTTTCTACAAAGCTGATTGGGACAAGGGGAGGACAAGGATAGTAGGTAGAGATGTGCAAAAAAACCACAGTTCTAGGGCAGGAAAAGCCACAAATATAGCCAGCACAAATCTTATCTGAGTTTCTCCCAGCCAGAGACCAGCAACACAGCTCTCCACAGAAAACATACTTGTGCTTTTAAAATGGCTGCAGAAAAAAAAACCAGGTGAACTGAGATAGATGGGGTGGGGGAAGGAAGGAGCTCAGAAACTTGGCAAAAGAAAGATTTCTAATACTTGCTGGCAGTTTGAAATCAGAAATCTAGTTTTCAGATTCACAGATATCAATAAACCAGTTTGAAACACAGTTTGAAACACAGTCAGATTATACAATCAGATCAGATGTTTGAGTGCACATTGCAATTTTCTTTTTTGTTTTTGACCGGTTCAGCTATAATTGTACCTTTATGAAATTGCCCTAGGCAACCTTTTCTTTTTACTTAGACATATTCACAACTTTCCTTCCCTTTTGAGAAGTATCCCTGCACACTGGAAAGTTCTGAAGACAGGTAAGTATATAATTCACTTTAATTAATTTTTAATGCAGATTTACGTTGTTAGACTCCTTTCCCACTGTAATAAAAGTTAAGCACATAATTACACAACACCATTAGTGCCACTTTTACTGCCATATACTTTTCTTACCATGGCCACGCCCCTAGAGAATGTTCTACAGATCTTCCCTTTTGATAAATACCTTAATGCGATACTCCGCCTTATTGGGGCGCAGAAAGGTAATACCCAATCTCTGCACCCTTCCCAAAGCCTGGCACATCCTCCTTTGGATGCAGCCGCACCTCCAGCTCCAAATCCATGTGAGGGGGCTCCGCCATCATATGAGTCAGGGTTCTCCAATGAACTTCTAACCCAGCCCTCTAAACCAGTGAATTCCCAGTTATTCCCCATCCCATCAGGCAATGCTTGTCCATGTCAGTCACCAATTGACGCAGAGACTGCACTTGACAAAATGGACCTAATGTCTTGCAACATCCAGAAATTGCCTGCCCAAATCGCCGCACACATATTAGGTGCTGGAGATGCCATCAGTTAGGTCATTTTGCAGCAGAATGTCACCGAAATCCGCAGACCTTTCATAGGTATGCCCGGCGTACTAATCCTTCTGTCCAGCAATTGTTCCCTGACCCACGCCGTTCTCAGTAACTAGGCATGGCCTGTACCAGAGCAGATTATAAGCACCTTGTGGAGTCACTCTGCTGAACTATAATTTTGTGGAGAACAATGCTTAAACTATTAGATTAAAGATTAGAAGTTACCCTGAGTGTGTTTGGTAGTTTTAGTAGTCCTACTGTCTCTTCTGACTTAATTCTAAACAGTGGTTACTTCCTACACTGTCTTGAATTACTGTATTATCCATATGTGGGTTGTTTTTTTTTTACCATACCTTGTGCTAACATGCCATGGTTTAATGCCATTACTTTATCTGATATTTACTTAGGAATAAAATGGTCCCAGTTCATCAGGCTTTTCAACTCCAGAATCCCCTGTAATAGATTTGTTTTTAGCTAACTTTTTAAATATATTGTGCAACTCTTTCTTAAAAAAATAAAAAATAAAACAGAATGGTCTTGTGTCCATCTGGTTTGAGCCCGAGTTACTCAGACCTACAAATGCATTCTTCTGTGCTTCATGCTTAAAGCTGCATCTCTGCTTTTCTCTGTGTAAACGCTCACACTGGGAAAGCCTGACAGTTTCATTTTTCTGTACTTCAAGGTCATGCTGAGTACTCTTCCCCCCTCCCCTCCCCTGGCAGAGAGGTGCCGCAATTTCTAAAACTTTTGTGTAACAGGATAAACTCATTATTTCTTACTTTTGGGTTTTCTTTTTCTCACACCCTGCTTGTAGCACGGTAATGATTTAGTTATTGCCTGATTAAGACAGAATTATAAGGCACTTCCCCCTAAAGCCACCGGAAGCCCCTAGCCTGCTTCTTTAAACATTCACTATGAACTCCCACAAACTAGTGATTTACAGATAGAGTTAGCTATTCTGTTACACTTAGATTTTTTCCTTACCTTGTTATTCACAGACTGGAAACAAAAAGGGAAAAAAAGAAAAAATGTGATCCTCTGTTTATTTTTTCCTTTATTTCAAACATCTGAATAATGAAGTCTCACTGTTCACTGTCTTCTGACTAACTTTCTTTTGATTAACAGCTGTATTTTCTTCTGCTACTTGTCTATAATACTTGTCTGTAGCACTGAAGAGTTTTCTTTAAACTTTTAAAGATAAGCAATGCCGCTGACAAGATAAAACTCATTATTTCTCACTTTTGATTTTTAATAAATTCTCACCGTTTACTGCTTTCTGTTCAACTCTCTTTTGATTTATATCTGTATTTTCTGCTACCGGAGAACTTTAAAGGAAATTCTTTCCCTTCCATTTGCTCTCCCGACGTCACTGTGTGTGTAAAGATTTATGAACTGTCTTTCTGTTCGCAAGCGCAGATTCATCTGCCCACAAAATAACTATTTTCTGTTTCACAGCTGCTGAATTACAGGACACAGGAATATTTAAAATGCACTGCACTTTTTCATGTCCAAATTCTAGACTCCTTTATGCTTGATCTATATTATAAAGATCACTCATCCAATCCCCTAATAACAGCAATTTAGCTGATGACCTGGCACGCCAGGTAACAACAGGTCAGGTGTCCTTTGGTCCTGATCTCACCCTGCCACTGCGCACCCCGGATGCATTAACCCCACCCCATACTCCACCTCCACCCCCCTCCTTCCTATCCCCCCTTAGCCCCCTCCCTCTTTCCCCTCAGCCCTCCCTTTCTCTCCTCTCCCTGCACAGCCCCTCCTTCCTCTATGCCTCCTACCCCCATTCCTCCACCCCTCATTCCACTCCCACACCCCCTCCTCTTCACTACCCCCTCCCCCTGACGTCCCCCCCACCCCCCTTCACAAGATTTTTTTTTATTTTTTTATTTTTTATTTTTTCTTTATTTTGCAGTCTTCAGTTACACAAGCAAAACTTATGCAATGGAAATGAACAGGCTGCTTTCTCAATCCTGATCATTTACTCAGTCCATACTCTCTTTTCTACTGCACTCATTCCATATGACCAAGTTGATGGGTTCAAAGCCTGCCATTCAACTTTATTTATTTTTAATTATTTTTATTTTTCTGACTTTGCAAACTGTTTTTTTCCTTCTTTTTAGGGGGCTACCATGATACAAATTTCCAGTATAGTTTTGATTAAGTTGCGGAGGAAGGTAAATGGATGTGAGAATCCCATTCATTTTTGGGATAATTATAAAGGTTATAAGGAAATGATATTTTCAAATATGATAGGTTTCAGAAATGTTTGCACAGTAAAATAGTCTAGCTGTTCATGTATCATTGGATGTGCTTTCTATAAGTGCATGTAAGTAGACATTCGCATGACAGACCCTTAAGAAAGATTTTCGCAAGTAGAGTGGGTGCAGAGCAAAGTCGTAGAAGGTCCAAAGGAATTTTGAAAAGTTTGAATGTGGTAATGTATCTGCTATCCTCTGTGCTCTATTTATGTGAGGCCTTCTATTCTACCTAAAGCTTTTTGAGTTATAATGCTTTTTGTCTGTCTACACAATAACAACAAACAGTGTTATGGCCATATAATATCTGTATCTTGTTTCTATTTCTCTGTTTATACTCTCAAACAGATCACATTTATTTACACAACAATAGTTGAAGTCTCTACACAAACTGCTTATTTCTTTTTCATAATAATAAGTACCCTTTTCTGGATTAGGTATTTCACAAGAATGGGTATCCCATAGAATATACCCAATACTGAATTTCCCTAATTCTCTAAATTTTTCTTTTCATAATGCTTTTCTGTTTCTCAGGCAGTATATAAGAATTACTAGCAACATATTTGAATACCACATGAGCAAGCTTCTCTATCTAATGTCATTCCAGATCAGTGTATCGTCTGTTGTATACCTACTGGTCACTTGTGCATGGGCCAGGCCTATACTAATTTTACAGATATGCAGATACCTGTGAAAAATAAAAGGTACCTGCTTGTCTACGTGGATGATTTCTAATCAAATTTAAAACAAAATAATAATAATAAATAGAAGCTTATCCTTGCATCAAAGAGATTATTCCCATATTTGGCAATCCCTGCAAAATTACTACACACAATGGTTTTCATTTTTGATGAGTTCTTAAAGTCTTTTTATTCCTGTACTAAGTATTTCACATCATACTATTTGTATTTACAAACCTACTAGCAATGGCCTAGTTGAGCACTACAATGCACTTTTAAAAAACTAAATTAATACAACTTATGGTAAATTGAATTAACAATTGGCTCAATGCTCTGCCGCTTGCCTTGTTAGCTCTTCAAGCCACCCCATCTGCCTTTTTAAAGCCAATCCTGATAACAAATTGCCTGCCAATATTCTGTTTATTATCATTACTTTTTCTGTCTTCGATTTTCACAGGAAATCTCAGTCAGAAGAGGGGAGGGTAATGATAGCCCTTCCCCTGCCACCGGTTATCCAAAAGCTCTCAAAGTTGGAGATTTGGCTCACCGGAAGTACTACATCCCTATTTATATAGGACCTTTCTAAATTAGTCAAGTTGCAAGACCACACCTCCTGGGTCCACCTAAAAGACATCCACATCTACAAGGCTCCTGATTCAGTCCCTTTCAAGCCATCCCCACCAGCTCAGCAGTTACCACTGGTTCTGCAGCCTCCACCACCACTTCAAGTTGATGGACTAAAAGAACATTTTCCAAGCATCTGATAACTACAGACATTACCACCTTACCTGAACGGAACATTGCACATCAAAGAGAGCCTACTACTGCACTTGCCATCTTTCCAGTGGAACCGTGTGATGCAAGTCCACCTACCCACAAGAGGACACTGTACTCTGTACTCCAACAACTGTATTGGGACTTGTTGTACTTCTATTATTCCTAATTTTGGTTCCAGGACTAATCTATTATACATTTGAAAAGACTCACAGGTTTTTTCAGTATACATAGTAATAATCACAAAAATCCACCCTAGGTACTCCAACAGTTGATTTACCCTGTTTTAATTGAAACCCTATATCTAATCATTACTTGCCCTTTTTAATTCTATTTAATTTTATAATTCCTGACAATACCAATCATCATTTGTTTTGTTTTATTATTTTCTTTTGACTTTACATTCCATATTTTTTGCATTACACCTGCCTGGCTATTAAATGGCTGGTGCTCACTCTAATGAGCCTCTGAACGGTACCTGTCCCACTCACCCCCTAAATTGGGATCCTGGAATGGATGATGATCCTAACTGAGACCCTTTAACTACATTTAATATTTTCTGTTATCCTATATTTGATACATGGACTACTACATCTAATAGGTCCATGTATGATAACTTTGAAATTTTTCAGGGATGTGGACAAATTAAAATTGAACAGATTACACATCCAATAATCAGACCCTCTAACAGAGAACCTGTATACTTTTGGTATGTCACTTACAACATTGGTCAAAGTGGGTGGCATCCTTGGTTTTTCATCCTCTATTGTCACTATCAAGAGGGGTACTTGATCAATTTAAAGCCAGAAATCATTGTTATACTTACATTCCCAGTAATACTGACACTGATGATTCTGTTATAAAGGCATTAGAAGACCTTTTTGCCTTAGCCTACAAAATTAACTACTAAATCAGGTGTTGATACTGTTATCTGGTGCATTATTCCCTATGTTCAGAGGTTTGCCTTAAGCCTCCTTGTTACTACTCTCAGTACAAGGCAAACTACATTTCCACCATAAATGTAGGACCACTGCTATTTATTTTACTTATTTTACTCTTATAGCATGTAACACAAGTGTACCTATTTTATTAAGGAAGATATTTATTCTTCTTATGCTGTTTAATTGAACTATCCTATGTTTCTTTCTAGTTTGTTACATTTTGCTAATTTGTATAGACAAGTTTAGATTGTTTTCTCTCTATTTTTAAACTGTTGTACCTTTCATCATTGGACCTCAAATAGTAACTAAGCAGACTGTTTTCTACTATTGATGATTTCTTACTCATCAAGAGAAAGTGAAGCAGATCAATTCATTTTCTTTAACACATATTTGCTTCATATTCTGTATAAAGGAACAAGAAGATTATGTTCCTATGTATGTTCCCAAAACACTATAACTCAACAGTGCCTTCATATATGATCTAGATCTATTACACCTAGCAGTAAGAGAGTGCCAAAACTATTATCCTGCTCATAATTATAAGACTACTGCAGGTTAAGCAGCAGGCCCTTTATATATAATGTAGGCCTATAACACCCATAGCTTAGCCTTTGCAATACTTGTAATTATAATGCTCCTGAGTTTGCAGTAGTTATTCATTATTTGGCCAATAATAATCCTTTTTGAATGCTAAAATGAAATATTTGTTCCCTATTAACACCAGTTTTAGCTATATTTACACATTCAAAGTTTGACTAATGATAAACTTTGATTGAAAATTTTCTTTCTCCTGCCTTCCAACATCAGCTTCGTAATCATGATATATTAATTGCAATCATATACACTCAACCTTATTGATTCCATTGTATGGTACCTAGACTTAATTGACTTCACATGTTTCCAAGTCTAGCTCCGCCCTAGAGGGGTAGTTCTAGGATAGTTAGGTCCCTTGGTTATGATAAAAGGGGAAACCTAATGCTGCATTTCATCCAGCATATAATTATATATCCACATGCTGACTCTTGCTATAGCCTAAGTCCCACGTCATGACAGAGCACCCCTGTCACCTCAACCCTATACATTCCCCCCCACAGAACTCTAAGAGCCCTCTGGAAAGGATGGCCACACCCACTAGTAGTCATGTGTGCCAGCCCCCCCTGAGGGGCCTGGCAAGAGGGGAATGAAGAGTTATGCTAGCCCTTGCTCTCAGTAAAATACAGGCCAATGGCTCATAATAAGAGCTAGGCTTCTTAAAATCAGAATCATCTCTGATACAAAAGAGAGCTAGCCTGTAAAAATCAGAGATCACCTTTGACACAGTTACATTTCACTGTGGCAAGTGCTGAAATGAGGTAATTGAGAGCTGGCAAGGGTGGGGTCAATCTACTCTATAAACAATCCTGAGATTGGCACCTGCAAGACGTCATAAGCAAGAGTTGCTATGGTTATGTAGAGATAGTACTGGGTCAGCTGCACCCCAGGTGAGAACATCCAAAGGGGAGGCTACATGAAGGTTTGGGAACATGTGAAGTCATTCTGATCAACTGATAAGAACCACGAGCCCTGGTGAGAAAGACTGGGGTCCTTTGAAATGAATAGGGCCAAAATTGTATATAAGCAGCAGTTTGAGGGGTATTAGATCAGACGACAGGAGAAGAAGACCAGAGAAGGAAGACTCCAGAAGGCTAGAGAGAGAGGACGTGCCATGATATGCTGCTCCATTATGTGAATGCTTAACCTACCTGTATTACCATTGGTAAGACTGTAATAAACTATCTTATTATATCTACTACATACTGGGTTCCTTTCTAATTGCAAGGGTCCATACTGCCTGACGGTGTAAGCCTGTCATGAGCAGATTTAAGGTTGGGGTAATTAAGTATCTAGAGGGGATTTGCAGTTCTCTCTAGGATAGTACAGAGAGCCCATGGCTTCCGCTGCGCAAATGGGTGAGGCAGATCCTAATTATAAACATGATACAGTATACTTAGCATATACTGCAAGTTTGACTTCTTGTGGCTCCCAGCTGAATTTTTGCCTTCATATTTCTAATTTGTGATCCCTTGTTCTGCGTTTGGTGAAGGTCTGTGTTTTGCATGTGACAAAGGTTTGATATTTCTGTGTAGAGATCTGTAGCAATCCCACTTGTGTGGTGTTTTAGGGCACAGTGTAACATTTGTAGTGCTACCTATTCACAGGTAGGGTTCTTGCTAATTGAATCATAGGATCAGTGCTACTGTTTGAAGACACGTTTGCTACATGTATGTGGGTTAGGATATTTTTTAGGTTTTTTTTATTATTTCACAATGTGCCTGATAGTGGAGAGATTTATTTTGCTATTACTCAGATGACATGAGAATCCGAATATTTTATCATAGAGTGATTTCCATAGAGAAATATCTTAATTCTTATCTGCACCTGTTGTTGGGGGGAGGGGGGAGGTTGTATCTTTGTTGGTGCAGACCATGCTTACATTTAACGCATAAGAACTGCTATACTGTGTCAAACCAAAAGATCCATGAGAGTTATGTATGCAGTGTGTCACATATGCGAGCATCATTGTCCTGGTGATGTCCCAACTGAAAATAGGTTGAAAACCACTAGAGCTGCAGCAGCATTTAATGTACCTGAATGTAACTTACTTTCAGCTACTACAGTGTCACCAGATCCCTGTCCTCTCTCCTTCGCCATCTGCAATGTACAAAATACCTCTATGAGCTACTGGACCCATTTCCTTCCTATATTTAACAATGCTCCCCATGGCCCCAGCCCCCTTCCCATCCTCCTTTCATATTTGGAAACACATAAAACTACCTTTTGCTTGCAAAAAAAAAAAAAAAAAAAACCAGTTACTAGCAGGGGAATTCCCCACCCTTCTTTCCCTACTGACCCTAAAAAGAGAGTTCTAGTTGAGGAACCAATATTGTCTTTCTTTTGGAGAGGAGATGGAGAGGATTCCTAGTCATCATTCTTATTAGCAGCTTGGGGACGGGGGCAGAGGTACCCCCTAACAGCAGTCTTTGGGGGGGGGGGGGGTTTATTGTAAAGAGTATGAGGCAGCTTGGGAGAAGAGGGGGTGGATCATTTTATACAAATTATATTAAGATGTAGCAGAAGGAAGAGAAGGGGGTCTTATCACACAGTGAGAGAGCTTTAGCTGTATTACAAAAAAATGCAGAATTAGTAATCCCTGTTGAGCAGGAGGTTGAAGAGGGGGAGGGGGGCCATGATCCTTATTACCAGGGGCCTAGATCACTGTCAATCTGCCACTGCCTCCCACCCACTTAACCGGCAAAGTGCCAACTCTGCCACTAGAATGCCCCCACAATGGCCAACTTTGCTTTAAGCATTAACCAGTCATTTTCAGTGGCACTAACTGGTTAAAAATGACCAGTTATCCCCAAATAGGTGGTTTAACTGGATAGAAGCCATTTCTGGCCAGTTAAATCGCATTGAATATTGACCTCACAGTTGTGACTTGGAAGGATACATATTAACAAATACTGGGAAACTTTTAAACAAAGTACAAACTCTTTAACCAAACCCCAACGTACTCCCTGTTATTCAATCAATACAATTTTACCAAAATATTTCAATTTCTTTAATTTATGAATATAAACAAATATAGACAATACAAAACATACAACCCCAAAGTACCCTCAGTACTCCTAAAGACCTCCCCTAACCAATTCCAGTCAAAAATTCTGGCATATTCTGAGTGTTCATCCAGTGTTTAAAGAACACCCTAAAATGTTAGGGGAACTTTTGAAACGGCCCAGTGGAGCGAGATATGGGGGGCATCATTCCTCTTGTAATAATTGTGTATTTTGTAAGCATGCTATTCATACGGATGCCATAAGAGTTCCTGGGTCCAATAGATTTTTCTACCTTCGTTCACGTACTAATTGTAATAGTGAGCGTATTGTTTATTGCATAGTGTGTCCATGCAATAAATATTACATTGGTCACACCAGGAGGAAATTAAAGAACAGGCTAGCTGAGCATATAAGCAATGTTAGGATTTTAAGGAGTGATGCCCCTTGGTTGCTCACTGGGTTGAACACAAGCACACAATTGAAGACATTAAATGTTTAGTGCTGGTGCAGGTTCCCTTATCGGATCGTGGAGGTAATGTGAGTGATTATCTATTCAATATTGAACAGCGCTTCATTTTCCAATGGAGAACTGTGGCGCCTCTAGGGTTAAATCTTGAGGTAGAATGGATATAAGGTTCTGACGTATACAGTGGGTGTGGCCTGTTTGGATATTTTAGGAACGCCAGTATGGGTTGGAAAGTGAGCGTCGTCATTTCCTGACCACGTAGATTTGGGAAACAGCCTGCTGGGTAAGCTGCTAAATGAGTAATTATTATTAGTGGAGATATAATGTGGGTTAAATGAGTCTATAAGGAGTTGTAGTAAAGTTTGTTGGGGTTATTTTATGTAGGAATGTTATGTGTGTCTTTTTAGGTTGTCAGTTGTGGTTCTCCTGAGGAAGCCAAGAGTGAAATGTGGTCTCGCATTGAGAACCGAGAGTGAGAATATGTTCTGATTAAGGACGCGCTGAAGGTGCCCTCAGCAGCTGGATCCTTTAACCACTGACGTTCTCATCACACAGTGGATTATATATTTGGATGCTTAAAATATGAAGCTCCTTAACAGCATGGAGTGTTGCCAGCATTTGAAGTTTGACTGAGCAGATCTTTTGTCTGACGTAGTACCACACTGGATATACAGTTACGGCTTTTACGCTGAACATTTAAAAGCGGCCATTACGGACAGTCTCTTGAGCTTGTTGGCTTTGGATTTTGGAATATGCAGCAGAGAAGAAAGTGACTATGAAATCTGTATTTACTTGTATTTATCTGTATGCATTTAACAACAGCTGGGATACGGACTATGTATGTGTGTGAGTGACTGGAATTGGTTAGGGGAGGTCTTTAGGAGTACTGAGGGTACTTTGGGGTTGTATGTTTTGTATTGTCTATATTTGTTTATATTCATAAATTAAAGAAATTGAAATATTTTGGTAAAATTGTATTGATTGAATAACAGGGAGTACGTTGGGGTTTGGTTAAAGACTTGGAAGGATACATCAACTTTTACTATGCATTAGTGATGGAACACTTTCTTTTTTGTAAATATGAAGTGGTTGCGGCTGAGAGGACACAAAGAAGCATGTGTTTTTGACTCTGCACCTCTGATGTCAGTGTTTGTGTTTGTGAAGGTATTTGTAAAGATATTGATGTGCAGATTGGAACAAAAACAAATCATGACTGCCGTCGAAAACACTCTTTTGGATAATGCAAACAATGACTTTGCTCCCCTCTCCTTGGAGAAATTCCTCCCTACGCCCATGTTGGATTCCTGTTCCATTTTTGCTGATAAATTCATCAATTTATTGGCATCACATTTGGTTGCTCATTACAGAGATTCTTTAAGAACAGACTGTGGCAATAAGTACTTTGTTCTAAATCTTTTTTCTATTAGTTCTGTTAATGCCTTTTGAACTATAATTGACTTGTGGTTTTCAAAATAATTTCAAGATTTGCCAGTGTCTTATTAGTTTCAGAGGTAAGCACACTTTGCTCCTTCCAATCTGGGTATGTGCCATTGAGGGGCATAATCGAACGGAGGTGCCCATCTATAAGGGTGCCCATCTCTAGGGATGACCCCGGAAAGCGGCGTCTCCAACCGTATTATCGAAACAAGATGGGCGGCCATCTTTAATTTCAATAATACGGTCGGGGATGGCCAAATCTCAACATTTGGGCCGCCCTTAGAGATTGCCTTCCTTAGAGATGGCCGACATTGGTTTTCGCCGATAATGGAAACTAAGGGCAGCCATCTCAAAACCGGCCAAATCCAAGCCATTTGGTCGTGGGAGGAGCCAGCATTTGTAGTGCACTGGTCCCCTTCACATGCCAGGACACCAACTGGGCACCCTAGGGGCACTGCAGTGGACTTCATTAATTGCTCCCAGGTACATAGCTCCCTTCCCTTGGGTGCTAAGCCCCCCCCCCCAAATCCCCCCCAAAACCCACTCCCCACAACTGTACACCACTACCATAGCCCTTATGGGTGAAGGGGGGCACCTAGATGTGGGTACAGTGGGTTTCAGGTGGGTTTTGGAGGGCTCCCATTTACCACCACAAGTCTAACAGGTAGAGGGGGATGGGCCTAGGTCCGCCTGCCTGAAGGGCACTGCACCCACTAAAACTGCTCCAGGGACTTGCATAGTGCTGTGATGGAGATGGGTATGACATTTGAGGCTGGCATAGAGGCTGGCAAAAAAATGTTTTATAATTTTTTTTTGGGGGGGGGGGGTGGGAGGGGGTTGGTGACCACTGGGGGAGTAAGGGGAGGTGATCCCCAATTCCCTCCAGTGGTCATCTGATCAGTTCGGGCACCTTTTCAAGGCTTGGCCGTGAACAAAAAGGGACCAAGTAAAGTTGACCAAATGCTCGTCAGGGCCGCCCTTCTTTTACCCATTATCGGCCGAGGGCGGCCATCTGTTAACCCGCCCTGCCTTCGGTACACTGCCGACACGCCCCCTTGAACTTTGAAAGCAGTTGAAGCCAGCCAAAATCGGCTTTCGATTATGCCAATTTGGCCACCCTTAGGAGAAGGGCGCCCATCTCCCGATTTGTGTCAGAAGATGGGCGCCCTTCTCCTTCGAAAATACGCTGGATTGTCACCATTTGCTCTACTTTAGTTATTGATCATAATTGGAGATGCAGTGCACACTATGAATGATGTTTTACCATATCAGACTTTTTAAGGTCCTTGTATAGTAATTTTATTGTTCAACAGACATCCAATCACACTGCCTGCGCTTGAATAATTGACATATCGTTTGTGTACTTATCACAGTATATGTACACTCATGTTATGCTTTATAATAAGCTATTTGGTTTTGTAATCACTATACTCTCAATATATTATGCATGTTTTTTAATGTTGTTCTTAATGTTTTAATTTATGTTATGAAACATTATTTTTATTTCATTGTTTGTGATTTTATTAAGTAATTTTCATTGTTATGTCTGGTTGAGAGTCGTTGCCCCTGATACAACCTTGTGTAGGCGAAATGTGGCCATGTCAGGCACAGTATTTCCTTTGCTGCAATAAAGTCTTTTTACGTTACTACTGTGTTCATCATTTTATCGGTCTGTAGTTCTCTCTGCTGACAGGGCCAGCTGAAAAGACTGTGGCGCCCTGAGCCAACTTTTGCTCTGGTACCCCCTCTATACATCAGCATCCCCTCCCTCACATCAGTTTATACTCCCCTCACCTCAGTGCTCTCCCACATCAGCTCCCTTTGAGCCAGTCAGCCCACCTACCTAACCTCAACTTAGCCCAGGGATCCCAGAGGTGACAGGGCAGGATTGATTCCCACTTGTTCTTGTCCTGGTGCTTGACTTCTCCAAAATGATGCCACTAAGGGGTTCACGCTGCCATGGAAAAGAAAGCCTTTATATGGCAGCTTGAACCTGCCAGCGGTTCTACTGCAAGACAATCACTAAGGGTCAGCAGTACCATTTCAAAAAATATCTACAACATCAATACACCTACTGGGATAACTAAATAAGTCAGATTACTAAACATTCCTACTTAGAATTTCCATGCTAACAGGATACCAGGTATCAGTCACACACTTAGAACATAGATAGACCATCAGAGAGTACAGAATAAGTGACTGCAAATTTAAAATAGAAATATAAACACAGATTAAACGGAACCTTCTTTTGTTGTTTAGATCGCACCTCTCTGTCTGTCCTACTCCTCTAGAGATGCACTTCCATAAGCAGCTGCCTCTGGCATCGAACAGGCTCTTCCTGTTCTGCTCCTGGGGGGTTAACCTTTTCTACAGTTACTGCTCCTGTTATCAGGAAGTACCTCTGGTCAGCTTTAGGTTATTGGGCCTTATCAGGATACCCCCTCTCCTCACAGGTTCTGGTGGGGATGAAGGCAACCAAAGACAATGTGCTCTGTAATCCCATAATTTTTATAATATTCAAACTCCATTCCAACTATGACATCCCTTGTCACTTATTCTCCCAATACTCCCTTTGGGCCAGGATCCTCACCCTCCCACTCATAGTCCCTCCCCCCAGTAAATCCGGAGCGTTCTACACCAGCTCCAGTATTCCCCTAGGAGAAAGCCACACAGCCAATCTGCCAGCTAAGTGCTAATATTCAGCACGAGATAGCTGGCTATCTCAGCTTGAGTATTACCACTTAGCGGCTAGCCCATTCACTGACTATGTCACATGACATAGCAGGTTAGCGCCAATATTCATTAGCTGGCCAGTTAAATTTAGCGGCCAGATAGACCTGTGTAAATAGCAGGTCTGTCTTTGGCCACTATAACTTAACCAGTCAGCTGATGAATATTGGCTTAACTGGCTATGGTTTTAGTGGCCAAAAAACCCCGGACATTCAATGCCAGTCACCGGATACAGCCCCAACATTGAATTTCCAGGTTCACCGCCAACCATGGGAGTTAGCTGGGCTCCCTCCTGTAGGTCTCAATTGTTAATATGTGTTACAACTAGAGACCCCTCCACTGGAATAGTGGTGGGCCGAGCTCTATAGCCTAGGCTGCTAAGAAGCACTGACTAGGCCAGGAATCTGATGATAGCTGTGCAGCAGAGTACTTGCTGAAGCAGGACCAGTTGGCAAGGCCAAGGCCTTATAAATGACCTAGAGATGGGAATAACTAGTGAGGTAATTAAATTCGCCGATGAAACAAAATTATTCAGGGTCGTCAAGTCGCAGGAGGAATGTGAACGATTACAGGAGGACCTTGCGAGACTGGGAGAATGGGAGTGCAAGTGGCAGATGAAGTTCAATGTTGACAAGTGCAAAGTGATGCATGTGGGTAAGAGGAACCCGAATTATAGCTACGTCTTGCAAGGTTCCGCGTTAGGAGTTACGGATCAAGAAAGGGATCTGGGTGTCGTCGTCGATGATACGCTGAAACCTTCTGCTCAGTGTGCTGCTGCGGCTAGGAAAGCGAATAGAATGTTGGGTGTTATTAGGAAGGGTATGGAGTCCAGGTGTGCGGATGTTATAATGCCGTTGTATCGCTCCATGGTGCGACCGCACCTGGAGTATTGTGTTCAGTACTGGTCTCCGTATCTCAAAAAAGATATAGTAGAATTGGAAAAGGTACAGCGAAGGGCGACGAAAATGATAGTGGGGATGGGACGACTTTCCTATGAAGAGAGGCTGAGAAGGCTAGGGCTTTTCAGCTTGGAGAAGAGACGGCTGAGGGGAGATATGATAGAAGTGTATAAAATAATGAGTGGAATGGATCGGGTGGATGTGAAGCGACTGTTCACGCTATCCAAAAATACTAGGACTAGAGGGCATGAGTTGAAGCTACAGTGTGGTAAATTTAAAACGAATCGGAGAAAATTTTTCTTCACCCAACGTGTAATTAGACTCTGGAATTCATTGCCGGAGAACGTGGTACGGGCGGTTAGCTTGACGGAGTTTAAAAAGGGGTTAGATAGATTCCTAAAGGACAAGTCCATAGACCGCTATTAAATGGACTGGAAAAATTCCTCATTTTTAGGTATAACTTGTCTGGAATGTTTTTACGTTTGGGGAGCGTGCCAGGTGCCCTTGACCTGGATTGGCCACTGTCGGTGACAGGATGCTGGGCTAGATGGACCTTTGGTCTTTCCCAGTATGGCACTACTTATGTACTTATGTACTTATCCGGTGTGACATCCAAATACAGTGTAAGGGCCAAGATGAAGGAATAAATGGCTGGGATAGTAAAACGTTAGGTCAACAAGATGGAGTCTGTTTTTGTAAGATGGAGTCCTGTTCATGAAATATGAATACTTGTCTTTGCATTTTTTTTGTTAAGACTTGTTTACAAGTCAGGATGTTACAGTTATGAAGAAATAGGTGAAGGGAGGAAGAGATGGGCTTCCGATCTGCGGTTGAGCTAACTGTCAGAAAATATGATTTACATATGAAAAAATTGTGTGCCCATTGGGTTTAATGAGTAAAGAGAGGGTATTTAAGCTCTGCCAATTTGGGAGGAGTTTGGATTTTTCCCCAACGCTACCCAGAGGGCAGAACTATGGTCAGTTAACCTAAGATCTTGACTGATGAGTGTGCCAGATTAATTGAAGTACTAGTTGGTAAGAATAAAGATCAATTCTAACACTTATCTCTCTAGTCTGTATTAAATTTCTTGGCTGCATACCTATTTCTCTGAGCACACCTACACAAATTATTCCCCATAGTATTCACATAAGCAAGAAAACTCCTACTCAGTAGTACATTATGTGGGAGAATAGATGCACAAAGATGCACTTAGATACTAGGAGTCAGAAAGCCGAGATCTTATTCAACAGACTTAGAATGAGCCTTCTGAAACCCTCTCTTCACCTCCGTGAACACGGGTCCAACGGAGATCTAGAGAGGGGTGCATAAAAACACAATATTGGCCCCTGTATATATTGTTAAGCTGTAGATTTTCCAGCTTTTGCTGTGTGTGAGCATGTTCGTTGTGCTGGAAATTTTTTTTTCCGTTTTCTTTATATTAAATGGTTTCAGCTATTTCTAAGAAGACATGAGCACCAGAATATTTTTTGCATGGTGACTTCCATAGAGAAATGTCCTAGTTTTGATCTGTACGTTTGTTGGGGGGCGGGAAGGTTAGATTTTTGTGGATGCACAGCACATTTTCATTTAACAGTTGCTTGTTGGTTCTTCTGTGCTCCTCTGCATCCTCCATCTCCTGTTACTCTTTTTGGTACATCCATAACTCCAGTAACCAGTTTCGATATTTAGGTGTCATTCTTGACTTCTCTCTCTCTCTTTTCTTCCACAAATTTCTCATCTAACAAAAACAAGTTTTTTTTGGATTTTCATCAACTCAGAGCTATTCGACATCTCTTTGATGACTCCAATTTCAATGCCTTAATTTTTTAATTTTTTACATCGCGACTCGATTATCACAATATTATTTACACTCGTTTACCTGATTCTACATTGTGGAAATTACAAACATTGCAGAATATAGCAATTGGGTTATTGTGTCGTGCTCATCGTTTAGATCATACCTCACCTTTCTTTAAAAAATATCATTGGCTTCCCATTGAACGATGGATTTTATATGAAGCAACTTTACTTACTTTCCGGGCTTTTCGAACCACTGTCCCTAATAGTATTTACGTAGGATGCAAAGATCAAATCATAAGAAAACTACAGACAGCACAAAACACAGCTGCCAGACTCATCTTCGGAAAAACACGTTTCGAAAGCGCGAAACCCCTCCTAAGAAGCTTACATTGGCTTCCTATTAACGCTCACATAACATTCAAAATATGCACAGTAGTCCACAGAATCATCTACAGACTCGCACCAGATTACATGACGGAACTTATCGATCTACCATTAAGAAGCATGGTGAGAACAGCAAGATCCTACCTAACCCTTCACTACCCCAATTGCAAAGGTATAACATACAAATCTTCACATGCCACCAGCCTCTCCTTTATAGGCACACAACTTTGGAACTCACTACCCAAAGACCTGAAACTCACAGAAAACTACCTACAGTTCAGAAAAAACCTGAAAACACATCTTTTCAAGAAGTCTTTCCTCCCTGGATCTGCCTAATCCCACACCACCATACATCACGAAAAGTTCAGAAATGAAAAACAATAATATTAACTTCTCTCGCAATATGCTAATATATCAACCTAGGCTTTTATTGTACTTCTGTATTATGTCCTAGACTTCTACAAATCTAAATATCTAGGGTAGTGCTTCTCAACTTTTTTTCAGTTGGGACTCACCAGCCAGATGATACTCACATATGTGACATACTGCACACATAACCTTCACAAACCTTTGGTCAGACACAGTATAGCAGCTCTTACAAATTTATTTATTTATTTATTTCCAAAACTTTCTCTACCGCTTTAACTGACTAGCAGAGCAGAGCGGTGTACAAGCTAAAAATAAAGAAAATAACTCCATTAAAACATAGGAAAGCATTGCAATCATACTAAGAATGAAAAAGAAATAGTCAGGATAACAATCACACAAAAGAGAGAAAAAGAAAGTATTCAACAGATGGGAAAGAAAACTAAGAGTGAACAGAGAAGAATGAATCACGAAGCTCCAGGTCCTCTTGCAGCTCCTTAGAAAAGTATGCTATGGGCTCCTTATTAAATCTAAACCGAGCCACACACTGCTCATCTGTTAGTTCCAGAAACCTGGTTCTGGGCCTGTGTGAGAGAGGGGGCTAGGGAGAGCAAGTAGTGGGAAGGGAGGAATGGACAGACATGGAGCAGGTATAGGTAAGAAGGGAAGAAGCAGGAGATGAAATGGGTATAGAGTTGAGTCACAGGACACAGAAAAATTGCCAAATATCATCAAGTAACACCAAAATCACAGAAGAACATGCCAACACACTCTGGAGTCCTATAGACAAAATGGCATTCACCTCAGCAGTAATCATAGCACCTGTTCCAGATAATGGGTCACCTTAGTTGTAGTTCATAGGTAATGTTTACAGTATGGTGGGAATGGGGTGTGACTTGGTAAGTCAGGATTACAAAAGGTTTTTTTAGTGTTTATTGTTCTGTATTTGGTTGACATTTTTAGTTTTTTTTTCTTTTGTTACATTTGTACCCCGCGCTTTCCCACTCATGGCAGGCTCAATGCGGCTTACATGGGGCAATGGAGGGTTAAGTGACTTGCCCAGAGTCACAAGGAGCTGCCTGTTATTTATTTATTTATTTATTTATTTATTCATTGCATTTGTATCCCACATTTTCCCACCTATTTGCGATCGCCTAAACCAGTATGGAAACAAATACAATTTGATGTTAGGTTTGGCGATTTAATCCTGTCTAAATTCTTTATAAAATCTTGGAATCAGATGGGCATACGGGCTGGGCGGGAGGTGGGGAGTTGGGGCAGGAATGAATCTTGTAAAAATATTGAACAACACATGTTTCTGTTTGAATTAATGTGTCTTTATTTGTCTGTTCAATAAAACATTGTTTACAGTTAATCATAGCACCTGTGGTGATCAGCATGGTAATTCAGCATCCCTTGTTATTTATTCCCCTAATACCCTCCTCTGGGCAGAGATCCTCACCTTCACACTCATACTGTCCCTCCTCCCAGTGATTCTGGAGAGTTCTACACCAGTTCTGTTAATCCCCTGGGAGAAATCTACACACCCAATCTGCCAGGGGATTACAGAGCCTTAAGCCACCTAAATGATAAGATTCAGCATGAGATAGCCAGCTATCTCTGCTGAATATTACCACTTAGCGGCTAGTCATTACATTCACCATGCAGAACCAATGATCAGAGTTTAAAATGAGCACTGAATAAAAAAAAACCCCAAAACAAACAGTGTCTTCCACCTGCTCCCTGAGTTGTTGTAATTCCCGTGTGTCAGCATTCACCACTTTATGCAGTTTCCCCATGTCCAGCTTAAAAGTCTCCATCCCCTCCTCCACCTCACCGACACGCGTTCCCAAATCGCAAATTTCTGCCCTAATTTCTCTCAGGGCAGTTTGGTTTGATATGACGGCTGAAGTGGAGGGCGGCCACTATAAACTCAGTCCTGGATTTCAAGCGTGCTGACTTTAGTAAAATGGGGGAATACCTGAGGAAGGAGCTGATGGGCTGGGAGGACGTACAAGAAGTGGAACGACAGTGGTCCAGGCTGAAAGAAGTAATAAATAGGGCCACAGACCTTTATGTAAGGAGAGTAAATAAAAGCAAGAGAAAAAGGAAACCGATATGGTTCTCCAAGCAAGTGGCTGAGAAAATAAAGGCTAAAGAGTTAGCGTTCCAGAAATATAGAAAATCTCAAGAAGAGGAACACGGGGAGGAATACCGGATGAAACTGAAAGAAGCCAAGAGAGAAGTACGTCTGGCGAAGGCGCAAGCAGAAGAACAAATGGCTAGAAATGTAAGGAGGGGAGATAAAACTTTCTTCAGGTATATTAGTGAAAGGAGAATGACTAAAAAGGGAATTGTGAGACTAAAAGATACAGCAAAACGCTATGTAGATAATGATGAAGAAAAAACCAATTTGCTAAATAGATACTTTTGTTCTGTTCTCACTGAAGAAAATCCTGGAGAAGGACCACGAGGGACTGGCAAAAGTGCACCTGAAAATGGAGTGGATAGAGCACCGTTCACGGAAGAGAGTGTGTATCAACAACTTGGAAAGCTAAAGGTGGACAAAGCAATGGGACCGGACGGGATCCACCCCAGGATATTGAGGGAGCTCAGAGAGATTCTGGCGGGTCCTCTTAAAGATTTGTTTAATAAATCCTTGGAGACGGGAGAGGTTCCGAGGCAGGGGCGTAGCTACGGGTGGGCCTGGGTGAGCCCAGGCCCACCCAATTTCACCTCTGGCCCGCCCACCCAATCGCACACACACGCCCGCCCACTTTTCTTCCAGGCCCACGCCAGCCCCAGCTCCCATTGCCGGCCACTGCTGCTTTTCCTGTTGAGCAGCAGGGCCAGCGCTACAAAAAGAAGAAGCGCTCAGCTGACTGAGCTGAGCGCCAACACTAATGAGAAAAAATGTTAAAAAAAAAAAAAAAAGCACGGCACTGCAGACAGCCTTGGAGCATTGGCTGCTGGCTCTGCAGGCTCCTCCGGTCTCCCTACATCACTGCCCCTGTTTCGCTCCAGGGGCAGTGATGTAAGAGAAGGGAGGAGCCTGCAGAGCCAGCAACCAATGCCTCAAGGCTGCCTGTGGACCTGGTGCTGCGCTTTTTTTTTTTTTTACATTTTTTCTCGTTAGCGTTGGCGCTCAGCTCAATCAGCTGAGCGCTTCTTTTTGTAGCGCCGGCCCTGCTGCTCAACTAGAAAAGCAGCAGTGGCTGGCAATGGGAGCTGGGGCTGGGGCTGGCGCTGGCGGGCCTGAATCAGGAGAGGGAAAACAGATGGAATGATGGGGAGAAAGAGGGAAAACGGAAGGATGGCAGAGAAAGAGGGAAAACAGATGAAAGGATGGGGAGAGAAAGAGGGAAAATGGATGAAAGGATGGGGAGAGAAAGAGGGAAAACAGATGGAAGGATGGGGAGAGAAAGAGGGAAAACGTATGGAAGGATGGCAGAGAGAGGGAAAACGGATGGAAGGATGGGAAGAGAAAGAGGGAAAACAGATGGAATGATGGCAGAGAAAGAGGGAAACAGATGGAAGGATGGGGAGAAAGAGGGAAAACGGATGGAAGGATGGGGAGAGAGAGGGAAAACGGATGGAAGGATGGGGAGAGAGAGGGAAAACAGATGGAAGGATGGCAGAGAGAGGGAAAACGGATGGAAGGATGGCAGAGAGAGGGAAAACGGATGGAAGAATGGGGAGAAAGAGGGGAGATGGATGAAAGGATGCAGAGAGAAAGGGGCGAGACTGGAAGGATGTGGAGAGAGAAGGGACACTGAATAGGAAAGGGTAGAGAGATAGAGAGACACTGGTTAGAAGGAGGGAGAGAGAGACATTAGATAGAAGGATCAGGAGAGAGGGTAGATGGGTGGAAGGATGGGGAGAGAAAGAGGGAAGACGCTGGATGGAAGGGTAGGGAGAAAGAGGTGACAATGGATGGAAGGATGCAGAAAGAAAGAGGGGAGACCACTGGAAGGATGGGGAAAGAGAGGGGAGACACTGGAAGGATGGGGAGAGAAAGAGGAGAGTTGCTGCATGGAAAAGGGGAGTAGTGAAAGACTGGAGAATAAGAGAAAGGGGCATGGGGAGAACAAGGGTGATAAAAAGATGAAAAGCCATAAGTAGATGAAGGAAATTAAAGAATGGATAGTAAGAATGAATTAAATCTGGACAGAGAGAGGCAGAAAAATATTGAAGAAAGCAAAGAAAAAGAGAAAAATGACAAATAGCTAGGAAACCCTGGCAGAAGAGTTCAGCGAAAATGAAGGAAAGCAGAATCTAGAGACTGGGAGCAACACAATGAGAAAAAGTAAATGGCCATACAACAAAGGTAAAGAAAATAATTTTATTTTTAATTTAGGATAAAGTAATATGGTACCTGTGTTAATAAAGTTTCAGAGACCAATACTTCCTTCCTTAGGTCAGGAGAGGATACCATAACAGCATTATACTGACCTGAGGCAGGAGGTTTTGGCCTCTGAAAGCTCACTGAAAATGTGACTAAATTTTGCTGGGGGGGGGTAGAGAGAAAATTTTGTGCCCACCCACTTTGGGTTCAGGCCCACCCAAAATCAGCAGTCTGGCTATGCCACTGTTCCGAGGGATTGGAGAACGGCGGATGTGGTCCCTCTTCACAAAAGTGGTGATAGGGAAGAAGCTGCAAACCACAGGCCGGTAAGCCTCACTTCGGTTATTGGAAAAGTAATGGAAGCGATGCTGAAGGAAAGGATAGTGAATTTCCTGGAAGCCAATAAGTTGCAAGATCCGAGACAACATGGTTTTACCAGAGGGAAATCGTGTCAAATGAATCTCATTGAATTCTTTGATTGGGTAACTGCAGAATTGAATCATCGAGTGCTATAGACATAATCTACTTAGATTTTAGCAAAGCTTTTGACACAGTTCCCCACAGGAGGCTCTTAAATAAACTCGATGGGCTGAAGATAAGTCCCGAAGTGGTGAACTGGATTAGGAACTGGTTGATGGACAGACGACAGAGGGTGGTGGTAAATGGAGTTCGCTCGGAGGAGGGAAAGGTGAGTAGTGGAGTGCCTCAGGGATCGGTGCTGGGGCCAATTCTGTTCAATATATTTGTGAGTGACATTGCCGAAGGGTTAGAAGGTAAAGTTTGCCTATTTGCGGATGATACTAAGATTTGCAACAGAGTGGGCACCCGGGAGGGAGTGGAAAGCATGAAAAAGGATCTGAGGAAGCTAGAAGAATGGTCTAAGGTTTGGCAATTAAAATTCAATGCAAAGAAATGCAAAGAGATGCACTTAGGGAGTAGCAACCCACGAGAGACGTATGTGTTAGGCGGTGAGAGTCTGATAGGTACCGAGGGGGAGAGGGATCTTGGGGTGATAGTATCCGAGGATATGAAGGCGACGAAACAGTGTGACAAGGCAGTGGCCATAGCGAGAAGGTTGCTAGGCTGTACAGAGAGAGGTGTGATCAGCAGAAGAAAGGAAGTGTTGATGCTCCTGTACAAGTCATTGGTGAGGCCCCACCTGGAGTATTGTGTTCAGTTTTGGAGGCCGTATCTTGCGAAGGATGTTAAAAAAATGGAAGCGGTGCAAAGAAAAGCTACGAGAATGGTACGGGATTTGCGTTCCAAGACTTATGAAGAGAGACTTGCTGACCTGAACATGTATACCCTGGAGGAAAGGAGGAACAAGGGGTGATATGATACAGACGTTCAAATATTTGAAAGGTATTAATCCGCAACAAATCTTTTCCGGAGATGGGAAGGCGGTAGAACGAGGGGACATGAAATGAAATTGAAGGGGGGCAGACTCAGGAAAGATGTCAGGAAGTATTTTTTCACAGAGAGGGTGGTGGATGCTTGGAATGCCCTCCCGCGGGGGGTGGTGGAGATGAAAACGGTAACAGAATTCAAACATGCGTGGGATATGCATAAAGGAATCCTGTGCAGAAGGAATGGATCCTCAGAAGCTTAGTCGAAATTGGGTGGTGGAGCAGGTGGGGGGAAGAGGGGTTGGTGGTTGGGAGGCGAGGATAGTGGAGGGCAGACTTATACGGTCTGTGCCAGAGCTGGTGATGGGAGGCGGGACTGGTGGTTGGGAGGCGGGAAATACTGCTGGGCAGACTTGTACGGTCTGTGCCCTGAATAAGGCAGGTACAAATCAAGGTAAGGTATACACATATGAGTTTGTCTTGTTGGGCAGACTGGATGGACCGTGCAGGTCTTTTTCTGCCGTCATCTACTATGTTACTATGTATATAATTTTGGACCCCCGCCAGATCAGCCTTCAAGTCTTGAAACCAAGCCACTACTTCCGATTTTGCAATCTCGCCAGCCTCGGGTCCCTCTTCTGCGTGCTCGCCACCATCTTTGCTTCACTCCGCTCTGGCCCTGCTGAAGCCGCCGGCGTTTTCTTACTTTGTTCCGTCGAAAAATGAAATCGCTTCAGTCCCTTCTTCGGCGGCATACCTCAGGGACCTTTCCCCTTCGATGCACTCTTCGGGATGCTGCTAAAGTCTGTGGGATTTGCTCGCTCTAAACAATGCCCCGACAGAGCTCCGCGTTCAAGCTGCCATCCCGGTCCGTGACGTCACTTCCTCGAAACAAAACTTTTTTAACGTTCACACGGGGCTGTAAAATGTTTTGTTCCCACATCCCTCTGAGGTGAGTGTACATTGATCTTAAGTGAGCGACACTCTCGATTTGTATGAGCAATCGCTCACATGCACACCTTAGAGGGAATACTGCCAGGGATAGAGAGATTTTTGTTAGACCTTAGTACCCTGTACCATAGAACATTCCCATTGAGAGTACTTTTTTCAGTTACACCAGACAATAGGATCCCTTTTCTGGCTGGGGCCAGTGGGATAAAGCTGTGTGGGGTTTCTGATGTGGCCTAATGAATGTTGGGGGTCACATTTAGTCACTGTTATCTGTATATAATAAATGTTCCCACCTGTTTAACCAAAAATATCTGGATGAGGTTCTCCGATTTTTAAGAAAGGTTCCAGAGGAGATCCGGGAAATTATAGACCGGTGAGTCTGACGTCGGTGCCGGGCAAGATGGTGGAGGCTATTATTAAGAATAAAATTGCAGAGCATATACAAAAACATGGACTGATGAGACAAAGTCAGCACGGATTTAGTGAAGGGAAGTCTTGCCTCACCAATCTAATGCATTTTTTTGAGGGGGTAAGCAAACATGTGGACAATGGGGAGCCGGTTGATATTGTATATCTGGATTTTCAGAAGGCGTTTGACAAAGTGCCGCACGAAAGACTCCTGAAGAAATTGCAGAGTCATGGAATCGGAGGTAGGGTATTATTATGGATTAAGAACTGGTTGAAAGATAGGAAGCAGAGAGTAGGATTGCGTGGCCAGTATTCTCAGTGGAGGAGGGTAGTTAGTGGGGTCCCGCAGGGGTCTGTGCTGGGTCCGTTGCTTTTTAATGTATTTATAAATGACCTAGAGATGGGAATAACTAGTGAGGTAATTAAATTCGCCGATGACACAAAATTATTCAGGGTCGTCAAGTCGCAGGAGGAATGTGAACGATTACAGGAGGACCTTGCGAGACTGGGAGAATGGGCGTGCAAGTGGCAGATGAAGTTCAATGTTGACAAGTGCAAAGTGATGCATGTGGGTAAGAGGAACCCGAATTATAGCTACGTCTTGCAAGGTTCCGCGTTAGGAGTTACGGATCAAGAAAGGGATCTGGGTGTCGTCGTCGATGATACGCTGAAACCTTCTGCTCAGTGTGCTGCTGCGGCTAGGAAAGCGAATAGAATGTTGGGTGTTATTAAGAAGGGTATGGAGTCCAGGTGTGCGGATGTTATAATGCCGTTGTATCGCTCCATGGTGCGACCGCACCTGGAGTATTGTGTTCAGTACTGGTCTCCGTATCTCAAAAAAGATATAGTAGAATTGGAAAAGGTACAGCGAAGGGCGACGAAAATGATAGTGGGGATGGGACGACTTTCCTATGAAGAGAGGCTGAGAAGGCTAGGGCTTTTCAGCTTGGAGAAGAGACGGCTGAGGGGAGATATGATAGAAGTGTATAAAATAATGAGTGGAATGGATCGGGTGGATGTGAAGCGACTGTTCACGCTATCCAAAAATACTAGGACTAGAGGGCATGAGTTGAAGCTACAGTGTGGTAAATTTAAAACGAATCGGAGAAAATTTTTCTTCACCCAACGTGTAATTAGACTCTGGAATTCATTGCCAGAGAACGTGGTACGGGCGGTTAGCTTGACGGAGTTTAAAAAGGGGTTAGATAGATTCCTAAAGGACAAGTCCATAGACCGCTATTAAATGGACTGGAAAAATTCCTCATTTTTAGGTATAACTTGTCTGGAATGTTTTTACGTTTGGGGAGCGTGCCAGGTGCCCTTGACCTGGATTGGCCACTGTCGGTGACAGGATGCTGGGCTAGATGGACCTTTGGTCTTTCCCAGTATGGCACTACTTATGTACTTATGTACTTATATCTCTCACATGCTGGCCTCTCTGGAGGGCCTGGTGAGGTGGCAGGTCCCCCATGTGGGGTTCCTCCTATTCAATTTCATTCTTCGCCTCCCTGGCCTGTTGCCCGGGTCGGGACTCTGGTTCTGGCATCTGCCTTCTAATTGCCAAATTATACAGCATGTAGCAGGCTGTAACTATAGTCACATGCCTTGGTGGAACTGTATAATAGCTCACTGCCAGAGTGGTCAAGACAGCGGAATCTTGATTTAAGAAGTCCAAATGGTTGCTCTATGACCACACTGGTAGCAGTTTGTGCCCTATTGTACCAAAACTCTTTTAGCCTCTGGGGGTTGATGATCAACCATTTGAAGTGTGTAGGGGTTATAGAATGCTCCTCACCTACTAGCCAAGTGTTGCATTGCAGATAACCTGCACATTGATGAGATGGTATGCCTTTCTATTACAATATTCAGCCTCACTGACAGCAGGTGGTCTGAAGGCAACATGAGTTCCATCAATAGCCCCAAGCACAGAGGGGAAATGAGCAATGTCATAGAAAGCTGTTGTTGTTTCCTGCTGTTCAGCTTCACACATGGGGAAATGGATATACGTGGTGTCCCCATTTTCAGAAGGCCTCCAGAAACTGGCTAATGATAAGGGATGCAGTTGGCTAGCTGATCCTGCTGCAGTTCCTAGTGGAGTCTGGAAAGTTCCATTATCCAGAAAGGCCAGCACTGTGGGTGACTTCCACATGCACCTGCAGGGTATGCCCCCTTCCAAGTAGTCAGCTCTTCACACAAGTGTGCTATGATCTCATTAAATCCAAACCCAGCCACACAATGCTCATCTGTTAGGTCCTGTTAGGCTGATCCCTGCTGCAGCTCCTAGTGGAGTCAGTAAAGTTCCAGTAGCCAGAAAGGCCAGGGCTGTAGCCTAGGAGCCAGGGATAGTGGTTTAGAATTCCACCGTATCCACTGCTCACCCACTTATGTAACCCTATACAGTGTGAGAGTTTGCTACACAAGGATAGTGAGTATCAGGGACAGAGAGATATTTTTGTCACATCTTGGCACCTTGTACCATACCATAGACCATTCCCACTGAGAGTGTTTTTCCCAGTTAATCCAGACATTTGAATCCATCTTCTGGCTGGGGCTCATGGGGTAAAGATGTGTGTAGAGCATAATTGTTCTGTTTTCAAGCTGAATTAATTGTGTACCAGTGCGCCTATATTTTTATCTGCCTCATACCATGTGCTGACATTTACAGACCCTGTTATCTTGTTTCAATGCCTGTTCTGTTTAACTTGATTGTGGGAGGCCAATAAAGGGCTCACTCCCTCTTACTCATTCTAGAGATTTGTGGTCATATGCTTTTGGAGGACCTGGGCCCATTGAGATCAAGTATTGCAGCTCAGAGATGAAACGAGTTCATACCATCCCTGGGAGTAGCAAGTATTGCACAAAATAGCCCAATTGATAGTCTTGCAAGTGACACATTCATCTGACAGGACATTGTGACAGCACTCCTTATTACTCTGTCCCTCTGTCCCTTCTGTCCTTCACATTGCTCAGGATACCTATGGAGTCACCTCAGAATGTTGATCTCAGATAAGGCATCCATAGGCATTGAGATGAAAACACTGGACACCCATATCAACTGCAAATATAAAACTTTTATAATATAATAAGATAAAAGTTTGGCCAAATATTTACAATATGCTAAAATAAAATATTGCACAATAAAAACTATTTATAAAAAAGTATAAATAAAACTTACAGGGGAGAGGGAAAAATGAATGATAACTAAAATAAAATGGCAAGTATATAATACAAATAAAAAGGGAGAGGGAAGGGAAAAGGGTCACTTGGGGAGAAGGGGTAAGACCCAAAGAGCAGCAGGAGCTGCCTCAGGATGTGGGACCAACTAAGGGTCCTGGGAGGTGAGGGATCCAGAGATGGCAGCATGCCCTAGAGCAGAGAGAATTTGGGATTAGGTGGCTTCAATCTGCTCTAGGGCATCCTCCAACCTGCCCTGAATAGCTTCCAGGGCCCTTAGTCACCAATCAATGGCATCCCACATGTACCCCATCTCCTCCAAGACAGCTTCTGATCCAGTGGCAGGTGAGGGCAGAAGTGGGGCTCCACCTGCAACATCACCTGCCCCTGGATCCACATGAGCCTCAGCTTGCTGTCTTGGGGAAGATGAGGAGACATGTAGAATGTCATTGTCCTCTCCTGAGGAGATGTTCCCCTTCTGATGGAGGTAATGCTGCTTCTGGGGTGGAGAAGGAGGGGGGGATGTTGGGCTGTGGGGGCAGCTGCTGCCTGGCTTGTCATCTTCTTCCTCATCATCATCATTGTATTCTTCCTCATCATCTGCTTCCACATCGTTTTCATCCTCTTCTTCCTCCTCCCAGCTGCCCATCTCTCATCATCTTCCTCCTCCTCTTCACTCTCCCTCAGGGCTGGTGAGGCTAGCCCTGCGGCAGCACTGAGTCCAGAGGGTGGGGCTGCTGATACATGAGCTACAAAAATGAGAAACAGAGACATTGTTTACAATCATACTCTCCGTCACCTTCACAGTTGAGGTGGGCATTGAAGTTTGGGAGTTGAGTATGGGGGTTAGGGAACAACCTTCGGATTCCAATTGGTGGCAATTGGTTAGACATTGGATCCTATTGGCTGCCATAAAGATTAGCAAGAAGCAGAGAGGGTCATTGGATACTAAAGTGTTACTCACCTCCCTCAGAACGTAGCTCAGCATGCACCCTCTGAAGGAACTCATGGTCTGGCCTCTATTGCAGAGGTCCTCCATCTGTATGGAGACAAGGGGAGGGGTGAGAAGGGAAAGGGAGAAGGAAGTTGAGCGGCAGGTACCTGACAGATTTTGCATACAGCTGTTTCACATGATATGCCTATTCCTGCCCCCACCTCCATCTCACAGTGTAGCTTGCCATTGTCAATGTCTATAGATATGGTGTCATGACATGGATAGAAAGGCTGGTGTGATTGTCCATCCACACTGAACCTCACAGTCTTTGTGAAGCTTATTTATTTATTTATTAGGATTTATTTACCACCTTTTTGAAGAAATTCACTCAAGGTGGTGTACAGTAAGAATTGATCAAACTTGAGCAATAGGCAATTACAGCAGTAAAAATATTCAAATAACAATACAAAGTATGGCATGGTATACTACTTACAATGTCAACACAATATGTAATAGAACATTTTAATTGATAGTGAAGGATACAAGCAAAGATGGAACATATAGATAGGTAGGAGAGTAAGAAGAGTTAGAAAGTAAAGTGACTAATTTAAAGACAGTTGCACTTGAGGTCAGAGAGATGGTTAAATATTATCTCAGCTAATTTGTGTTTCTGTGGGGTGGAGTGCAGGAGGAGGCTTACTGGTTAGATCATTTGCTGTATCCTTCTGGGGTGGGGAGTTTAAATTCTGTCACTGGTGCAGGGGCTCCCCTTCCAATCTGGTTGCATTTTGCACTTGCCTCCTCAGGGGCATAGGCTTACCCATCATAAGACTGTTTGCTACTCAAGGAAGGAGATGGCATAGTGGTTAGAACACTTGCCTTATCCTTCTGGGGGTGAGAAGTTCAAATCTTGTAACAATGCCAAACAATCCATTCACTAAACTGTTCAGTAATTAAATTGATGCTGCTTAAATGCTAAAATAATGACAAATAGGAGGAAAAGCCTCACAGCTCAGTTTGGGACACAGGCAGTGGTGTGAGCCAGTTGTTAAATTTGAGAGGAGAAATGCTGGATATGGATTATGGAGGGGGAGAGGAAAACATATGGACATGGATGGATGAGAGGTGTATTTACTCCAACCTGTCTGCCTTCCTTCTAGGTAACTAAACACAAGTCTATACAGTAGCTACCAGTGTCCACCACTGCAGCATATAAACTGTACTAAAAGAAGGAAAAAGAAACAGAAGACTGTAAAGAATATGAGAATAAGCAGTTTATTTAAACGTACCAATCAGGAGTACACTTGGTATATAATTATTTCAGTTTCTTCTCAGTACAGCAAATCAGAATAAATCAATCAGCATAGTCCATAAGCTTTTTCTCATAGAGAGTGGTAAACTGGCCACCAAGCGCGAATTCTCAGTATTACTTCTCTAATCTTTGATGATTTAGGCTGTCAGTTGTATACCCTTTAAATCACATGCATTTACGTCATTCATATTTCTGTTAATTACTTATTTTACTTAGTTATCAAAAATCAGCATAATGAAAATACTTTCTCAGCATTTGTGATTTTCTACAATTCAGCAATTAGTTACTGGAAATTACTTAACCTAATATTTACTGTAATTTCACCTATTAGAGTCATCAGGGTCATTCTCATTTGCGACATCAATGTCCTCATAACCACATGTTCTGTTTATTTTTACCACAAGTTTCTGTTTACTGCCTACCACCTGTTGGACTATCAAGATTCCCCTAAATTCTGGGTCTATAAATTATTTTCTAATAAAATCATATTTTGGTTCCTTAGCAAAAACTGTTTGCAAACCATTTTTATTTCCTGGTTAGGCCATATTGCAAAACTTTTACAAGAACAGCTGCTACTGGACCATTTCCAGTAAATGTCAGTAAATATATCATTGCAAGCATTTTTCAGTTTGTCCTTTCAACCTTTTGAGGCCTAGTTCAGCACACAATCTGACAGACTATTGTTCAGCCTGTGATATGGTCTTATAGTTATTTCTAGCATGTCCTATATGATCCATATTAACAGCCCCCCCCTTGAAGGCATGCGAACGACAGGCCTTCAGAGGTGTTGTACAGGTGAGACTACAATGTAGAGCAATGTGTCTTCGGCCTGTAAGAAGAGGTGAGCTTTTAATTGTGACGACTAGTATTCCTCATAGGTCTGTAACATAGGAAGGAAATATGATTTCTGTAGGATATTTAGAAGATTTATCCTATAATGTTATTAAATCCCCATTATGTATTTAGTTACAGGCAAACATGTACAATTGAGAAGACATAGGTAAAACTTAGGTAATAAACTAAACAATATCATTCGGATTATTAACATCATCAATAGTAACAGTGTTATTATTTGCAGTGTCAACAAAGTCATTATCACCATGTCTTTCATGTTCTAGATCACCATCATTTAAAGAATTTGGTGGTGAGACACAACGAATCATTGTTTCCTACAAAACATATTGTCCTATAAGTTCTTTCTCACCTATAGCTGTTTTAGCAACACGTTCCACCAATCTTCTAGTACATGGTATAATACAGCAGCCACAAAGTATAAAAACAGCAATAACAACAATGATTGCAGTCAAGGCAGAAAGTATGATATTTTTCCATTTACCAAACATAGATTCAAACCATCCAGTCCATGGAGTGTCAATACCAGAGTTCTCTGCTAATTCATTAACAAGTGCTGTAAGTCCTTCCAATGCTTTGGTAATACTTCCGTCTAGGGCTGTATTGTTGGGAATGTAAGTACAACAGTCTCCACTTCAGATCATTACATAAACTCCTCCTTCCTTTGCGAGTATCATATCAAGGGCTAAACGATTTTCCTAAGCCATCCGGCTGGTAGCGTCCAATTGTTCAGCAATTCTCTTGACAGCATCTCTTGTATAGTTGATAATTCTTTGTTGGTTATAATAAATGTAACTGATCCAGTCAACATTTTTACTTATGCCAAAGTTTCAAAACCAGCAGCAATTCATTAGGTAGCCCCCTTGGCAATCCAATAGAATCAAGATAGACTTGATCAAAAGAACCATGTGGAGCATCTCTCTTGATTTGGGAAACACCTTTGTTGGTATGCAAGGCAGCAACAGTAAATGGTATTACCAATTGAACAATAGTACATTGTCCTTCCCAATCACGGGGCAAAGTAGAATATAAAGTTCTATCCCCACAGTACCACCAAACATCAGCTCTAGCAGTTGTAAAATCTGAGAAGTCCATGGAACCACTAGTAATCAAGCTGGTATTGCAAGCACTCAGATGTCCTATTTTATTTGGATTTGTAACCTTCTTCCTTCGTATACAAAGTTCAAATTTTATATTTTTATTAGGTAGTTGGAACACTGGAGGCACTCTTACTTTCTCTGTAGGAACTTCAGGAAACATTAGTGCTAGAGACTTACAAGAAGCATTAGTGTTCTGATCACCATGGAGCACATATAACATACACATAGCTCCAGCGAAATCATTCTGAAAATTCAAAGGAAAAGGAACTACTTCAGGTTGAGGGCGAGAAGCAGTGCAAACATAGCAATAAGACAATTGTAAAGATTTAGTGGTATATTTTACCCAATCTAGCCATAAATTTGAGTCAGCATAACCTGTTTCAATAGTAAATGTATCTCTAAGGCTAGAAACATTTTGGATCTGAACTGGGATATTAATTTCTGGAAGTTGTGGAAGTAAGGGATTAACCAATCTAGGTAAGGCAGTCTTCCTAGAAGAGTAGACAAGGACATGGAAATGACCAACAGGATCTGTGTTGGTAGCTTCTATGCCTATACCATAAGTGTGGTTTATAGAAAGGTCAATTCCTTGAAATTTTATGGAAACAGGATTGCATTTTCTATCAGTACATGTATCTTTGTTAACAGGTCTACGGTACAGCGTAATTTTCTTTCTCAAAGGTTGATTCCAGGCAGGGTGACTACTTGTAGGATAGTTTGGGCCTGTATACCACCATGCATCAGACCATGAATGACATGGGCTATTGTAGTAAATAGCAGCATCCAAAACAGAATAAGTGCACAGGTAAACATGGAATTTTGAATAGGATCTTTGCCAAGACAAATCCCCACAGTCAGCAATTGCACAAACATCAAACTCTATTGTCATTGTTCTATTGCTTTGAATCAGTCAAAAAGTAAATCTGACAGGATAATTGCTTTTAAGATAGAACTGATCCATGTCACAGTTTTCAGAGTTTCCATGTGAACAATCAGTGCTTAAAGCCACAGGAAGCAAGTGCAAGAGAGAAGAAACTACAAGCAGTACTGTTATAATCATCATGAGACAGGAGTTAACATGGGTTATGGCTTCTTAAAAACTACAGAATAATAAGCAGTAAAGGGATTATTGCAGCAATTATCAAGAGGCAAACAATATAACTGTTTCCAGAGTGCAATTCAGAATCAGATTCTAGTTGAGTTTCACTCTACATTCGTCAGTAGTATACAGTGAAGGCAGAAAGGTATTATGATGTCCTTTTATTGCAGATATGAAGTGTCAACCTGAAAAAAAGCATTAAAAAAGTAAAGGAATAGCACCTAATCTTTTGTGCAGTCCCATAGGGGTAGGGGTAATCAGAAATATTATTTCAAATATATCAGATATCCCGTTTCCTCTTTATCTGAAGAAGAACTAGGGAAGCCACTGTCTTGATCGAATTTTATATGAAATGACCCAAAAGTGTGCTAAATCTTCGTTAGTAGGTCGGGGTATAGGGTGCTCCATCTGTTCCAATTTGACATGACCTATCCCACAGAGGTTGGTCAACTCAATGGTAGCAATTGATCTGGAATAAAACATTAATAATGTAAAGGAATAGCTCCCCAACAAGCCTGTGTGTATATTAGCTGGAACATTTCAACTAATCTAGTTCCTCTTTTTCTGATAAAAATCCAAGGTTTCCATCCTCCATCCAAAATATTATAAGAAATTAGCCAAAACCAGACTAATTCACTATTTGGACGGGACAGTGGTATGTCCCCTTCCTCAATTTTGATCAGGGCAACCCCATAGATGTCAAATGTATCTATAATATGGGTGCTAGGGCCTGTGGTCCAACTATCAAGTAAAGGTTCACACAGAGTATAGAATCAAACAAAAGGGTTCCACATCTCATTATCGTCGGGACCAGGGTCCCTTTCATATGAGTCAGTGGGCCCTTGTGACATATTTACAATGTAAAATCATGAGTAACAGGTACAGCTCCAATGTTAGTAAAAGGAGTTCTTCCTGGTACCCGAAAAATCTCAAATAATTCAACTGAATTAACTGTATCAGTTCCCCGTACTTGGAAGAAATATTGGGGTACCCAGGGTCCACCCAAGAGCTGGAATGACATTAACCAATATGTTACAAGTTCCCCAAGATGGCGTCTAGGTAGAGAAAGTGTTCCACATTCAATTTTATATCTAGCATGCCCATGAAATAGGTCTTCTTCAGCTATTATTATAGTGCCAGTGCCTATTTCATTAGCATCTGATATCTATCAACTGGATCCCAAGTAGGATCATCATCTGGACCAGGATCCCACCAGCAAGTATATATATATATATATATATATATATATATATATATATATATATAATATGGATTATTAGTGCCAAAAAAGCGGGAAAGGGTTTTGCAGAAAGGTTCGGATTTGAATTAGGATTAGACATACAAGCTTACTAAATATATTAGTATTCTTTTCAATAGGTAGAGGGAATATAATGGTATTTTTCCAATGCGTATAAGATTAAAAACAAGAGAAAATAGAGAGTACCAAAACCATGCAAATGTACAGAAGTATTAGAGGATTAGGATCAGCCATATAACTTACTATATGTATTGGTGTTGTTCTAACAAGTACAAGGTTACAAGCAATAGAAAGTAAAGAATGAAAACTGTCGAAAAAATATACAACACCGTCAGTGGGTTATAAATAGAGTGTCGTGCTGGAACTTCCTGTATTTGTAACTGTACTTGAGGCATGATATTAAAGAAAGCGTAGGAAACCTCTTTCACATTGCAATTGTGACAATAAGAAAGTGTAACAAAGAATATATTTCAGATTATCAGAAGGAAAGTGGTGGTTGCATAATTTCAAAAACATAAATTAGAAAAGTCTATTATCAATTGTACTTCAATCAGATTGGCTTTGTGATGACTGTAGTTCTGTTGTGAAGTCTTTCAACTATAAACAAAATAAAAGCAATGATAAAAATAATAAAACATGCAAGCAGTATAAGAAAGCAAAGAATATTTGGGGTTCAGGAATCATTATCAAGTAATGTAATGTCAGAATCTGATGATGTATTTTCAGAGTCTGATGTATCAGTCAGAGAATCATGTCTGTCAAACACTGCAGCTGCAGAAGTTACTGTTTCAGGGCTGACAGTTGTTTTAGTTCCAGCTATGGAAGAAGCAGAACTAGTTCCAGTGGAGATCCGGGAAATTATAGACCGGTGAGTCTGACGTCGGTGCCAGGGAAAATGGTAGAGGCTATTATTAAAAACAAAATTACAGAGCACATCAGAGGACATGGATTACTGAGACCGAGTCAGCACAGCTTTTGTGTGGGGAAATCTTGCCTAACCAATTTACTTCAATTCTTTGAAGGAGTAAACGAACATGTGGACAAAGGGGAGCTGGGTGATAGAAAATATGCCTCATTGTGTATCTGGATTTTCAAAAGGCGTTTGACAAGGTACCTCATAAAAGGCTACAGAGGAAATTGGAGGGTCATGGGATAGGAGGAAAAGTCCTATTGTGGATTAAAAACTGGTTGAAGGATAGGAAACAGAGAGTGGGGTTAAATGGGCAGTATTCACAATGGAGAAGGGTAGTTAGTGGGGTTCCTCAGGGGTCTGTGCTAGGACCGCTGCTTTTTAATATATTTATAAATGATTTAGAGATGGGAGTAACTAGCGAGGTAATTAAATTTGCTGATGACACAAAGTTATTCAAAGTCATTAACTCGCGACAGGATTGTGAACAATTACAGAAGGACCTTACGAGACTGGGAGACTGGGCGGCTAAATGGCAGATGACGTTTAATGTGAGCAAATGCAAGGTGATGCATGTGGGAAAAAAGAACCTGAATTATAGCTACGTCATGCAAGGTTCCACGTTAGGAGTTAGGGACCAAGAAAGGGATCTGGGTGTCGTCGTCGATAATACGCTGAAACCTTCTGCTCAGTGTGCTGCTGCGGCTCGGAAAGCGAATAGAATGTTGGGCATTATTAGGAAAGGTATGGAAAACAGGTGTGAGGATGTTATAATGCCGTTATATCGCTCCATGGTGCGACCGCACCTTGAGTATTGTGTTCAATTCTGGTCGCCACATCTCAAGAAAGATATAGTGGAATTGGAAAAGGTGCAGCGAAGGGCGACTAAAATGATAGCGGGGATGAGATGACTTCCCTATGAAGAAAGACTAAGGAGGCTAGGGCTTTTCAGCTTGGAGAAGAGACAGCTGAGGGGAGACATGATAGAGGTATATAAAATAATGAGTGGAGTGGAACAGGTGGATGTGAAGCGTCTGTTCACGCTTTCCAAAAATACTAGGACTAGGGGGCATGCGATGAAACTACAGTGTAGTAAATTTAAAACAAATCGGAGAAAATTTTTCTTCACCCAACGCATAATTAAACTCTGGAATTCGTTGCTGGAGAACGTGGTGAAGGTGGTTAGCTTGGCAGAGTTTAAAAAGGGGTTAGACGGTTTCCTAAAGGACAAGTCCATAAACCGCTACTAAATGGACTTGGGAAAAATCCACAATTCCGGGAATAACATGTATAGAATGTTTGTACGCTTGGGAAGCTTGCCAGGTGCCCTTGGCCTGGATTGGCCGCTGTCGTGGACAGGATGCTGGACTCGATGGACCCTTGGTCTTTTCCCAGTGTGCATCACTCTTTAAAAATGGCTGCCGAGACTTCCAGGGATGGCCTCGTGAGACTTTCACTGAAGTCTTGCGAGGCCTGCTCTTGTAAGTCTTGGCAGCCATATTAAAGAACATGTGGCAGGAGGAGGGTCAGCACCGGCAGCGGGCAGGAAAGACTGGGGATCTTTCCTGCCCTGAAGAATCCACTAGATCACCAGGGACGCTGCCTTCAGGTATGTGGTGGGAGTGGGACCCTTTGGCTTGGGGGAGCAGGAAGGAGGTCTGTAATTGGTAGGTGAGGTGGGGTGGGGAGGATACTGTAAAAAAAAAAGTTAAATGTTTAAAAATGCCTCTGGCTTGTGCATAGGGATGTACACAGAGGAAGTATAATAAGGGAATTTTTCATAGATAGAGTAGTAATTTGTTATAAATCGTAATCAGTGTATCATTTGGAGGGGCTGGTTATAGGGACAGCTAACCCTGTTATTGGTGCAGAGATTTTTTTTCCTGGTAAAGGGCTTCTAAAACAGACATCATGTTATGGGAATCAGGTGCTCAACGTTCAGAGTTTCTATCTATTTATTTACTTATTTATGGCATTTTATCCCACATTAAACATGAATTAATTGGAACCTGGGAGCATTTTTTTTCCAGAGAGAGTAATGCATTGCCCCCCCCCCCCCCCCAGGCTCTCTCCCCGGCTATAGCCAGCTCTACAATTTTTTGGGGGGGGGGGCACAGAGGCGCAGAGGTGGACGGGGGGCGCAGAGGTGGACCGGGGAGAGAGACTGTTAAAAATTTACCAGTACACCACTGGACACAGGCATCCTCACAAACTTTTATAACATTGCAGTATTGAGCAACTCTGCCTATGTGAAAACTTACTAGGTCCCCATCACCATGAAGCAGCATTTTCTTTGCAAAACACAGGCCACCGTCGGTAGGACCGTGCATTACTTTATTCAACAGAAGAAAAATTCACATAAGTTAACTTTTTTGCCATTTCTGAAGATCTGCAGTTCCTTGTGACTCTGGACAAGTCACTTAACCCTCTATTGCCCCAGGTACAAATAAGTACCTGTATATGTATGTAAACCACTTTGAATGTAGTTGCAAAAACCACAGAAAAGCAGAATATCAATTCTCATTCATTTCCCAAATTATGTTTTTCTGAACAAGTTCACTATTAAATGATTTGAATGAAATATAAAAATAACTTACAATATGTGCTTAGGAGGTGTTTATGCCTATGAGGTAGCTCATAAAGGTTTGTGCAGACATGTGTGTCTCAAACTACTGTAAGCTCTGCCTCCTTTGTGTCATTTTCGTAGTATTTAAGCAGCACCAGTTTAATTACTGAACAATCTTGTGGATAGGGTTTGGGGGTTTTTTTTTTTTTTCTTGCATTGTTATAGGAGTATCCACTGTTTCTTTGGGTTTTAAGTTCCAATCCTGTTGCAGTTGCTGCCCCCTCACCCTCACCCTGCATGCACCCTGCACATCCTGCCTAATAGGCATTGCAAAGCAGGGGAGGAAGTAAACCAGTGCTATCAATTAACGTAATAACTTATACACTGCATTTAGTATATTTACATCCCTGGGGAAGGTGGCTTGGGCATTGTAGATCATGGTGAGTCTCTCGCAGGCTCTCCAATACCTGAGACAGGCACTTCTGTGGCCTGGGAGGACAAAATACCGTTTTTCTTTGTGCAGTAACAGTCTTGCTAGAAGTTTGCTCTTGAAATGAAATATTTGGCTGTCTCTTTCTTGGAGGCATTTTTGCTGATGTCCCTGTGTGCATCACATCATGACATTACAACGTTTTTACACAGTTGAAGTCAAACTAGCACTGATTAGTTTCTATACAGTACACGGAAATGTAGGTGTATTCTAGACATGGCGCGAAAATTCAGGCATATTCTATATACTGCATGGAACAAAGCAGGAGGAGAATTTTAGATGCATAGGTGTGCTTAGATTTATCACAGGAATGACCACTAGGCATATTGTATAAACCGTGCCTAACTTTAGGCGAGGTTTATAGAATATGCCTAAGCGTATTTTTTAAGGCGCCAATTTTTGTAGGCATGATATATAGAATCTAGCCCTATATGTATATTAGATAAGTGCATAAATACATAAACATGGACATACTGGGACAGACTGAAAGTCCATCAAGCCCAGTATCCTGTTTCCAATCCAGGTCACAAGTACCTGGCAAGATCCCAAAAGAGCAAAATAGATTTTCTGCTGCTTATCCCAGGAATGAGCACTGGATTTTCCCAAGTCATCTTAAAAATGGTTTATGGACGTTTCTTTTAGGAATTTGTCCAACCCTTTTGTGCAAGTTTCTTTAAATTAATCACCTTACTTTCTAACTCTTCATATCCTCTTACCTATCTATATGTTCCATCTTTGCTTTACCCTTCACTATCAATTAAAATGTTCTATTACGTATTGTGTTGGCATGAAGCACATTTTACTTTTGTTGCTCAGTTGCCTTTTATTATATTTTATATGTCCCCTTAAACACTTAAAAAACATTTTTAGTAGTGTCTGGTGAGTGAGCATTTTTCTACATGCTATTGTCTTTTTCATCTCTCTCCCTCATATAGGACTACGGCATTTGCTTTCTTTTGTGCTAGATCTTGGAAACATCATTTTATTGCACTACAAGGTTAGTGGTCTAGTGGTTCATTTGCACCTATTTTCTTAATGTCTTACCTTCTATGGTTGATACATTTTCTAAGGTTAATATGTCAATGACATATCATTGCTTTATTGTATTTAACCTTAAGACACTTCTGAAACTTTTAATTTATATATTGTATATTTTACTCTTTATATATGTATATTTACCAAGTATTTTCTATTTTATATAAGCACAGTATTTTCTGTTACACATTTCCATTATTCATCATTTCATGTCATGTCTTGCTATTTTTAACTTTTATGTTAAGTTTTATGTTAATTATTTCAGCATTATTTTTAGTAATTTATATGTTTACACTAGTTTTTACATATTTTATAGACTCCTGAGGCAGACAGCCAGCCCACCCTACTCCTTTTTTTGCTTGGCAGTTCTCCCCCAACATCCACACCCCCAAACACACATATATACCCCATTCATAATGGAGATAGATAGATAGATAAGGCCTTGTAGGTGAAAAGAGCCTGCAGCACAATGCTCTCACATGCAACTATAATAAAAATGAATGAAATGTGCATGCCCTGGTGAGACACCACTATGGCCAACATATCTAGCACATATGAAGTGCATGCAATACAGTGCCATGTTCACCATCTACCCTATGAACACAGCTATGCCTCTCTGTCATGGTCCGTGCCTGTGTAGGTTCCAAGACAACTTTTCTGTAGAGTACACAGATGTCCATATATCTTAAGGACCTATACAGTGATCAGTTCCACTCTCACATATGTCTTCCATACTACTTGGCTATCAGAAAGACACTGATGTGCTGAAAAGATGCTTCAGGTGGATGTGCAGGGATATGCCTTGATTCATCTACTGGATCCAACGGCATCTTGATAAGAAAGGTGGGTATCACGTAATACAACCCCCTTTGATATGCAGCTCACTGTGAAGAGAATGTTCGTTTTAAGCTTTTATCAATTTGGAGCCTCATTGTAAGACCTACATACACAGTACCCAGGATAAATCTCAAATACTATGATACACAGTGTAACATGTCAGTACCATGGACCACACACCTAGGCTATGAACTACACATTGATGAGCACTATGTATCAATCCAAGAGCTCTATGAAATGCAACCCAGAGCATGTATGTAACATCAGAGGCTAGACCCCATTAGTCAGGTGTGACCGACTACCACAGTGACACCCAATTTGTGCAACCATCATCGTCTATAGATGATAAGTAGGTATGCAGTGGTTGTCACACACCGTATCCCAAATATGGCCAATCCTTATCATGCATACAAATAACCTTCTTACCAGTCATTGCAGCATCACTATAAAAGATCTAGAAAAAGGACGAGAAGAGAATACTGTCAAAGACAAAACATTACATCATCTGGTGACGATTGAAATTAGAGGCCCTTTGCTTTTAACCTTCCATATCCCAACAGCACGGTAAAGTAAACTCAAGCGTTACATTAACATGAACAACATTTTATTCCATATCAATCAATGTTTCTCCAGCAATTAAATCTACAGAGTCTCTGGAGGTTATATATTCACACACACCAGAAAAAAGGTCATGAGAGATTTGAACCCTGATCCCCCATTAACAGGAAGTGCTCTATCCTTCAGGCCACATATAGAATCCCTAAACAGCACCTGAGACAGCACCAAATAGGTGCTATTCATCACAAGCTCTTTGGCAGCTTTCCATACTGTCACTGACCTTCGTGCAGTCCTGTCCCCAGAACATTACCCTGCTCAGAGAAGGAACTATCTACAGTATGTTCAATGCTAGATGCATATCACATGGTAGCCACAACCTTCTGGCAACCCCTGCCCTCAGGTCACCACGGGGCTCATTTTCAAAAGAGAAAAACATCCAAAAAGTGGCATAAACCGGCAGATGGATGCTTTTCTCTTAAAAACATCCAAATCACTATTTTCAAAACCTATTTTTAAGATGTGTTTCTATGCTGTTTATCAGCAGCATGTCAAAATCATAAGGGGGCATGTCAGGGGCATGTTAAGGGTGGGATTTGGGCATTTATAACACTTGGGTGTTTTCTGCCATACTGGAACAAAACAATAACGTCCAGGGCTAAAAGTTGGATGTTTTCATCTAGACCTGTTTTGATATTGACTAAGCCACAAAAAGTGCCCTAAATGGCCAAATGACCACAGGAGGAATAAAGGAATGACACCCTCTTGTTCCCCCAGTGGTCACTGACCCCCTCCCACCCCCAGCCCCCCTCAAAGATATGATTGAAACAGTACATACCAGCCTCTATAACAGCCTCAGATGTTATGGGCAATCCTATTAAAGCAGCAAGTAGGTCCCTGGAGTAGCCTAGTGGTTAGTGCACTGCACTCTAGAGAAGGGGACCCAGGCCCATAGCCCACTCTAACTGTTCACTTGAGGTGGAAAGTGTCAGCCCCTAAAACCCACCAAACCCTACTGTATACCCACATAAGTAGTATACCTCACTAGCATTTGTCAATTGATTTTGTCAGGTGACATGCCCACTTCCAGATTCTCAGCCAATCAGAAGCAAGGACATGCCCATGCCCCACCCAAGCTATGCCCACTTCCCACTCCTTTCATTTCATCACCAGATATGACATCTTGACCCCGCCCAATCCCCACCTCTTTTGCATAGCCATATCCCCATTCTCCACCCCCTTTAACATAACCCCAACCCAAATCCTGCCCTTTGTGGTTATATTATGGGAAGTGACATAGCTACACCCCTTTTTCCAAGATGGCTGCCACTAATATACACATCACATCACTTTGTCACTTCCCGTTTCCACTACTAGCCACCATCTTGTATGGGGTCACATGATGTAAAGTGATGTAAAAAAATCCCTGACACTGCCCTCTACAGCCATGGAGGAATGGGTGTAGCTTAACCTTTTTTCTCACAGGAAAGAAAGAAAATAGGAATTTGGGGGTTTTTTCTTTTCATTTTTCTTTCAAAAGGATACAAATCTGAATGCTTTATTTTGCTTTTAGCAGTGCTCACCTAAGAAATATACAAGTTTTAAAAAACTTACATGAAGCATCAGTAAAAAAAAAAAATAGTGAGGAAAATAGTGGTAGAATAAATGCTTTATATAGGGATTGTTTTGCCCTATTTATCTAGGAAGTATATAATGTTTTTAAAAAGTTAAGTAAAAGTATATGCAAAGAGTATGGACATAATCAGTAGCTGTTTAGCAGTGTTCACCTAATAAACATACAAGTTTTTAAAAAGTTACATAAAACACCAGTAAAAGAAATAGCAATGAAAATAGTGGCAGAATAAATGCTTTATACATGGATTATTTTGCCTTACTAAATTCCAGCCCCTCCTTCTGCCTAGCCATCCACCACAGCCCTCCTTCTCCCTAGCCATCCACCACAGCCCTCCTTCTCTTTTGCCATCCCCCCTAACCCCATCCTTCTTCCTAGCTATCCACCACAACCTCTCTTCCCAGCCATCCACCACAGCCCCTCCTTCTCCCAAGCCATCCACCACAGACCCCCTTCTCATCAGCCCAAACAGAACAATGCTTTATTTTGCTTTAGCCCTTTCCAAGAAGTGTAGACATAATCAATAGCTACTTTTCAGAGCTGGACATAATCCTCCCTTCTTTTCAGAGCTGGGGATTAAAGTTACACATAAGCAAACCTCTCTCTCTGCATCCGCTGAAAGGGAGAAAAAAAGCTGTGTTGAATCTGAATGCTTTATTTTGCTTTAGCAGTGTTCATCTAAGAAACATACAAATTTGTAAAAAGTTACATAAAGCACAAGGAAAAGAAATAGCAATGAAAATAATGGCAGGATAAATGCTTTATACAGGAATTGCTTTGTCTTACAGATTTCTAGCCCCTCCTTCTCCCTAGGCATCCCTGTAACACCCCCTCCTTCTCCTTAGCTATCCACATAGCCCCCCTTCTTCCTAGCCATCCCCCGTAACCCTCCTCTTTCTCCATGGCTATCCGCAACAGCCCCATTTCTCCCTTCATTTAGCAAAACAATCAGCCCAAAACAGAACAATGCTTTATTTTGCTTTAGCAGTGTTACAAGGTCACATGTATGAAAATGTAATAACACATGGCAAAGTTAGTCAAAATCATAGTCCAAGCATGCCTGGACAAGTCTGCAGGCAGTCTGTAAGAAGCCTAAGAAAGAACAACACGTGATCGAGAGATATAAAAAAAGTGTTACTACCATTATTACACCACCTCAGTTACTTTCCATCTATCGGGAATCAGAAAGATCAGCTAAACATGGAGTTCTACAAAACTCCTAATATGCAGAGGACCAGAAGGGGTAAACAGCCCTTGCTGTCAAAGAGAGGGTAATGACGCTGAGCAGTGGCGTAGCCAGGGGGGGGCACCAGGGGAGGGGCCGCTCCCCCAAACGGAGTTCTGCCGGCGCTGGCGCCTATTTTTTTTCAATGTGTTGCATTGTAAATGTGCTCTGGCACCGGCGGAAGTCCGCTTTCGCTCCCCCCATGCCGTCAACCTGGCTCCGCTTTTGACGCTGAGGCCAAGGGCTACCCACCAGTAATCAACCTGTCAGAATCACAAAACATCATTAGTGACCAGAACATATAGTGTATGGCTGAAATGGAACAGAAGGACCCGTTGCAGGGCCAAGAAATGACAGAGTCCTTGATGGATGAACTGCCATGTGCACAAAAGCTGTTTGACTCTCATGAAGACAACAAGACCTAGATTGCGAACAGAATCTAACCGTGACTGAAAATGCCACCGATTTGGCAGAAGACACGTTCGGAGATGCCATCGATGACACAGAAATATATCAAGTGGCTGAGGATACTATACACATGAATCTTCTAAACCAGACAGAGGAGTTGTCTCCCCCAGTTTCACAGGTATGCACGTAGTTTTGTTTTCTTTTTTGACAAAATATGTTCTGGGGTCAGTCACATGTTTATGCTGCTTGTGCTGCTGTGAAGACACCACCAAAATGTGCAAGGTATACAGAGATTTTGCAAATGGGCCTCCAGTCTCGAGGATGTCTGACATGTGATGGTGGTATCATATCAACCTTACTAAGTAACCGAGGATCCACACTCTTTACCTGAAAAGCATCTTCAGTTCACTCGTACAAATAGCAGTTTACTGCATTATACATCAATGTTGGTCCAAGGCTGTGGATAAAGGCTGTCATGGTTGTGCTTTGGATAGGTGGGGTCTGAGCCAACACGCATGCCTAAGATGGCACCTTGTCAGAGCAGAGAAACTGTGAGCACTTTGTGAGAGACTGTGCTTGGAGCATATTGTAGCCGTCATTCTGATAGCTGGGTATAAAATGGAAATACTGATGGTTTATAATGAAACTATTAACACCATCATGGACCTCACTGAAAGTGTAAAATCAGCACCTAATCCTATTGAAAAGCTAGATAGTTTTGCCAACAAATTGAAGGACAGAAATTATATAAATTATATACACTGCATTGTTCTTGAAAGAAAGCTTGATTCCTTTTACAAAAGCATGTAATTCACAATATGTTTGTGTCTGTTTCAGACTTTGGGGCATGTTTATAATCATTGTATTATACTTGAAAGAAAACATGATTCCTTTTATAAAACTGTGTAGTTCTCCATATGTTTGTATCTGTTTCAGACTTTGGGACATGTTGAACAGAGAAAACACGTACAAGTGTAGATCATGGCCTGTGCAATCTATGGTCGTTAAATAAAAAAATATGAAAAGGCAGTAGTAACTGATGTGCCATATATCATAATAATAAAAATCATAAAACTAATGAAGCGTAATGTGTGATTCTTATGAAACTGTGTAAAAAAGGTTCACAGCCTTTTGTTTTCTTCCAATGTCAGCACATCTGGTCGCAATCGACCTTTCTGACAGTGGCCCAAAAATGTATGGAGCTTCTCCTTCTTTGCAATGTATCTTTACCTTAAGCACGAATGGGAATTCAAGGGGGTGAATTGTTTCTCCAAGTTCATAGGTTCTTTTATTGACAAGCAGTTCAAGGACTACACTTTCATAGCTCACAATTTGAAAGGTTATGACAGTTATTTCATTGCCAGTCAGCTGTTGTTGGAAAAGATGTTTATGTGTTTGTTAGCAAAGGGCGGTAAGATTTACAAATCAGGGTTGACGCACTGGGCATTCGCTTTATAGATTCTCTAAATTTTCTGCCTATGAAGCTTAGCAAGCTCCCACAACAAGGCATGGGCTTTGAAGACAGCAAAGGGTACTTTCCTCACTTTTTTTAACACCATGGAAAATCAAAACTATGTGTGGAAAATGTCTGAAGAAAAGTGCTACGGCATTGAGAGCATGATGCCTGATGAGAAGAAGGTTTTCACACATTGGTACAGTGAAAACAAGCATAAGATGTTTGATTTACAAAAAGAACAGGCCTTCTTCTGTAAGCAGCATGTCTATATTTTACAAAAAGCCTGTGTCCTGTATAGAGAGGAAATGATGAAAATGACAGAGAGGGCTGCAGAGGTAATGTAAAAGAAATACTGGGGGGTAGGGCAATGATCGTAAGGAAATGTACAAACGCATTCCAATACATCACACTTGCTTCCATGTGTATGGTCATGTTCAGGTTCATGTGTTTACAACCAAGAACCATAGCTCTGCAGTTGGCCAACAATTATCATCAGCAAACCAAGAGTTATTCAACCACCAGTATTCATTGTCTGAGGTACACCGAGGACAACGAACACATACAAATCAGGCACATTTTAAAGGGTGGCGAACTGCAGGTGGGTGACTACTTTCTCGACGGTTATGCTGTCGTTAACAGCAAACGCACTGCCTTTGAATTTAACAGGTGCTTTTACCACGGCTGTATGACCTGCTATGAATCCATTAACGGACACCGCCTTTGGGTTTCTCAACTACAACTCACAGTGCAAGGCAGATGACCTAAAATAGAAAGGGTTTAAGGTCGTCAGTATTTGGGAACATGAGTGGGATAATTTGGTTAAAACAGATAGGGAATGTACGGCCTTTCTGAGCAAAGCTATAAGACCCAAACCTTACTTTCACAATGCACCTTATTGTAAGCAGAATAAATGCTGTGTGTCTGTACTATCAGGTTAAACAGGGTGAGAAAATACACTATTATGATTTTACCAGCCTGTACCCTTTTGTCAATAAAACTAAAGAATATCAGATCGGTCAATCCCAAATCATTTATGAAAATTTTTGCCTCCTCTCTGATTATTTCAGATGTCTGAAAGTCAAGGTGTTCCCACCGCTGGACTCTTTTTCCCTGTACTGCCCGTTAGACTGCATAGTAAACTTATGTGCCCATGATGATGGAGAAAGAGCTCTGGTGGGGATGTGGTGTACCGTAGAATTGGAAATGGCTATAGCAAAAGGGTACAGAGTGAGGGAAATCTATGAGGTCTGGTATTTTGAACAGACATCTCTACAACTCTTTGCAGAATACATAAACATGAATCTACAACAAAAGCAGGAAGCACCGGGGTTTCCTCAGTGGTGTACTGATGCTGAACAGAAAAACAGGTACATAGATGATTTCTATCAGAAATAAGATGTGCTTTTACATGCTGATCAGATAACTGTGACCTCTGCAAAATGAAAAATTGCAAAATTGTTCTTTAACTCTTTGTGGGGATATGTGGTCAAAGAAGAAATCTACCTGCCCCTAGCATCGTGAGAGACCCCGATGAGCTATATATGTATCAGTTTTCCCCCGAATACACCGTGTCATCTTGCGATCTTATAGACGATGATGCGGCGTGCATCATGACTGAACTTTGTGCACCACCAGATAACACTAACATCTTCATAGCCTCTTTTACAACTATGCATGCCTGGCTAGAGCTGCACATGGTTCTTTATGCTTTACAAGAACGCTGTCTTTAACAGGATAGAGACTCTGATTTTTGTGAGTAAAGAAGGTGATTGGGATCATCCTTTGGGTGACTAGGTATTTTCAAACAACTTAGACTTACAAAGTTCCATAGTAACCTATGGAACTTTGTAAGTCTAAGTGCTTTGAAAATGAGCCCCCTAGCTAGGTGAACTAATGAGCGAGATCCCTAAGGGTGAGCATATCAAAGAGTTTGTCTCGGCCAGCCCTAAAGCATACTGGTACAAGTTATCCAGCAGGGAAACACACCTGAAGGTCAAAGCATTAAAACATGTATGCTTTTGTAGATGAATACTGTTAGGGCAAAACAATCCCTGTATAAAAGCATTTATTCTACCACTATTTTCATCGCTATTTCTTTTACTGGTGTGTTATGTAACTTTTTTAAAACGTATGTGTTTCTTAGGTGAACACTGCTAAAAGCAAAATAAACATTCAGATTTGTATTCTTTAGAAAGAAAAAGAAAAAGAAAAAAGAAAACAAATGCCTGTTTTCTTTCTTTCCTGTGAAAAAAAAGGTTAAGCTGCACAAATTCCTCCACGGCTGTAGAGGGTGGTGCTGGGGTTTTTTTTTTTACATCACTTCCCATCACATGACCCCATCCAGCTAGTAGTGGAATCAGGAAGTGATGTAATGTATGCATTAGTGGCCGCCATCTAGGAACAAGGGTGTGGCTTTGATGTCATTTCCTGTGATATCACCAAAAGGGGCAGGGTTTGGGCAGGATTATATAAATGGGGTGGGGCTATACAAATAAGGCAGGGCAAGGAGTGTAACTATGCAAAAGAAGTTGGCTAGGGTGGGGTCATCATATCCGGTAATGTCAAAGGAGTCAGAGGAGTCAGCATGACTTGGGCCGGGTATAGGCATGGCTTGAGCATGTCCTGATTGGCCGAGAACCTGAAAGTGGGCATGTCACCTTTCAAAATCAATTAGTTTGACAAATGCTAGTGAGATGTATTACTCACATATAGGTGACACCTGCAGCCATAAGGGCTATTGTAGTGGGGTACAGTAAGTTTTTGGTGGGCTTTGGAGGGCTCATCATATAATATAAGGGGGTAAGGGTGAGATGTGTACCTGGGACCTTTTATGTGAAGAACACTGCAGTTCCCCCTAGGGTGCCTCACTGCTCTGCTGGGATATCTGTGTGGCCAGTCTACTAAGAATGTTGGCTCCTCCAACATACCAATGGCTTGATTTTGTACATTTTTCACTTGGATGGGGTTTTGTTTTTTTAATGGTCCAAAAAGATAGACACACTAAGCATAAAACATCTAGAAAAAATCTAGGAAATTGCCATTTTTGAAACAGGGATAGACTTTTTCAGGTTAAAAAATGGTCATGTTCACCACTTGATTTTTGTATGCTTTCAGCAAAACATCCAAAGTTGGATTTAGATGTCATATCGAAAGCGCCCCTCTATGTCACCTATTTGTAAATATTTGCTTTCACAACATAAGTGTCTATCTGGAAAGCAACCTTAGGTATGGTGTTGAATAAAGCACTTGTTACACACCCATGCCCCTGACTCAACACGGTGAATATATTGATCATCTGTACCTGCCATAATCCCAACCATATGCTCAAGTGGACTCAGCTATATATGTCTCATGCAGTCCGAGTGATGTGGATGATGACAGCAGTGGCCTATATCAACAAGCAGGGATTCACCAGGAGTCAGACATTGTAGCAGTAGCCCTTTGCCATTGGGCAGAGGCAAACCTTTTGGCTTTGTTGGCAGGCCACATAGCAGGCAACTACAGTGTTCATTTTCACCTACTTACTGGAGGCTAGTGCTGCCAATACAAGGGTCCAAAAAGGACAAAGTTATTTCTGTTTGGGGGGGGGGGGGGGGAAGTAGTGCTGCTTCTTGGGGAGGAAGGTTAGAAAAAAGTGCTGGCTGTTTTGGGGTGGTTGGGAGAAAGAGTGCTGCCTGTTTGTGTGAACTGGCGATCGTCTGTTCGTTGACCAGTTGTGGACATCAGAAGGGTTTGAGTAGCATTTTGCGTTGGATCCTGTCACGTCCCCTGCAGGGAATCTGGGTCTGAGAAATAACAGGGTCACATCAGGAGACAGCACCTCATGCCTGGAATAGACTTCCCGACCTTGTACATCTAGCTCCGTCCTTGGCCATTTTCAAATCCAGGCTAAAAACCCACCTCTTTAATGCTGCTTTTGACTCCTAACCTCTACTCATTTGCCCTGTACCCTTTTATCCCCTCCTTTAATTCCCTTAGCTCTTAGTTGTTCTGTCTGTCTATCTGTCTGTCCTACTTAGATTGTGAGCTCTTTGAGCAGGGACTGTCTTTTTATGTATGATGTACAGCGCTGCGTATGCCTTGTAGCACTATAGAAGTGATAAGTAGTAGTAGTCTCATGTTCATCTGTAATGCACCCACAGCCAATCCCAGCTTCACGTACATTATACATTGGTTAGGATGAGACAATGGTAATAGATCTATGTAATGTGACACTAAATGGCATGCATGTTTTTTCAACAAACAGAAATCTGGCCCACCCTGGACAGGACCCATGAGGAGGAGATGCAGGAGCAGAAGGAGGAAGCCAAGGATCCAGAGGATAAGTAGTTGGAGGATAAAGAGAACAAAGAGAAACTTGAGGAGAAAGTGGCAGGGACAGAAGAAACATCGGACATGGAGGAGGTTCAGTGGGAGGGGCATCCTTCAACACTATTTGGCTTCATGTCCCCCATTATGAGTCATGGTGAAGCCTCAGGTCCACTGCTTGCCACAAGGTCTCCCCAACATCCCTCTACAACAGAACCTGTAGAAGAGATAGACCCCTATGTAGAGATGCCTCCCCTGGAGGACGCAGAGGTTGAGGGACAAGAAGCACAAGATGAACAGACAAGCCAGAACACCTGGTTGACACCAGCTGTCACAGAAAAATCAGAGGTAAAGCATGGACAACAGGCCATAGGGGCCAGGTCAGAGGCTCCTGCCATGGAACTGATAGCTCCTCAAGAGGCCCTAGAGAGTCCCACTCATGCTGATGTCTTGCAGTCAACACAGGCAATGCACCATGACATGCAGCAGGGCCTCACTGAAATGATGAAAGCATTGTGTCTCATTCTCTAAGATTCTGGAGAAATTAGTTCACTCTTAGCTTGTGCAGTACATTGAACACAGCAATGTCTTCCTTCCTTATCAGTCAGGCTTCTATCTCAATCACAGCAATGAGACACTACTATTAGCTCTACAGGACTTTATCTGTACCTCTCTAGATCAATGATGTTTTATTATCTTGATTTCTCTTGACCTATTTTCAGGTTTCGATTTGGTAGATCACATGCTTTTACTCCGCTGCCTTCACTCCATTGGCATCTCTGGCATGGTCCTTTCCTAATTCTCCAGCTATCTCACAAACTGCTCTAACCAACTCTCCTTCAACCGTTCCTCTACATCACCCTTTCCTCTACTCTCTGGAGTACTGCAGGGTTCTTTTCTCTCACCTAACATCTTTAACATCTTTCTGGCACTGCTGTGCACCATCATCCAAAGACCATGCTTGCATTCCCTTCTGCTACGCTAACGATATCCAGATTTGCTGTAGGGTCTCAGACACTTCCTCCATTACTCGTCTCAATTCCTGTCTGACCATGTTTTGACCTGGCTCAAATCTAATCTTTTTTTTTAATTTCTCCAAATGTGAAGCTATTCTCTTCCCATATTCCTGTAATGTGTCTCTTCCTACCCTTCCCTGAATGGTCACCTACTCTGATTTCAAACATCATTTAAAATTCTGGGAGTTACTTTTGACAGTTTTCTCACTTCAAATTGATGCGGTTCTTTACGCGTCCTTCTTTGCACTTCAAATTGATGCGGTTCTTTACGCGTCCTTCTTTGCACTTTACCGAGTCAATCTGTCCACCCCTTCCTTCCAGCCACTCTATTGCACCCTTTTATCCTTGATCTTGTTATTTCCCCACCTTGATTGCTATAATGGTCTTTATGCCGGTCTTCCTCTTTACTCTCTCAAATGCCTCCATCTGCCGTCAAACCTTTACACAATGCTCACCAGTTCAATCATGCCATTCCCCTTTTTCTTTCTGAATACTGGTTTCCCATCTCCGCCCCCCTCAAATACAAACTTCTCCTACTGGTTACAAATCCAAGCTGCCCCCTGCCCCTTCCTACCTCAATAACCTCTGTATCCCCTACACCCTCCTCCGCTGCCTTTGCTTGGCCAATAACAACCTCCTCACACTTCCTTCATCCTCACTTATTTGTCACACTACCACTCGTGAATCTGCTCCACATCAGAAATCAGCCTGCCCTGCCCTCCTTTAAGCAGGCCTTAAAAACCCATCTTTTCTCCACTGCCTTTCTCTGTACGACTTAGTACACGTCTCTACTGTCCCCCTTCCTCAGACTTAACTCTATCCCTCCCTTTTCCTTTTCTTCTAGTTGTAATACCTTATCTAAACCACTTTAATGCCTATGTGTAGGCTGCTAGTGGTACATCAAGTGTGTTTAAATAAATAAAATTAGTTACCTGGAGGGTGATGGTGGTGCTTAGCATGACTCGCTCAGCTCTGCACCACCTGAGCCACATTTGTAATTAAAGAGTTTGTGCTACATATAGGGCCCATGAGGGTAGTGCAGTGGTGTGCCACTGGGGAGAGCAGGATGCCATTTATAAGAAAAGGTTGTTTGGGTAGGGGAGGGTTTGGGTGTTGAAGTTGATTGTTTGGAGGTAGGTCCTTGAGGGAAGAGGAAGGAAGGAAGGGTTATGGGCAAACACTGCCATCGTGGGGGCAACAGCCTGGGTGTATGAGTGTAGGACAGGGATGGGTTTGCATTGGTGAGGGGTGCTGCAAGGGTTATATCATGTATCATATTGTCTAAGTGTTCCCTTTTGTACAGTGCCATATATGTTGAAGTCAAATGCAATTAAACTATAGCATTTCTTACACTCATCTTTCATGGTTTTTGCTCAGAACCTTGTAATTGGGGTGGGGTATGATGACACAGGACCATGCTCTTCTATGGCGTACAGGCACCCGTACACTGGTTAATGCTGTGCATATTATGCATTCTTGTCATAGTATTTCTCACATGTACAGCTCAAACAGCCATAGGCACAGGGCAGGCAGAGTCATCAATTATCAGGTGTGGCAGAGTATATCTACACAACAAAACCTTTTTGTGTTACAGCCATAAGCATACGGCATGGGGAGTTATCAATTATCAGGTGTGGCAGAGTACATCTATACAGCAATGCCTTTCTGCGTCGCAGCCAGGGCAACCGACATCTAATGACATTGATCTTTGCCCACATGCCCACCATGTCAGACAAACATGGGTATGTTAACTTTAAAAACAGCACAATGCTGCCTCTGTGATCTCAAGACACATTTAGACAGGTTGTTTGTTTATCATATCATTATTATTTCACACTCTGGAAGGGCTACAGCACCATCTCATGACAGACACTGAATGCCCAGAGGAAATCCTTCAGAGGCATCAACTATAGTGGGTATTTTATATTTCTGGGGACACAGAGGAAAAAACAAAGTTTGTGCCTGGAAGCCATATCCATAGTCAGTAAAATAACCACGTAGATAGTATTCCTGAAGGCAACAGAGCTGCCACTGATGGCTGGACATAACTTTTATGTGCAATGTAGGTCCAAACATGAGTCCATTGTCCATTTCCACAACTCTGCTTTGCAGAGAAAAACATTCAAGAAGAGTAGACACTGTCTATTTAGGGGGTCTTAGCACAGTAAAACCCACATTAGGAAAAAAAGCCCCCAGAATATATAATTAGCTACAATAATGCACATTTTCAATGTCCATTATATAACTTACAAGATTTTGAACGACCATTGGGCTCATTTTCAAAAGGGAAGGACGCCCATCTTTTGACATAAATCAGAATATGGGCATCCTTCTCACAGGGTCGTCCAAATCAGTATAATCGAAAGCCGATTTTGGACGTCCCTAACTGTTTCTGTCGCAGATACGGCCAAAGTTCAAGGGGGCGTATCAGAGGCATAGTGAAGGCGGGACTTGGGCATGCCTAACACTTGGATGTCCTCAACCCATAATCGAAAGAAACAAGGACGTCCCTGACGAACACTTGGACGACTTTACCTGGTTGTGTTTTTCTTATGACCAAGTCACAAAAAGGTGCCCGAAATGACCACCGGAGAGAATCGAGGATGACCTCCCCTTACTCCCCTAACGGTCACTAACCCCCTCCCACCCTCAAAAAATATCTTTCAAAATATTGATTGCCAGCCTCTATGCCAGCCTCAAATGTCATACTTAGGTCCACCACAGCAGTATGCAGGTCACTGGAGCAGTTTTAGTGGTTGCAGTGCACTTCAGGCAGGCGGACACAGGCCCACCCCCCTACCTGTTACGTTTGTGAAGGAAACAGCGAGCCCTCCAAAACCCACTACAAACCCACTGTACCCACATCTAGGTGCCCCCCTTCACCTGTAAGGGCTATGATAGTGGTGTACAGTTGTGGGTAGTGGGTTTTAGGGGGGGTTGGGGGGCTCAGCACACAAGGTAAGGGAGCTATGTACCTGAGAGCAATTTATGAAGTCCACTGCAGTGCCCCCTAGGGTGCCCGGTTGGTGTCCTGGCTTATGAGGGGGACCAGTGCACTACAAATGCTGGCTCCTCCCATGACCAAATTGCTTGCATTTGGTCGTTTCTGAGATGGACGTCCTTGGTTTCAATTATTGCCGAAAATCAGAAACGACCAAGTCTAGGGACGACCATCTCTAAGGATGACCACATTTCAGGATTTGGGCGTCCCTGACTGTATTATCTAAACAAAAGATAGACATCCATCTTGTTTTGAAAATACAGGTTTCCCCGCCCCTGGATGAGGACGTTTTGCGAGGACGTCCTCATCAAAACTTGGATGTCCCTTTCAAAAATGCCCCTCCATATGTGTTATTAGCACTGCATCATTTCCAAAATGGCCGACTCCAATGTCCATGTTTCTTGCACATCCATAGATGTGGTCCATTTTGAAAAAATTGACATCCTTTTTTTTTGTCCATGATATTTTATTAAATGTAAGATAAACTATTAAATGTAAGAAACTATGCAATTCAATCCCACATGATGATATCAGTATTGACAACTTTCTTGATGAACTAGACCCAATCATGGACGAGATTCCTGCTGATTGCTCCTGGGTGAACTTCACACTTCTTACCAATGAGGAAATTTCTACAGCAATATCCAAACTCTCAAAATCCCATTGTACCTTGACCCATGCCCTAATTATCTAATGAAAAAAGCTCCATCACGTTTCATTTCAGACCTCACCATTCACTTAAATTTCCTTCTTCAACAGGGATCCTTCCCCACTGAACACGCTGACATACTACTTACGCCAATACCAAAGAATATCAAGAAACCAGCAGGTGACATTACCAACTACTGCCCACATCCATCCCACTATTGACTAAATTGATGGAAAACAGAGTAACCTCCCAATTCAACGAATTCATTCAAAAATTCTCCATTCTACATGAGTCGCAATCGGGCTTTCGATCAGCTCACAGCACAGAAACTACTACTAAACCTAATATCCAAATTCAAGCTTGAAATTTCATTTATTTCTTTGACTGCACAGCACAGACGCTCACGCGAGTGATCTGGCTCACGCTTCAGAACAAAGTCTTTTCCAAGACCACTACAATACAGACTATTTTACAGCATTGCTAATTCTGGATCATCGTTATCGTTCTCAACTCCAGTATTTAGACTCCTGATGTAGGCCCTTTGGCCGAAATGCAATGTTGTGTCGAGTCAATATACTGATTAATAAAGTTTGGTTCATCTTCACTCTGGGACTCCTGGTTTTTTTACCCACTGCTTTGTTGTGTTCAAAGGGTGTTTCAACATTCCATCCTACAAACCTCTCTTAAATGCCTAACAGTACCTTTTGTAACTTTCAGTTCAATCTGGTAAATACTACACCATCATAGAGAAGCAGCATGGTACTTTCTTAAGATTCCAAGCCCTGTACTCATCACAGCATACTATCATTCATCTCACCTTTCCCCCAGACCCAGCCTAAGGATTTTCTCTTTCAATTCTCAAACCCACCTTCAGACTCTCCCCTATCACACTTCAAAACCTTTTTCACCCTTTCTTCTAACACATTTAGGATTTTTCTCATTTAATACTCTCACAAACAGGAATCACAATCTCCCTCCCTCTAACCAGACACTCACCATCTGTATCTCAACTGTGCACTTCAGCACTCATACCTTTCCCAAATACAACTTAAAACTTTTTCTTTCTTTCTCTCAAGCCACCACCAACACAACCTCTCACTCTCACTGTTTTCACCTTCTCCTTCTGCCCAACTCTCAACTGACCAGCAAGCCATTGCCAAGGCAACCAGGTCTCAGCTTGCTCAGCTGTTGTCCCAGAGTGATGTCACTATAGAACCCTTATTTTTATTCCTCTGGAGGAGCTCAGGTAAGATTATTTTAACCCCTTAGGGTTACAGAACCTCAGCATGTGTACGCTGGAAGAGAGGAGGGAGAGAGGAGATATGATAGAGACTTTTAAATATCTCAGGGGCATTAATGTACAAGAAGTGAGCCTTTTTCAAATGAAGAAAAACTCTGGAATGAGGGGGCATATGATGAAGTTAAGAGGAAATAGGCTTAGGAGGAATCTAAGAAAATATTCGTTCACAGAAAGGATGATAGAAGCATGGAATGGCATCCAGGTGGAGGTCATAAAGATGAGGACTGTGTCAGAATTTAAGAAAGAGTAAGACAGGCATGTGGGATCCCTTAGGAAAAGGAAGAGTTAGTGTTTATGGAGGATGGGCAGACTCATAGGCGGTCGGTGGCCCAACTGTTTGGGGAGGCTAAGGGGGACGGGGTTATGGGTGGGGCCAGGGGTGGAGCTTAAATCCATAATTGTCTGATAACATACAGAAAAAAAAATAAAAATAAAAGTCACAATTAATACCTTTTATTAAACTTAGATATTAGATATTGTAAAAAGGACACACAGGAGACCTCGTAGCACTCTGCTGACTTGCCTCTGGAACTCAACAGCTCCCACTATCCCCACACAGGAGACCTCCTCTGGAGACTGATGCCCTTTTCCTTTCAGCTTCACTTTGAGTTCGCTAGTCCCCCAGAACCCGCCTGTAGTCAGGTGGGCCTTTCTGCACACTTCCCTGGGGATACAATTATTGCCTGGGTCCCACCAACCCTCTGTTCTTCCCTTGGTTTAAACTTTCAGACACTGTTCAACTGCCAAGGGTAGCAGGGATTCTCTGATGTCCTTGTCTTCAAAAGGGGTTATCCAACAACAAGGTGCCATCTGGGATAATGCCCTTTGTAATCCCCCACAGAGGTGCTCTCTGGTGTGCAGTGGCCCTCTAGTGGCTCCTGCCCAGCCTCACCAGCCTTTTGCCTCAGGGAACCACCTGGCAACCAGACTTCTCTGAGACTGCATTGACTCAGGCCTCTATGTTTGGTCCTCCCCTTTCCCTCAGGGTGACCTCTTTCTTAACCTGCAGTCCTGGCCCGGCCTCTCCACTGTATCCCCTGGTAACCGACCCCCCCTACCAGTTCTTCTGGTGGGGCCCCCAGGTCACCCTTCTCTGGATAGTAGCACAGCTTCCTCTGCTTGCAAAAATATGCAAATTAGCTGGTTGCATGTAAATTCAGTTTATTAGCTCGGTTACAATCTTGTGGGAACCTGGCCTGCCCACTATTAATCTGTTACTGCGATTCACCCCTGAGACCATTTACTGGGGACATCTGGGTCTCAGGGTATAACAGCCTCCTCCCCTGGATAGGACCTTCTTTATTCACATTAACCTTACGGTCCTATCCTCCACCCCATGGCTGTTTGTTCTTTTTACCAGTTTCACAGTTGCAATTGTCCACAACCTCAGCACCTGCTCCCCACCAGGTAAGTACCTTTTTGGGCTTGGAGGGACCCTTCTCCTGCCTTTTCTCTTGAGCTCTCCTTCAGCAGTTCTCTTGAGCTCTCCTTCAGCAGGCCTCTTCCTTTAGTCTTTCTGCTAGTATGTCAGGCTCTGGGTGTTGCAGATCCCCCTATCTTCTCTCTCCTCCCTTGGCTTAGAGGGTGCTTTTATAGGGTGCCCACTAATCCATCCCACCTCTCTTTAGGCCTCTCCCCCTGCTTCCAGAAAGGTCCGCACCCAGAACTCTCTCCACCTTTCCAGCTTCCACTCAGAGAGTCCCCCTGGTGGCCTCCCAGGGAAGTACAAGTCCTAGGCCAGGAGCACCCCCTAGCTGTTCCTTCTGGTCACTACCATGGACTATACTTTTTGGCTCCCTCTAGTGGCCAGAATGGGCATTTTTAGGTTTTCACTGGGAGAGCGCCCTCTGGCGGCCTCCTCATGTAAGGGCAGTCACTGTGTTTATCACAATATGTATCATATGTCAAAGAATAAAGTGGTTGCTCAAAGCATATACTAACCACAATCGCTCAACTGCAAAACACTATGCACAACTTTGTGCAAAAACACACACAGAACCTTATTACATTGGGCAGAACCTAATACACCAATATACCACCCATACGGAAAATGCAGACCGTCAACAATATGAAACAAGGGATCATAATATCATGATACGTGTAGAGCCACAAAACACCCTAATTCATGTTTAATTTGGGATAAAATGCCATAAATAAGTAAATAAATATAAACTTTTAATGTTGAGCACCTAATTCTCAAAGTGGACATATTCCAAACACTATAATGAAAATAAAATGATCTTTTCTACCTTTGTTGTCTGGTGACTTTGTTTTTCTGATCATGCTGGCACAGTATCCAATTCTGCTGCTATCTGTCCTCTTAAGTCCGTTTCCAGGGCTTCCTTTCCATTTATTTCTTTACTTTCTGCCTTTCTTCTTCATTTCTTGCCCTAAATCCTTAAGTAAAAGTTGGGTCCTCCACAGACTTTACTGTCCAGTGGATCCAGCTTCTGCCTATTTTCTTCCTCCATGTGCAGTTTTTCTCTCTTCCTTTTCCCTCATCTCCTTCCTCACTCTTCCCTCCCCTCCGTGTCCAGCAACCCTCCTCTCCCCTGCCCTCCATCCACCCATGTCCAGCAACTCTCCTCTCCCCTGCCCTCTCCTCTCCCCTTCATCCACCATGTGCAGCAACCCTCCTCTCCCCTACCCTCCATCCACCCATGTCCAGGTCGTCCATCATCTCTCCCATCTGCTGCCCTCAGCTTCCCGATAGCCCTCGTTGATGGAAAGATCTAGTTGTGAAGGAGAAGCTCTGGAATGCCACAGCATCAGCGGAGCAGAGTCTCATGCTGATTAGCCAGTCATCGCAAGAAGTGGCTTAGAGAGACAGCTGTGGATGAAAGTGGCCCAAATTTACAATGACAGACAGGAGGGCCATTTTGCTATATGGATACTGTGTCTTTCCTACTAACATCTTTTGGAACTGTACAACTGGTAACCTACCCTTTACAATTTTCAAAAGGACCATTATGTCCAATGCAGAAATTATGAAAATTTGACAGATTAAATTCCACTTGGTTTAGCTAAATTATGGAAAAAGTTTGAATCCAAGTTAGTCTCCAGGTGTACGCATTTTCACTGCATAAATCTAGACAGGCATCAGGGTTTTTGTTTCCTGTATTAACTCTGCAATGTAGAAGTTAGAAAAGCATAATGAAGAGAAACTGAATTTTGATCTCAAAAGGCAGTGCATCATTTCTTTATGGCACTCCTCACTAGATTCTCTTATTTAGTTATAAATGAGTCTAAATAAAGCATGACAAGCAATTCTGTGCTGGATAATGCATGTTGGAACTCTGGCATATTCTACTTGCTTGTATGGTCTGATGTTTCAATGATAAATTGGAAAGAGCTTAACGTCAACAATGCCTTCTCCCCTCTTCCTGGTATGAGAATAATCCATTTTTCTTCTTTCAGTGCATTTGATTTCGTTTCCTTCCTGCCCCGCCCCCCCCTGCCCTACCTTTAAATATTGTATTTTTCCTGGAGTTGCGGGCGGCGCCGGCATTGAAAGCAGCAGCAGGCTCATCTCGGCTCCAGCCTTCCCTCGCATGGCTCCACCCTCGCAGAAACAGGAAATACATCAGAAGAGGGCAGAGCCATGCGAGGGAAGGCTGGAGCCGAGATGAGCCTGCTGCTGCTTTCAATGCCGGCACCGCCCGCAACTCCAGGAAAAATACAATATTTAAAGGTACGGCGGGAGGCCGGGGCAGGAAGGAAACGAGGGCCGGGGCAGACGGGAGAGGTGATGGACGACCTGGCTGGGGAGCGGGGAAGCCTGCAGCTCACGGAGTGGAGGCAGCAGGGGGAAAAGGTTACGGTTGGTTTGGCTGGGGAGGCTTAGCCTCCCCAAGCCTCTTATACGGGGTGCCTATGGGCAGACTGGACAGGCCATTTGGCCTTTATCTACTAAAATGTTTCTATGTTTCTATGACCATTGGAAAGGAAGTTTTGGCCCGCAAGGGTAACTTTTCACCTGCAAAGGCTGAGATGCTGGTTAGGAAAGTTGTGGATGTAGGCACAGAAGCACACAGTCTTCGCAAACTCAAAACCACAAAGAACACAGCGAAGATGACACAACAATATAGTCTTCAGACGATGTAGAATAAATTCTGCACCTGTATGACATAGTTTACTGAGTACTGATTTTGTATTAGTATAACATTTCCTTTCTCAGTGGAGCTTTTTGAACAAGGTCTCCTTCTGATTACAAGCTGACAGCCATAGTAATTTTCCAAGTCCATATATAAGAATATAAGTCTCCTGAGGCAGGCCGGTTGCTGAAAGATGGCCGTGTCAAGTCCTGTAGATTCACATGACTTATCTGGACCTATTAATAAATTGGAATTAATTCTACATCGTCTGAAGACTATATTGTTGTGTCATCTTTGCAGTGTTCTTTGTAGGAAAGTTGTGGCCCACCACCATACCCTGTTTGACAAGCTGTCCTAAATTCAAATGTTTAGCTATCTGGCTGAATATTGGCCAGGACTCACATAGCAAAAAAAAAAAAATCCCCCTCTCTGGTCTCAATCCCTTCTCCCCCAGTTACAGGACTCCAAGTCCCCTCCCCCTTCCCTTTGACCACACAGACCCCTCCCACTCCTCCAACATACAGGATAGGCCTCCATTAGGGATGGTGGTGGCAGGAGCAAAGCCCACTCACTGCTGCTCCTAGCGACTGCCTTTCTACAATGGCTGCCGTGGCCTTTAGTGGCAGCCTCAAGGTACTTCATAAGGGGGGATCAGAGGGCATCTGCATTTTTTATTTTTATTTTTGTTATGCAGGTCCTGGCTGATAGTCAGCCAGGTCCTGCATAACTGTCTTATGTGGGCTCCAGCTGGATATCAGCGGGGACCCATTTAAGCTCCGGCGTCTAGCTCTAGAACAGTTTGCTCTGCATATTTGGTGTCAATGCCCGCACATGGCCCAGCACTGAATATATGGAGTTAATTTAGCTGGCTATGGTCAGTGTTTTAAAAATGCTGATTGCCACCAAGTGTGTAATTCATTAATCTTTTACCCGTTGTTTGTGAATGCATGCACAATGTAGATATTTTACCATATTCCTAGAGGATCACTATGGCTATGATAAGCTCTGCATGGTAGGAGGATACACACTACACACTACATTCAATGGCCACACCCATAATTGAACCAACACCTATAAACATAAATGACCAGAACTGCACAATACATTCCTGGCTTTTGATGGTAACAGTCACCATCTGTAGCAAGACAGCAGTGCCTCTGGAATGACAAGTTTGTGTTTCTTCTGTTTTGTGCCCCCCAAATGCCACCAAAAGCATCCTGTGGATGGGTCCGTACTATGAAGCGTGTATGGCATGACCTCAGCTGCTGAGAGATATGCTGCCACATTGCTGTCCTCACCATGGTGAGTTTTCCATATATGAGGGTGAATAGCACCAGAAAGTATCACACCTTCTCCCAGGGTGGATCCATGTTTTGCAAAGCTCATTGGTTTGTATCCAGCATATTCTGTTTGGTGCTACGTGATCAGTGAGTTGACAACACATATACAAGTAGGACTCTTCGTTTTGCATTCATTACTTGGTGTATTTATTGACCCCTGATGCAGACGCTTTTTAGCGTCGAAACACGGCCTGTGTCGGGTCGTTATCTCTGATATAATAAAGACTGTTGGACTCACGTCTCCAGTGGTGAATCGTCTATTAGTCTCTACTTTTGCCTTCTGTGGTCTGTCATAAGTTACACAAGTTTTAATGTATATTATAAATAATTATTGTTTCAGACTCCTGATGCAGGCCCTCAGGCCAAAACACAATGTTGTGTTGAGTTGCTTTTGATTTTTAATAAACCTTGTTTTAACTCAAGATATTATGTGCTCCAGTCTCTGGAACCCGTGGTCTTAGTTCCCACTTTTCTTCTCTTCTTGAGCTACTCCATGGGATCTTTTGAGTGCTCCACACATGTGGATTCTCTTTGGACTCTTTTAATTTCCATACAGACAATGAAGCATATTCTATAATAATGCGTGTAACTTAATTGGTTAACTAGCTAATCAACACTGTCAATTGGATGTTAACAAGCAATTATCAGCACTAATTGGCATTAATTAAGATTTACATGCACAACTCGCTAAGTGTATTCTGTAACGTGGTGCACATAAATTTTAAGTTGTGTAGTTGAAAAGGGGGCGTGGCCATGGACATTTTGAAAATCTATGCGCGTTGTTATAGAATACACCCGCTCTGTGCCTAATTTAGGTGTCAGGATTTACGCCAAGTAAAATGTGACATAAATGGCCATGACTAAATTTGGTCGTGTGGAGAGACGCTTGGCATATTCTATATACTGCATGGAAATTTAAGTCTATTCTATAAAATTTAGGCATACTTTAGAAAATACACCTAGGCATATTTTTTCACGCAGAATTTTCAGGCGCCATATATAGAATTTAGCCCTTGATGCTTAAATTAGTGCACATTAACAGCTACTGCACAAACACAACTGCTTTGCGTTATTTTTACAATTAGCATGTACTAATTCATGCGTAAGGGCATTTTGTGTTAGGTGGTGTAACTAGGAGGGGCATGGGCAGACAATGGGAATAAAGAGTCTACTGCAGCTAGTGCGGGTCCCTTTAGCACCTCCTAAATAGGAGGCCCTAACTGCATCTGCACAACTGTGAGCAGGGTACCGTGCACTAATAGACATTTTTTTATTTATATATTTCATTTATTAACCAGGTATATAATAATCCATAGACCTGAGCAGAATCAGAAAAAAATATATAAGTAAAAATATACAGAAGTAAATTATCTATTATTTAGTCCACCATATTTAGGGGTCAAAGAAGAAAAATCCCATGAGAAAAAGAAAAGAATGAATGAATACACAAATTAACTCCTGCAGCCGTTTTGCATTAACTCTGAGGCTGGTCACTCAAACCCACTCTGGCCACAATAAAATCATTCAATTGTTTGGGTTCAAAAAAAAGGTAATTCTTAGACTGAAAAAAAATACAACACTTAACAGGAAATTTCAAAATAAATGTGGTCTGAGAGTCAAAAATTCTTTCCTACACCTCTGCATAGCTTGTGACAAATCAGGAAATATACGTATATTTGAACCCAAAAACTGCTCATTTAAATGTTGAAAATATAACTTCAAATCTTAATCTCTATCACGTTCCAAGGCAAATGTCACTAGGAGTGTCATTTTAGCTGTTATAACCTCCAAGGAGCTTTTCAGAAAGGTATTTTAACACATGTTCTGCAAATGAAGTGGTGGACATGCCTCCAAATAGGTGCCATGTTAAATTTCACTTACGTCACATTAATTTCTTGCATTAAAGCGTGCTAACTACCAATATTAACGTGCTTTAGTATGAAGACCCTTTTGACTATTATTGTATTCTTTACTAGGGGCTATCAATTAAACTTCTATCTAGGTTGTAGGTGCTGTAGAATACTTCAGCCAAATTTAACATAGTAACATAGTAGATGACGGCAGAAAAAGACCTGCACGGTCCATCCAGTCTGCCCAACAAGACAACTCATGTGTGCTACTTTTTGTGTATACCCTACTTTGATTTGTACCTATGCTCTTCAGGGCACAGACTGTATAAGTCTGCCCAGCACTATCCCCACCTCCAACCACCAGCCCCACCTCCCAACTACTGGCTCTGGCACAGACCATATAAGTCTGCCCAGCACTATCCCTGTCTCCCACCACCGGCTATGGCACAGACCGTATAAGTCTGCCCAGCATTATTTATATTTATATTTATAAGCTGAAAATCTGACAGAGCTTCACCTTTATTATACACCCTGTACCGGTAACCTATAACAGCTAGTATTACTTTTAAACTATGCCTAATAATTTAAGATTTTGAAAGACATGGTTCATATTTATATGCAACTCAAACATAAACTTGGGGACAGTGGTCTAGACACACATATATTCAAAATATATTCCACTGCAACAGCTTACTTTAAAAACCTGGGCGGAAAAAGCCTCAGAAACAGCTGGGTAGCTTCAACAAACAGTTTATGCTACCTCCTTTTAATTATTGGTTTGAAAACCCTCCCAGTATCTCTTTTTCAATTTATTAAGGGGGGTCTTTCACAAAGGTGCACTAGTGTTTTTAGCATGCGCTGAACACTAGAGACACCCATAAGGCATCTCTAGCGTTTAGCGCACACATATTTAATGCATGCACTACAAATGCTAGCATTCCTTTGTAAAAGGGGCCCTAAATTTGAAACTTGTGCAGCTTATGTATCAAAAATAGTGCTTTCACCAAAAACAGTTCTTATAATCACAAGTACTTAATCTCTTTTCTAAAGAGCAAATAAGCCCACTTAATTTGTGCAACAATCTTAGGGCTCCTTTTATAAAGCAGTGCTAGCAATTAGCAATTGCTGAATGCGAAGAAGCCCACAGGAATTGAGGGGCCCTTTTACTAAAGGGTCGGCACATGGCAACAGGCTTGCTGCGCCAATCTGAAACTTCAGCAGTAGTTCCTATCACCATTTCTGGTGCTACAAAAATATTTTCAATTTTGTAGCTCTGGTGCTTACCCAAGGGTAATTGGGCAGCGCATTGCCAGGTTAGCATGGGATTCCTTACTGCCACCTCAATAGGTAGCAGTAAGTGCTCCCCCACAAAATGGCTGCACAGCAAGTGGTTCACTTACCACACGGGACACGGGCAAAAACAGAAGAAAGCGGACCTCCGCAATGGAAAAACCAAGAAAAGAACACAGCAAAGGTGACAAGATGGATGATGCCAAACAAACTTCTACTGGACTCAGAAAAAAGTTCACAGCAAGAGTTTATTCTTAAAAAACTGGACTCGACACGAGTTGTGTTTCGGCCATTCAGGCCTGCCTCAGGAGTCCCTGTATGGCAAAGTGCTATTGGTTCTCATAAGGAGAGTCTTGTGCAGACACTGGATTACTCTAACAACACCTTAGGAAAATGGAGAAAGAAAACTTCTGAGCTCAAGGGCTCAAGAGAAAAACAAGAAGCAACAATAGCATATCCTATATAATAATTCTCACCTCCAACGTTCGGTCTCTGCCTGGGACCGTGGCTCCATGGTCTGATTCCAGCAGTAGATCAGTGATGTCATCCACATCACACAGCCTCTTCTATTGCTTCTGTTTCTGCTGTACGTGTGGTCCCGCCCTTGAGGGCGGGACCACACGAACAGCCGAAACAGAAGCGAAAGAAGGACCCCCTTCCCCCCGTGTCGTTCATGACCTCCCCTTCCCTCCCCTGTCATTTCAGGACCCCCCTCCCCACCTTCTGCATGTTTTTACCTCCTGCACTGTAGGGACGCCGCTTCACACAGCCCCTTCTTTCTCTTCTGTTTCAGCTGTTCGTGTGGTCCCGCCCTCAAGGGCGGGACCACACGTACAGCAGAAACAGAAGTGATAGAAGAGGCTGTGTGATGCGGATGACGTCACTGATCTACTGCTGGAATCAGACCATGGAGCCACCGTCCCAGGCAGAGACCGAACGTTGGAGGTGAGAATTATTATATAGGATATGCTATTGTTGCTTCTTGTTTTTCTCTTGTATTCTATAAACGACATTGAACCCAAAAGGGGATATAGTGGTATACAAGTGCATTATTGATATTGATCATTACACCCATGTATATAATGCCTGCATCGGGGGCAAATTAATAATGCTCCTAGGGTACACATCACACCTAAAAACATGACTAAGGTCATGTAAACATATGTAGCCCTTTAAGTACCAGAACATAAAATATAAAATTGTATCCAAAATCATATCAAAAGGGGGAAAAAGCAAACTATAGAACAAAAAAGAAGTACTGAGATGAAAAGGGAGAAGCTAAAAAAAAACCTCCATGTGATCATTAAAGAGTTTACCTTAATAGGAATCACTAAATGTTCCAAAGGCTGCCTACAGAGGGCTCCCCAAGCCCAGAGTACACTGTTAGAAAAGAACTGCATAGAAATCAACAAGCCACATAAGTATGTATACAGTAGCAACTACAAGAAAAATCTATAATTAAAAAGCTGATCTAGTGCTGACCTCAGTATTAAAAAGCACTGTATATCAGGGCAAACAATTAAACCAAGGTTCCACATAGGTTTAGTTTACATTTGAGGAATTGCAAGGTTGCTTTGGGCAAAGATGGGGAAATAGATTTGCTTTGCCCAGTGGAACCACCACAAGGCCCTTTTACAAAGTGGTGGTAGAGCTACTGCCACTTTGTCACATGCCAATCTGGCACTACTGCCAGTTCACCATGGAAGCCAGTGGTAGTGCTGCCACCACTGCACGATGGAAATTTTTTTTTCCCGCTGGGGGCTTACCCGGCAGTAACTGATCAGTGTGGGAGCCCCTAAATAGGAGGCAGTAAGGGCCCCCCCCCCCCCCCCGGAAATGGCCACGCGACAAGAATATACTTACCACACAGCCATTTCCTTTTTTCACAAAAAACCCATTGTGGTAAAAGGGGCTTCAGCACGCAGCAAATCCACAGGCCAAGGACACTGCAGGGCCTCTTTTACCGCAGCGTAGTAAAAGGACCCATATGTGCATTCTCTGGATTGGAACAAAATAGTCTTCCAAATGGGTGATAGGCTGTGCACCTTTTTAATGAGGTCTCGGAGAGATCTGTATCCATCTCCGGCTTACATCGCGTGCTTTCTAGGTTAGAGATAGTGAAAGATATGAGGGAAGTTAAACAAGAGTGGGAAGCAGATATAAGGTATAATTTAGGGCACTGGTAAATGTTAAATAATATTAAAGGCACCCCAGGGCTAACAACAAATGCTGGTCTTTGTGAATACTATTTTAGGGGTTCTTTTACTATGCCTCGGTAGGCTCTACGCACATGCAGCATGCGCCCAAATGAGACTACCACCAGGCCAGCACACTCTCTTGGCGGTTATTTCACATTTGGTGTAGGCCCATAACGCATGAATGAATTATTTATTTATTTCCTCATACACGCACCAATTCCAGTGGTAATCAACACTTGGCACACAGTAGCGTGTGAGCCTTTACTGCTAGATCAATGGGTGGTGTTAAGGGCTCAGGCCAGTTTGGGGCGCACGCTGGTTTCATTTTTACCGCAGGCCCTTTTCCCATCCCATTAAAAAAAAGCCATTTGTTGTAGATGCTGTAAAAACTGGCCTGGCGTGCGCCCAATACACGCGCCTACACTACCACAGGCCACTTTTTACCGCAGCTTAGTAAAAGGGCCCCTTAGAGTATTACATAGACCCTATTTCATAAAAGTACAGCTGTATATATATCAGGGGGTCTGGACTCCTCATTATGCATTAAGGGCCTCTTTTACCAAACCACGCTAGCGATCCTGGCGCAGCAATGCCGACAAAGCCCATTCACTTGACTGAGCTTTGTTGGCACGGTTTGGTAAAAGAAACCCTAAATGTCTTGGGTTGGAAAATACATGTATCATTCTTTCTGGGGATGTCCTAAGATTACATCATTTTGAAGATCTATGGCATGTTACTTAACTTCTGTTTTGGGTTATAGGGTTCAGGGATTACCAGAACAGCTTTTATTGGACAAGTCAGGGACATGTAGAGGGAAGGATAAAGGGGGCACACTTTTATTGCATAAGATGTGTTTAATCACAAAAAAATGTATTTTGCAATCATGGACTATCTCTGAGCCCCCCCCCCCCCCCCCCCAACTTCTGGTTCTAAAGGAATCAAGTACACCAACATATAGTATGGGAGGCTGGAGAAACTCGGGGTTCTCATAAACATAAATTGTTTTTACAGATCTGGGATGCATATTTGCAAACATTGTCACTTAGAGGGCATAGTCTGGTTGTGAATAAATTGTAATTGTAGATGGTTACTGCATTGTCATGGGTTTGCTTTCAGAGGAGGTGGAGGGAGTAAGAGGGAGGAGAGATTTGGATCAGTTTTGTTGATATGGTTATAGTTCTCTGGGAGTGTTGGGAGCCATAAGAGTACAGGTCTCTGATGTTCGTCATTATATGGTGGAGCACAGCAATGTTGTTGGATGGGGGTGTGGGTTGGAAGGAAAAGAGCTATAGATCATTTAAGTTGTTTGTCAGTGTTAAACTGTTGTTTAAAATGTAAATGTTTCTTTTGAAGAATTCTGGCACACCTTGTTTGTTGATCAAAATATAATAAAGTTATTTGATATTGAATGCCAGTACTGTTAAATTATTCTTAATGGGGTCCTTTTAAAAAAGGCACACTAGCATTTTTAGCGCGTGCTAAAAATGCTAGTGCACCTTTCTAAAACACCCCCAGTATTTGCTATTATTATTGGCCTTGTAGGTTTTAGAATGTGTTGTTTTTTTACTTTTACTTTATTTTCTTTTTTGTGTTATTAATTTGTATATTCACCTTTTTTGTTCTTCTTCCTTTTTTTGCTGTAATTCACTTTGGACATAGTGAGATAAAGTGAAATATTAAATCATGAAATTAAACTAAATTAAAAACCAAGGCCTATGTAGCCGACAGCACTTTTGCTTTCTGTCACCATATCAAAACTAGAACAGATATGTGACGTGGAAGGGCATTTTTGATAGAATGTCTAAATCCGAATTTGGACGTCCTAACAAAAACGTCCAAAATCGGGTAGGCATAATGGAAAGATAGTATAGACATCCTTAGACATTCCAAAATTGCAGTGTAAAACGACTAAATCAGAAATGTCCAAAGTAAAGTAAAAAGGACGTCTTTCCAGCACAACCGCCGAAGAACGTCTATAAGGCAAATATCGCCAGCTACAAATATCCACTGTACTTGCAGGACATCCAGGTACTGGAAATGTAAGGAACGTTCATATTTTGCATTGTATATATGAAGACGTTCGCATACTTGATAATCATCCATATAAGGCTCCGCACTTGTGAAGACGTCCATGCACTTGATGGCCGTCCACGTGATGACCATCCATATATGGGCTAGACGTCCATATATGGAGCTGTGTATGTAACCACGTTCATATGTGTTGGGCGTCCATATAAGGCAATGCACGTTATAGAATGTTTATTCACTGAGAAACATGGCACTGCGAAGAGAGCCCAATTTCAGTATGGCAGAAAGCATGTGCCTAGTGCAGCTTTGCCTGAGGCACAGATGGTGCCTCTTCATGCATCACCACCATCTGCCTCCAAGGACCATCTCCATTAGAGCATGGACTCTAATAAGGGACACTTTGGAAAGATAACTGTTTGGGAATGCCTCCCCCCCCAGCACTGGGCATGGGCTATCAGGTCTCTCTCCTGTAGCACCACATATAAGAGTTCCCTCAGCAATGTAAGCACTAACTGTAGTCTGCATTCAAGTGTAATCAGTGATTATGTGCACATGCACATCCATTAATAGAATCAATATACTAGAAAGGAAAACCATTCCCACATCCCTGCAATATTGCATAGAAACAGTACTCTCTGTCCTCATGTCCACCTCAATGACATCACCTGTACCAATGTAATGTCCTCCCCCCCCCCCCCCCCCCCATCAGTGTTGTGTGTCTCTCCAATTTGGCTTCCAAAGGAATTTGTGTTGTGAAAGCAAGAAGGGCCATCCCCTGACTCCTGGTGTTCAAACTTGTATCTTGCAGAAGATTTGGGATACGTAGTGACCTGGAATCCCTAAGGCGGAGATTCCGCCACATACGTTGGGAAAGCCCTGAAATTATTAGGAGTGTGTGACAGCGCCTCAGGGCATGACATAAGTATTATAAACAGAGCACCTGTAGTCATTTGTAAATGCATTTATTTAATAATGCAAATTTCATGTACAAAATCAGTTTCCATGTGGCTAATAGACAAAAAGTAAGTCATAACACCTCTGTCCCAGATCAAAGCCTGAGGTTGCAGCTACCCTCCCATGAGTGTGGCTGCAACTTCCAACTAACCTCCTCTGAGATGAATGAGATGACATGCAAAGGAATGGGTGACATTGCAACAGCTATGGCAGGGAAGGGTGCCTCACTTCTGTATCCCCCTTTCTGGGGTGGATAATGTTTCATGGTATTCCTGCCTGAGGTCCTGCTATTAGTGGATGTCATAGCATGATTTTAAAGTAATTTAAATAAATAGCGCTCCCCCCCCCCCCCCCCACACACACACACAAAAACTGGTCATCCAACCATAGTCACAACTCAAAATGCTAACATACTGCTGAGGAATGAGTGTGCCCTGCCAACAATCCTGTGTACTCCTTGTCAGACCAGCTTCCAGGGTTCCCTGTCATTTCATCTCATGCATCTCCCACTCCAGGCCTATACCCCAGGGCACTAACCACACCTTTCCCCACACCCTACTGATGCCAGCCAGCTCCTGCACTATGCAAGCCATGTTTGATGTGATGATCTCAAGGATAAACCTTTTACACACACAGGGTGGCAGGAGCAGCACCAACTGGAGGACGAGCAGGAGGAGGCAGCAGTCACCCCAGCAGGAAGGGAGGAGGAGGCGGAGGCAGAAGAGGAGGAGGAGGAGGCATAGGAAGAGAAGGAGAAGGCAGAAGAAGAGGAGGCGGCAGTGGAAAGGCACCAGTGTGTGGTAATGGAGCTAGGGGAATGGGAGGTGTCCCAGACCCCTGCCAGGATATGCCAGAGGAGGCAGCTGCTGCACATTGCAACCCAATTGCTGGGCCACAATGTGCAGCTCGAGGATTACCGGCGCCTGAAATTGGAGCTGCAAAGGGAAGGAGTACAGGCCCAATGGGAAGCAGTACAGCAGCTCTAATGACTGGAGCAGAGCATCGAGGGCCTACGTCATGACTTCCAAGTGCACACTAGAGCCCTGATGCAGCAACAAGTGCCGTCTCCTTCGACCAGTGCACAGCAACCACCAGCAAAGCAGAGGAGGTTGAGATCCTCAGGCCCCCAGCCACTGGTCCAGCAGCACACAAGAGACCAGCAGCCACCACACCAACTCCCCTTCTGGGTCCTGTGCCCAAGTTGCAGGGCAAAACACAGACCACAAGGTGGCCGGACTTCCAGAGGGCAGCCAAGGCAGCAGACTGCCTTGTTGACACAGAGGACAGTGGGACCTCATCAGGGGAGGACTCTCAACAGAGTTCCCCAGCAGCACCAACAGCTAGACTGCCACCAGCTGCTCAGGAATACGGTGGGAGGGGTAGGAGGCAACGGGGACGGGGCCAGGGGAAGGGGCGGGGAAAGTAGACAAGAATGTATTTGATGGGACATGCTGGGGGGTGGGGGAGTATGGACATGGTAGGGGTAGGGGTGGGGGTGTGCTGGGAGGTGGGAGGAAGGAGTGTGAGGGTTGGAGGGAGAGGAATATGCACAGAGTGGGTGATGGTGGTGGGAGGGTGTGGTGGTGGTGTGTAACTAGTATGTGATTGCGATAAATGTTTGCTTACTGTCACAAAAAACTTGTCTCGATGAGTCTTTGCCTGGCTCGGACACCCAGCTGGTGGGCACTGCTCTGCTCTGTGGCCGGGAGGTGGAGGGGTTTCCTCATCATCTTGATCTGGGGCCTGCTGCTCTGGCTGCTATGGCTCCTCTGGGAGGGCCTGTCCTCTGCGCAGGGCCAAATTATGTAGCATGCAGCAGGCCACCTTTTGGGGGCTGTTCAGGAGCTACCCTCCAGAATGATCTAGACATCAGAACCTGTTTTTCAGTAGTCTAAAGGTGCGCTCTATGATGCCAAATGTGGTCCGATGTCTGCTGTTGTAGTTCTCCTCTGGCCCTGTTTGTGGTGCATTAGGGGGTTCATGAGCCAACCCCGCTGTGGGTAGCCTCTGTCACCTTTGGGGAGAAGCAGGATGAGAAATATGTGTTTGTATTGTTTGGAGTGGGTACCTTGTGGAGGTGGAGTGGGAATAGTGGGTTGTGGAGTGACCTGGAGGAAGACAGTGCTGAAGGTTGCCTGGTGGAGGAGGTATAGTTTTGGCTGATCCATGTTGCCCTTACCTAGGAGCCATCTGCCGGTGATCTCCCCTCAGTCAAACCTGCGGAAGAATCCTGAGTGCTGTAATATGTAGGCGTCATGGGTTGAACACGTCTACAATCTCCCCCTGGGCATCACACACAACTTGTATATTAATAGAATGGAATGCTTTCCTACAGGTGGCCTCTCGTGCCTGGGGGGGGGGGGTGGTTCTGAGTGCAACATGTGTGCAGTCAATGACACCTATGACCGAGGGAAACTGAGCTACGGCGTAGAAGTGAGCCATGTTGTTCTGCAGGGCCTGGGATGGGGTGGGGAAGGTGATGTTCTCTGAGGTGTGAGTAAGAAAGGCATCAAGGAACTGGGTGAGGCAGTTAGAAATGGCAGGCTGGGTGAGGCCCGTGTTCACAGCTAGCACAGACTGGAAACTCCCAGTGGCCAAAAAAGAGAGAGAAGCGATGATCTTGATGTGCACAGGGATGGGATTGCTCCTACGGGTCCTGGCCTGCAGGAGGGGTTGGAGCTGCTCACAAAGGTGCTAAATGGCAGCCCTGTCAAAGCGGTACCTAGTGAGACACTGCAGGTCAGTAAGGTCTAGGAAACTGCTATGGGGCCTGAAAACTCTGGGGTGTGAGTATCTCCTGTGGCACCTCTCCTCTTCCTCCAACATGTGAGCCACCTGTGATTTCAGTGCCTCCATTTCCCCACACTATAGGTGCAACGTAATGACACCAGTGCTCACCTCTCCCTACCAACCTGGTGAAACCCACCACCAACAAACACAAGCTGACACTCACTCTCCCACCACCGACAAACAATGCAGTCACACACAGCACAGCCAAAAAGCAATCACTCACCCACTCTCCTGCCATACCTTCTAGCCACTCACTCTCCAAGCAGCAACCGAAGGTCTGCACAAACACACACAGAGCAGCAGCAGCACACAGGACAAAGAGAGAAACACAGACAACAAACAGGTAAGGGGATGTAATGAATGAAATATGAACTTGGGGATAGTGAATGGAGAGGGATGGGGAGGGGATGGGGGAGATAGAGGAAGGAGTAGTAGTGGCTGGGGTTGGGGGCTAGAAGGGGTAGGGAAAGCTGAAAAGGTCAAACACAAAAGAGGCAAGTGAGGGTGAAAACATTCAGACTAGGGCACAAGACAAAGGTAACAGGGCACTGAACAACTCTCAACATTCTCTCAAAACAACTATTCTTCCACTCTTCCACTCTCCAACTCCACAAAATCGCTAATGCATCTAAAGACAACTTACCTCTTACCCTAGACGCTTTTATATCAGGTCTAACTATGGATGTCCACATTCCCGCCAATGTGAAAACATTTTGCTATCTGTTATACACTGGAGACATCCATTTCGTAACGCCGCCCAAAAACGCTTATGGAGACATCTATACTTGGATGTCCTTGTGATTAGAACATATTTTCGTCTCTGTTTTGATTATTGGCTTTGGACGTCTTTCTTTTACAAAGACGTCCATGTGCCTTTTATGTCACTTTTTGAACGTTCTTCTCTTTCGAAAATGAGCCCAAGAGTAACACAGACCATACCACATTGCATTTATTATAAAGTTGTGCTATTCCACTCCAGCCACTATAGATAGAAGCCTCCCATAATACATATGTGGAGTCATTAGGAAAAGAGATATAAAGGTGTCTGTTCAGATACCAAGTTTATCTTTGTCCCTCCAGAAGAGGTGCTGTGTAAGAACTTCCAGAGAGGAAGAGAACGTCACTGGTGAGTATTTTGCTGGCTGGAAAATTGCTTTTAGAACTTGGGAAACGGTAGACTTTTAGAGTTAAATATGTACTCTCGGTTGTCTCTGGATTCCAAGATGGCGCTTTGACCGGACGCACCTGTGTTAGCTGCTGAGGTGACTCCGTTGTTCTTTTGCTGGTTTCGCTGCTTCTGTGGCCTCCTTGATGGGGAAACGGAGGGGGAAAGTTAAGGAGCGTTCCTCGGCTCCTGAGACGTCCTCGGCGTTACGGCAGACGACTCTCCAGTTTCCAAAGCAGCTACCGGGACCTCGGGGAGCTTCGACCCCCTCTGCCGCTCTCGACGCATCGGCGTCGATTGAGAGCGCCAATGGGGCTTCCCTGAGCCCTGTAGAGCGCATTGCTCCGCCTCAACCCAGAAGGGAATTGCTGGCAGCCCAAGCAGGGACGGAGAATGAAGGCGTTCAGCCCAACCTGCTCGAGGGAAGGTCTGCAGCGATAGAATATGAACCCCAACCGAAAGAAGCACTTTTTCAATCAGCTTTACAGGTACTTCCTTTAGAAATTGTTTCTAAACTATCTCAAGTTGGTGCTCAAATTCAACCCTCTCCTGGAATTTCTGGCGTGGTTAGACCTGCAATTGTGACATTAGAGTCACTATGGGACATGGTACATAATATTCAAATCTCTATGCAACCTACATTAAAAGAGAACACTGATAATATAAGAATTATTTCTGAAGCTGCGCTACTCCAAGCACAGGTATCTGCACAGCAGGCCTCGAAATTGGAAAATCTGAATACTAAATTACAAGAGATGGGAACTTTAGAGACTGTTTTGGTTAAGGATAATACTTTTCTTCATAAACGAACAGAATACCTGGAGAACCAGATTCGGAGACTTAATCTTAGGTTTCTAAATTTCCCCAAGTCTCCTCTAATTTCACTTGTTGAAATGGTCAAGAAATATATGGTGGACATTCTTGGAATGGACAAGGATTCGTTGCCCCCCATAACACGGGCCTACTACATCTGGAACCCACAAGGGGGTGATGGAAACCTCCCAGTGGTAGGGGATGGAATGAATTTAACTTCATTCCTCGAGAGCTCACTGGAGATTATTACCCAGAGGTCTACTATGCTTGTTACTTTTGTCTTGGAGCCTGACCGCAATGCAATATTAAGACTTTCCTTAAGACATTTAGAAAACTTGTTTATGGGCTCAAAGGTTCGTGTTTTTCCTGACCTCTCAAGGCCTACTCAAGCTAGACGCAGGGCCTTTTTGGAACTGCGTCCTAGAGCGTTGGCACTGGGAATAAATTTTGTTTTACGATTTCCTTGTATATGTAATTTAATGCTTGAGGGCAAACAGTTTCAATTTGTTGACCCTAAACAGTTAAAAGAATTTCTTGATGCTAGAGTAGATATGAATGTTGTATGCCCTCCATAAAATAGCAGGCTGGGATCAGTAACCCCGAGGTAGCAACTGGTGGGGATTATTTCTTTCTTATTGCTTTTGTTATTTATATTTCTTGATTCTTGGAACCAATGTTTCTTAATTTGTGGACGAAAAGGCCTTAAATGATATTCCCTTTTTTTATTTCCTGTTGTTAATGCCTATTGCATATTCATAATTTGTAGTGAAATAATGACTTATACTAATAAATAAAATAATAAAAAAAAAATATGTACTCTCAGTAGGCCCAATATTCAGACTGCGGGAGTTAGCCGGGCTGCCTCCCACAGTCAGCACTGAGCTCAGATATTCAATGCCAGGCCGTTTTCAGTGACTGGCATTGAATATCTGATTTATTTTTGGCCAAACATAATCAGCCATGACAATGTGCAGCGCTGGCCGGTTAAGTTTAACCGGCCTATTTTGGGGAAATATTTGGATTATCTGTATCAAGAGATTTTATTTCACTGGGCTTTTTGGACTATGGTAGCTGGACTGGAATTTTAGAAGGACTGTGATCCATCACAGAAGTTCCATTAGCAGCATTCAGTTGTTCCCTACGTGAACAATCAACGAGATAAGTGTTACATGAAACTTTATTTTTTGTATGAGGGAGCCACAGTTTTCTACTGTTTGAAGATTGTATGTGCAAGCAATATGTATAAATGCCTGTAATGGCATTTTTCATGTGTTAATTCAGGAACAGGAAATGTGCCGTGATGGTCCCTTCAGTTCAGACCTTGGCCAAGGTGGTTGTAATTGCATGAACTGAACACATTTACACACTATATAAATGTATTATTTATTTATTTAGTTATTTATATGTAATTATTACAATTCTATACCATTAATCATCTATTAGGCATTGAGTGCAAGGTTTTGTTTGAATTATTCCCAGAAGTTGATTATTTGGCCTAATTTGGCCACCAAACATAGCCGGCAATGCGCTGAATATTAGCAGATAGCCTGTTATATCACACAATATACTACTACTACTACTTGACATTTCTATAGCGCTACTAGGGTTACGCAGCGCTGTACAATTTAACAAAAAAGGGGGGGGGCAGTCCCTGCTCAAAGGAGCTTACAATCTAAAGGACGAAATGACAAGCTGGGGTAGTCTAGATTTCTTGAATAGTGGTTAGGTGCCGAAGGCGACATTGAAGAGATGGGCTTTTAGCAGGGATTTGAAGATGGGCAGGGAAGGGGCCTGGCGTATGGGCTCAGGGAGATTATTCCAAGCATGGGGTGAGGTGAGGCAGAAAGGGCGGAGCCTGGAGTTGGCGGTGGTGGAGAAGGGTACTGAAAGGAAGGATTTGCCTTGAGAGCGGAGGTTACGGGTAGGAACGTAAGGGGAGATGAGGGTAGAGAGGTAGGGAGGGGCTGCAGATCGAGTGCATTGTAGGTTAGGAGGAGAAGCTTGAACTGTATGCGGTACCTGATCGGAAGCCAATGAAGTGATTTGAGGAGAGGGGAGATGTGAGTATATCGGTCCAGGCGGAAGATAAGACATGCAGCAGAGTTCTGAACGGACTGAAGGGGGGATAGGTGGCAAAGTGGGAGGCCAGTGAGAAGTAGGTTGCAGTAGTCGAGGCGAGAGGTAATGAGAGAGTGGATGAGAGTACGGTTGGTGTGCTCAGAGAGGAAAGGGCGAATTTTGCTAATATTGTAAAGGAAGAAGCGACAGGTCTTGGCTATCTGCTGGATATGCGCAGAGAAGGAGAGGGAGGAGTCGAAGATGACACCAAGGTTGCGGGCAGATGAGACTGGTTATATAACTGGTTATCCGCTAAGCATTAACTGACAATATTCACCAGGAGATAACTGGTGATCTCCTACTGAATATTGCCGGATAGCCGGTTAAATGCCATTTAACTGGCCAGGAGCTGTTACTGGCCAGTTAAATGGTTTTAAAATATTGGGCAGAGTGTATATATTTTAAGTTAATCTGCTTATTTAACAAGACTAGTTTAGGAAACATTTTTTAGCATTTAAAGTCTGTTACAGTTTCATAGGCTAGCATTTAAATGTATTGTTTTAGAGTTTACCATAGCATCATTCTACAGTATAGCTCAGCTAATAGTCAAAAGAAACCTCTGTTTAGAGTTCCCTCCCTCCCATTCCTGGCCTGATCTCTGATTTATAGGCCTTTGAACCAATTAGGAGGCTAGAAGGTTTAATTGGGTTGTCTCTATCAGCCAGTAATTAGCTCTGAGAAATGTGAAGGGGCATTTTCAATATGACGTCTAAGTCTGAATTTGGACGTTTTATAAAAACGTCTAAATTCAGAACAGGAAAGTAGGTCATTTTCAACAAAAAAAAAGTCTATGTTTCCCTTCTGGAAATACTGTTTGGAAAAACGTTTTGTGATTTGGATGTTTTATTTTTTGGTCCATTTTCAAACAAAAAACATCCAAATGCAAAACGTCCAAAATAGAGGAGGAATGGCTTAATGATTAGTGCAGCAAGCTTTGATCCTGGCAACATGGATTTGATTCCCTGTGCAGCTCCATGTGACCTTGGGCAAGTTAAGTGCACAAGGGACATTTTTGGATATGACATCTAAGTCTGAATTTGGACATTTTTATAAAACGTCCAAAATCAAAACAGGAAAGAAGGTCATTTTCTACAAAAAAAAAAGTCTCTCTTTTCCTTTTGAAAATACTGTGTGGAAAAACGTTTTGTGATTTGGACATTTTAATTTTTGGTCCATTTTCAAACAAAAAATGTCCAAATGCAAAACATACAAAATACACAAGAAAATCCACAATAGAGTGAAACCATTCACATGTTCTAAGTGTGGTAAAAGCTTTGGTTATAATGTAAATCTGAAAGTGAATCAAAGAGTTCACAAAGGAGAGAAACCATTTGCATGTATACAGTATGGTAAAGGGTTTGGTCAGAAGGTAAACCTCACAATGCACCAGAGAATACACACAGGAGTGAAACCATTTACATGTCCTGAGTGTGGTAAAAGCTTTGGTTTGAAAGAAACCCTCCTCACACGGCATCAAAGAATCCACACAGGGATGAAACTATTTACATGCACTGAGGAGGCAAAAGCTTCAGTTGCTATGAAGTATGGAAAAATAGCACTCTGGTATTTAGATATATGTAATGAGACCTCCTTTTTATCTATAGATCTGAATTCAAAGCCCAAATCTACTTTATAAACAATAGACACAAGGCTCAGATGTTATATAAAAAATAGAAAGCTTGGCATCAGGTAGAATAGTGGAAAAGTGACATCCCAGGAAAGCAATAGGGCATCCTTGGGGGCGCTGCAGTGGACTTTATAAAATGCTCCCAGGCATAGGAGCCAACTTTTCAAAATGATTGTGGGTGCTGAATTTTGTTTTTACAGGTGGTGCATTCCCCCTCCCCCTCTCCCTCCCTCATCCCCCTCCCTCTCCCCCTGTCCCCCTCCCTCTCCCCCTCACTCTCCCCCTCCCTCTCCTCCCTCCCCCTCCCTCTGAGTTCCAGACCCCCTCCCTCCCTCCGAGTTCCACACCCCTCCCACCGAGTTCCACGCCCCTCCCTCCGAGTTCCACACCCTCCCTCCCTCTCTCCGAGTTCCAGGCCCCCTCCCTCCGAGTTCCAGCCCCCCCTCCCTCCCTCCGAGTTCCGAATTTTAAAATTCATCTTACCTGCTCAGGGTCCCGGCGGCAGCAGTGAAAGGCATGCAGGCGCGGCACTTCAGCCTTCCCTTTTCTCTCTCAGCTCTGGTTCCGCCCTTGCAGAAACAGGAAATGAGGGCGGGTTCAGAGCTGAGAGAGAGAAAAGGCTGAAGCACCGAGCCTGCACGCCTTTCACTGCTGCCACCGAGACCCCGAAGTAAGATGACTTTTAAAATTCTGGGCGGCCCTCAGGAAGGCGAAGGGAACTTCCAGTTCTGGCGGGTGAAATATTGGGGGTGCTCGAGCACCCACAGCACCCACAGAGTCGGTGCCTATGCTCCCAGGTACACATCTCACCATTGCTCCCTTACCTTGTCTGCTGAGCCCCCCAAAACCCACCCAAAACCCACTACCCCAACTGTACACCACTACCATAGCTCTTACAGGTGAAGGGAGCACAAATATGTGGGTACAGTGGGTTTCTGGTGGGTTTTGGAGGGCTCACAGGTTCTTACACAAGTGTAAAAAGTAGGGGGAGGTAGAAGCCTGGGTCCACCTGCCTGCAGTGCACTGCACCACTACTAGACTATTCCAGGGACCTGCATGCTATTCTAATGGACCTGAGCATAACATCTGAGGCTGGTATAGAGACTGGCAAGTAATATTTTTAATCACATTTTTGGGGGGGTGGGATAGTGACCACTGGGGGAGTAAGGGGAGGTGATCCTTGATTCCCTCCATTGGTAATCTGGTCATTTGGGACACCTTTTGTGTGGAGTGGAGGAGTAGCTTAGTGGTTAGTGCAATGGACTTTGATCCTGGGGTAGTGGATATATTCTTTATAAAAACAGGTCTAGCTCAAAACGTCTAAGTTTTAGTCCTGGACGTTTTTTTTTTTTTTTGTTCCATTATGGCTGAAAAATGTCTAAGTCCTAGGAACACCCAAGTTCCACCCGAAAACACGCCCTTGGCACGCCCCCTTGAGATTTGGACATACTTCTGATGGACTTCAGAGAAAAATGTCTAAAAATAGGTTTTGAAAATACTGATTTGGACATTTTTTGAGAAAAACGTCCAAATGCAGACTTAAGTCACTTTTTGGATGTTTTTCTCTTTTGAAAATGAGCCTGATAGTCTACTTAGGTCTAAAAAAAGGGGAGCCTACAAATAAAAATAATAATATAAAAAAAAATAAAACCTAAATGTTAGTATAGCCTAGCATATAACTAGCAATCTTAGGGGACTTCAGTTTACATACTTTTGCTCCATTAGCAACTTAATTAATGAAGCACCAATAATAAGACACAGGCAACAGTCCAGCAGCGAGATGGGGGCTCTCCAGTCTTTTGCACATGAGTCACATGTTTGATTATCTCCTAATTAGTGACAGGTCATATATATGTACTTGGTCGGTGCAAACAGCTCTTAGCACGCAGGAAACAGGTCCCATCTCTGGAGGCTAGAGTAGCAGACTTGGAGTTGAAGAGGCATATACAACGGAATATAGAGGAGGCCTACAGTAGAGAAGCACCATCTCTAGTCTGACAACCTTTGGCCGTGGAAGAGAAAGGTTACCTGAAGGGAAAGAGTTACTTTATAGAGGCAGGAATTAATCCTTTAGCCAGGACCTGCCCTCTAGGGGACTCAATATCTTCTCACACTGAGGATGTGTCTCCAGGGGCTCCTGCACAGGAGGGAAGAGATAGGATGGCCATTTTAGTTGGAGATTCAATCATTAGGCATGTAGATAGCTGAGTGGCTGGTGGATGTGAGGATTGCTTGGTCACTTGCCTATCTAGTGCAAAGGTTGCAGACCTCAAAGATTTTAGACAGTGCTGGGGAACAGACAGTTGTCTTGGTATATGTGGATACCATTGACATAGGAAAATGTGGAAGGCAGGTTCTGGAAGCCAAATTTAGGCTGTTAGGTAGAAAGCTAAAATCCAGAACCTCTAGTATTTTAAAAAATGTTCCTCGTTCCACATTCAGGATCCAAGAGACAGGCAGAGCTTCAGAATTTCAATGTGCAGATGAGACAATGGTGCAGGGAGAAGGGTTTTAGATTTGTTAGGAACTGGGCATCATTCTGGGGAAGTCTATGCTGGAAAAAAATAAAATCCCCAAAGGCAATTAGAAAAACAGAAAAAGTAAAAGATAGCTCAACAAAGCCACAGTTACTGGCAATAGGAGAACATCGTCATAATAATATTTTTTATTACATTTGTACCCCGTGCTTTCCCACTCATGGCAGGCTCAATGTGGCTTACATGAGGCAATGGAGGGTTAAGTGACTTGCCCAGAGTCACAAGGAGCTGCCTGTGCCGGGAATCAAACTCAGTTCCTCAGTTCCCAAGTCCACCACCCTAACCACTAGGCCACTCCTCCACTCACTAATATCACTAATAGACTAACGCCCTACTGAGGTCAGCTCTGCTTCAATTTCAGGAATATGGCCACATGATGGATTTCTAGGTTGGAGTCAATGACCAGGAAAGAAATGGCCCCCAGCCCTACAATAAAAAGAGTACATAAACAGAAAAGCACAGATTTAGCAAAGAAGGTATAACAGCCAAAATAGCACATCATTGCAGTGGTATTGCTAATATAGCAACTGCCTACTATGTAACCTCCAGTTCAATTTTAGGGACACAACCATGTGAAGGACCTCTAGGTTGGGGTTGGAGTCAGGGGCCAGGGAAAAATGACTCCCAGCCATACAATAAAACGAGCACTTCAACAGAAAACCACATATATAGCAATGAAGATATAACAGCCAGTTCCTGACTCTGAGAGCTTGACCAAGTTACTTTCTGTGAGTGGAGGAGTGGCCTAGTGGTTAGAGCACCAGTCTTGATAATCCAGAGGTGGCCGGGTCAAATTCCACTGCTGCTCTTTGTGATCTTGGGCAAGTCACTTAACCTTCCATTGCCTTAGATACAAACTTAGATTGTGAGCCCTCCTAGGACAGAGAAATAACCAGTGTGCCTGAATGTAACTCACCTTGAGCTATTATTGAAAAAGGTGTGAACAAAATCCAAATAAATAAAATTTGGTGGTACATCAAATACCATATCCTAAATGGAAAAATTTTAGAACCCACCAATAGGTGGTTATACAGGGCCAGCTGTTTGCAAAAAAAAATTCAGCCTCCCTCCTACTGGAAGGCTATCCGCAATGGACACTGGAATACTGGTTATATTCATGTGAAGGCAACCATAGCCCTGCCCCATGTTTTGGCTACTGAGCTGGTTGGCTCTTCTAGGCCCTCTGCTGCCTAGGACAAAAGCAAGATCCTGATCTTGTCTGTGAAGAGTAAGAGAGAGAAGCATACCAACATCTTTAGGAGCATTAGTTTCTCCTTTGCCTTCCACTCCAATATCAGCTAAAAGGAGAGCATTGCCTTGGTGCAGCTGGAAGTAATCCTGTAGCAACCCAGGGGATGCAATATCCTCTCGCACTGAGGATGTGTCTGCAGGAGCTATTGCCCAGGAGGGAAGGGTTAGGACAGCTGTTGTAGTTGGTGATTTGATTATTAGGCATTTAGATAGCTGGGTGGCTGGTGGACGTGAGGATGGCCTGGTGACTTGCCTGCCTGATGCGAAAGTGGTAGACTTCACGCGACTGAAATTATGTTGGTGAGGAGAGATGCTAATGATGAGCCTGTGGCCCCTGTGACACTTAATCAACATACCCCTTAATCAGCTATGAAGAACTGTATAAAGATAGGACTGTGTTTTATGATTATCTTAGTCGGTTAAGTGTGGAAAATCGGCACTTAACTGACTAAGTGCCGACTCCACCCCTGGATGCTTACACATGCATCACAATACTTCCAGCTCACAGAAAGTATCTTTGATTTCAGCTGGGAACATAGCACTTTCAGTACCGTGCACTGCCTTTTGGCCTGGCGTCTGCGCCCAGAATGTTTACAAAATGCCTAGCTGTAGTCACAGTGTTGCTACTCAGACTGGGAGCGCATGTGTTTCCTTATCTCGTTGATTGGCTGGTGAAGAGCACCTCGAAGGAAGGTGCTCTGGAGTCCATTCAAATGACTATTCAGGTGCTGCAGCTACTGGGGTTCGTCATAAATTATCCCAAATCCCATCTCACCCCAGTCCAAAAATTGGAATTCATTGGAGCTCTGCTGAACATTCAGACAGCTCAAGCTTATCCCCTGAGGCAAGAGCGGACAACCTTCTGTCCCTGGTGTCCATGGTTTGATTGTCTTAGCAGGTCACGGCTCAGCAGATGTTGAGACTTCTGGGGCACATGGCCTCCACAGTTCATGTAACGCCCATGGCATGTCTACATATGAGATCAGCTCAATGGATCCTAGCTTCCCAGTGGTTTCAAGCTGCAGGGGATCTAGAGGATGTAATCTAACTGTCCACTGACTTTCACAATTCTCTTCAGTGGTGAATGATTCGATCCAATTTGACCATGGGGTGACCATTCCAAGTTCCTCAGCCACAAAAAGTGCTGAAGATAGATGCATCTCTCCTGGGGTGGGGGAGCTCATGTAGATGGGCTCCACACTCAGGGAGCCTAGTCCTTTCAGGAAAAAGGTCTGCAGATCAACCTTCTGGAATTAAGAGCGATCTGGAACGCTCTAAAGGCTTTCAGAGATCGGCTGTCCAACCTAATCTTAATTCAGACAGACAATCAGGTTGCCATGTTTTACACCAACAAGCAGGGGGACATCGGATCTCACCCTCTATGTCAGGAAGCTGTCCAGATGTGGCTTTGGGCTCGCCGTCATGGCATGTTTCTCCAAGCCACTTATCTGGCAGGATAATGCAACCTCACGAGTGATCACTGAACATGGGCGTTGTCCGCAAGATCTTCCGAGCGTGGGGCACCCCCTCAGTGGATCTTTTTGCCACTCAAATCAATCACAAGGTCCCTCAGTTCTTTTCCAGACTTCAGGCCCACGACAGACTAGCGTCAGATACCTTTCTCCTGCATTGGGGGACAGGCATTCTGTATGCATATCCTACCCAAACCTCTAGTAGGGAAGAATTTGCTGAAACTCAAGCAAGACTGTGGAACCATGATCCTGATTGCACCCTTCTGGTTGTGTCAGATTTGGTTCCCTCTTCTTCTGGAGTTGTCCTCCGAAGAACCGTGGAGATTGGAGTGTTTTCCAACCCTCATCACTCAGAACGAGGGGTCGCTTCTACATCCCAACCTCTGGTCTCTGGATCTCACGGCCTGGATGTTGAGAGCTTAGAATTTGCCTCCTTGGGTCTTTCATAGGGTGTCTACCGAGTCTTGCTTGCTTCCAGAAAAGATTCCACGAAGAGGTGTTACTCTTTCAAATGGAGGAGGTTTGCTGTCTGGTGTGACAGCAAGGCCCTAGATTCTCTTTCTTGTCCTACACAGACCCTGCTTGAATACCTTCTACACTTGTCAGAGTCTGGTCTCAAGACCAGCTCCATAAGAGTTCACCTTAGTGCGATTAATGCTTATCATCGCCGTGTAGAGGGTAAGCCTATCTCTGGACAGCCTTTAGTTGTTCGCTTCATGAGAGGTTTGCTTTTGTCAAAGCCCCTGGTCAAACCTCCACCAGTGTCATGGGATCTCAACGTCGTTCACACCCAGCTGATGAAGCCTCATTTTGAGCCACTGAATTCCTGCCATCTGAAGTACTTGACCTGGAAGGTCGTTTTCTTGGTGGCTGTTACTTCAGCTCGTAGGGTCAATGAGCTTCAGGTCTTGGTAGTGCATGTACCTTATATCATCACAACAGAGTAGTCCTCCGCACGCACCCTAAGTTCCTGCCAAAGGTGATGTCGGAGTTCCATCTGAACCAGTCTATTGTCTTGCCAACATTTTTTCCACGTCCTCATACCTGCCCTGGCGAAAGCAGTTTGCATACCTTGGACTGCAAGAAGAGAGCATTGGCCTTTTATGTGGAGTGGATGAAGCCTTTCAGACAGTCCACCCAGTTGTTTCTTTCGACCCCAACAGGAGGGGAGTCGCCATCGGAAAACGCAAATCTCTAATTGGCTAGCAGATTGCATTTCCTTCACTTATGCCCAAGCTGGACTGACTCTGGAGGGCCATGTCACGGCTCACAATGTTAGAGCCATGGCTGCGTCAGTGGCTCATTTAAAGTCAGCCTCCATTGAGGAGATTTGCAAGGCTGCAACGTGGTCATCAGTCCACACATTCACATCTCACTACTGCCTTCAGGAGGATACCCGACACGACATTCGGTTTGGGCAGTCAGTGCTGCCGAATCTGTTCGGGGTTTAGAATCCAACTCCAGCCCCCTAGACCCATTTTTGTTCTGTTCCAGGCTGCACTCTCAGTTAGTTCTTTACAGTGCTTTTTTTGTAGAAAAAAAGGTGCCGGTACTCATTGTGGGTGGGGTCACCACATATGGCTCCACCCCTATGATAGCCACACCCACATTGGCCACACCCCTTATAGCAGCCATGGCGCATATAAACAGACATTATTGAAAATATACTAGTATAGGCGAAAAAAATAACATGATTTTTTTTCATTATAAATAATTTCTGTAAGCTGCTACAGCTCCAGTATACCCAGTGCAAAATAAGACAACAGATGTAAACACTAAAATGAAAATAAAATGATTTTTTCTACCTTTGTTGTCTGGTGACTTTGTTTTTCTATCCATATTGGTCCCAGCCTCTGATTCTGCTGCTCTCTATCTGTTCTCTTAACTCCATTTCTAGAGCTTCCTTTCCATTTATTTCTTTCCTTTCCTCTTCTTCATTTCTTGCCCTACATCCATAAGTAAAAGCTGGATCCTCCTCTGCGGAATTGACTGGAGGAGGTACAACATGGATCCAGCTTTTGCCTATTTTCTCCATCCAAGTGCAGTTTTTCTCCTCTCTTTCCTTTCCCTCATCTCCATCTATGTGCATCTTCTTTTTTTCTTTCCTCCGCTCCATCCATGTCCAGCATTTCTCCTCTCTCTTCCCTCCCCTGTATCCATATAAAGAAATAATTCTCTCTCCCCTCTCCTCCATCCAAGTGCATTTCTCCTCTCTCCCCGCCAACCCCTCCATCCATCCATGTCCAGCAATTCTCCTCTATCTCCTGCTCTCCTCTCCATCTATGTCTAGCATGTCTCCTCTCTCCCCTGCTCTCCCCTCCCATGTCCAGCGATTCTCCTCTGTCCTCCCCTGCCATCCATGACCAGCCATTCTCCTCTGTCCCCTGTCCTCCCCTGCCATCCATGACCAGCCATTCTTCTCTGCCCCCTGTCCTCCCCTGCCATCCGTGACCAGCCATTCTTCTGTGCTCCGTCCTCCCCTGCCATCCGTGACCAGCCATTCTTCTGTGCTCCGTCCTCCCCTGCCATCCGTGACCAACCATTCTTCTGTGCTCCGTCCTCCCCTGCCATCCGTGACCAGCCATTCTTCTGTGCTCCGTCCTCCCCTGCCATCCATGACCAGCCATTCTTCTCTGCTCCGTCCTCCCCTGCCATCCGCGACCCATTCTTCTCTGCCCCCTGTCCTCCCCTGCCATCCATGTCCACTGATTATCCTCTCTCCCCTCCCCTCTCCTTCATGTCCAGCAATTTTCTCTTCCCTGCCCTCCCCTTCTTCTCCAGCCCCAGCATCAGACCCTCAGCCCCAAACCTCAGTGTCTGTCCTTGGTCCCTTTTTCTCCCAGCCACAGAGTCAGACTCTTCTCCCTAAATCAGCTCCCTTCTCCCAGCCCCAGCAAAATACCCTTCTCTCTCCTCAACCCCTAGCGCCCAGCATGTGCCCTGTTCTCCCATCCCCAGGGTCTGCCATTCATCCAACCCCCACATCAGACCTTCTCCCCACCCGACGTCGAGATCCAGCGCCCCTGCCCCAGCTGCCCGCCCTCTGTGCTTCCCGACAGCCCTGCTTTCCGGTCCAAACCTCCCCCCCCCCCCCCCCGCGACGCATTTCAATCTTTTATTTATTTTTTTTACTTGCAGTCACAGCGCCGGCGTTGTTGAGAGGACCAGGCTCGCCTCCTCATGCTTTTCCTTCCCTTCGCTGTTCCGATTCGCTGCCTCTCAGTGTCCCGCCTTCCTGTGACGTGTTTCCTGTTTCCGCGAAGGCGGGACACTGAGAGGCAGCGAATCGGAACAGCGAAGGGAAGGAAAAGCATGAGGAGGCGAGCCTGGTCCTCTCAACAACGCCGGCGCTGTGACTGCAAGTAAAAAAAATAAATAAAAGATTGAAACACGTTGCGGGGGGGGGGGGGGGGGGTTTGGATCGGAAAGCAGGGCTGTTGGGAAGCAAAGAGGGCGGGCAGGGGCGCTGGATCTCGACGGGCGGCAGGAACGCAACTCAGGAACCCTAGGGAAAAAAGGTGCCGGTATGCCGTACCGGCGCGTACCGGCACAAAAAAAGCACTGGTTCTTTATGTTTTCAGGTCAATCTATGATATGTCCTTGCCGTTGCGAGGGCCAATTGACCAATGTTCATTGTTTTGAGTGAGCCTGGATGCTAGGGATACCCCACTTGTGAGAACAAGCAGCCTGCTTGTCCTTGGAGAAAGCGAAGATACTAACCTGTAGCTGGTATTCTCCGAGGACAGCAGGCTGATTGTTCTCACAATCCCGCCCTCCTCCCCTTTGGAGTTGTTTTCTTATTTATATGCTTTTTGATTTAACTGAGGCACGCTCGCGATGGGCAGGAAGTCGTCCACGCACACTTCTCATGCGCCAGAAGACTGGCAAAGTTTTATATTTTTGCTGGAAAAATTTTGCCGCTTCTTGGGCCGACGCGGACGTCGACCACTTGTGAGAACAATCAGCCTGCTGTCCTCGGAGAATACCAGCTACAGGTTAGTATCTTCGCTTTATTGTGCCATGTTGGATGGTTTACTGTTTTTTTATTCTTGTTTTGTATGAAGCTTATCAACCAACATGTTTTGCTTTTAATAAAGATGATTACAACATAAAAAATAAGTTTTTGATGTTACTGAATTCTATTATTCTGTCCTCCACCGTTTAAGGCACTGTCTATCCAACTGAAACAGATGGACCAACAATAAAAAAAAATAAAAAATAAAAAAAAACGGAGCAGCAGCTCATAGGTTTGCTTGCTTTTTTTGAGTGAACGGGGATGACGGCTGCGTTGGGAAGGGAAACTTAGTCCTAATTGTCTTCCTTGCTAACAGTGGACTAGATAGGCTCACTTCCACTCCTGTTTATTAAACCTCCTTGTTTTCTCCGTTCTCCTTGTGCTGCGCTCTTTTCTGACGGAACTTCCTGTTTCCGGCAAGGCGGGATGTAGAAGGAGAGAACGAAGTTGTGTATCATAGGGGAGGGACGGAGCACCGGAGAAGGAAAGCTGTTGGATTGTTAGTGGGCGACCTCAGGTATGAGTTTGACCGGGGGGTGTGGGGGAGAGGTGCCGTATCGCGGACAAGGAGGAGAGCAGAAGATAGAGGGAAAGATGGCAGATCGGGAAGGGAGGCCGATTCCGAATACGTGTGAGGAAACCGCCCCCCCCCCCCCGATCGCATGTGAGGGGTGCTCGGCGTGTAAGAACAGTCGAACGTGTGTGACTTGGTATCTTTGCAGATAGGTGTGGAGTGTGGACTAATCAGGTTGTCTTGCTTTGTCATAGGCTCCTGTATTGAGCCATTTTAATGTGCTAATTTATTATAAAAAAAAATAATTTGTTTTCCGTTTAAGCATCTTTGTACATGCATAAATCCCTCTTAAGGTTCTGCAGTGCAGAAAGTGAAAAAAATTGCAAGTCAAGGTGTTTTCTGTGTTTTGGGGCTAGCTTACAGTAAAATAATTTGAGCTCTATTTTACTACTGTTCATTATGTTTTTGCCAGTTTTGAACTAAGATCAATGGAGAGTCGTTCAGAGTTAGAGGTAGGCTTTACTTTGTGATTTTCTTGTCCATCGAAAAGCTTAACATTGCTTTCCTTTTGTATTTTTTGAATAATTTTAATTAGACAATAAGGTATTTCTTCACTGATTGCCCCATTGAATTATAATAAATTATAAAATCTGATAGTAGAAAAGCTGTCTTATGCCTGATGGGCGTAGTTCTTAATAATACTATCTGCAGATCTACCAGTTATGCTTTCTTCTCACTTAGGGGGACTCATCATCAAAGCACATAAACTTACAAAGTAACAAAGGTTACTATCAGGCTCATTTTCCAAAGAGATGGATGTCCAAAAAGTGGCATAAATCGGTACTTGGACGTCCATCTCACAGAGACTTCCAAAATCGGTATAATCGAAACCCGATTTTGGACATCTTTCTCAGAGGTCCGTCACAGGGACGTCCAAATCTCAAGGGGGCGTGTCGGGGCATGGTTGAGGTGGGACTTGGGCGTTCCTAAGACTTGAACGTCTTTGAGCCATAATGGAAAAAAGCAAAGATGTCCAGGACTAAAACTTGGATGTTTTCACCTGGACCTGTTTTAATTATGAATAAGGCACAAAAAGGTGCCTGAAATGATCAGATGACCACTGGAAGGAATCAGGGATGACCTCCCCTTACTCCCCAGTGGTCACTAACCCCCTCCCACCCTCAAAAAACATGATTAAAAATATTACTTGTCAACCTCAGATGTCATACTCGGGTCCATGACAGCACATGCAGGCCCCTGGAGTAGTTTCATAGTAGGTGCAGTGCACTTCAGACAGGTGGACCCAGACCCATACCCTCCCTACCTGTTACATTTGTGGAGGAAACAGTGAGCCCTCCAAAACCCACCAGAAGCCCTCTGTACCCACATATACTGTAGGTGCCCCCTTCACCTGTAAGGGTAGTGGTGTACAGTTGGGAGTAGGGGTTTTGGGGGGCTCAGCACACAAGGTAAGGGAGCTGTGTACCTGGGAGCATTTTATGAAGTCCACTACAGTGCCCCCTAGGGTCCCCAATTGCTGTCCTGGCATGTCAGGGCAGTGTACTACACATGCTGGCTCCTCCCACATCCAAATGGCTTGAATTTGGACGTTTAACACTTGGATGTCTTTGGTTTCGAAAATGGCCGAAAATCCAAGGACGTCCAAGGTATTTTCGAACACAAAGATGGATATCCAATCTTTTTTCGAAAATGACCTTTTCCCTACCTCCGAAGTTGGACGTTCTACAAAGACATCCAAATTCCAACTTAAACGTTTCGAAAATGCCCTTCTATGTAACTTTGTAAGTCTATGTGCTCTGAAGATGAGTATCATAGTATATGATGGCAGATAAACACCCACTGGTCCATCCAGTCTGCTCAACATGGTGGCCAGAGTCACACTTGCCGCTCTGTGCAAGTTACACTTCTTCATGATCAACTACTGCCATCACAAATCCACATTGAACCTGCAAATAGGTGGGGAAATGTGGGATACATGTGTAACAAATAAATAAAATAAATAGAGTAGTCAATCATGGAAGTGCTTTTTTTTTTTTGCCTTATAGGCCACTGAAAGTTTTTTTTTTTTAACATTCTTGAAGAAATGTGGCTGTTTACTTTCCCCAATTGTGAGTGACTTCAATTTCTCACTTCCATTCATGTTGCATGAGAGCAGCAGTGTCAGTATTTCCTTTGGCACTTTTGTTCTGGCCACCTCAGCCTGCTTGAAAGCCAGCGTCCTATCTGGAATAGTTCTCCAATAAAAACCTGTTTAATCTGCATTAAAAATGTCAAATGGTTGATACTCTTTAATGATGCCTGGTAGAACATTTGATGCCCATCTCTCTGCACCCATCTCATCTGCATCTTGTTTTTCACCATGCTGTTTCTTAAACTTGATGTTGTGTCTTATTTTCCATTTTTTAAACATTTACAAAAAACCAGATAACATGAGTGAGATTTCACCAAAATTGGTAAAGAATTCCATATTTGAGAGGCAGAGAGGTTTAAATTATTAAGAGTTTTATAATTAGAATTCATTATATTGATCATTGAGAACATATAACATGGTGCTATTCCCTTCAAAATCTTATGAACAAAACAGCAAAGCTTATAAAGAATTCTGGCCTCCACTGGCAACCAATGGAGCCTTTCATAAAGAAATTCTATCAAATGTGCTCAGGCCACATAAAAGACGAATTGCCATATTTTGAATAGTTCTAAGTCTTCTTATTAGATTTTTCTTACAACCAAGATATATGATGTTACAATAATCACGCTTCATAAGAATTAGTCACATTCTTTGTCAATACTTAATCAAACCAGCAATCCAACAATGTTATTTGCCCTTGTGATTTCCCCTATCAGCTATAGAAACATTTATGCAGGCATTACGTGTTCAGTGAAACATCTTCAAATAGTCCAGAATACTGTGGTTTGTCTTCTGTTCCATGCTCGGCATTTTGATCGTGTCGCACCTCTTTTGTTCCATCATCACTGGCTTCCAGTTCCATCCATACTATCTTAAACACAAAATCCTGACATGCTCATTAAGTTTACACACAAATACCTCCTCTATTTCTGTTCCCAGATTACATCATATTCTCCTTCTCAAGCTCCCTGTTCTCTTCAGCAACGCCTTGTCATTCTCTCTGTCTAATCTTGAATTGACAAGGAAAATGCTTTTTACTGCATTGCGCTGTCACTATAGAATGATCTTCCTTTGTCTCTCCAGACAGAACCCTTATATCTTCGATTCAGAAGTGCATTAAAAACCCATCTTTTCACCCAAGCCCCGGGAATGATGGGATGATTGTGTCTGGTTGGTGTTCTTGATGGACTCTTTTTCTTTCTTCTCATAAGAATATAAACATTGCTATACTGGGAAAGACCAAAGGTCCATCAAGCCCAGTATCCTGTTTCCAACAGTGGCCAGTTCAGGTCACAAGTACCCGACAAGATCCCATTGTGAGGCTCAAAGCAGAAGGGGAGGAATATATGGAAACTGATAAGAATATTGCAGAAGGGCTGTCTGGTAAGGTTTTTCTCTTTGCAGATGATACCAAATTCTGCAGGAGGGTGTGGATGACATGAGGAAGGACATAGCGAAGCTTGAGGAGTGGTCCAGTATTTGGCAACTGAGATTTAATGCTAAAAAATGCAAGGTCATGCACTTAGGTCACAAGATTCTGAGGGAACGGTACAATATAGGGGGTGAATTGCTTCTGTGTACAAAGGAAGAGCGGGACTGGGGGGTGATTGTGTCTGATGACCTTAAAGTGGCCAAACAGGTAGAAAAAGCGATGGTCAAAGCCAGAAGGATGCTTGGGTGCATAAGGAGAGGGATGACCAACAGGAACAAAGAAGTGATAGTGCTCTTGTATAAGTCTCTGGTGAGGCCCCATTTAGAGTACTGTGTGCAATTCTGGAGATCAAGCCTATGGAAAAATATAAACAGAATGGAGTCGGTTCAGAGGGCGGCTATGAAATTGTTAAGCGGTCTTGGACATAAAACATATAGGGACAGGCTTATGAACCTCAACATGTATACGCTGGAAGAGAGGAGGGCGAGAGTACATATGATAAAAACATTTAACTATCTCAGGGGCATTAATATACAGAAAGAGAGCCTTTTTCAAATGAAGGAAAACTCTGAAATGAGGGGACATATGGTGAAGTTAAGAGGAAATAGGTTTAGGAGGAATCTGTGAAAGTATTCATTTATGGAAAGGGTGGTGGAAGCGTGGAATGGCCTCATGGTGGAGGTTGTGGAGACGAGGACTGTGTCAGAGTTAAGAAAGCATGGGACAAGCATGTGGAATCCCTTAGGAAAAGAAGGACTTAAGGATTACGGAGGATGAGCAGACTAGATGGGCCATTTGGCCTTTATCTGCAGTCATATTTCTGTGTTTCTAGAGATAAGAAAGGATCTTCCCAAGTCTGTCTTAATATTGGCTTATAAACTTTTCTTGTAGGAAATTATCCAAACCTTCTTTAAACCCTACAAAGCTAATTGCTTTTACCACATTTTCTGGCAGTGAATTCCAGAGTTTAATTACATGTTGACTGAAGAAATATTTTCTCTGATTTGTTTTAAATTTACTACTTAGTAGCTTCATTGCATGCCCCCTAGCCCTTGTAGTTTTAGAAAGAGTAAACAAAGGATTCTTTTTCCCCATAACTTATACTTTCTCTGTTGTTCTCTGATTTCCTCTAACCTATTTATTTTGTAGTTCCTTTCTGCTTCAAGTTTGAGTTTTGATTTGTCGACTACTTTGTTTCAGAAAGGTGGTATATCACGTATATAAACATAAACAACATTTTACTTGCTATCAACCTTAGGAAGTCTTCCCCTCTCCCTCTGAGATATTCTCACAGCATATGATATGAATGTGGCAGAAAACAGGCATACTTGTTGTTGATCTGTCCCTGCTTTTCTTGGGTCATAGATTGTAAAAGTCTATCCAGCACTGGTCCTTCTTCTCAATCGCTAGAATTGCTGTCAAAGTCCACTCCAGCCCATCCATAATTTAGACACAGATTGTAAAGGTTTGCCCTGTATTGCCATATTTGGGACACAGACCATAGAATGCCCAGCACTGACCTTACTTCCCAACTACCAGAATTGCTGTCTAAGCACTGCCAAGTTTTGTTTCCATCCACTTTTCATATCCTTTTTGTTTAGCCTGTGGTGTGCTTATCACTATATGGCCTTCTAGCCAACCTGGAGCAGCTTTTCAAACCTTAGATATTATAGACATTATTAACAATATGAAGAGCTTTTTCCTTAGTTCAGTGATTTCAACTAATAGCTCTGCAGAATCTTGTTTTATTCTTTAATTCCTTTCCTCTCCCCCCCCCCCCAACCGTCCATTTTTGATTCCCTTCCCTGACCATTAGTCTGCAGTTCTATATTCCCCACATTCCACCCTCCCCCCACCACCACCACTGTGAGTTAGCGTGCACTACCTGCTTCCATTGTAACTAGCAAAAACAAAATGGAAAATGCCCTTTAGATACATGAAAGGAGATAGTACACCATTGAAATTTTTTTTACAAAATTAAGGAAGGTCTTCAGCCAAGACTAATCCAAGTCATGCAAGCCACTGAATATAACAGAGCCGCCTTTCGGCAGGCACATTCAAAAAGCTTTTATTTGCATCTTTGGACCTGCCTGCCACCAATAAATTTGCAATGTAGCAATGTGTAAATTTAATCACTATCCCATATCATACTGGGTCAGACCAATGGTCCATCTAGCCCAGTATCCTGCTTCTGACAGTGGCTAATCCAGGTCACAAGTACCTGGCAGAAACCCAGTTAGTAGCAACATTCCATACTACCAATTCCGGGGCAAGCAATGGCTTCCCCCATGTCAGTCTTAATAACAGACTATGGACTTTTCCTCCAGAAACCTGTCCAAATCTTATTTTAAACCCAGATATGCTAACCGCTGTTACCACATCCTCCGGCAGTGAGTTCAGAGCTTAACTTTTCTTTGAGTGAAAAAAATATTTTCTCCTATTTGTTTTAAAAATATTTCCATGTAGTTTCATTGAGTGTCTCCCTGGTCTTTTATACTTTTTGAAAGAGTGAAAAATCGATTCACTTCTACCCATTCTACGCCAATCAGGATTTTACTGACCTCAAGTTACCAGAATTGAACGCAATACTGAAGGTGAGGTTGCACCATGGAGCAATACAGAAACATAATATTCTTGGTCTTAGCATCCTGTTTGCTTTTTTGACTGCCACCGCACATTGGGTAGATTTCAGCATATTGTCTACAATGACACCTAGATCTTTTTCTTGAGTGCTGACTCCTAAGGTGGAACCTAGCATCAGGTAACTGTGATTGAGATTATTCTTCCCAGTGTGCATAACTTTGCATTTGTCCACATTAAATTTCATCTGCCATTTGGATGCCCAGTCTTCCAGTTTTCTAAGGTCTTCCTGCAATTGTTCACAATCCACATGTGTTTTGACAACTTTGAATAGTTTTGTATCATCTGCAAACTTAATCACTCTCTCGTCATTCCATTTTCCAGATCATTTATGAATATGTTAAATAGCACTGTTCCCTGTGACACTCCACTATTCACCCTCCTCCATTGAGAAAAATGGCCATTTAAATCTACCCTCTATTTTCTGTCCAATAACCAGTTCCTAGTCCACAGAAGGAGATAGTAGATGACGGCAGAAAAAGACCTGTACGGTCCATCCAGTCTGCCCAACAAGACAAACATATGTGTATACCTTACCTTGATTTGTACCTGCCTTATTCAGGGCACAGACCGTACCAGTCTGCCCAGCAGTACTTCCCGCCTCCCAACCACCAGTCCCGCCTCCCATGACCGGCTCTGGCACAGACCATATAAGTCTGCCCTCCACCATCCTTGCCTCCCAACCACCAACCCCTCTTCCCCCCACCTGCTCCGCCACCCAATTTTGGCTAAGCTTCTGAGGATCCTTCTGCACAGGATTCCTTTATGCATATCCCATGCATGTTTGAATTCCGTTACCGTTTTCATCTCCACCACCTCCCGCGGGAGGGCATTCCAAGCATCCACCACCCTCTCTGTGAAAAAATACTTCCTGACATCTTTCCTGAGGCTGCCCCCCTTCAACCTCATTTCATGTCCCCTCGTTCTACCGCCTTCCCATCTCCGGAAAAGATTTGTTTGCGGATTAATACCTTTCAAATATTTGAACGTCTGTATCATATCACCCCTGTTCCTCCTTTCCTCCAGGGTATACATGTTCAGGTCAGCAAGTCTCTCCTCATACGTCTTGGAATGCAAATCCCGTACCATTCTCGTAGCTTTTCTTTGCACCACTTCCATTTTTTTAACATCCTTCGCAAGGTACGGCCTCCAAAACTGAACACAATACTCCAGGTGGGGCCTGACCAACGACTTGTACAGGGGCATCAACACTTCCTTTCTTCTGCTGATCACACCTCTCTCTATACAGCCTAGCAACCTTCTCGCTACGGCCACCGCCTTGTCACACTGTTTCGTCGCCTTCAGATCCTCGGATACTATCACCCCAAGATCCCTCTCCCCCTCAGTACCTATCAGACTCTCCCCGCCTAACACATACGTCACTCTTGGGTTTCTACTCCCTAAGTGCATCACTTTGCATTTCTTCGCATTGAATTTTAATTGCCAAACCTTAGACCATTCTTCTAGCTTCCTCAGATCCTTTTTCATGCTTTCCACTCCCTCCCGGGTGTCCACTCTGTTGCAAATCTTAGTATCATCCGCAAATAGGCAAACTTTACCTTCTAACCCTACGGCAATGTCACTCACAAATATATTGAACAGAATTGGCCCCAGCACCGATCCCTGAGGCACTCCACTACTCACCTTTCCCTCCTCCGAGCGAACTCCATTTGCCACCACCCTCTGTCGTCTGTCCGTCAACCAGTTCCTAATCCAGTTCACCACTGCCTACTATCCTGTGACTTTTTAATTTTCTCAGGAGTCTCTCTTGAGGAACTTTGTCAAATGCTTTCTGAAAATCTAGATAAACTACATCAACCGGCTCGCCTTTATCCACATGTCTAGGCCTTCAAAGAAATGAAGTAAATTGGTGAGGCAAGACTTTGCTTGGCTGAACCCATGCTGACACTGTCCTATTAAACCACGTTTGTCAATGTGGTCTGTAATTTTATTCTTTATAATAGTTTCCACTATTTTCCCTGGCACTGAAGTCAGGTTTACCGGTCTGTAATTTTCCGGATTACCCCTAGAACATTTTTTTAAAAATCGGCGTTCCATATCATCATGCTGATCAATCCATAGACTGGTGGGTTATGTCCATCTACCAGCAGGTGGAGATAGAGAGCAATCCTTTTGCCTCCCTATATGTGGTCATGTGCTGCCGGAAACTCCTCAGTATGTTCTCTATCTCAGCAGGTGGTGGTCACACACAGCAGCAGCTCTGGCTAGGTCTCCAAGCCTAATTCTTAGGTTTTGTTGAGTACCTGGGGTTGAGGGCTCTTCTTGAGCAAGTGCAAACCTGGTGGTGCCAGGTCCCTCCTTTTCTCCCCCCTCCCGCTGGCTCCGTTTAAAAAAAAAAAATGTTGGACGTCCTTTAAGGGCGTTTATTTCAACGTTTATATCAGCGTTTATTGCAGCTGCTCACTGGGACACCAGTTCGGTACAGCTCGGAGCGAGAAGCAGGTAATTTTTACCTTTGGTAGTGGGCAGGGGGTTCCCCATCGGTCTCCACGTGGCTTATTGCGTCGCAGGGCGAGGGCGTGAAGAATCGCTCCCCAGACCGAGTGTGCGCGGGGATGCGGGGGTTTCAAAGCCTGAATCGCCTTTTTTGGGCGTCAGTTTGGAGTCCGGTCAGTGTCCCGGTTCTTCCTCCAGTGCGGCGGTTTTTCCCGCCATAAGCGCCCATCCCCCGCTGCTCGCCCCCCCCCCCCCCCCCCCCCAATTTTGGCCGGCCACTCTGCTCGGATGGCTTCTTCTTGGGCCGCCCTCGAGGTGGGAGACGTTAATGCTATTGTCGCCCTTAATTCGGGCGACGGCAAGAAAGCGGCAAAAGTTAAGCGCCGTTCTTCCCGCGCGGCTCCTTCTCGGAGTTTTGCACCGGACGCCATTTTGGATGCGCAGCATGTTTCTGCCCCGCTCTTGCGAGCGCCAGTTGAGGGTGCGTCTAAGGCCGTGGCCCAGGCTGCAGAAGTCCACAGTCTGGGGGGTTTCTCCCCTGCGTTCATTTTGCTGCTGCATCAGGCTTTTCTTATGCAAAACGCTGCCCCTGCTCCCCTGTCTGATAAAGGGGTTGAGGCCTCCGGAAGCAAACGCCCTCGGGTGGATTTCCAAGCCCTAGAGGACTCTGTCTCCTCTGATGTAGATGAGGGCAGCGTATATGAGTTCTCCCAACGGTCCTTTGGGGATTCCTTGGAGGAGACGGATTCCTGCTCAGATGGAGCAGATGACCCCTCTGCAGCGCGGATCTTTCGCTCAGAGGATTTGCCCACCCTGTTAGTGCAGGCCATGAGCATTTTGAAGATTTCCTCTCCGGAGGACGTCTCTCCCTCAGCCTCTGCTGGCTCTGCCGTTATGCTGGGGACGAAGCGCCCGCCTAGAACCTTTCACGTGCATGAAGCCATGCACACCTTGATTTCGGCTCAATGGGATTTCCCAGAAGCGAGCCTTAAAGTGGCTAGGTCTATGTCCCGCCTCTATCCTCTGCCTGAAGGCGAACGGGAGGCCTTTCTTTGGCCTACCGTGGATTCCTTAATCACTGCGGTGACTAAGAAAACAGCGTTGCCGGTGGAAGGTGGCACGGCCCTAAAGGAAGCCCAAGACAGAAGATTGGAGGCGGCTTTAAAGTCGTCCTTCGAGGCGGCTGCTTTAAGTTTGCAGGCCTCAGTTTGCGGCTCCTATGTGGCCAGGGCGTGCCTGACGATTGTGTAGCGGGCTTCCCCCTCGGATCCTTCCTTGAGGGCTGATTGGCCGGCGCTGGAATCGGGCTTGGCCTACTTGGCAGACTTGCTGTATGATGTCTTGAGAGCCTCGGCTAAAGGTATGGCTCAGACAGTCTCTGCTCGGCGCTGGCTTTGGCTGAAGCATTGGTCTGCTGACCACGCCTCTAAGTCTCGCCTGGCTAAGTTGCCTTTTAAAGGCAAGCTGCTCTTTGGGGTCGAGCTGGACAAGATTGTGACCGATCTCAGCACGTCCAAGGGCAAGAGGTTACCGGAGGTCAGGGCTCGGGCCAGTGGTGCCCGCCCCGGTTCCTCCAAAGGACGGTTTCAGGAAGCCCGTCGGTATCGCCCGGGCAAGTCGGGCTCCTCTGCCCCCTCTTCCTTCAAGAGGAACTTCTCCCCCAAGCAGCATTCCTTTCGCAGAGACCGCCGTCCCGGAGGTGCGTCCTCCGGTCCTCCCCCAGGGTCTCGTACCCAATGACGGGGCCCTGGTCCATGGCTCAGAGCAGATTGGAGGACGCCTATCCTCGTTTCTGGGCGAGTGGACCAGGGTAACTTCAGACGCTTGGGTGCTGGAAGTCATCAGAGACGGCTACAAGCTAGAGTTCTGCCGACCCTTAAGAGACGGGTTTGTGCACTCTCCCTGCAAGTCTCCGATCAAAGCTGTGGCAGTGCAGCAGACTTTGGACAATCTGATCCGCCTGGGTGCGGTCGTTCCGGTGCCAGAAGATCAGCTTGGCAAGGGATGTTACTCCATTTACTTTGTGGTACCAAAGAAAGGAGGTTCTGTGCGGCCTATCCTCGACCTCAAAGGGGTCAATTGGGCCTTGAAAGTTCGACACTTCCGAATGGAGACTCTCCGCTCTGTTATAGCGGCAATGAACAAAAAAAAGGTGGAAAAATAACTTCAAGAGACCAATCCAAGATAAGAGGTAAGATGCTCCAAAAGAAACTTTATTAAGGACCCAACACGGTCCGTGTTTCGGTTTTTAAAAAAACCTTCATCAGGGGTCTAAAAAATAATAATAACAACAAAACACATATATAATTAAATGAAACATTAAATAAAAACAAATTATATCAAATATGTTACAGCCAAAATAAATTAATATAAAAAATAATAACATAAAAAATGTAATTCTTAATACAAATCAGATTTTCAAATATAAAATATAATGTATAGACTAAATCAATACATATATTATTGCTATACCATCAGACGGACCACATAGAAAGCAAAAAATAGACTATACATAATTTAATTAGCATTATAAGAACCTATTTCCAAAATTATTATATATAAAATGCAGACATATAATAAAATGAAATAAATCAATACATAATTGTGTATGATATGTGACAGAACAGATTTGTTTAAATGCAAAAACTGGTGATAGATATCATGTAATCATTAAAAAGCAGAAACGTACTAAATGAAAAGCAAATAGCGAGGAGTCACTAACAAAAATTCCTTAATACATACATATGAAAATGAAAAGGAAGATAAGAATACAAATAGGATTAGAGATAAAATTGAAATAAAAATGAGATAAAATGAAATAAACATACCAATCAGTAGTTGCACAGGGGATATACTGACAGACAAAGGAGCTCATACAATGTAGTCTCTATAAAAATTTTGTAAATAAAAAATTACAAAAATTATTAAATGTAACATTATAATAAATTATATCAAAACTTATAAATTATAATGAATTATATCAAAACGTTTAACGACCAATATCATAAAAGTTAAAATAATTATTGCATAGAAGATCTTTCATAATAATAAAAACAAGATAATAATAGCCATTCTAAAAATAAGACAAATATTTGGAAAAGTCTTATTTAGTAAAATATATGATAAATCCAACGTCTATACAGAACCATAAAATTGAAATTAAATGTAAATTTAAAAATGCTAATATTAATAATAATATATTTGTTTTTTGTTTTGTGCATCCAAGTTATGTAGAGGTACATACAAATAATTTTTATCACAAAATCTATCAAACGCATAGTCGTCAAAACAAAGGCCAGCCGTCAAAAAAGAAGAAGGAAAAAAGGAAAAGGGAGTATACACTCACACACCCCTCTTTTCGTTTTTTGAGGGGTGTGTGAGTGTATACTCCCTTTTCCTTTTTTCCTTCTTCTTTTTTGACGACTATGCGTTTGATAGATTTTGTGATAAAAATTATTTGTATGTACCTCTACATAGATACTTGGATGCACAAAACAAAAAACAAATATATTATTATTAATATTAGCATTTTTAAATTTACATTTAATTTCAATTTTATGGTTCTGTATAGACGTTGGATTTATCATATATTTTACTAAATAAGACTTTTCCAAATATTTGTCTTATTTTTAGAATGGCTATTATTATCTTGTTTTTATTATTATGAAAGATCTTCTATGCAATAATTATTTTAACTTTTATGATATTGGTCGTTAAACGTTTTGATATAATTCATTATAATGTTACATTTAATAATTTTTGTAATTTTTTATTTACAAAATTTTTATAGAGACTACATTGTATGAGCTCCTTTGTCTGTCAGTATATCCCCTGTGCAACTACTGATTGGTATGTTTATTTCATTTTATCTCATTTTTATTTCAATTTTATCTCTAATCCTATTTGTATTCTTATCTTCCTTTTCATTTTCATATGTATGTATTAAGGAATTTTTGTTAGTGACTCCTCGCTATTTGCTTTTCATTTAGTACGTTTCTGCTTTTTAATGATTACATGATATCTATCACCAGTTTTTTCATTTAAACAAATCTGTTCTGTCACATATCATACACAATTATGTATTGATTTATTTCATTTTATTATATGTCTGCATTTTATATATAATAATTTTGGAAATAGGTTCTTATAATGCTAATTAAATTATGTATAGTCTATTTTTTGCTTTCTATGTGGTCCGTCTGATGGTATAGCAATAATATATGTATTGATTTAGTCTATACATTATATTTTATATTTGAAAATCTGATTTGTATTAAGAATTACATTTTTTATGTTATTATTTTTTATATTAATTTATTTTGGCTGTAACATATTTGATATAATTTGTTTTTATTTAATGTTTCATTTAATTATATATGTGTTTTGTTGTTATTATTATTTTTTAGACCCCTGATGAAGGTTTTTTTAAAAACCGAAACACGGACCGTGTTGGGTCCTTAATAAAGTTTCTTTTGGAGCATCTTACCTCTTATCTTGGATTGGTCTCTTGAAGTTATTTTTCCACCTTTTTTTTGTGCTGGACTTTTGTGGAAATTTTGGACCTTTCTTGTTTTTGCGGATAGCGGCAATGAAGGCAGGGGAGTTCCTGGCATCCTTGGACATCAAGGAAGCGTACTTGCATATTCCCATCTGGCCTCCTCATCAACGCTTTCTGCGTTTTGCAGTCCTGGGCCGACACTTCCAGTTCAGAGCCCTCCCGTTCGGGTTGGCTACTGCTCCGCGGACCTTCTCCAAAGTAATGGTGGTCATCGCGGCCTTCCTACGCAAGGAAGGAGTACAAGTCCATCCTTATCTGGACGACTGGTTGATCCGAGCCCCCTCTTATGCAGAGTGCGGCAGAGCTTCAGACCGGGTGATTGCTCTTTTGAGCTCCCTGGGGTTGATCATCAACTGGGAGAAAAGCCAGCTGCGCCCGACTCAGTCCCTGGAGTATCTGGGAGTTCGTTTCGACACCCAAGTGGGCAGAGTGTTCCTGCCAGACAATCGGATTGTCAAGCTTCAGGCTCAGGTGGACCAGTTCCTAGTAGCCTCTCCTCTTCGGGCTTGGGACTGTGTGCAGCTGTTGGGCTCTTTGACGGCCACGATGGAAGTAGTGCCCTGGGCCAGGGCCCATATGAGACCTCTACAGCACTCTCTGCTGCAGCGATGGACTCCAGTGTTGGAGGATTACGCTGTGCGCCTTCCCTTGGATCCAGCGGTGCGCAAGGCGCTGAGCTGGTGGCTGAGGCCAGACAAGCTGTCCGCAGGAATGCCTCTTTTGACCCCGGAGTGGGTTGTCGTCACGACGGACACCTCTTTGACGGGCTGAGGAGCCCACTGCTTGGGAAGGACAGCGCAGGGGCTCTGGTCTCCTGCAGAGGCAACGTGGTCTATCAACCTCCTGGAACTCAGAGCCATTCGGTTGGCGCTTTTGGAGTTTCTCCCGGTACTGGCGGTGAAGCCAGTACGGGTCCTGTCGGACAATGCCATGGCTGTGGCCTATGTCAATCGCCAGGGAGGTACCAAGAGCGCCCCTCTAGCCAAGGAGGCCATGAATCTATGCCAGTGGGCAGAAGCGAACCTGGAACAGCTGTCGGCGGCCCACATTGCGGGAGTCATGAATGTCAAGGCGGACTTTCTCAGTCGCCATACCTTGGATCCCGGAGAGTGGCAGCTATCTGCTCAGGCGTTCTTGGACATCACGAAGCGCTGGGGCCAGCCGAGCATAGATCTGATGGCGTCATCGGCCTATTGCCAAGTGCCGCGTTTTTTCAGCAGAGGACGGGACCCTCGATCTCTGGGAGTAGATGCTCTTCTCCAACGGTGGCCGACACAGGAGCTTCTCTATGTGTTCCTGCCCTGGCCCATGTTGGGCAGGGTGCTAGACCGGGTGGCAAAGCATTCCGGTCGGATAATCCTGGTGGGTCCGGACTGGCCCAGACGTCCCTGGTATGCGGCCTTGATCAGGCTCTCAGTGGACGGCCCTCTGTGGCTGCCAGCGGTGCGGGGCCTGTTGCATCAGGGTCCCGTGGTGATGGAGGATCCCTCCCTCTTTGGTCTTACGGCCTTGCTATTGAGCGGCAGCGTCTGAGGAAGAAGGGCTTCTCAGACAAGGTCATCGCCACTATGCTGAGAGTGAGGAAGCGCTCTACTTCTACTGCTTACGCCAGGGTTTGGCGTACCTTTGCATCGTGGTGTGAGGCAGGCTCTCTTTCTCCCTTCACTGCTCCAATTTCTTCAGTGTTGGCGTTCCTGCAAGAAGGTCTGGAGAAAGGCCTGTCGCTCAGTTCCCTTAAAGTCCAGGTAGCGGCTCTGGCTTGCTTCAAGGGTCGCCTGAAGGGTGCTTCCCTGGCCTCGCAGCCAGATGTGGTGCGCTTTCTCAAGGGAGTTAATCACCTATGCCCTCCTCTGCACTCGGTGGTGCCTGCGTGGAATCTCAATCTAGTGCTAAGAGCCTTGCAGAAGCCGCCTTTTGAACCCTTGTCGAGGGCATCTCTGAAAGACCTGACGTTGAAAGCAGTCTTTTTGGTGGCTATCACTTCAGCCAGACGAGTTTCCGAGCTTCAGGCGCTATCATGTCGGGAGCCCTTCCTGCAGTTCACTGAGGCAGGCGTGTCTATTCGCACGGTGCCTTCCTTCCTGCCCAAGATTGTTTCTCGTTTCCATGTGAATCAGCAGCTCTGCCTACCCTCCTTTCGTAGGGAGGACTACCCAGAGGAGTACTCTGCTCTCAAATATCTAGATGTGAGACGAGTCATCATCGGATACTTGGAAGTGACCAATGATTTCCGGAAGTCGGATCATCTGTTTGTGCTGTTCGCAGGTCCTCGTAAGGCATCCATGCCTACAGTGGCACGATGGGTCAAGGAAACCATTGCAGCAGCTTATGTGGCCGCGGGGAAGATGCCGCCTATCCAGCTGAAGGCTCACTCCACTAGAGCACAGGCGGCCTCAATGGCAGAGGCCGGGTCCGTCTCCTTGGAAGAGATTTGTAAGGCGGCAACTTGGGCATCGGCTCATACCTTCTCCAGTCATTACCGCTTGACTGTGGCTGCTCGGGCGGAGGCCCGGTTTGGAGCTTCAGTGTTGCGGTCAGGGATTTCTATGTCCCGCCATGGGTGAGTACTGCTTCGGTACATCCCACCAGTCTATGGATTGATCAGCATGATGATATGGAAGGTAAAATTATGTGTCATACCTGATAATTTTCTTTCCATTAATCATAGCTGATCAATCCATAGCCCCTCCCAGATATCTGTACTGTTTATATTCTGGTTGCATTTCAGGTTCAAGTTTAGTCTTCAGTTCCTGTTCAGGAGGATCTTCGTGTTCAAGTTTTTTCGATTGAATTCTTCTGGAGTTGAGACGATTTTGTGTTACAGTGAGCTGCTGCATTCCTCTCCCCTCCGTTTTACGGGGCTGGATTGAGACATAAATTCTGCCGGCGCTCCCTCCCACTTCGTGCGGCAGAAGGGCAGCCTTATATCCCTCCTGCTTCGGCGGTGTTAGGGTCAGCCAGCTCCTCCCGCGGTTGCGGTTGCAGGATAAGCCAGATCCCCCCGCATCGGCGGGTGTGGTGTCCCTCCCCCGCTCCGCGGGGATGAGCTGGACGGATTCCCCTCCCCCACTTGTGTGGGGATGAGCTGGGTTGATTCCCCTCCCCCGTTTCGGCAGTGGTGAGCTGGGCAGAGTGTCCCTTTGAGGGTGTAATTCTCTAAGTGCTGAGTCCTGCGGATGGAGCTTTGATATCGACATACTGAGGAGTTTCCGGCAGCACATGACCACATATAGGGAGGCAAAAGGATTGCTCTCTATCTCCACCTGCTGGTAGATGGACACAACCCACCAGTCTATGGATTGATCAGATATGATTAATGGAAAGAAAATTATCAGGTATCATACATAATTTTACCTTGCATTGGCCACCCTCCAACTAGTTAATAAAGTTTGCTTTTTTAAATTCAAGCTATCTCTATTAGTAAACCTACAATTTTTCTTTTATCCCCAATCTTTAATTCACAAAAACACAGAGTAAAATAATGTTCACTTACCCAGAGAAATGTCCTCTTCTGTCAGAACTTACCATAAGAAAGGTTACCTTGGGCCTTTCCTCTCTATATAGTTTTGATTCTAAGGGGGCTGCTTCAAAGTTAATCAGATTACCCTAGTGACCTTAACCCTCCATTGTCCCAAGTACAAAACTTAGATTGTGAGCCCACTAGTGACAGAGAAAGTGCCTGCATATATCAGTGCTGCATACGTGTAGTAGCGCTATAAAAATAAGTAGTAATAAGGTCCTCTTGCAGTTTCTCGCAGTCTACATTTAATTTAACAACCTTGAGTAGCTGTCTTGTCATCTTCAAATTTGATCTACCTCGTTCATCACTCCCATTTCCAGATCATTTATAAATATGTTAAAAATTAACAGTCCCTGTACAGATCTTTGATGCACTCCTCCATTTAGAGAACTGGCCATGTAACCCTAATCTCTGTTTTTTATCTTTTAACCAGTTCCCTATCCATAACTGAAAATTGTCTCCTATCCCATGGCCTTTTACTTTTCTCAGGAGTCTTTTATGAAGGACTTTGCTAAAAGCTTTCTGAAAATCTAGATATACCAGATCAACTGGCTCACCTTTCAAATACACATGTATTTTACGGAACAGCAGTTAAGGCACTATATTTTAGTATATATGCATGTATGTGCTAGTATTTTAATCATTTGCACACATTATAGGTGCATATAAACACCTTATTTATAGAATTATCCCCAAGAAGTTTAGTGGCTTATTAAGTCCTTTAGTCAGATGAAGACACTCTGATCCTTATAAACTCAGCTTGTAATTGTTCAGTCTACTTTAAAGAACCAGCAGTGTAAGCGTTTGAAATTATGACAAATCACTCTTACAAAGCAGGAGAAGGCTATACAATTTTTCTAAATGTTTCCAGCTTACATAGAACATGACGGCAGATAAGGGCCAAGTGGCCCATCCAGCCTGCCCATCCTTAGCAATCACTATCTTCTCTCCCTAAGAGATCCCATGTGTCTGTCCCATGCTTTCTGAAATTCAGACACAGTCCTTGTCTCCACCACCGCCACACTATTCTACACATCCACCACCTGTGAAAAAGTATTTCCTTAGATTACTCCTGAACTTCATCCTATGCCTTCACATTGCAGAGTTTTCCTTCATTTGAAAAAGGCTCACCTCCTGCACATTAATGCCACAGACATATTTACGCGTCTCTATCATATCTCTTCTCCCGCAGAGTGTACATATTGAGGTCTATAAGTCTATCCCCATAAGCTTTATGACAGAGGCCACTGACCAGTTTTGTAGCCACCCTCTGGACCCACTCCATCCTGTTTCAGTCTTTTTGTATGTGTGGTCTCCAGAATTGCACACTGTATTCTAAAAGGGCCTTATCAGAGACTTGAATAAGTCTCTGATAAGGCCCTTTTAGAATACAGTGTGCACTATCACCTCTTATTTCCTTCTGGCCATTCCTCTCCCTATGTACCCGAGCATCCTTTGGCCTTGACCATCGCCTTTTCTAACTGTTTGGCCACCTTAAGATCATCAGATACGATCACCCCCAAGTACCACTCTTCTTTTGTACACAGAAGTACTTCACCCCCTATACTATACCGTTCCCTTGGATTTTTGTAACCCAAGTGCATGACCCTGCATTTTTTAGCATTAAATCTTAGTTGCCAGTTTCTGAACCAAGGCTCGACAAACCCCAGGCACCAGGTCGCCATGGTGACTAAAAAAGCAGACCTGGCGCCTAAGGTTTGCAGCCAGTTCCATCTGCAGAATCGGAAAGAAGTAGGGAGATAGTGGATTCCTTTCAGATTGCTCTGCTCAGACAGATGGTAATGGATCCGAGAGAAGGAGCAGTGCTGGATCTGGTGCTCACAAATGGGGAAATTGTCAGAGTAGGTGCTCACCTGGGCAGTAGTGATCATCAAATGGTTTGGTTTGATATAACGGCTAGAGCAGAGGGCAGCCACTCAAAAGTGCTGGATTTCAAACATACTGACTAACAAAATGGAGGCATACCTGAAGAAAGAGCTGAGGGGATGGGAATACATACGAGAAGTGGAAAGACAGTGGTTTAGGCTGAAAGGAGCTATTGAAATTGCTACTGACCTTTATGTTTTTTCTATTCTTTCTTTTTTTCTATTATTCAAGAAGTTGCTATATATAAAACTTTTTATTATTATTATTTTGTTATTAACCTGCAATATTGGTGAAATAATATGACCAATTTTACTCTCCATGCCAATGACACTTCTATCAAGCTACATACATCAGTTTTTTACTGCTTTTTGTTTGCTCTGGGACACAGTTATACGTAACCATGTATATTGATGCTTATTTTGTTTATATACCTTATTCCATACTAATTTCACACACTTCATCCATATGCATTCACCACAATGTTCGCATTGTAACCTTTGTTCTTACATGAAAAACAAAATATATTTATTTACATATATATTTTTTTTCTCAACAGAGAATCCTGTCTCTGGCTGTCATATATTTGCTTTGGTAGGAAATCAAACATTTACATGGGTATTTAAGATAAAATGATGCTCCCAATTGGAGTACCTCCTGCTTAATTTGCAAAAACGTTTGTCGTCGTTTTTGTGTTTCCCTCGATAGGTCTGGGAACACACGAGTTTGCAACCCATGAAAATTTTTTTCTTTCTTCTGAAAACTTTTTTTTTTCAAAATCCAGACCTTATCTGAGGGTCACACTACTGTAGCCAATAGAGTAGTAGCTGTTATTTGCTCAGTATCCGACATTTCCCACAAACCTGAAACGTCAAGTGGTTGATCATTTTGAATATTATTTCTTTGTTGATTTTCCATTCCCTTCACAGGAATATAAAAAACCTGTGAAAAGGGTGGTATATCTTTGTCTTCTATCTCTAGGACGTCTATAAAGTAATTCTTCAATATCTCGGAGAAATTAGTGGTGGTTTCGGGAAATTAATAAAACGTAAATTATTACTTCTTGAACAATTCTCCAGCATTTCTGATTTTCTCCTCAGATTAACCAAATCTTTAAGCATTATCGTTTGTAATTGTCTGCATCTGTGAGGAGTCTTTTTCTTGTTTAACCAAGTCTATTTTAATTGATTTCACTTCATTTTCTATTTCCTTTACTTTTCCATCTAATATCACTACTTCATTATTTATTTTCTTCATTTGGGGACACAAAGTTTTCCCCATTTCAGCAATCAACAGCCACAAGTTATCCAGTGTCACTTCTTTCGGTTTTTGCAAAAGTTCTGCAAATGCTATGTTCTCACTTTCTTCCTGTGAAACATGTTTCTCACCTTCCTTTGTCTCTCACACTCCTCCTGTGATTTCCCGACCGTGTGTGCTAAAAGGGAGTAAGTTGGAAATTCTCCCTGCTTCTCTGCTGTAGCTAAAGATGCTTCCCAGCCGAGTCCACCCTGTAACACTTCAGTATTCAGAGCAGCAGATGCTGCCAACGGAGAGCTACTTCCCACAGGCTGAGCAGGAGGAGCCCTTCCGTCGGGGCTTAGAGAAACTTCCAGTTCAGGGTTCACCCCATGGTCTCCAATCCTGGGCTGTACCAGCGAACCGCTCACCGACGCTACCATTGAACTCTGGGCTCGCTGCAGATATGATTCTATCAAGCCAGAGGAGATTAAAGATCTTTGCTGCTGGGAGGCAGCAGCAATTCCCCTTCTCTTCGGCATTTTGAGGAAATTAAATCGTAAGTAAGAAAAAAATGCAGGAGCACTGAAACATGTCTGTCTCAGTTGGCGGCCATCTTCAAGCAGATGACGTTTAATGTGAGCAAGTGCAAGGTGATGCATGTGGGAAACCCCCCCCCCCCCCCCCCCCCCCAAATTATAGCTACGTCATGCAAGGTTCCACGTTAGGAGTTACGGACCAAGAAAGGGATCTGGGTGTCGTCGTCGATAATACACTGAATTTTTTTGAGGGGGTAAGCAAACATGTGGACAATGGGGAGCCGGTTGATATTGTATATCTGGATTTTCAGAAGGCGTTTGACAAAGTGCCGCACGAAAGACTCCTGAAGAAATTGCAGAGTCATGGAATCGGAGGTAGGGTATTATTATGGATTAAGAACTGGTTGAAAGATAGGAAGCAGAGAGTAGGATTGCGTGGCCAGTATTCTCAGTGGAGGAGGGTAGTTAGTGGGGTCCCGCAGGGGTCTGTGCTGGGTCCGTTGCTTTTTAATGTATTTATAAATGACCTAGAGATGGGAATAACTAGTGAGGTAATTAAATTCGCCGATGACACAAAATTATTCAGGGTCGTCAAGTCGCAGGAGGAATGTGAACGATTACAGGAGGACCTTGCGAGACTGGGAGAATGGGCGTGCAAGTGGCAGATGAAGTTCAATGTTGACAAGTGCAAAGTGATGCATGTGGGTAAGAGGAACCCGAATTATAGCTACGTCTTGCAAGGTTCCGCGTTAGGAGTTACGGATCAAGAAAGGGATCTGGGTGTCGTCGTCGATGATACGCTGAAACCTTCTGCTCAGTGTGCTGCTGCGGCTAGGAAAGCGAATAGAATGTTGGGTGTTATTAAGAAGGGTATGGAGTCCAGGTGTGCGGATGTTATAATGCCGTTGTATCGCTCCATGGTGCGACCGCACCTGGAGTATTGTGTTCAGTACTGGTCTCCGTATCTCAAAAAAGATATAGTAGAATTGGAAAAGGTACAGCGAAGGGCGACGAAAATGATAGTGGGGATGGGACGACTTTCCTATGAAGAGAGGCTGAGAAGGCTAGGGCTTTTCAGCTTGGAGAAGAGACGGCTGAGGGGAGATATGATAGAAGTGTATAAAATAATGAGTGGAATGGATCGGGTGGATGTGAAGCGACTGTTCACGCTATCCAAAAATACTAGGACTAGAGGGCATGAGTTGAAGCTACAGTGTGGTAAATTTAAAACGAATCGGAGAAAATTTTTCTTCACCCAACGTGTAATTAGACTCTGGAATTCATTGCCGGAGAACGTGGTACGGGCGGTTAGCTTGACGGAGTTTAAAAAGGGGTTAGATAGATTCCTAAAGGACAAGTCCATAGACCGCTATTAAATGGACTGGAAAAATTCCTCATTTTTAGGTATAACTTGTCTGGAATGTTTTTACGTTTGGGGAGCGTGCCAGGTGCCCTTGACCTGGATTGGCCACTGTCGGTGACAGGATGCTGGGCTAGATGGACCTTTGGTCTTTCCCAGTATGGCACTACTTATGTACTTATGTACCTTCTGCTCAGTGTGCTGCTGCGGCTAGGAAAGTGAATAGAATGTTGGGTATTATTAGGAAAGGTATGGGAAACAGGTGTGAGGATGTTATAATGCCATTGTATCACTCCATGGTGCGACCGCACCTTGAGTATTGTGTTCAATTCTGGTCGCCGCATCTCAAGAAAGATATAGTAGAATTGGAAAAGGTGCAGCGAAGGGCGACTAAAATGATAGCGGTGATGGGACGACTTCCCTATGAAGAAAGACTAAGGAGGCTAGGGCTTTTCAGCTTGGAGAAGAGACGGCTGAGGGGAGACATGATAGAGGTGTATAAAATAATGAGTGGAGTGGAACGGTATATAAAATAATGAGTGGAGTGGAGCAGGTGGATGTGAAGCGTCTGTTCACGGTTTCCAAAAATACTAGGACTAGGGGGCATGCAATGAAACTATAGTGTAGTAAATTTAAAACAAATCGGAGAAAATATTTCTTCACCCAACGCATAATTAAACTCTGGAATTCGTTGCTGGAGAACGTGGTGAAGGCAGTTAGCTTAGCAGAGTTTAAAAGGGGGTTAGACGGTTTCCTAAAGGACAAGTCCATAAACCACTACTAAATGGACTTGGGAAAAATCTACAATTCCAGGAATAACGAATAGAATGTTTGTACGTTTGGGAAGCTTGCCAGGTGTCCTTGGCCCTGGATTGGCCGCTGTCGTGGACAGGATGCTGGCTCGATGGACCCTTGGTCTTTTCCCAGTGTGGCATTATTTATGTACTTATGTTATTAAAGAATATCTGTACTGCTTTTTAATATTCATGATTACTATACATGACATCATACAATACAGTGGTGGAAATAAGTATTTGATCCCTTGCTGATTTTGTAAGTTTGCCCACTGACAAAGACATGAGCAGCCCATAATTGAAGGGTAGGTTATTGGTAACAGTGAGAGATAGCACATCACAAATTAAATCCGGAAAATCACATTGTGGAAAGTATATGAATTTATTTGCATTCTGCAGAGGGAAATAAGTATTTGATCCCCCACCAACCAGTAAGAGATCTGGCCCCTACAGACCAGGTAGATGCTCCAAATCAACTCGTTACCTGCATGACAGACAGCTGTCGGCAATGGTCACCTGTATGAAAGACACCTGTCCACAGACTCAGTGAATCAGTCAGACTCTAACCTCTACAAAATGGCCAAGAGCAAGGAGCTGTCTAAGGATGTCAGGGACAAGATCATACACCTGCACAAGGCTGGAATGGGCTACAAAACCATCAGTAAGACGCTGGGCGAGAAGGAGACAACTGTTGGTGCCATAGTAAGAAAATGGAAGAAGTACAAAATGACTGTCAATCGACAAAGATCTGGGGCTCCACGCAAAATCTCACCTCGTGGGGTATCCTTGATCATGAGGAAGGTTAGAAATCAGCCTACAACTACAAGGGGGGAACTTGTCAATGATCTCAAGGCAGCTGGGACCACTGTCACCACGAAAACCATTGGTAACACATTACGACATAACGGATTGCAATCCTGCAGTGCCCGCAAGGTCCCCCTGCTCCGGAAGGCACATGTGACGGCCCGTCTGAAGTTTGCCAGTGAACACCTGGATGATGCCGAGAGTGATTGGGAGAAGGTGCTGTGGTCAGATGAGACAAAAATTGAGCTCTTTGGCATGAACTCAACTCGCCGTGTTTGGAGGAAGAGAAATGCTGCCTATGACCCAAAGAACACCGTCCCCACTGTCAAGCATGGAGGTGGAAATGTTATGTTTTGGGGGTGTTTCTCTGCTAAGGGCACAGGACTACTTCACCGCATCAATGGGAGAATGGATGGGGCCATGTACCGTACAATTCTGAGTGACAACCTCCTTCCCTCCGCCAGGGCCTTAAAAATGGGTCGTGGCTGGGTCTTCCAGCACGACAATGACCCAAAACATACAGCCAAGGCAACAAAGGAGTGGCTCAGGAAGAAGCACATTAGGGTCATGGAGTGGCCTAGCCAGTCACCAGACCTTAATCCCATTGAAAACTTATGGAGGGAGCTGAAGCTGCGAGTTGCCAAGCGACAGCCCAGAACTCTTAATGATTTAGAGATGATCTGCAAAGAGGAGTGGACCAAAATTCCTCCTGACATGTGTGCAAACCTCATCATCAACTACAGAAGACGTCTGACCGCTGTGCTTGCCAACAAGGGTTTTGCCACCAAGTATTAGGTCTTGTTTGCCAGAGGGATTAAATACTTATTTCCCTCTGCAGAATGCAAATAAATTCATATACTTTCCACAATGTGATTTTCCGGATTTAATTTGTGATGTGCTATCTCTCACTGTTACCAATAACCTACCCTTCAATTATGGGCTGCTCATGTCTTTGTCAGTGGGCAAACTTACAAAATCAGCAAGGGATCAAATACTTATTTCCACCACTGTATATCTCTCATGCCTTTTATGTTATTTTTTCTTTGCAACACCATTTTACAGTGTCTAAATACCATGTGTTTTTAAGTGTATTTTAAATCTTATGATCTTGTTTTTGAATCTTTGATATGTTTTATAAAATGTTTTTTTACATATTTACTATTGATTGCCTTTCGTTTGCTTCATATGTCTATTATTGATTGCCTTTTGCATTATTCATGTTTTTATTCTTAAGATTGCTTTGTATTTGTATTATTCATGTTTCAATTTTTATGATCTTGATATATATTTTTTATATATTAATTATTGATCGCCCTTAGTTTGATTGCTTTTTCTTTGTATTATTCATGTTTTATATTTGTTTTTATAGACTCCTGAAGAAGGCGCTACGGCGCTGAAACACGGCTTTGTTGAGTCAAGTTGTTGTAATAAACCTTACTTTTTACTTACAATCATACGTCTTCTCCAGTATTTGGAAAGAGCCAATCTTACCCACCCCTCCTATGTTTTCAATTAATATTTAATGCAAAAAAGTGCAACGTGATGCATTTGGGGAGTAGAAACCCAAGGGAGCTGTATGTCCTAGGAGGTGGGAGGCTGATATGCACAGATGGGGAGAGAGACCTTGGTAATGGTGTCCGAGGACCTTAAAGCGAAAAAACAGTGTGACAGAGCGGTTGCCGTAGCCAGAAGGATGCTAGGTTGATCAAGAGAGGAGTAACCAGCAGAAGAAAGGAAGTGTTGATGCCCCTGTACAAGTTGCTGGTGAGGTCCCCACCTGGAGTATTATGTTCAGTTTTTGAGGGTGTATCTTCCTAAGGATATAAAAAGACTAGAAACGGTCCAGAGGAAGGTGATAAAAATGATATGGGGCCTGTGCCATCAAACATATGAGAAGAGGCTGGAAGACCTGAATATGTATAGCCTAGAGGAAAGAAGGGACAGGGGAGCTATGATACAGAAACTTAAATAATTGAAAGGTATTAATATAGAAACAAATCTCTTCCAGAGAAGGGGAAATTACAAGACTAGAGGACACGAGCTGAGGATGCGGGGTGGTAGATTTATGTCAGGAAATTCTTTTTCATGGAGAGGGTGGTTGCCTGGAATGTCCTACCGAGGGAGGTGGTAGAGACAGAGGATCCCTATTTAGAAAATGGTAGAAAACAAAAATAAATAATTTTTTTTAAAAACCTTAAATGGCTGCAGGGGTTGGATGTGTGAGTAACTCTTGGATGGCAACTCTGGCTGTGAAAAACTAAGGCCAGTGGGAGGCAGACTTTGTAGGTCTGTGTCTGTGTATGGCGATCCAGTTTAGCATAGGCTGGAAAGGGCTTCAATGGCAACTTCTGTAGCTGGAACCAAGGACAGTGCTGGACAGACTTTTAAGGTCTGGGTCTCGCAAATGACAATACGGTTTGGATAGGCTGGAGTGAGCTTTGACGGCAACTCTAGCAGGTGGAACATAAGGACAGATCTGGGTGGACTTCTATTGTCTATGTCCCAGAAATGCCAAAGAGAGACTCATGATAAAGTATATAGTATCACATTCATTGTTGATTTAATTATGAATTGATAATGGGTGTGACTGTTGGTCAGACTGGATGGACCGTTCAGGTATTTATCTGCAGTCACCCAACACGTAATTAAACTCTGGCATTCGTTCCCGGAGAACGTAGTGAAGGCGGTTAGCTTGACAGAGTTTAAAAAGGGGTTGGACGGTTTCCTAAAGGACAAGTCCGTAGACCGCTACTAAATGGACTTGGGAAAAATCCACAATTTCGGGCTGACCCCGAGGGACCTTTGAAAGTTTCCAGGGCTATGGGGCAATTATACCCTCTGCGTGAGGAGCATTTGGCTCGCTTTGCAATGCCTAAAGTAGATGCCCTAGTCACTGCGGTGACAAAGAGAACTACCCTCCCTCCCTGTGGAAGGAGGAGTTGCCCTGAAGGATATACAAGACCGTAGGCTGGAAGCAGCACTTAAACGGTCCTTTGAAATTGCAGGTTTTACTGTTTGGGCGTCTGCATGCAGTTGTTATGCTGCTAGAGCCTGCCTGGCGTGGTTGCAACAGGCAGTGGAACAGTCCGGAGATGGAGCAGAGCCCTTCTCGGATGTGGCTCCGCAGCTGAAGTCGGCCTTGTCCTTTTTGGCTGATGCCCTTTATGATATTGTCAGAGCTTCGGCAAAACAAATGGCAGTAGCAGTGGCGGCTCGCCGTCTTATTTGGCTACGACATTGGGCAGCGGACATGGCCTCTAAACAAAGGTTGGTGAAGTTGCCCTTTCAAGACCTTCTCCTATTTGGTGAGGAGTTGGGAAAAAAAATTGTTAAAGGCCTGGGAGATCCTAAACCCCAGCGCTTGCCCGAAGATAGGCCGAGGCCTTCCTCCAAGGGCCAGGCGGTCCACTCCTCTTATAGACCTCGCTTCCGTGAAGCTAGAAGGTACCGCCCGGGGCATTCTGCTGGGTTCACTTCTCGTGTCCGTTTTTCAGCAGAGGAAATCCTTTCGCTCGGACAAGCGTTCCGCAGCCACTGGCTCTAGGCCTGGAGTTCAGGGGCGACCCTCTCAATGATGGTGCGCCAGCCACCTCGCTTCCTGTCTTCAGAGGACGTCTTTCTCTCTTTGCCAAGGAGTGGGCCAATATTTCCTCAGATCAGTGGGTTCTGGACCTGATCAGAGATGGCTACAGAATAGAATTCAACGCCCCAGTAAGAGACGTGTTTGTGGAGTCCCGATGCGGTTCTGCCGCCAAACTGGTGGCGGTAGAGGAGACTTTGCAAGGTCTGATTCAGTTAGGGGCCGTGTCCTCGGTATCTCCCGCCGAACACGGCTACGGCCGATACTCCATCTACTTTGTGGTGCCGCGAAAAGGTGGGGCTTTTCGTCCTTTTCTGGACTTAAAAGAATTAAACAAGTCCCTGAGAGTGCGGCATTTTCACATGGAAACCCTGCGCTCCTTCATTGCTGCGGTACAGCCAGGAGAGTTTCTCACGTCTCTAGACCTGAAAGAAGCTTACTTGCACATACCAATTTGGCCCCCGCACTAGAAGTTTCTGAGGTTTGCGGTGTTGGGAAATCATTTCCAGTTCCGGGCCTTGCCTTTTGGCCTCGCCACAACTCCCCGAACCTTTTCGAAGGTAATGGTGGTAGTAGCTGCTTTGCTCAGACGAGAAGGTATCAGGGTTCACCCGTACCTAGACGACTGGCTCATCAGAGCAGACTCTGTAACAGAGAGCTATCAAGCTACAGCCAGAGTGGTCTCAGTACTTCAATGTCTAGGCTGGGTCATCAATATGGCCAAAAGTCACCTGACCTCCTCACAATCTCTAGAATATTTGGGGGCCAGGTTCGACACAGACTCGGGCTATGTATACCTACCCGAGCTATGGCAGTGCAAGCTTCAGGATCAGGTCCGTCTGCTCCTGAGGATGCCCCGCCCGCGAGCTTGGGACATTGTCCAGCTGCTGGGATCAATGACAGCCACATTGGAAGTGGTGCCCTGGGCGAGAGCGCACCTGAGACCTCTACAGTATTCCCTACTTCAAAGATGGTCTCCAGTTTCTCAGGATTATCAATGCAGACTTTCTTGGCTCCCTGCGGCCCGACTCAGCATGGAGTGGTGGCTCTCAGACAGCATGCTGCAGCGAGGAATGCCGCTGGCGCTCCCCGATTGGTGTCTAGTAGTGACAGATGCCAGCCTGAAGGGCTGGGGCGCACATTGCAAGGGGAAGCATGCCCAGGGTCTATGACACCCGAGGAGTCGGAGTGGTCCATCAACCGCCTGGAGTTGAAAGCGGTGTTTCAGGCGCTTCTGGCCTTTCAAGTGACCCTGGAAGGATTGGCTGTCCGAGTGATGTCGGACAACACGACAGCAGTGGCCTACATAAATCAACAAGGCGGCACTCAGTGCAGAGCTCTAGCCGCACAGGCCAAACAAATTTGCCACTGGGCCGAGCTGCATCTACAGTCCCTGTCAGCAGCTCACATTGCAGGTCAGAGCAATGTGCAAGCCGACTATCTAAGCAGGCATCAGATCGATCCAGCGGAGTGGGAACTAGCAGACGATGTATTCCTGCAGTTATGTGCCAAATGGGGCAAGCCAGTGATGGATCTTATGGCGACCAGTTCCAATGCCAAAGTCCCGTACTTCTTCAGCAGACGGAGGGATCCTCGCTCGGCAGCGTTGGATGCCTTGGCTCAACCCAGGCCCCTGTGCTTGCTGTATGTCTTCCCTCCGTGGCCCTTGATAGGGCGAGTGCTCCTGCGGATTCGGCTGCATCCAGGAGAAGTGGTGCTCATCGCCCCGGATTGGCCCAGGAGGCCTTGGTATGCGGACCTCCGACAGATGCTGTTGGGGGCTCCCTTTCCGTTACCTCTGGTTCCGCACCTGTTGTCACAGGGTCCGGTGGCCATGGAGGACGCCTGCCGCTTTGGTCTTATGGCATGGTGATTGAGAGGGCGCAATTGAGAGATAAAGGCTACTCAAATAAGGTAATTTCCACTCTCCTGCAGGCCCGTAAGCACTCCACTTCCGTGGCTTATGCCAGGATTTGGCGCCAGTTTGAAGTCTGGTGTGTTTCAAGAGCGTTTTCTCCGTTGCGGACTCCTGTCTCGTCGATTCTGGACTTTTTGCAGGATGGTGTACACAAAGGCTTGGCCTATAATTCCCTGCGGGTGCAAGTGGCATCATTGGCCTCCCTGCGTGGCAAGGTTGAAGGCGTGTCCTTAGCTGCTCATCCAGATGTGGCGCGGTTTCTTAGAGGGGTGCTTCGGCTCCGTCCTCCCGTGCGGGCACCTTGTCCAGCTTGGAACCAGGGGTTAGTATTGAAGGCCCTTCAGGGGGCTTCCTTTGAACCGCTTCGGCGTGCTTCAGAGAAAGATTTGACACTGAAGGCTGTCTTTTTAGTGGCCATTATCTCGGCGAGACGGGTGTCAGAGCTCCAGGCGCTGTCCTGTAGAGACCCTTTTCTGCAATTCTCAGAGTCAGGGGTCACGGTTCGGACCGTGCTTTCCTTCATGCCTAAGGTGGTTTCAGTGTTTCACCTAAACCAACCTGTTTTTCTTCCCTCCTTTGTTGAGGAGGAGTTTCCAGATTCATTTGGGCAGTTGCACCTTTTGGATGTGCGCAGGTCTCTGTTGCAGTATCTGCGAATTACAAATTCTTTCAGGACCTCTGATCATCTTTTTGTGCTGTTTGCAGGTCCTCGCAGAGGGTCTTCAGCGTCTAAAGCCACTATTGCCCGTTGGCTCAAAGAAGCTATCTTTTCAGCATATCTGCTGTCGGGCCGGGCTCCGCCTGAAGCCTTTAAGGCACATTCCACAAGAGCGATTTCCTCTTCCTGGGCAGAAACTGGAGCAGTATCTCTTCATGAGATTTGCAGTGCTGCAACATGGGCTTCTAAGCTCTCTTTTGCCCGACATTACAGGCTGGATGTGGCTGCCAGGAGGGATGCGCGTTTTGGAGCACAGGTGCTAGCGCGTGGTGTGGCTTGTTCCCACCCTATTTAGGGATTGCTTTGTTACATCCCATACGTAATGGCTTCATCTGCTTGATGACAAGGAAGGGAAAATTAGGTTCTTACCATGGTAATTTTCTTTCCTTTAGTCATAGCAGATGAAGCCATGAGCCCTCCCTGTATGATTGTCTGTATTGCAGTGATTCTGATTTTGGGTGCTGTTCTTGTTTCCTGAAGTTGTATTCCTTCCTTGGAGAGTCGGAAAACAGTCTTCAGGATTCTTGTTACAGTTATAGGAGGATGAGTTCATTCCCTCCAGTTCATGGTTTGGGAGGATGAGTTTATTCCCTCCAGGAGGATGCAAGTATTCCCTCCGTTTATACAAAGTGGAGGACGAGTTTATTCCCTCCAGGAGGATGAGTTCATTCCCTCCTTTTTTTGAGTTCATGCCCTTGTTAAGGGGCCATCGTTCGCTATGAGGAAAGTTCATGTTATTCCCATTGCGGTTTGCCATACTGCTTTGGAAGCTTCAAATACTGAAGAGGCAGTGGAGCTAGCTGGCCATGAGGCACTGTGAAAAGTTGAGTGCTTTCTATCTCCCCTTGCTGGTTGATGGACACAACCCATACGTAATGGCTTCATCTGCTATGACTAAAGGAAAGAAAATTACCATGGTAAGAACTTAATTTTCCCTTGTAATGTGCATGCAAGACAATGCACAGCTGTTTCTGACCCCAATCACAAGCAGTCCTTACCTTTACCGTGGAAATTTTAACGGGAGGTTTGAAGCTGTCGTTCTTCATTGTCGCAAGTAGGAGAAGGGGAGAAACAAGGCAGGGAAGATTTATTTATTTTATTTATTTATTACATTTTTATCCCACATTTTCCCACCTATTTGCAGGCTCAATGTGGCTTACATAGTACCATAAAGGCATTCACCAATTCCAGTATCAATAAATACAAAGTGATGTTGTGGTAGAATAAAGTTCATGTGTAACAGACACATTAGGGAATCGTAGGGAGGAAGCACAAAAAGTACACCGGCTTACACGCAACTTCTTTGCATGTATGAAAGCCGTGTCGTGCTTCTTTTTCAAATGACATTTTACTGGCAAGAAATTGGGGGGGGGGGGGGGGGGGGGGGGGGGTCAGTACCGAAATGTAAAGCATAAAAGTAATGGTGACTTACCAAAAATGCAAGGAAGACTAGGGTCCATCAAACAGCGTCTGAGGGAAACAGCATCCCCCATGCTAGAAGCACAATAGAGAAGGGCTAAACCAATTGGACAGTGTCAGCCTGAGATGTCCCACCAACTCACTACCGGAGGGAGACACCAGGAAGTTTGGATCCAATCAGTTCTTCACAGCTCTAGAGTGATGTCATCAGGGAAGCCCTGCAGGGAGGAGGAGTTGGGACAGCAGCTAGCCAATGAGAGTCCATCTACTACTACTTGACATTTCTATAGCGCTACTAGGTTTACGCAGCGCTGTACAGTTTAACAAAAAGGACAGTCCCTGCTCAAAGGAGCTTACAATCTACCTGCTCAAAGGAGCTTACAATCTAAAGGAAGAAATGACAAGTTGGGGCAGTCTAGATTTCTTGAATAGTGGTTAGGTGCCAAAGGCGACATTGAAGAGATGGGCTTTGAGCAAGGATTTGAAGATGGGCAGGGAGGGGGCCTGGTGTATGGGCTCAGGGAGTTTATTCCAGGCATGGGGTGAGGCGAGGCAGAAAGGGCGGAGCCTGGAGTTGGCGGTGGTGGAGAAGGGTACTGAAAGGAGGGATTTGTCTTGAGAGTGGAGGTTATGGGTAGGAACGTAAGGGGAGATGAGGGTAGAGAGGTAAGGAGGGGCAGCAGATCGAGTGCATTTGTAGGTTAGAAGGAGAAGCTTGAACTGTATGCGGTACCTGATCGGAAGCCAGTGAAGTGATTTGAGGAGAGGGGTGATGTGGGTATAACGGTCCAGGCGGAAGATAAGACGTGCAGCAGAGTTCTGAACGGACTGAAGGGGGGATAGGTGGCAAAGTGGGAGGCCAGTGAGGAGTAGGTTGCAGTAGTCAAGGCGAGAGGTAATGAGAGAGTGGATGAGAGTTCGGGTGGTGTGCTCAGAGAGGAAAGGGCGAATTTTGCTAATGTTGTAGAGGAAGAAGCGACAGGTCTTGGCTGTCTGCTGGATATGCGCAGAGAAGGAGAGGGAGGAGTCGAAGATGACTCCAAGGTTGCGGGCAGATGAGACAGGGACGATGAGGGTGTTGTCAACTGAGATAGAGAGTGGAGGGAGAGGAGAAGTGGGTTTGGGTGGGAAGACAATAAGCTCAGTCTTGGCCATGTTCAGCTTCAGGTGGCGGTTGGACATCCAGGCAGCAGTGTCGGACAAGCAGGACGAAACTTTGGCCTGGGTTTCCGCAGTGATGTCTGGTGTGGAGAGGTAAAGCTGGGTGTCGTCAGCATAAAGATGATACTGGAAACCATGAGATGAGATCAGCGAGCCCAAGGAAGAGGTGTAGATTGAAAAAAGAAGGGGTCCAAGGACAGATCCTTGAGGAACTCCAACAGAGAGCGGGATGGAGGTGGAGGAAGAGCCATGAGAGTGTACTCTGAAGATACGGTGGGAGAGATAAGAGGAAAACCAAGAGAGGACAGAGCCCTGGAACCCAAATGAGGACAGTGTGGCAAGAAGTAAATTGTGATTGACAGTGTCAAAAGCGGCAGATAGGTCAAGGAGGATAAGGATGGAGTAGTGACCTTTGGATTTGGCAAGGAACGGGTCATTGCAGACTTTAGATAGTGTCGTTTCAGTCGAGTATAGGGAGCGGAAGCCGGATTGAAGCGGATCGAGGATGGCATGAGAGGAGAGAAAATCAAGGCAATGGCTGTGTTCAAGTATCTTGGAGAGAAAGGGTAGGAGGGAAATGGGACGGTAGTTGGAGGGACAGGTAGGGTCAAGTGATGGTTTTTTGAGCAGAGGTGTGACTACAGCATGCTTGAAGGTGTCAGGGACAGTTGCAGTGGAGAGAGAGAGGTTGAGGATATGACAGATGGAGGGGGTGACAGTAGGAGAGATGGTGTTAAGTAAGTTGGTGGGGATGGGGTCTGAGGAACAGGTGGTGCATTTCGAGGAGGAAAGAAGATGGACGGTTTCCTCTTCGGTGATATCAGAAAAAGAGGAGAAGGAGGCCTGGGTTGGTTGGTTGAGGGAGCGGGCTATAGGGTGAAGAGGAGGAGATGGTTTGGTGGTGAATTTGAGGTTGATCTTCTGCACCTTGTCGCGGAAGTGGTCAGCCAGTGATTGAGGAGAGAGTGAGGGGGGGTGGGAGCGGAGGGGACTTTGAGGAGGGAGTTAAGGGTGGCGAAGAGACGACGAGGATTAGAGCTGAGGGAATTAGTCAATTGGGTGTAGTAGTCCTGTTTGGCGAGGAATAGGGAGGACTGGAAGGAGGATAGCATGAATTTGTAGAGAATGAAATCAGTGTGGGTGCGAGATTTCCTCCAGAGGCGTTCAGCCGATCGGGCGCAAGAGCGAAGGTATCGGGTGCAAGGGGTCAGCCAGGCCTGGGGATTAGTACACCTTGTGGGACGGGAGATGGATGGTGCAAGGACGTCCAGTGCAGAGTAGAGAGTGGCATTGTAAGTGGAGACAGCCTTGTCAACAGACTCGGAGGACAAGACGGAAGGGAGGAGATCAGAGATACTAGAGGATAAAGTGGGAGCGTCGACAGCCTGGAGATTCCTGGAAGTAGTGGTTATTGTAGGGCGGGAGTCTCTTCAGGGAGATGGGTGTTCTAGGATGTCAGCTGGTCAATAGAAGGAAGCAGCAGGAATAGCAGGGGGTGGAACCAAGCCTTGATGCTGATTCCTCACAGAAAATGAGAGCTGAGAGCAGCAGAGAGGCTTTTCCCACTTTTTCCCAGCAGCGGGGGGGGGGGGGGGGGGGGGCAGGGAGCCCCAACACAGGTCTGCTCATCCGAAAACAAAAGCGCTTTTAAGCTTGCAAAAAAAAAAAAAAGTGCATCTACTGCTTTCATACACGCAGCTTGTCTGCGTGTATGAGAGCCATCTGTAGCATTTGCAGAGCAGCCACTCATAGCAATTGACCTGCGCATGCTCAGCTCACTGATTGGCTTCCCCTATATCGCATGCCAGTGAGCTGGGTCGCAAAAGCTTCAAGTAGCTTATTTGCATGCATTCTCTTTACAAATCCCTCTGTGTTTCCGAATCGGTAAATTTTTACCGATTTGGAAATACAGTCGGATTCTTAACGGGACCTTTGTGCATCTGGCCCTTAGTAATGTTGTAGGTGACAGTAAATGAAGACCAACATGGCCCATCCAGTCATTTCCGGTAAGGTTGTAACTGTTTTGTGCAAGCTTACTGCTCTGCTTCTTGGACATGCAGTAGTCATTCTGCTCCTCTTGTGAGTAGAAGCATCACTCTGTGTAGATTATCTCAGTGTTTTGTTCCATGCTTGTGCCATTAAGAGCTATTACTTAAAACGGTAAGCTGTCTGATATTATTTTCAAACATGTTTTGAATGATCCTTCTTGGATTATACTTGCCATTGCTGAGAGTACTAATTTGACCCCTGAGGCAGGCACAGTGGGTGCTGAAACATGGCCCGTGTCGGGTCTATTGAATTAAAGGACTGTCCATTATTCCACTCTTGAGGGCTCATTTGTGCTTTTTTTGCTGTTTTGATTGTGTACTTTTGGACCCTCTTTTTTGCTGCTACTTCTATATTATGACATTACTTTTTTAAATTCCATTATCTTATTTTCATCTCTGCAGTTTGTTATGGCAGTTAGGGAGGGCAGAGAATACAAGAATAATGTGCATACAGAGAGAGTCTAATGAAACAAAACTATGGAGCAGATTGCTATTGAATTCTAAAATACATTTTATACTCTTCCAGATAAAACAGAGAGAAAATGATGCAGGTATCCACAGCCAGCTGAAAGTGAAGAGAACAACTGTCTGCCTTAGATATGGCATTGCTGCATTATGGTATGAGCTAAACTGTAAAAATATTCATAAATACTAAGGAATCTAAAAGCTAAACATCCAAGCTTGAATCGAACATGAAATTTTACTCAAGGCATCACATTATCATTCTTAAAACATAGCTTAGTAGCTGAATTTTAATATTTTTAAGCACGTCAACAAGCACTTAAAGAGCCCCTGAAAAAGGGAATTACAGTAGCAGGTTTGGGGTAAGACTACATGATAGTGTTAAAGTGGTAAAATTATTCTATATAAACATAAGCTCAAATCCATAACCTCTAGGGTAGCATTTTCTGAAGTGCTTACCCGTTTCACGCGCAGGGCCCAAGAAACAGGCAGAGCTCCGGAGTCTCAGTGTGTGGATGAGAGGATGGTCTGGGGAGGAGGGTTTTAGATTTGTTAGGAACTGGGCAACATTCTGGGGAAGGGGGAGCCTATTCTGAAAGGATGGGCTCCACCTTAACCAGGCTGCTGGCATCGGCATTTAAAAAGGAAATAGAGCAGCTTTTAAACTAGAAACTGGGGGAAGGCCGACAGCCTCTCAAAAGCGCATGGTTCGAGATAAGGTATCTTTTTTTTTTTTTTTTTTTTACATTTGTACCCCGCGCTTTCCCACTCATGGCAGGCTCAATGCGGCTTACATGGGGCAATGGAGGGTTAAGTGACTTGCCCAGAGTCACAAGGAGCTGCCTGTGACTGAAGTGGGAATCAAACTCAGTTCCCCAGGACCAAAGTCCACCACCCTAACCACTAGGCCACTCTTTCAAAGATATCACCAAAACAGGGAAGATAGGGTATCCCGATAGGTTGCAAAAGAGACCGTAGTAGATCAGGTGGAATACTTTGCGGAGTCCTGGGGACGTAGAGCCAGAGGAGTTCTCTGATAGCCGAGATTGGGTGGCATAGCCGGTGGTGGGAGGCGGGGCTGGTGGTTGGGAGGCGGGGATAGTGCTGGGCAGACTTGTACGGTCTATGCCCTGAAGAGGACAGGTACAAATCAAAGTAGGGTATACACAAAGAGTAGCACATATGAGTTTATCTTGTTGGGCAGACTGGATGGACCGTGCAGGTCTTTTTCTGCCGTCATCTACTATGTTACTATGTTAAACATGATTTAAGTTGTTTTAATTAATATAAAGATGCAGACCAAAATAAGTTATATAAATGTACTCTTCTGTTTATGGTTATGTGTTGCTTCTTCATAGTTTTATTTCTATTAGCTAAGAAATCACTTGACTCCCATCCATTAAGATAACATATAGATAATGGGCAGAATACTATGCTGTTGTATTTTAAAATCACTCTTAATTGTTGCTTGTGCTGTTTTAATTTCAGCTCTAGTAAAAGAAGACAGCTCTATGAAAAAAGCTCACAGTCTAACGTTATGATGGATACAGAAGCTCTTTTACCAAGTTCAGAACAAGACATCAAAGATCAAATTGTAAATGTTAGCTCAGGGAAGTATTATATCTGTGGCTATTGTGCTGCTTTCACCAATATATCCATTACCTTTCCTATCCAAAAAGCACTATTTCGCCAACAACTTTATGGTGTGAGAACCAGAGATGCCATTCATCAACTGCAGAGAGATGGAATTCGAAACTTGTACCGTGGTATTCTTCCTCCATTAATGCAAAAGACCACAACACTGGCCTTGATGTTTGGCTTGTACGAAGATTTCTCAAGCCTTCTCCTTAGGCACACAAGTGCTCCTGAGCTTATGACTCGCAGTGTGGCAGCTGTGCTGGCAGGGACCACAGAAGCTCTGCTAACACCTTTTGAGCGGGTTCAGACTTTGCTACAGGACTACAAACACCATGACAAATTTACAAACACTTTCCAAGCTTTTAAGGTACTGAGAAGCTATGGATTCAGAGAATACTATAGGGGCTTGGTACCAATTTTGTTCCGAAATGGACCCAGTAATGCTCTCTTCTTTGGTCTACGAGGACCCATCAAACAGTGTCTTCCTGAAGCCAAAACGCATAGTGCTAATTTAGTCAATGATTTTATCTGCGGGGGGCTGTTGGGTGCCATGTTAAGTTTCCTTTTTTACCCAGTGAATGTGGTGAAAGCTCGTATGCAGTCCCAGATCGGTGGGGACTTTCAGTCTTTCGGGAGAGTGCTTATGACTATCTGGATTGAACGTGATAGAAAACTGACACATCTTTTTAGAGGTGCTCATCTCAATTACCATCGCTCCATTCTCTCTTGGGGCATCATCAATGCAATGTATGAGCTCCTGTTAAAATTGTTATGAAAGAGGTTGAGATTGAGCTGATCATTTGCTAGGCACAAGGACTAGAGAACATCACTTATTTCCTTGCATACTGACCAGTAAAGAAGTGATTTTCCTGGTGTCTGTTTAGCTGCAAAACTTGTCAATTTTACCAATTCTCTGTAAATACGGTGAGAAATTTTTAAATCTAGAAGAACCTTTTAATTGAAGCATGTTTTGTTTTGCTGTAGTAATGCAACATTTTTGAGCAGCTGATACTGCAGATATTTAGATAAGAAGGTCTGAAGTACTGTATCTGGCTGTACTTTGCACTAGTCAGGCTTATTCTTGGGATTCCAAGCTATGCACTATCTGACTAGGTTTGGTGTGGTCTGATAACTCCAAGTTAATTTAAGTAAAGTAAAGAAAAAAAACAAATTTAGCTGTTGTCTCCTAGAACAGCAGAAGAATTTTTTTAAATGGTTTCATTTATACAGATTTGGTAGGAGTTGAAGAAGTACACATTTAATTATTGAAGTTAAATAGACAACAGTGTAAAGCACATTACCAAAATTGATTTTATCAAATAAGGCCATTTTCTGATTCCTGTTTCACTATAATTGAGAAATTTGTTCATAGGTCAGAAAGAAGCTGTCATTAATTGCTGATATGTCAAAACTACTTTTCTATCTTCCTAATTTGGATTGGTGATAGTAGTCGTATCAGAGAAGAAAATGTCTATTTTTTTGAATCATTTTTTGAGCTCTTTTTAATGTGTAATTCCATTTCAGGGATATAGAATTTGGAAAAGTTTGATCTAAGGTTTATAATGTTCTTTGAATTCTCTGTGCAGTGTTAAGTAATAACAGTGGTTTTTCACTTTGACATAATTAGTGCACCTTTAATTGCTAATCTTCCTATCCTATATAATAAAAAGCACCTCCAACATTCTAAAGCTGACTCTATGAAAGTGAAGCCTTGAAGCATTCGTGCTCCTGCTGTATCCATCTCCTGAAATGACATCACGTACTTCCGTGTTCGTAAAGACCAATCACTAGAAGGGAACGCTGCAGAGTTGCCAGGCCACGGAACGCGACGTCACACGCATGAGAGTGTCGTCATCCCTCCCTTCCTCCCAGTTCCAGGCCCCCTCCCTCCAAATTTTAAAAGTCATCTTCACTTACCAAGTCAGGTTTACGGCGGCCGACAGCAGTGGTGAAAGGCGTGCAGGCTCGCCCCTTCCTTATCTCTCAGCTCTGGCCCCGCCCTTGCAGAAACAGGAAATGAGGGCGGGACCAGAGCTGAGAGAGAGAGAAGGGCCGAGCCTGCACGCCTTTTACCGCTGCTGACAGCCGCCATAACCCCGACTTCGTAAGTGAAGATGACTTCTAAAATTCTTAGGGAGAGGTGCTGGAACTGGGAGGAAGGGAGGGACGATGACCCTGGAACTGGGAGGGAGGGGGGGGAACCTGAAACTCGGTCCCCTGGAACTCAGAGGGAGAGAGGGGACGACCCTGGAACTCGCCCCTGGAACTCGGAGGGAGGGGGGACGATCCTGGAACTCGGAGAGAGGGAGGGGGGCCCATGGCACACACTCTTATTCTCACACACACAGTCTCTCTTCACAGACACACTTGCACCCAGTCTCACTCTCTCTCTGTCACACACACACACTTGCACATTCACTCTCTCTCTCTCTCACACACACTCTCTCAAACATTCACACTCCGAGGAAAACCTTGCTAGCGCCCGTTTCATTTGTGCCAGAAACAGGCCTTTTTTACTAGTAGTTCTATAAAGGGAAAAAAAAAATCTTATTGTTGATGTTGAGCCCTGCATAATTGGGTCCACTTCTGAGGTAGTCTGTGAATATTAGTCTACCAAATATCCAGGATTGGCTTGTACTGATAACCAAGAAGCTAGTAAAATGTCAAAATATGCTAGGGAATCAAAATGTTGGTGACCAATGTCATATGACATGCAGTCCACAGATAGTAAATAAGTGTCTTGAAAGTTCTATTTGGTAGCACTTTGTGGGCATTTTCCCATAATGCATAGTGAGCACTGTGGTAGTACAGCTGCATGAAGTCCTAAGCAAGCAATGAGCAGACTGTAGTCATATCAGTGCACATGTGTGTGCATAATATGTGTGCATACACATGTAAATGTTGATATTCCAGCTACATGCTATTCTATGAAATGGGTTCCTAAATACAATGGTGTGTAATTTAAAGGTGGATAGACCTGTGGGTGGGGTGTTCAGTTAGGCATGTAAATTACAGAATACTATAATTTACACAAGTTTTTTTTTTTTTTTTTTTTGGGGGGGGGGGGGGGGTTGTTGACCTTTTTTTAGCACTCTAGGCACAAGCATTTACACCTACTTTGGTTGTGCTTAAAATATATGCACATATTTGCGTTTACTTTCCTTTATAGAATAGGCTCCAGATAGGTGCCCGTTTATAGAATTGCTCTCTTTCTGGGGCAAAATCAGCTCTTTGATATTTTTTTCCATCAAATTAGTTTATAGTAGTGTGAAAGTGTTCGGGTCTTGCATATACATATGTCAGGTGTGTCAGACATGCAGATGTGGCTCGCAGGGAAGTTCTATGCAGCTCACATCATAGTATCTAATACACATTCTAAATTTAACATCTGGTTAATTACATAATGTAAATTTGGCTTCTAATTAATTGTAAGGGAGAATAGGGAGGGTGGATATTTTAGTGCGGCCCATCATTAGTCAGGAGTTTGATATACCTGACATATGTAGTTCAGGGACCTTGCCAGATTAATTCTTGAGACGTTAGATGCTGATTTGTCTGCAAATTTGCTTAACGTCACTTTTTTTTTTTCTTTACCTACCGACCTGGAAATCTGGCATCTAGAATTAGTTTTACTGTTGGCACTATTGTTTAATTTATTTTTGGTTTTGAAGACTATGCAAGGATTCTTAGTCACTTAAGAATCTAGGTTGAAGAAGGTTCTTTATAACCATCAAGTCCTGGAGGACAGAGAGGTCTGAAAACGGAGATGATTTTATGGTGTGAAAACATTCTAGTTATACCTTGATGTACAACTAAACTAGGTCCCACTTTGAATATTGTAAGGATTTTCCCTACTATTAACCAATGAAAATATTTATTAAATCTTATTTACACTCATGTTCAAAATGAGAAAGTGTTTTATTGTTTGCCAAGTTCAGTTAGTCAGACTGAGCTGAATATCTGGGCTGGCTCAGAGGATAATCTCTGCAGAATGAGGGGGGGGGGGGGGGGGGGGGGGAAGCCACAGTCCCAAATGTCTCCCAAACATTCATTCATTTACTTTGCTAAGAATTTGGTAGAATAGAGATGCTGTAGAAATAAATCACTGCTCACCTCCTATTGTAGTTAGATTGAGGGGATTTTAAACTGAAGAGAGAAATAGTGCCTTGAAAAAATGCTCATTGTGCTGTCTAAATATTTAATTTAATGCATTTAAAAAATTGTGAGTTTATTTCACTGCAAGAACATATGAGTAAATCTGTAATCAAAATGTCCTGATTGCATAAGTCTTCACAAGCTCTTGACACAGTACTTGGTGGGAGCTGTTTCTCAGCAAGAATATCCATTAGTCATTTAGAGTATAGGTCCATTAACTTTGCACAGCAGGATAGTACAGTTTTGCCCCTTAGCTCAAGCTGGCTGGGGAATTGTCTACAGACTGCAGTTTTCAAGTCTTGCCACAAATTTTCTTTTAGATTCAGGTTTGGGCTTTGAATGGGCCATTTGAGAGCATACACTTTCTTCTTGCTGAGCCACTCCATTGCTGCTTTTGCTTTGTGCTTAGGGTCATTGTCCTGAAAGGTGAATCTTTTCCCTGGTCCCATGTCTTTGGCAGAATGGAACAGTTTTTTCTTCAGGCCACAGATATCCCAGAAGAGCAGTGGGGCATTCCAGTGGACTTAACATAAAAGGTCCCAGGTACACATCTTGCCATCACCCCCCCCCCCCCCCCCTTATACTGTATGGTGAGCCCTCCAGGAACAGAAAATACCTACTGTACCTCACTGTACACCACCACTACCTAGCTCTCAAGCTTGCACGTGTCATCTATATGTAGGTACAGTAGATACTCAGTATTTTTGGAGGGCTCACACATTCCACTAAAAGTGTACTAGTTAGAAGGGGATATGGGCCTGGGGTCCCTTCTTTACAGTCCATTGCACTGACCACTAGGCAACTCCTGGGACCAGCTTACTACTGTAATAGAAATGGCTGTAATATCTGAAGCTGTCAGAGCCTGGTCTATATTGTCACTGTTGCATCTTAGGGGGCTGGGAGGGGGTCAGTGACCACTGGGGAATTAAAGGAGGCTATGCCTTAATCACTCAGTGGTCATTTGGGGCACCTTTTGTCACTTAGTTGTGATTGAAACAGGTCTAGCCAAAAACATCTTAATTCTGCCTTAGACGTTTTCATTTCGTTCCATTATTGCAGAAAAAGTCACTATCTTTTGGTGCCACCCATGTCCCACACAAAACATGCCTCCTTGAAATTTGGACAAACTGTGGGGCAAATAGTCTAAAATTGGGGTGCTTGGATATATATATTTTTTTTGTTTGTTTGTTTTTTGAGAGAGAGAGAAACGTCCTTCTGCCACCTTGTCATGGTTTTTTTGGATATTTTTTTGTTTTGATAATAAGCCCCAAAATGTGTTTGTGAAAATATTGGGTCTGGAGGTATTTTAATTCATACTGACCATTTAAAAAAATTAACTCATTACTAGGTTAAAATAAAGACATTTCCATAACGAAAAATGTTACAAGTCAGAGTTTAGGCTTCCGCATTAATACAAGCCTTTGCACTCCTTATATTTTGAAAGGGATATTTGCAGAGAGAAGCTTTTGCTACTTTTCTATTGCATACAGCATCTGACCATCTGTAGGTATATCTTGCTCATTTTTGGGATGCGGGTGTTAGCTGTTGTTAATTAAAGATATGACTGCTATGAGAAAAAGAAGGGCTTCAGTGCCACTATTGCTTTTATGCTGTACGGAATAGCTCTTGTGTCATAAGTTCAGGTTTTGCCAACAGACCATTTTTGAAAATGCTTTGCTGTGACATTGGGCCATATAGGAGGATTTCTTCAACAATCTGAGAATAACTTTTAACTTTCTATTTATAAGAAAATCTCATTAGCTAGAGCAGCGATTTCCAACCATTTTTGCATTGCAGCACAGCTGGTGCTTGATTCTCATTGTCATAGCACACCTAGGTCAATACATATGGGACTGGATTCTATATATCACACCTAAAAAATCGGCACCGAAAAAAATATACCTAGGCATGTTCTATAAAGTGTGCTTAAATTGGTTTATAGAATAGTCCGCGTAACTAAATTTAGTCGCAGGCAGTTAAGCCAAGAACTTGATGTAAATGGTAATGCCTAAATTAGGCATGGACTGGGTGTATTCTACAACAATGTACATAGATTTTAGAAACGCCCACGACCTGCCCATTCCACGCCCCCTTTCAACTATGTGACTTAGAATTTACACACGTCACATTATAGAATATGCTTTGTTCTGCTTGTAAATTCTAATTAATGCGAAATAGTGTCAGTAATTGCTTGTAAATTGGTAATTATCAGTACTGATTGGCTTTACCTAATTAAGTTGTGTGTGCAACTACAGAATACAACTGGATTTGTGCGTGCAACTTATGTTGCGCTATATGGAATCTGGGGTATGGAGGGTAATTTTTATAATATGTTGCCTAGGTCAGCAGGGCAAGTAAGCACCTATATACTTGAGACACATAGAGGCATATTTTCAAAGCACTTTGGGAGGCTAAGTTCCATAGGTTTCTATGGAACTTTGGGAGGCTAAGTGCTTTGAAAATGAGCCTGATAGGCAGTTATTTGTATTCAGAAAATACCTGTACAATATCTGTTCACATTAGGGCTGAAGTGAGGATTTTATAACCAAAGAATGTACTTCGTGACTCTGCCAAAACGCCTCCCTAACAGCATATACATGCTAAAAACTTATAAAATTACCCCTTAATACATTAAAACTAAAAATAAGAGTAATTAAAAATAAAACTCAAAAACAATGTGCAATATAATTGATCAGCCTAAATTCCAACACAATGCATCTCCAAGAGTGGAAAAATGTTTAGAAAAAGTCAAATGCTTTTGGAGCTAGGAAATGTCTTGCTTTTTAATTAAAAATAATCCCTCAAATAAAGATTTATATATTTATTTTATTTGTTTTGTCTGTTTTCAAGTTCTGCTTTGAGGTTTTTGGGGTGGGTTTTTTGTTGTTGTTGTTGTCTTATTTTCTACGAGGAGTGGACCAAGATTACTTCAGACCGGTGAGAGTCTTAGACATTATCAAAGACAATTACAAGTTAGAGTTCTGCAATCAGATTGTTTTCTGGAGTCCCCCCTGCAAAGCCTTGCAAAATCAGGAAGCTGTATGGTCCACTCTTCAAAACCTGATAGCCGCTGCAAGTGGTCACTTTAGTACTCTCCCATGATGGAGTCAAGGCTGTTGTTCATAGTACCCAAGAAAGGAAACTTTTTTTTTAACTGGTCCTCAACCGAAAGCAGGTAAACAGGTCTCTCTTGGTCAAGCATTTCGGCGCGGAGCCCCTGCACTTGATGATTAGCGGCGGTATCTCCAAGACAATTTCTTCCCTGGATCTAAAAGAAGCCTATTTTCATAGTAGCATTTAGACGTCACATCAACGCTTCTTAAAATTTGCGGTGTGTGGGCATCTTTTTCAGTTTCAGGCACTGCCCTTTAGGCTTTCAACAGCTCCCAGAACATTCTCCAAGGTCATGATGGTTGTGGCAGCATTGCTTAGGAAAGAGGGCATCAGGGGTTCATCCTTGTCTGGACAAATGACTGATCAGAGTCTCATCCTTTCCAGACAGTGTCAGTCACCACTGTGGTGGCAGTGCTCCTTCAGTCTTTGGGTGATCAACCTTGGCAAGAGCCAATTGCACTCCTCCCAGACAAAGTACTGGGGGAGCGTTTTGACACTAGCCAAGGCCTGGTGTTTCTTCCACTTCACAGGAGGTTAAAGCTTCAGGAGCAGATTAATCCCCAATCCTTGCAAGTGATATGTGGTGGCGGCCCTGGATGTGGTTCCATGGGCCAGAGCTCACATGCATCCCCTCCAACAGTTTCTCTTGTCTCTCTGGTCCCCAATGACCCAGAATTACAGTGTTCATCTGTTTTGAATTCCTTAAGCAAAGCACACAGCATGTCCTGGTGGCTCCAATCCACCCATCTGCAGAGGGGAAATCTGTTGGTGTCGACCCAGTGGAATGTGGTGGTGATCATGGATGCAAGCTTAACAAGTTGGGGAGCACATTGTCTTCTCCTTCACTATTCCCAGGAACAAAACAATCTCTCCAGCCCATAAATCGCCTGGAACTCTGTGCAGTTTGAAGAGCCCTGGTGGCATTTCAGACCATTCTCGGCGGCCATCCAGTCTGGATTTTGTCAGACAATGTAATGGCAGTGGCATATGTCAACAGTCAAGGAGGCACTCACAGTACCCAGCTGTCTCTGGAAGCTCAGATGTTTTTCTGGGCAGAGTAGCATGTGCCCATGTTGTTGGTGGCGCACATAGCGAGGTCCTTGAATGTTCAAGTGGATTTTCTTAGTCACCACTCTCTGAACACAGGGGCATGGGAGTTGTCGCCCAAGGTCTTCCAAATGACTGCACGGTAATGGGGGGATGCCAACAGTGGACCTGATGGTGTCCTGTGCCAATGCAAAGGTGCCTCATTTTCCCCAAGGAAGGAGTTTGGTTCCAAAGGTATCTACGCCTTCAGCCTTGGCCAGAGTCAGAGTTGCTGTACATTTTTCCTTCCTGGCCATTAGACTTTCAAAATTTTCTGTATGAATAACTGCAATTTGGCTAAAGTTTTTACAAAAAGAATATGAGTGAAAGTCCAGTAGCGTAATGCAAAGTTAAAATGGAAAAACTAAACAAGTGAATTTTTGTGGAAGATGTTTCTGACTTTTTATGGAGAAAAATGGCAATGCTTTTAGACAAATAATTTGTAAGGTGTAAGCACTCCACTTTTTTGCACTTTTTAAAAATATCTCTAGTGGTCAGGGTGGGTACTTTGTTAGTCACTTGTTGTGACTTGTTGGGTGCTAAGGGGAGAAAATACAAAGCTGTGGTAGAATATCACATTTTACCTTAGCTTACTAACTCTCAGTAAATGAATAATGCAGCTTGCATTCAACCTCCCAAGCTGCATCATTTTTCTCATTGGGAATGTTGGACTGCTAACTCATGGCTCAATGTTCCAGGGAGCCTTCCTAAAGGGGCTGGTGCATAAAATAAGGCACCCCAGACATATTTTTGCAATCCCTGGTACCAGTGATGGTGGGGAGGCAGCAGCAATCCCCAGTTACTCCTGCCCACTAGATTGCCAGGTTCAAAGTGGTACTAGTTAACCCCTTATTTGGAAGCTTTGGAACCTAGCAGCCTAGACACCAGAGGCTGCAGAGGTAGGTCCTTTCAGTGGTCTCCATGGAGTATCAAGCTATATGCCTCCAAAGAATGGAGGTTCCTGATGCCTGTTGATTCTAGGGAATTTCCTTTAGACTGCTATTTGTATATAGCAAGACATAGGCTATGTTGGAAGACGTTCCCTAGGCAAAAACTTACGTCTAAGAGATGAGTATATTTTTCTAAAAATTGAAAGAAGAATTTTAATTGGATAAAGTTTGCTATATAAAGAAAAGATACTAGTAGATAGAGATAATAAATAATCACCATAATGACTGATGAGGGGGTGGAACTTTTGTCAATTAAGAAAGATACATATTGGCGAACTGCACTTCCGAGGTCAAAGGTGAAGCTGTTCCTTGAGAAAGCATTATTGAGCCTGCAAATGGGTGGGAAAATGTGGGATACAAATGCAACAAATAAATAAATTATTGTAATTGAGCTAATTATATATGGATGTTTTCTCATAAATTGTGTTTGCCTATAAGATTGGAGCAGCCAAAGCTGGCATTTTATTTAACACAGCTTACAAAGTTTTAACCCAAGCTGTATTATTCAATTTGCATGCTTTCCATCTCTACTTAAATGTATTGTGGTAAACTAATATGCATTGTGGTATAAATAAGGTATGATTTTGCTGTTTACCATGTATGAAGTGGCAAATATCATGTGTTACTGCACATTAGTATCTACTCCCCTAGAGTGGGTTTGTGAACAGAGCAGCAAATTAGCAAACTAAATTGGCCTCTGTCAAACTCAGGGCTCTTAACTAGTGCTAGAAGAGGAGTTGCTGGGTATGAGCTAAATATCCTACCACCTTCCACTCTGCAGATACTTAGTTAATTGTATAAGGGGACCTGTAGTTTCCTCCTACTCCTCCTTTGGGCTTCGAGCTCAATCAGAATTGACCTCTTTCAAGCTGCAGTAGCTTGAGACTTTTATTCACAACGTTCTAAATAATCTTCCTCTATATTTCTGTTCTTTATTTAGGGACTAATGCACGGTTAGCACAACATTTGCACACAATTTTCAGGGCACATAATGCAGAATAAGGTTTTGCACAATTAGCTTGTTCTTCTGCAGCAGTGTTTGTGAGGATTTAATGCCTGTTACTTTTTGCTGCGAGCATAACACCACTGGCAACTTTTAAGACAATTCTACACACAGATCTGAGCAGAAAATAGTATCTGCACATGTGCTGGAATGTTATTCTGCACATAGATGTTGACATTGCAAACATTTCATGCAAGAAGTTACAGGAAAAAAAAAACTTATGTGTGGGCAGAATAACTTTCCAGCACGTGTGCAGATGTGTACGTATACAGTTTTTTGGTCGGACATGTGCATAATACTAGCTGCCCTGCACGCAGAACCTTGTGCACATATCTGGTGTGCTCTCCTTGATTAGCATACAAGTTCTTGCACATTAAATTTGTATATGATTAGTTTTATGCCATCAACTTCATCACATGGAACACACATTCCCTTCAGTGGTTACCCTCCAACATTTTAAGAAATCTCTGTAGAACTGTCTTAGCCAAAGCAAAGGCTATCCAAACTTCTTTGACATGATTCTAACACTTTTGGCTATACCTTGGACATCTTCAACCCATCTCTGCTGAGCTATTTTAAACAGGTTTCAATGAAAAGATAGCCAATCTTACACAACCTTCCACATCTTTGCCACTGCCACCCCCTCCCTACCGCCAGTGGAATGCTCAGTCACTAATGACACACTGTCAGCTTCTTTCTCTTCCTTTTAAACTTCCCTCTTGAACACGCTGACAAAATTAATCTTAGCTTAAAACGTCTTCCCCTCTTACTGACCCACTCCTTGCTTACCTGTTGCAGTACTTTAGTCAATCTTCTTCCATTCTTAGAGACTATGATCTTAATTAGCCTAACACCTGGAATTTTCCAGTGCAGTGAAACAAGCTATAGTACGCCTTCACATCAAGGATCCCAAAGTAGATCTCTCTTCAGTAAACAATTATAGGCCTATCTTGCATGTGTGTCCAAAATTGTTGAGATTTAGTGCACTGATTATCTAGAACAGTGATGGTGAATCTATGGCACGCGTGCCAGAGAGGGCACATGCGCTCAGCCACTTTCCATTCATCCTTCGTGACAAAAATCAAGCAATCGCGGCACCGCAGCCCGGGCAGCCATCCCATTGGCTGTTCAGCTCTGCAGCTAGGGGGGTGTCGCCGGCGTTTACCTTCCTCGCTCACTGTGTCGTCTCCTGTAAGGCTCCCTGAGTCCCGCCCAAGGAAGTTTGCTGCGTCTCCAGTCCAGCCCATCTGGACTAAACGTCACGGCGTTGCATCTTCCCCTGCAGCACCCTGTGCGCCAGCATGCAGCCGCGACTCCCGCCTAAGCCGCCTTGTGCTTCAGCTGCAGTGCTGCACTCCACCCCCGCCGAGCCACCGGTATCGTCAGCACTCGGCAGAAGAGAAGAATCGGATTGTAGTTGGAGGAGCAGAGCAGACAGAGCCCAGGTAAACTTTGACGTTTAATTCGCAGTGGAAGTTGAGGGTGGGGGTGGGTAAACTGAATTTTGTGCTCATTTTTCAACACTGTTCTATATGAAGTATAAATGCTTTTTTGGAAGTGGAAGTTGAGGGTTGGGGTGGGTAAACTGAATTTTGTGCTCATTTTTCAACACTGTTATGAAGTATAAATGCTTTTTTGGAAGTGGAAGTTGACGGTGGGGGTGCTGCTGTCTTAGTTTGCACTGGGTATACTGGAGCTGTAACAGCTTACAGAAATGATGTATAATGAAAAAAAATCATATTTTTTTCTCCTATACTAGTATAATATTTTCAATGATGTCTGTTTATATGCGCCATGGCTGGTGTAAGGGGTGTGGCTATCATAGGGGTGGAGTCATGTGGTGACCCCGCCTGTAATGAGTACCAGCACCTGTTGGCACTTTGCGATAAATAATTAGATTTTGGGTTGCTGTTTGGGCCCTCGGTCTCTGAAAGGTTCGCCATCACTGATCTAGAACAAACAAATGCATTACACCTGCGTCAAATAGACTTTCATTCACATCACTCTATGGAGCAGACATTTTAGGACTTGTGAATTATGTCAGATTGATCCTTGGTGGTGGTAGGGACATTGTTCTTCCTCAATCTATCTGCCACCTTTGATCTGGTTATTCACGCTATTTTGCTTCAGAGATTGTCCAATCTTAACATCTTGGGATTACCTCGACCTGTTTGCACTTTACCTTATGGGGTGCTCTTTTGTAGCGAAATTACTCTGAGTCTACCTTCACACCACAATCCCCTTCTCTCAGGAGTCTACTCTGGGACAATTCTCTTTAATGTCTTTTTATCTCCTCTGACTTCTTCAGTCCCTGGGTTTTACTTGTTTCATATACATGGATAATGTTCAATTTGTCTATCCCCTAGATGCTACCACAGATACCTTCTAAGCCTGCCTCTCAACAAAATTAGACATCATAGCAGACAGGTTCACTGGAAATTGCAGCTGAATATCAATAAATCAGAAGCTTTGAAATCTTCTCTGATCCCTCCTTTGCTGTTATGCCTACCTTCTCTATCAAAATCCTTGGAGTCACTCTTGATAAATAATTAACTTTTCAGTTACCTCAAAAGTAGTCTCCTCCTGTTTTTTTACACTTAGACAGGTAACATTTGATAAGACCCTTGTTGGAATCTTCCTTCGCATTCTCATACATGCCTTAGTAACTTCTAAGCTAGACTACTGCAATTCTTTGCTTATTGGCCTTCTAAATTACCAAATACACAGACTACAAATAGTGCAAAATACTGCCATTCAACTCTTCCACAGTCACAAGAAATATGACTGTCCCCCCTCTTCTTATCTGAATATTTGATCCCTGTGGCCTACAAGATTCTTTATAAGATACTTCTTCTTTCCCATCAAATCCAATCTTCACGGCATACATCCTTCCAAGCTAGCGTATTTGTACCTTATTCTCCCCTGTTCTTCTAAACAATATCTGACTATCCCAACTTCCTGTTAAATCCATTTAGATAACCATCAAGATATCCTGTTTTGGTATGGTTGTCTCTACCTTTTGGAATAATCTCTCTCTCTCTCTCTCAAACTTCTGAAAACAAATTTAAGGCCTTATTGAAAGCTTTCTACTTTTCTACTGGTTTTCAAATTTCGATCATGGAATAGTTCTTGACTGGTGACAAATTTAGCTGGGTTGCATCTCTGCCCAGTGTTGAACGTTGTTGAGCTTTGCTCTTACGTCTCCCTTAGCCATCTCTCCCATATAATATTTCAACCCTTCCCTCTTCCCCATCCTTTTGAATGTGTTCAATTTTGTACCAGCTCCTTTGTAGATGTTCCTACCCTATAGATGACTCCCCCTTCCCTTCCCTTTTATTTTATTAATTTTGTGGACCACTTAGATTTCCCCAGATATGTAGGCGGTATAACAAATAAATTGAACTTACTGTATTGGCGGATAAAACTATGGTGTTGATTTTAAGAAGCCATGTACTCAGCCATCAGCATGTGGTTCTAATACAAGATTTTGCATTACTCCCCTAGTCCACTCAGTATAGCGACAGCTTTTTGGCCAGGGACCATGCATCAAGGCTCCTTTTGGAAAATTAATAAAAATTGACTTGTAGCCTTGATGTTTAAATAGCAAGGTAAACAATTTTTCCTTTTTACTATTATGTTTATCTATTTTTGTTGTTGCTTTTAATTGTCCATTTCAAATCATTTTTCCCATTTTTGCTTTATTTTGTCAATTTTTCTGGTTTGGTTATAATTTTTGACTGGTTTCTTTTGCTTCCTTTTTGTCATTTTGGTTGTTTCTCTCCCTTCTATCATTCTCCTCCCCCCCCCCCCCCCCCCCAAAAAAAAAGGCCTTTCAACCTGCCTACTGCAAAAGAGCAGGTTCTTCAAGGCTAAAACCAGTGCCAGCTTTTCGGCTGTTGCTCGGGAACATTCTGCCCTTGATCATGTCACCATGGACCCTAGCTTCTAGTTGTAGGATGACTGTGGCTTCTTCTCTTCTCCAGGGATGGTGTACACTAGGAAGATTGCTTAGCCTGATAAACCCAAGTGTGCTGCATGATAACTCATAGACTTGTCATTGGACCAATCCTGAGAGCTCAAATTACAAAGTATTTTCTGACCCTTTAGCCTCTTTCTCATAGCAAAGAATTATATTTAAATATAGGATAGTGATTGCCTGTGATGTAAATTTGTTCTCTGTCTTGGTATCTGAATGTGAGGTGCCTCATTTGTTTTTTTTCCTTCTGTTTTATGCTTGGCTGAAAGATTCTGTTGAGGATTTGTTCATCACAAATGCTTACATAGACACTTTTCTAAATGCAGAGAATTAGCAAAAATTTGCTTATTACAGATGTTTATGATGGCCAGGCTTTGTTTGGAATCCCATAGTTACAGTAGTAATTTAGTTGTAATTCATTTTTTTTTTTTTTTTGCTTTAATTTTGCATATTGTTTGAGATACCTGCTTCCTATTCAGCTGCAAGGTATAGGCATCCATAGGCATCCTTGCTGTCACAGATAATAGCTACTCTGAAGAGTGGAGAGATGGTCTGAATCCTCAGGACTGTGTTGGGAGCATACATATCAATCACAACCTTTTTACCAGTTATTTGAACATTTAGTAGGGTTTTTTTTCTGTAACTTGTTTTTTTTTTAATACTTAAACATTTAAGAGTATTGAACGAAAAGATGTACCTATCTTTACACATGGTCTTGTGGCTTAAATAGACGTGTAGAGCCACCTCTGTGCACCATAGGAGAGAGTGTTAGAATAGACAATACATATTTTTTCACTTTTGGTGACTGCAGTGTTGTTTAAAGATTGCTTAACTGTTTATTTCTAGAAGAACAGAGTAGCTATATGGACATGAATTATCTGTTGTTAAAGACAGTTGTGCCATTAATATGTTACAAGGCAGAGACGGACAAAAAGCTAAAGTGAGCTTTTTTTTTTTCCACTGATTTTATTTTACTGAATTCATTGTTGCCGTTCTCTTTCCACACATGGTAAAAATAATTGGTGACAGGATCTTAAAATAATGAACTAAAGGATCGTTTTGCTAAGCTCCAGTAAAACTAGGCCTTAATGTACCCATACATGGGTCTTTCTGGCAAGCTAAGGACATTTTTACTGCAGCCATAAAAATGCCTTTTATTTCCACTTTTTTTTTTTTGCATTAATGGCCATTTGCCAATGTTGTCATTACCACACTTTTATTTTTTCATTACTCCATGAGTACTTTATAGCCACCCATTTTGTAGGCAGTAAGGGCTCCTGTTTTATCCATCTACATTATCACATGCTAACTGATTAGCACAAAAACATTCACTCTCTGTTCATGACATGCCGCCTCAAAATCAGAAAAAATTATTTAGATTTCAAAGTTACCACAAGACACCTGACACATCCCATGGTACTTCATTTTATGCTGCATTAGGCAGGCTCTAACACCTAATTCAACTTAGGAAAATGACCCCTAAATCTTGAAAATAGATTTGCATTTACATAAAATATTTACCAAATATTCATGAAATGCCATATTTTTTTGTTAGCTCGAAAATATAATTTTGTTTTAAATAATAATGAATGCATTTTAAGGTATGTTTTTCTAAATTCATGCTTTGCAAATATTGTTTATTTTTTGTTCCTTGTATCTGAAGCTCCTTCTCTAAACACTTGAATCTTTGTGATCAAATGTATTTAAATGAAATCTGTGCAATATTGTTGTAGTTAAATATGCTTTCTCATTTGTCTCGTATTTGGTCTACCAAAATTGTTGCCAAATGCTCTTGTTTTGCAAGTATTGATCAGCTCTTACTGACTTTCACTTTGATGTTGTAATAGGCAGCAGATAGATAAAATAGCTTTTGACTGTCTCAGGTATTTATTTCTCTCTCCTCCCTACTGAGTTGTCCACCAGCACACTCCACTACCATTATGGTACTTTTCTACTGTTAGCACAGAAGAAGCAGTTGGACAGCACTCCATACTTATATCCACTAAAATAAACCATGACAGTTACCCATGAGTGTTTCTTGCATTGATTTTTTCCCTTGATTTTCTGTTTGATTTTGGGGGGGTTGTTGTTTTGTTTTTTGTTTTTTTTGTAATGCATTGATAAATTCCCTGGAAAAATGGACAGAAAAGCCTTGGGCATATCTCAACATTGAAAAGAAGCCTACAACAGATTTCCCTTGAGTACCCAGCTTTGTACAGTTTATTTTTACTGTGTTTTTCAATTCTTACAGAGCAGTTGGTGACAGGTACGTTCTTATATAGACACAATCATGTTTTAAGCTTTACAGTAGCTGACAATTTTGCTATTTAATAGTTATCTAGTATTAGTTGAATACTATATATTTTTGACTTTGCAGAATTTGAATATATTTATTCAAACATTTCTATACCAGACAATCCATAATTTCTCAGCAGTTAATTACATATACACAAAAAAATTTATACAAACATAAAACTTCAAACAAACTAAAACAGAATAAAATAAAAAGAAATGTAATTCTTTCTGTCAACTCAATTTTTGTCTGCTGCTGCTGCTCATGCCTGTATGAAGAGATAAGTTTTTTTTTCACTCTCGCTTGCACTGTTTTACATTCTGTATCTTTTTAAGCTGTAATGGAAGGCTATTACATAGAGTAGGGCCTGCTACACAGAAAATATTAGCTCTGTACTCATTCACTCTTACAACCCATTTGAAGGTACATCTAAATACATTTGCTGTGCAGATCTTAAAGCTCTCAAGGGTTGATACACATGTAACTTTGCTGCCAGTATTTCTGATACCTGACCAGTTAAGATCTTAAACACTTAAGAGCAGAATTTTACATTTAATGTGATAATGAGCAACCAGTGCAACAATTTTAGCAGTGGTTCTTCTCCGTCCACAAGTGAGGACTTCCAGAGCAGGATAAATCTTCATTGGTATTTGCTGGGAAATTGCTTTTAAACTTGGGAAAAGTAGATTTACAGTTAAATAGGTTATCTCAGTGTCTTTATTTTGAAGTTACTTTACTTATTTATCAAAGGCAGTTTAAGGAATTTAGGGTTTTCTCTGTTTAGCATTTAAAGTCTCTATTACAGTTTCCTAGGCTAGCAGTTAAGGGACTGTTCTAGAGTTTACCAGTGTAGAGCAGTACAGATAGTCACAGGAAACACCAGTGTAGAGTTTAACTTTAACTTTGCAGCACAGATTAGCCTGTTCAAATTAGAAATATAGAGCTGATAATCACAGGAAACCCAAGTTTAGAGATTTAACGTTAGTTTTGCAGCACAGCTTAGTTTCCATAATATAAAACCCGTAATTTTAAAACTTAAACTTTCTGCCACAGCCTACAACATTAACAGATAGCCTCTAGAAGGCACAGCAGGGCCTAGTTTAGTCTTCAATCCCACCCATCACTAGACATGCAGATAGCTGGATGGACGTGAGGATTGCCTGGTCACTTTCCTGCCTTGTGTGAAGGTGGTGGTCCTCACGCATCACCTAGACAGGATCTTAGTGCTGGGGAGCTGCTGGCTGTCTTGGTACATATGGGTACCAATGATGTAGGAAAATGTGGGAGGGAGATTCTGGAAGCCAAATTTAGGCACTTAGGTACAAATCTGAAGTTCAGATACGCTAGGTGAGTATCTGGACTTTGGAGCATTTTCAGAAATGCTCCCCGTTCCATGCACAGGACCCAAAAGGTAGGCAGAGCTCCAAAGTCTCAATGCGTGGTTGAGACGATGGTGCAGGAATGAGGGATTTAGATTTGTTAGGAGCTGGGCAACATTCTGGGAAAGTGGGAGACTGTTCCGAAAGGAGGGGCTCCACTTTAACCGGAATGGAACCAAGCTGCTGGTGCTAACTTTTAAAAAGTGTACCAGTAAGGAAGGAGATGAAATTGCTGGGGATTATTTTGGATAGTGAATTGACAATGAGACCACAGGTTGTGAATGTAATTCAGGTGACATTTAAACATTTGTATATGTTGTATCGATTGAAACCTATGTTTCCTTCTCATCAGCAGCAGATGAATCTATTAACTGATGGGTTGTATCCGCCTACCAGCAGGTGGAGATAGAGAACACTGAAAAACCACAGTGACCCTTGGATGGCTAGCCCCAACTGCCTTCAGTATTTCTCTATCTCCCAGCAGGTGTGGACGTAGCTTGATCAGCTCCTGGATTTCTGCTTGGGGTGGCTCCTGTGCTTTGCCAGTTGAGCAGGGGTGTTGTGGCTAGTGGTGCCCACTTTAAAGGCATACAGGTTCGTCCTTTCCCTGCCTTACCCATTCCCCCCTCCTCCCGGAGTCCCTCTGTTGCTGCCTGCCTCCAACTTTCCTCACAGCGTTAAAAAAATAGAAAAGCGCGCTTTTACTGCGTGGCTGTTCTGAGGCTTTCTCCAGATATTCTGGTTCAGTGCAGCTTGACTGGAGCTCGTTGACTCTGTCTTCTAAGATGAGAGTGGTGCCCAGCTCCTCCAAGCAGGTCCCGCGGACGCCATTCCGAACGGGGTAAATTTTGGCGCGAAGCTGCCATCTTATTGCTATATTTCCGTTCAGTCGGGCGATGGCTGCTGAGGGAGTTAAGCGCTGCTCCCGTTGTGGCAAGTGCAGATGAGCAGCAGGGCTGTGCAAAACATGCTCCTTAGACGCGCTAGTACGAGCATGCCAAGCGATGATTCTTCCCGCTCGATGGAGCTGGCAGCAGGTGCCATTTTGGAAGCACCACATATCTCGACCCTCGCGGTTGCATTGGAGTCTGAGTGCAGGGGGATGCCTCGTTTAGAGGCTGCCAGAGGAGCTCCTACATCCATTTCTCCTAATTCGGAGGCGGAGGGCCAGGGTGAGTTTTTCTCCCCTGAGTTTGTGCTTTTAATGCATAAGGCGTTCATGCTGAAAAGAGCTCTGCCGCAGGTATCTGACACTGTGTTGCATCCTGGGTTCCCTCCGGGTGTTGATGACCCGGGGATGGCTTCAGATGTTATTTCCTCCCCTGAGCGTTGGAAACACGCTAAACATAGACGGGTAAATTCCCTGTCTGAAAGTGGTGCATATCCTTTCCCCCCCCCTCCCCCGTGGTCGGGCTGTGGGGATCTGGCAGGCCCTCAGGAACAGATGATCCAGAGGAGGGTGCCTGTTTGCCACTGAATTTGGATGATCCCAATGCGGTTCGGATTTTCCACCGCGACGAGCTGCCAGCTCTCATTGCTGACGCCTTGCAGGCCCTCTCGATTGATCCTGCTGAAGGCGAGGCCTCTTCTGTTAATCTTAGGATGGCGAGAACTAAGAAGCCTACTCGGGCCATTCCTGTGCATGACTCCATCCAAGAGCTTATTTCAGCTCAATGGTCTGACCCCGATGGGCCTTTGAAAGTGACCAGGGCTATAGGTCAGCTTTACCCTCTGAGTGAGGAGCACTTGGCCCCTTTGGGGATGCCTAAAGTGGATGCGTTGGTCATGGCGGTGACTAAAAAGACCACTCTCCCAGTAGAGGGAGGGGTTGCTTTGAAAGACATGCAGGACTGGCGGCTGGAATCCGCGCTGAAGCGGTCCTTTGAAATTTCGGGCCTGGCCTTAAGGGCGTCTATTTGCAGTTCCTATGCAGCCCGGGCATGTCTTTCCTGGTTACAACAGGTGGTGGAGCAGCCCATGGATGGTGCGGGGCCCCGCTCTGAGGTGGCCCCGCGGATGGAGTCGGCCCTGTCATTTTTGGCTGATGCCCTTTATGATCTGGTCAGAGCTTCGGCTAAACAGATGTCTGTGGCGGTTTCTGTCCGCCGCCTTCTTTGGCTGCAGCATTGGGCGGCTGACATGGCCTCTAAGCAAAGGCTGGTGAGGTTACCCTTTCGGGGTCTCCTGTTATTTGGAGAGGAATTGGAGAAGATTGTGAAAGACCTGGGGGACTCTAAGCCCCAGCGGTTACCTGAGGATAGGCCGAGGCCTTCTTCCAAGGGTCCTGTGTTTCCTTCCTCTTCCAGACCTCGCTTCCGTGAAGCTCGCAGGTATCGCCCGGGGTGCTCTGCTTGGTTTTCTCAACGTGCCCATTTTCAGCAGAGGAACTCCTTTCGCTCGGACAAACGTTCCGCAGGGGCCGGTTCAAGGCCAGGAGTTCAGGGGCGTCTTCCACAATGATGGGACGCCGGTCCACTCCTCAATTCCTGCAGTAGGAGGACATCTTTTCCTCTTTCTAGAGGAGTGGGCCAAGATTACCTTGGATCAGTGGGTCCTGGACCTGATCAGAGAAGGTTACCGACTGGAATTTGGTGCCCCGGTGAGAGACGTGTTTGTGGAGTCCCGATGTGGCACTGCCGTAAAACGGGCGGCGGTAGAGAAGACCTTACAAGTCTTGCACCTCGGAGCGGTGATCCCGGTGCCTCCCGCCGAACACGGCCGCTATTCCATTAATTTTGTCATGCCTCGAAAAGGTGGGTCTTTCAGACCGATCCTCGACTTACGAAGAGTCAATGAGGCCCTCAGAGTAGGACACTTTTGCTTGGAAACCCTGCGCTCCGTCATTGTGGCGGTACAGCCAGGAGAGTTTCTCACGTCTCTGGACCTAAAAGAAGCGTATTTGCACATTCCTATCTGGCCCCCGCATCAGCGGTTTCTCCAGTTTTTCCAGTTTCAGGCCTTGCCTTTCGGCCTAGCCACAGCTCCCCGTACCTTTTTCAAGGTAATGGTGGTCATAGCTGCCTGTCTCAGGCAAGAGGGTATCAGAGTTACCCTTATCTCGACGACTGGCTCATCAGAGCGGATTCGGCAACTGAAAGTCGTCTTGACACAGCCAGACTGGTTGCAGTCCTGCAGGCGCTAGACTGGGTGGTCAATATACCCAAAAGTCACCTGACCCCCTCTCAGTCTCTCGAATATTTGGGGGTCCGGTTCAACACGGCCTCGGGGTTTGTTTTTCTCCCCGACCAAACGCGGTGCAAGCTTCAGAATCAGGTCCATCTGCTCCTGCGGATGCCTCGCCCGCGAGCTTGGGACTTTGTCCAGCTGCTGGGTCGATGACGACCACCTTGGAGGTGGTGCCTTGGGCGAGAGCGCATATGAGACCTCTGCAGATTGCCCTACTTCAACAATGGTCTCCGATTTCCCAGGAATATCAACGCAGACTAACGTGGCTCCCTGCGGCCTGGCTCAGTATGGAGTGGTGGCTCTCCGACAGGATGCTGTGCCAAGGAATGCTGCTTGCACTTCCTTCTTGGTGCCTGGTGATAATAGATGCCAGCCTTTTGGGCTGGGGAGCGCATTGCCAGGGAAGCTATGCTCAGGGTCAGTGGACAACCATGGAAGTGGGGTGGTCCATCAGTCGCTTGGAACTGAGAGCGAAATTCCAGGCTCTTGTGGCCTTTCAAAAGACTCTGAAGGGGCTTGCTGTCCGGGTCCTGTCAGACAACACGACAGCGGTGGCCTACATAAATCGTCAGGGCGGCACTCAGTGCAGGGACCTGGCCGCGGAGGCTGCTCAGATTTGCCACTGGGCTGAGCTCCACCTGCAGCTTCTGTCAGCAGCTCAGATAGGAGGTCAGAGCAACGTGCAAGCCGATTTTCTCAGCAGGCATCAAATCGACCCGCCGGAATGGGAGCTGGCAGAAGAAGTTTTTCTTCAGATTTGTGCCAAATGGGGGACACCCGGAATGGATCTAATGGCATCAAGTGCAAACGCCAAAGTGCCTCGCTTTGTCAGCAGAAGGAGAGATCCTCACTCGGCAGGGTTGGATGCTCTGGTTCAGCCCTGGCCCTCGGGCTACCTGTATGTGGTGTTCCCTCCTTGGACCTTGATAGGGCGAGTCCTACTTCGGATTCGACTACACTGGGGATTGGTGATTCTTATCGTTCCAGATTGGCCAAGGCGTCCGTGGTATGCAGATCTCCGTCCCATGATGGCGGAGGCTCCATTTCATTTGCCCCTGGTGCCGAACCTGTTGGTTCAGGGTCCGGTGTCTATGGAGGATCCCTGCCGATTTGGTCTTACGGCCTGGCTCTTGAGAGGGCACAATTGAGAGACAAGGGCTATTCTAACAAGGTCATTTCCACTCTCTTGCAGGCCCATAAGCGGTCCACCTCCACAGCTTATGCTCAGATCTGGCGCACGTTTGAGGCTTGGTGTGTTTCAAAGGCGAGCACTCCCACGCTGGCTTCTGTCTCGCCGGTGCTGGACTTTTTGTAGGATGGCTTACAAAAAGGCCTGGCTTACAATTCCCTGCAGGTTCAAGTGGCAGCATTGGCATGCTATCGAGGGAAAGTCTCTGGCTTGTCCCTTGCTGCTCATCCGGACATTGCCCGATTTCTCAGAGGGGTGCTAAGGCTCTGTCCTCTCGTGCAGTCGCCTTGTCTGGCCTGGAACCTGGGGCTGGTGTTGAAGGCTCTCCAGTGTTCGCCTTTCGAGCCGCTTAAGCGAGCTTTGGAGAAGGATGCGGCTCTCAAGGCAGGCTTTTTGCTGGCCATGACATCGGCTAGACGCGTGTCTGAGCTTGAGGCGCTGTCCTGTCGGGACCCTTTTCTACAATTCTCGGAGTCCAGAGTAACGGTACGTACAGTGCCTTCCTTCCTGCCTAAAGTGGTTTCAGAGTTTCACCTGAACCAGCCCATTTATCTTCCTTCCTTTTCTAGGGAAGATTTCCCAGACTCCTTTGGGCAGTTACATCTTTTGGATGTCCGCAGGGCGCTGTTGCAGTATCTACAGATGTCAAATGACTTCAGGACTTTTGATCACCTTTTTGTATTGTTGTCAGGTCCTCGACGCGGGTGTCCGGCGTCTAAGGCCACTATAGCCCGTTGGCTCAAGGAAGTCATTTTTTTCTGTGTATCTGCTTTCAGGCCAGTCTCCGCCTGAAGCGTTTAAGGCGCATTCCACGAGAGCGATTTCCTCCTCGTGGGCTGAAATGGGTGCACTCTCTCTTCAAGAGATCTGTAGTGCGGCTACTTGGGCTTCTCAGCTCTCATTTGTCCTGCATTACAGGCTGGATGTTGTGAAGTGCATCAGACTTTACACTTTAAAAATATGAAATTATTTTTAAATATGAAATATTTTTAAAGTCTGATGCACTTCACAGAACTGTAGTCTAATATAAGTACAAGTTTTGCCTTTGTTGAAGAGAGAAAATCTTTTGTGTGATATTGTTACTCTCTTCTCCTTGTTGGGATATATTACTATTGAAAGTTTTCTTATGTAACACCAATGATTTAAAAAAACTACATTGGCTGCCTGTTTTTCAAAGGATCCAATTTAAAGTTTTGACAGTTACACATCAAGCTTTGTTTGCAGTTGCTTCATTCTGTCTGAAACATATGTTTACCATCCAAGTGTGAAGTGCGTTCAGAGGTTGCTATGGCACTTTCAACTGATATAGTAACTCAACTTCGGTATCCAGAAACACATGCTACTGCTTTTATTCCTGCAGGGATAACACTGTGGAATGCACTACCAGGTCAGCTTCGGCATTGTACTAGTGTAACACAGTTTAGCAACTTGTTGAACACAAAATTGTCTCAGCATTTTTTAGATTTTGAAGATTGCACTGTTATGATCTGTTTTGTGATACGAATATTCTCCGAGGACAAGCAGGCTCTATATTCTTACGTGTGGGTCGTCGTCCGTGATGGCCCAGGAGACCTGAACTTTATAAATTTTTATAAATGTCTTTATACTACCGAGGTCGGTGGCATCGGTGTCGGCGTTGAGGGAAGCAGCACTAAGAGTCCAGGTAATGACTGCTAAAAGACCACTTTGAGCTGAGAGCAGCGAGGCATCGAGCGGGTCTCCACCTGTCTCGAGGCCTACTGCTATGCAGGCCCCCGGGACTGACCTTCATCGGACCCAGCCCCGAGGAGGCGTGAGGATTCCACGTCCTCATCGGTACCGAGGAGTGTCGATGAAGGGCATCGGGCGAAGGCTAAGAAGCATCGCCATCGATCTCCTTCCAGACACGGTACTGAGAGCTCCAGGGAGCCAAGGGAGTCGGCACCCGAGAAGCGTCGGCGCCGGGAGGACTGCTCACCATTCAGGAGGTGCCGATGCGTCGGTCGTCCGGCAGCCTGGCACCGGCTGTCGACCCCCCCCCCCCCCTCAGATTCTGGCACTGACTCCTACACTGGTCCCACAGCCTTTTTCGATGGCAGGTCTCGATGAACGTCTCCTGGCCATTGTTCCAGAAATTCTGGAAGGGCTGCTCTGTCCATCTGCTTCGGTACGGGGGGTGCTTGCGCCTCCCGTACCTACTGCTGAGATGGCGTCTGGCCCATCTCCTGTGAGGAGGTCTCCGCCCTCGGTACCGCTTGCCACTTGGGTTGACTCCCCCTCAATGTCGGTGGAGGAAGCTTCGCCGGAGTCCAGGCAGGGGTTGACTTCTCGACATCCCCCATGAGGACGTCTATCCTCAAAGTTGTGACAGGCTTGGGTTCGGGCTGCTCTTCGAGAGCTTCTGTCCGATACCGAAGAGGAGCACTCATGGGGAGAGTAGGAGACCCCAGGTATTTTTCGGAAGAACACTCCCAGGGGCTTCCTTCTGATCCTACTCCGCCTATTGAAGTTGGACAATCTCCACCTGAGAGTCTTACTTTTTCATCTTTTGTGCGGGAAATGTCTAAGGACATTCCATTTCCCATGGAGGCTGTGGATGAGCCCAGGGCTGAGATGTTCAAGGTCCTGGATTATCCTTCTCACCTGCAGAGGTTGCAACGGCCCCCTGCACAATACTACTACTACTACTTATCATTTCTAAAGCGCTACTAGATGTACGCAGCGCTGTACACTTGAACATGAAGAGACAGTCCCTGCTCGACAGAGCTTACAATCTAATTAGGACAGACAAACAGGACAAACAAGAGATAAGGGAATATTAAAGTGAGGATGCTAAAATAAGGGTTCTGAACAAGTGAATAAGGGTTAGGAGTTAAAAGCTGCATCAAAAAGGTGGGCTTTTAGCTTAGAGTTGAAGACTGCCACAGATAGAGCTTGACGTACCAGCGCAGGAAGTCTATTCCAGGCATATGGTGCAGCAAGATAAAAGGTACGGAGTCTGGAGTTAGCAGTAGAGGAGAAAGGTGCAGATAAGAGAGATTTACCCAGTGAACGGAGTTCCCTGGGAGGAATGTAGGGAGAAATGAGAGTGGAGAGGTACTGAGGAGCTGCAGAGTGAATGCACTTATAAGTCAATAAGAGGAGTTTGAACTGTATGCGGAAACGGATAGCAAGCCAGTGAAGTGACTTGAGGAGAGGGCTAATATCAGCATAACAACACTGACGGAATATTAGTCGTGCAGCAGAATTTTGAACAGTTTGAAGAGGAGAGAGATGGCTAAATGGGAGACCTGTGAGAAGCAAGTTGCAATAGTCTAAGCGAGAGGTGATTTTGTGGATGAGGGTTCTGGTAGTGTGCTCAGAAAGGAAAGGGCAAATTTTGCTGATATTATAGAGAAAGAAACGACAGGTTTTAGCAGTCTGCTGAATATGTGCAGAGAAGGAGAGGGAGGAGTCGAAGATGACCCCAAGGGAAGTGATGTTGCGGAATTTGTCTTGCCCTCTCTCTAATTCAGTTGTCAACAAGAAGTCCAAGTCCCAGTACAGAGTCCATGGAGAGCCTGTGATGGTGAAGGCCCAACTTCCTCACGATTCCATGGTGGTGGACTCTGCTCTCAGAAGAGCCAAGAGTACTAGAGACTATGCCTCGGTGCCCCCAGGCAGAGAGTCTAGGACCTTGGATTCTTTTGGGAGGCGTACATATCAGGCTGGAATGCTCGCCGCCAAGGTCCAAACATACCAGATGTACACCAGCATTCACTTACGGAACTCGGTTAAGCAACTGTCCAGTTTAGTGGAAGCTCTTCCTCCGGAGCTTGCTGAACCTTTTCACCAGGTGGTCAGGCGGCAGAAGGCGTGTCGCAAATTCCTGGCCAGGGGGGCCTATGACACTTTTGATGCCGCATCCCGAGTAGCTGCTCAGGGTATCGTGATGCGCAGACTCTCATGGCTGCGTGTCTCGGACCTGGATCAGAAGACCCAGCAGCGAATGGCGGATGTTCCTTGCCAGGGGGATAACCTTTTTGGAGAGAAGGTTGAGGATATGATTGATACCCTCAAGAAGCATCATGATGCTATGGATTCTCTCTCCCGCCAGACGCCTTACATAAGTACATAAGTAATGCCATACTGGGAAAAGACCAAGGGTCCATCGAGCCCAGCATCCTGTCCACGACAGCAGCCAATCCAGGCCAAGGGCACCTGGCAAACTTCCCAAACGTACAAACATTCTATACATGTTATTCCTGGAATTGTGGATTTTTCCCAAGTCCATTTAGTAGCGGTTTATGGACTTGTCCTTTAGGAAACTGTCCAACCCCTTTTTAAACTCTGCTAAGCTAACCGCCTTCACCACTTTCTCCGGCAATGAATTCCAGAGTTTAATTATACGTTGGGTGAAGAAAAATTTTCTCCAATTTGTTTTAAATTTACTACACTGTAGTTTCATCGCATGCCCCCTAGTCCTAGTATTTTTGGAAAGCGTGAACAGACGCTTCACATCCACCTGTTCCACTCCACTCATTATTTTATATACCTCTATCATGTCTCCCCTCAGCCGTCTCTTCTCCAAGCTGAGTAGCCCTAGCCTCCTTAATCTTTCTTCATAGGGAAGTCGTCCCATCCCTGCTATCATTTTAGTCACCCTTCTCTGCACCTTTTCCAATTCTACTATATCTTTCTTGAGATGCGGCGACCAGAATTGAACACAATACTCAAGGTGCGGTCGCACCATGGAGCGATACAACGGCATTATAACATCCTCACACCTGTTTTCCATACCTTTCCTAATAATACCCAACATTCTATTCACTTTCCTAGTCGCAGCAGCACGCTGAGCAGAAGGTTTCAGCGTATTATCGATGACGACACCCAGATCCCTTTCTTGGTCCGTAACTCCTAACGTGGAACCTTGCATGACGTAGCTATAATTCGGGTTCTTTTTTCCCACATGCATCACCTTGCACTTGCTCACATTAAACTTCATCTGCCATTTAGCCACCCAGTCTCCCAGTCTCGTAAGGTCTTCTTGTAATTTTTCACAATCCTGTCGCGATTTAACAACTTTGAATAACTTTGTGTCATCAGCAAATTTAATTACCTCGCTAATTACTCCCATCTCTAAATCATTTATAAATATATTAAAAAGCAGCGGTCCTAGCACAGACCCCTGAGGAACCCCACTAACTACCCTTCTCCATTGTGAATACTGACCATTTAACCCCACTTTCTGTTTCCTATCCTTCAACCAGTTTTTAATCCACAATAGGACATTTCCTCCTATCCCATGACCCTCCAATTTCCTCTGTAGCCTTTCATGAGGTACCTTGTCAAACGCCTTTTGAAAATCCAGATACACAATATCAACCGGTTCCCCTTTGTCCACGTTTGTTTACTCCTTCAAAGAATTGAAGTAAATTAGTCAGGCAAGATTTCCCCCCCACAAAAGCTGTGCTGACTCGGTCTCAGTAATCCATGTCCTCGGATATGCTCTGTAATTTTGTTTTTAATAATAGCCTCTACCATTTTCCCCGGCACTGACGTCAGACTCACCGGTCTATAATTTCCCAGATCTCCCCTGGAGCCTTTTTTAACAATCGGTGTTACATTGGCCACCCTCCAATCTTCCGGTATCACGCTCGATTTTAAGGATACGTTGCATATCACTAGCAGTAGCTCCGCAAGCTCATTTTTCAGTTCTATCAGTACTCTAGGATGAATACCATCCGGTCCAGGAGATTTGCTACTCTTCAGTTTGCTGAACTGCCCCATTACGTCCTCCAGGTTTACCGTGAAGTCAGTAAGTTTCTCTGACTCGTCCGTTTGAAATACCATTTCCGACACCGGTATACCACCCAAATCTTCCTCAGTGAAGACCGAAGCAAAGAATTCATTCAGTCTCTCCGCTACATCTTTGTCTTCCTTGATCGCCCCCTTTTACCCCTCGGTCATCCAGTGGCCCAACCGATTCTTTTGCCGGCTTCCTGCTTTTAATATACCGAAAAAAATTTTTACTATGTTTTTTTGCCTCTAATGCTATCTTTTTTTCGTAATCCCTCTTGGCCTTCTTTATCTGTGCCTTGCATTTGCTTTGACACTCCTTATGCTGCTTCTTGTTATTTTCAGACGGTTCCTTCTTCCATTTTCTGAAGGCGTTTCTTTTAGCCCTAATAGCTTCCTTCACCTCACTTTTCAACCAGGCCAGCTGTCTTTTGGACTTCCGCCTTTCTTTTCTAATTCGCGGAATATGTATGGCCTGGGCCTCCAGGATGGTATTTTTGAACAGCATCCACGCCTGTTGTACAGTTTTTACTCTCTCAGTTGCCCCCCTAAGTTTTTTTTTTTACCGTTCTTCTCATTTTATCATAGTCTCCTTTTTTAAAGTTAAACGCTAACGTATTTGACTTTCTGTGTACAGTTACTTCAAGGTCGATATCAAAACTGATCATATTATGATCACTGTTAGCAAGTGGCCCCAGTACCATAACGTTCCTCACCAGATCATGCGCTCCACTAAGGACCAAGTCTAGAATTGTTCCTTCTCTCGTCGGCTCCTGCACCAGCTGCTCCATAAAGCTGTCCTTGATTTCATCAAGGAATTGTACCTCTGTAGCGTGTCCCGATGTTACATTTACCCAGTCTATATTTGGATAATTGAAGTCACCCATTATTATCACATTGCCCATTTTGTTCGCGTCTCTGATTTCTTTTATCATTTCTGCGTCTACCTGCTCATCCTGGCGAAGCGGACGGTAGTACACTCTATCGTCATTTTTTTCCCTTTTATACATGAAATTTCAACCCACAATGATTCAAAGGTGTGATTTGTGTCCTGCTGAATTTGTACTCTATCTGAGTCAAGGCTCTCGTTAATATACAATGCTACCCTTCCACCAGTCCGGTCCACCCTATCACTACGATATACTTTGTACCCCGGTATGACAGTGTCCCACTGGTTATCTTCCTTCCACCAGGTCTTAGTAATGCCTATTATATCCAATTTTTCATTTAGTGCAATATATTCCAACTCTCCCATCTTATTTCTTAGACTCCTAGCATTTGCATATAGACATTTCAGAGTATGTTTGTTGTTCCTATTTGCATGATGCTTAGTACCTGACACTATTGATTTGCCATCTTTTGTCTGATCTTCAGTTGTATTTAAGGGAACCTGGCCTACCACGGTCTGTTGTGCAACCTCACTATCCAGAAACCCTATCTTCCCTGTTGGTGAGGTATCTTTGCAAGATACCTTTTCCCGAACCATGCGCTTTTGAGCGACTGTCGGCCTTCCCCCTATTTCTAGTTTAAAAGCTGCTCTATCTCCTTTTTAAATGCCGACGCCAGCAGCCTGGTCCCACCCTGGTTAAGGTGGAGCCCATCCTTTCGGAATAGGCTCCCCTTTCCCCAGAATGTTGCCCAGTTCCTAACAAATCTAAAACCCTCCTCCCTGCACCATCGTCTCATCCACGCATTGAGACTCCGGAGCTCTGCCTGTCTCTTGGGCCCTGCGCGTGGAACAGGTAGCATTTCAGAAAATGCTACCCTAGAGGATCTGGATTTGATCTTTCTACCTAAGAGCCTAAATTTGGCTTCCAGAACCTCTCTCCCACATTGTGCTATGTCATTGGTACCCACATGTACCAAGACAGCAGACTCCTCCCCAGCACTATCTAGAATCCTATCTAGGTGATGCGTGAGGTCCGCCACCTTTGCACCAGGCAGGCAAGTCACGAGGCTCAATTCTTCAGCTCCCTGCACAAGCAGGTTCTTGCAGAGGAACTCTCCGCCTTTCTGAAGGCCAATGCGGTCAAACCCGTTCCACCAGGGGAAGAAGGGCTGGGATTCTATTCCAGGTACTTCCTTGTGCAAAAGAAAACAGAGGGGATGCGTCCCATCCTAGACCTAAGGGCCCTGAACAAATTCCTAGTCCGAGAAAAGTTCAGGATGCTTTCCCTGGGCACCCTTCTTCCCATGATTCAGGAAAACGATTGGCTATGCTCTCTGGACTTAAAGGATGCCTATACTCACATCTCAGTGCTTCCAGCTTACAGGCAGTACCTTCGTTTTCATCTGGGAACTCAGCATTTTCAGTACTGCGTGCTGTCCTTTGGTCTAGCATCTGCGCCCAGGGTCTTTACAAAGTGCTTGGCAGTTGTTGCAGCATCGCTACGCAGACTGGGAGTGCATGTGTTTCCTTATCTCGACGATTGGCTGGTAAAGAACACCACGGAGGCAGGAGTTCTACGATCCATGCAGATGACTATTCAACTGCTCAAACTGCTGGGGTTTGTAATAAATTATCCCAAGTCCCACCTAGTTCCAGTACAGAAATTGGAATTCATCGGAGCTCTGTTGAACACATGGACGTCTCGAGCTTATCTCCCCCAGGCAAGGGCAGACAATCTTCTGGCCTTAGTGTCCTCGGCTCGAACGTCTCAACAGATCACAGCTCAGCAAATGTTGAGACTTCTCGGGCACCTGGCCTCCACAGTTTGTGACTCCCATAGCACGCCTACATATGAGATCAGCTCAATGGACCCTAGCTTCCCAGTGGTGCCAGGCCACAGGGGGTCTAGAGGATGTAATGCAACTGTCCACCGAGTTTTGCAGATCCCTTCAGTGGTGGACTATTCGATCCAATCTGATCTTGGGACGTTCCATTCCAAATTCCTCAGCCACAAAAAGTGCTGACGATGGATGCATCCCTCCTGGGGTGGGGTGCTCATGTAGATGGGCTTCACACTCAAGGAGCTTGGTCTTTCAAGGAAAGAGGTCTTCAGATCAATCTCCTGGAATTGCGAGCGATCTGGAACACTCTAAAGGCTTTCAGAGACCGGCTGTCCAATCAAATTATCTTAATTCAGACAGACAATCAGGTTGCAATGTATTACACCAACAAGCAGGGGGGCACCGGATCTCGCCCTCTGTGTCAGGAAGCTGTCAGGATGTGGCTTTGGGTGCACCAGCATGGCGTGCTTCTCCAAGCCACATATCTGGCAGGCATAAACAACAGTCTGGCTGACAAGTTGAGCAGGATAATGCAACCTCACGAGTGGTCGCTGAACATAGACATTGTCCGACAGATCTTCCGAGTGTGGGGCACCCCCTCGGTGGATCTTTTTGCCACTCAGTCCAATCACAAGGTGCCTCAATTCTGTTCCAGGCTTCAGGCCCACGACAGACTAGTATCAGATGCCGCTCTCCTACATTGGGGGACAGGCCTTCTATATGCGTATCCTCCCATGTCTTTAGTAGGGAAGACTTTGCTGAAACTCAGGCAAGACCGCGGAACCATGATTCTGATAGCACCTTTCTGGTCCCGTCAGATATGGTTTCCTCTTCTTCTGGACTTGTCCTCCGAAGAACCATGGAGATTGGCATATTTTCCAACCCTCATAACCCAGAACAAGGGGTCGCTTCTACATCCCAACCTCCAGTCTCTGGCTCTCATGGCCTGGATGTTGAGAACCTAGAAGTTGCCTCTTTAGGCCTTTCAGAGGGTGTCTCCCGAGTCTTGCTTGCTTCCAGGAAAGATTCCACGAAAAAGAGTTATTGTTTTAAATGGAGGAGGTTTGCCATCTGGTGTGACTAACTCAGTAAGGGTTCATCTTAGTGCAATCAGTGCTTACCATCAACGTGTAGAAGGTCAGCCTATCTCTGGACAGCCCTTAGTTGTTCGCTTCATGAGAGGTTTGCTTTTGTCAAAGCCCCCTGTCAAACCTCCACCAGTGTCATGGGATCTCAACGTCGTCCTCACTCAGCTGATGAAACTTCCTTTTGAGCCACTGAATTCCTGCCATCTGAAGTACTTGACCTGGAAGGTCATTTTCTTGGTGGCTGTTACTTCAGCTCGTAGAGTCAGTGAGCTTCAAGCTCTGGTAGTTCATGCTCCTTATATTAAGTTTCATCATAACAGAGTAGTCCTCCGCACTCATCCTAAGTTCTTGCCGAAGGTGGTGTCGGAGTGCCATCTGAACCAGTCAATTGTCTTGCCAACATTCTTTCCCCGTCCACACACCCGCCCTGGTGAGGACAAGTTGCACACCTTGGCCTGTAAGAGAGTATTGGCCTTTTACATGGAGCGGACAAAGCCCTATCAACAGTCTGCCCAGTTGTTTGTTTCTTTTGATCCCAACAGGATGGGAGTTGCCATCGGAAAACGCACCATCTCCAATTGGCTAGCAGATTGCATTTCGTTCATTTATGCCCAAGCTGGGTTGACTTTAGAAGGCCATGTCACGGCTCATAATTTTAGAGCCATGGCTGCGTCAGTGGCTCATTTAAAGTCAGCCTCCGTTGAAGAAATTTGCAAGGCTGCAATGTGGTCATCTGTCCACACATTCACATCTCACTACTGCCTTCAGCAGGATACCCGACAGTCGGTTTGAGCAGTCGGTGTTACAGAATTTGTTTGGGGTTTAGAATCCAACTCCACCCTCCTAGGCCCATTTCTGTTCTGTTCCAGGCTTCACTCTCACTTAGTTGTGTTTGTTTTCAGGTCAATCTCAGTTTTGTCCTCGCCATTGCGAGGCCCAATTGACCAATGTTCATTGTTTTGAGTGAGCCTGGGTGCTAGGGATACCCCACATGTAAGAATATGAAGCCTGCTTGTCCTCGGAGAAAATGAAGCAGGTATTCTCCGAGGACAGCAGGCTCCATATTCTTACAAACCTCCCTCATCCCCGTTGGAGTTGTCTGCTTTTATCTTCTTTGCTTTCTATATAACTAGTTCAGTTACGCTCGGGCCCACGGGGGCGAACACTCTACAAACTTCTAGTTTTTTGTAAAGAAAAGTTCCGGTCTCCTGGGCCGTCGCGGGACCCACACTTAAGAATATGGAGCCTGCTGTCCTCGGAGAATACCTGCTACAGGTATGTATCTTCATTATATCAATGTTCTTTTATAAACCAATAGGTGGTATAGAAAATTTTTTTATAAATAAAAGGAGATAGCGCAGCTTTTAAACTAGAATTGGGGGGGGGGGGGGGGGGGGGGAGAGAGAAGCTGACAGTTGCCCAGGAGCACATGGTTCTGTGTGGAGTATCCTTGAAGGATACTGCTTATTTATTTATTTATTTGGCTTTTGCTCACACCTTTTTCAGTAGTAGTTCAAGGTGAGTTACATTCAGGTACGCTGGACATAAATGGTATCAGGCGAGTTCCCACCCACCAATTCCCTTCCCCCCCCCCCCCCCCCCCCGAGACTATTCCCACCTAGGAGAATTCCCACTTTATGAGAACAATTCCCATCAAAGACTCCCTCACCCACCCTCCCTAGCCTTTTCTTTTTCTTTTTACTGACTAGCTTCTATCTTGTTGTATTGGGTCCCATAAGTCCAACTAATTTTTTTCCAATCATAATTAGTGTGTCATTTTGAGGGGCTGAATTAGGTTGAAACCCAGTTTGGGGGTGGGGGTATTCCCCCCTCCCCCCATACACACACACGAACTGCAGTTTGTATTTATTTACTTAAATATGACACTTAGATCTTAGATTTAAAATGAGGTTGAAATTTAGTTTGGGGGTGGGGGCATTGCCCCCCCCCCATATGAACTGCAGTTTGTATTTATATTTATGACATTTACATCCCAGATTAAACATGCATTAGATTGAAGCCTAGATTTGGGGTTTGTGGGGGCATTGCCCCTCCCCACTCACAAACTGCATGTCTGGAAGGGGAAAGAGATGTGTAAAAGATAATGTGGGGGAGGGGTGTGAGGGCACTGGGCCCCTCAATCTGGAAGAGGAAAGGGAGGGAGATTACTTGTCCTAATGTGTTTTGTATTTGGGGGGTTATGGGTGGAAATTGATTCAGTGGGAACTGACCTGGAACCTATTAAAACGGGACATTTAAGGAATTCCAGTAGAGAGGTTTTAAAAATGCTGAAAGTTAGCCAGGTGTGCTTAATGAGAGAGCAGGATAAAGGATGCACATTATCTCCATCAGCTTCTAAGCAGCTTGTAGATCCAAGGGAAAAAACACAATTTGAAGTGCCTGTATACAAATGCTACAAGCCTAAAAAAATAAGATGGGAGAGTTAAGAGTATATATAGCAGTAAATAATGAGGTAGATGTAATAGGCATCTCAGAGACTTGGTGGAAAGAGAACAGTCAATAGGGATGCTGTATTAGGGTGCAAATTGTATCACAATGATAGGATTAAATTTGGGGGGGGGGCTGCACTATAAAAGAGGGAATTGAGTCAAGTAAAATAAACATTCCACATGAAACAGCAGCGTGGAGTCATTATGGATAGAAATTGCATGTGTGAAGGGAGCGAGTATTCTTGTAGGGCTGTACTACCGACCTCTGGGATAGAACAAACAGACAGATGAAGAAATGTTTACAGAAATTAGGAAAGCTAGCAAATTGGGCAACACTGTAATAATGGGTGACTTCAATTACCCCAATATTTACTGGATAAATGTTATATCAGGGACTGCCAGGGAGATACAATTTCTAGATGCAATAAATGACTGCTTCTTGGAGCAACTGGTCCAGGAACTGACAAAAGGGGAGCCATTTTCCTTGGTAGCATGCAGGGCATAGTGTGAGTGGTGGCACTGTGGGTCCCCTGGGAAATAGTGATCACAGCATGATCAAGGTTGAGCTAATACCTGGGATGAACCCACAAAGGAAATCTACTTTAGCTGCATTTAATTCTCGAAAAGGTGATTATAATAAAATGAGAGGAATGGTTACAAAGAAGCTAAAAGGATCAGCTGCAAAGGTTAGGACATAATCAGGCGTGGATGTTATTCAAAAATACCATCTTGGAAGCCAAGAACAAATGCATTCTATGTGTTTGCCAATGTGGAAAGAAGAGAAAACAACAGACAGCATGGTTAAAAGGTGAAATGAAAGAGGCTATTACAGCCAAAAGAATGTCATTCAAAGAATGGAAAAAGGACCCAAATGAAGAAAAGAAGCAACATAAGCACTATCAAGTCAGTTGCAAAGCATTAATAAAGAAGGCTAAAAGAATATGAAGAGAAATTTATCAGGTACATTAGAAGCAGAAAGCCTGCGAGGGAATCTGTGGGACTGTTAGATCACAAAGGGGCACTTAAGGAGGACAAGGCCATAGCAGAGAAACTGAATGAATTCTTTGCTTCCGTCTTTACGGAAGAAGTTGTAAGAGATCTGCCTGTACCGGAAATGGTTTTCAAAGGTGGAAGATGTACTGAGCCAAATCAACAAATTAAAGAGTAGTAAATTACCTGTACCAGATGGCATACATCTAAGGGTACTCAAAGAACTCAAGCATGAAATTGCTGATCTGTTAGTAATATGTAACCTGTTGTTAAAATTGTCCATAGTACCTGAAAATTGGAGGGTACTATGTGATGCCGATTTTTAAAAAGGTTTCCAGGGGTGATCTGGGAAATTACAGACTGGTAAGCCTGTCATCAGTGCCAAGCAGAATAGTGGAAAATATAAAAAATAAAATTACGGAAAAACAGAGACAAACGTATTTTAATGGGACAAGAGGCAGCATTGGTTCAGCTAAGGGAAGTCTTGCCTTACCAATTTGCTTCATTTCTTTGAAGGTAAACATGTGGATAAAGGTGAGTCAGTTGATGTAGTGTATCTAGATGTTCAGAAAGTTTTTGATAAAGTTCCTCATGAGAGACTCCTGAGAAAATTAAAGAGTCATGCGATAGGAGGCAAGGTTCCGGTGTGGATTAGGAATTGGTTATTGGACAGAAAACGGGGGATAGGGTTAAATAGTTATTTCTCTCACTGAAAGAGGGTGAACAGTGGAGTGCTACAGGGATCTGTAGTGGAACCGGTGCTATTTAACATATTTGTAATTGATATGGAAATCGGAACGAGTGAGATAATTAAATTTGCAGTTGACACAAAACTATTCAAGGTTGTTAAAACATGTGCGGACTGTGAAATATTGCAGGAAGACCTTAGGAAATTGGAAGACTGGGCATCCAAATGGCAGATGAAATTTAATATGGACAAATGCAAGGTGATACACAGTGGAAAGAATAATACAAATTATAGTTACCTGATGCTAGGTTCACCTTGGGGTTCAGCAACCAAGAAAAAGATCTAGGTGTCATTATAGATAATATGCTGAAATCTGCTCAATGTGTGGCGGCAGCCAGAAATCAAACAGGATGCTAGGAATTATTAAGAAAGGGATGGTGAATAAGACCAAACATATTATAATGCCTCTGTATCGCTCAATAGGTGCGACCTCACCTTGAGTAGTGAATTCAGTTTTGGTCGCTGTATCTCAAAAAAGATATAGCGGAATTAGAAAAGGTTCAAAAAGGACTGACCAAAATGATAAAGGGGATGGAACGCATTTCATATGAGGAAAGGCTAAAGAGGTTAGGGCTCTTCAGTTTGGAAAAGAGGCAGATGATGGGAGATATGATTGAAGTCTACAAAATCCTGAGTGGTGTAGAACAGGTAGATCAAATGAATCAATTTTTTACTCATTCCAAAAGTACAAAGACTAGGTGACACTCAAGGAAGTTACATGGAAATACTTTAAAAACAAAAATATTTTTTCACTCAACAAATAGTTAAGCTCTGGAACTCTTTGGCGAAGGATGTAGTAACAGCAGTTAACGTATCTGGGTTTAAAAAAGGTTTGGACAAGTTCATTCACAGCACAAGATAGTACATTATTCCATTTAGTCATACGCATCTCTACAGTATCACCTTCCCCCACATCAATCATCTGCAAGTTCTTATCCAATGCTAACTGCAGATCTTTAAGCTCAAATGTCATCCTCCTCTTAACTCATTTTGGTGATTTACCATGCCACAGCTTTTCAACATATTCAACTTTACTGATACTGTTGCATGATCTGACCAAGGGGGAAAACATATAGAATCAGTGTTATAGGAATTTCCTCTCAATAAATCCGTCAGAACAAAAACTAGACCCAATATATGTCCAGCTATATGTTTTGGTTGTGTCACTAACTGAGACCATCCTAAGCCTTCCAAGGAAGCCATAACATTCATAAATCAAATCATCCTCACTACAAAGATCTGCCTGCACATTAAAATCACCTATTAATATTGATTTTTTTTTCCAATCCAAATTCAAGGTTACTAACACCTCTATCAAATAGAAAAAATCTTTATGTAATACTCCTGAGGCAGCATACATTTAAAACGTTGGATGTCATAACTAAAACTTCCATTCCTTCAACTGCAATTCCTTTTTTTAAAGTCAGACTATCCCTATAAATTATTCAAACCCCTCCTCTTACCTAATCTTGATTGAAACTGAGCCATATATCCTTCTGGACAAACTTGATTAGCAACTCATCTTCATTAGTCACCCATGACCCTGTAACATAGAGGATATCAATCTTGCTATCAATAATTAAATCAGAAATTACTGATAGCTTAGTTCTGACTAACCTAGTATTGATTAATTGCAAATTTAAACCCCCTTCATTTCTTAGCTGAATATCTATACAAGTACTTCCTCTTACATAATTGAGAATTTAAATCTCCGTATCTACCCCTTCCAATTAACACTGAAATTCTAGCAAAATATATGCTTACACCACTTAATTCCTCACAATTATCTATGCAATACCAGTCACTACCCAAAGACCGCATGAAGGAGTGCACAAAGGAGCTCCTTGTCAGTGCGCCTTCCTCCAGCACACTGTTGGAAACAGGATGCTGGGTTTAATGGACCTTTGGTCCGTTCCAGTATGGCAATGCTTATGCTTCTCCCTATGTACTCTAAATGCTCCTGATGATGTCACCAGGGGGTGGTGTCTCAATGTCCCAGGGAGTAGCAGTTGACTTGCTCACACAGATTAGTCTTACAGGATGTTCCCACAGCTCAAGATGAAAAGAATAGAGAAGGCATAAAATCCTGGCCTTTGACAGTCTACAACAGAATATGTGTCTGATTTGTAGATAAATGGAAATTGCTTTTTACTGACAGAAGCATATTTTCAATGCACTTAGACTTACAAAGTTTCATAGATTACTATCAGGTTCATTTTCGAAAGACATGGACTTCCAAAAAGTGACATAAATCGTCACTTGGACGTCCTTCTCACAGCAACGTCCAAATCGGTATAATCGAAACCTGATTTTGGACGTCTGTCAGAAGTCCGTCGAAAGGACGTCCAAATCTCAAGGGGGCGTATCGGAGGCGTGTTCGAGGCAGGACTTGGGCGTTCCTAAGACTTGGTCGTCTTTGAGCCATAATAGAAAAAAGCAAAGATGTCCATGACTAAAACTTGGATGTTTTCACCTGGACCTGTTTTAATTACGAATAAGGCACAAAAAGGTGCCTGAAATGACCAGATGACCACTGGAAGGAATCAGGGATGACCTCCCCTTACTCCCCAGTGGTCACTAACCCCCTCCCACCCTCAAAAAACATGATTAAAAATATTACTTGTCAACCTCAGATGTCATACTCAGGTCCATGACAGCACATGCAGGCCCCTGGAGTAGTTTCATAGTAGGTGCAGTGCACTTCAGACAGGTGGACCCAGGCCCATACCCTCCCTACCTGTTACATTTGTGGAGGAAACAGCGAGCCCTCCAAAACCCACCAGAAACCCTCTGTACCCACATATAGGTGCCCCTGTTCACCCGTAAGAGCTATGGTAGTGGTGTACAGTTGGGAATAGTGGGTTTGGGGGGGGGGGGCTCAACACACAAGGTAAGGGAGCTGTGTACCTGGGAGCATTTTATGAAGTCCACTACAGTGCCCCCTAGGGTGCCCAATTGCTGTCCTGGCATGTCAGGGGGACCAGTGTACTACAAATGCTGGCTCCTCCCATGTCCAAATGGCTTGAATTTGGACGTTTTTGATATTGAAAATGGCTGAAAATCAAAGACGTCCAAATCCAAGGACATCCATGGTATTTTCAAACACAAAGATGGACGTCCATCTTTTTTTGAAAATGACCTTTCCCCCGCCTCCGAATTTGGACGTTTTACAAAGACGTCCAAATTCCAACTTAGACGTTTCTTTCGAAAATGCCCCTCCACGTAATTTTGTAAGCCTAAGTGCTTTGAAAATGAGCCCCATAGTGTACCACTGGATTAATATTGCCATACTAGTGTATGTAACTAGCATCATATAGTTTGTGGCATCATTATTGCCCATGATTTGCCCAAGCCTAAGAGCAACCTTAATATACTTGAAACTTTTTTTATAGGTACTCTTCCCATAGAAAGTATCATTTGTAAAGTTGAAATATATTCTGTTACTGGTTTTCCTTCCCTAACTTGTTTTTCAGGCATGTCTTTACAAAATGCACCTAAAATTACACACATTGTGAAATAACAAATACTTCTAGCCACATTAAGGTAAGTAGTTTTCAAACACCCTGTTAGTTTCAAGTTTCTTAACATGTACTATCACGCCCAACAGTATGTGCCATCTGGGATGGTTACAGTCTAAAAGCTTGGGGAGACAAGGCAATTTAAACTCAACAATGCACAATAGGGAAAGAGGGTGAAACTACAATCTTTTGATAGGAGAGGAGGGGATGCTCAAAAGGCTAGCATTCATGTATTCCAGAGCTCTGCAACCAGCTCTGCCCAGTCAGCAGAGAGTGGACTAAAAAGAGTAAAGTTTAGGAGTAAGCATCTTGAAACAAAGTTTTAAGGGCAGACTTAAATTGAGCTAGAGATGAATACTGTTGTAATGTTAGGGAGTTCCAAAGTTCAGCACCCTGTACTGAAAATATGGAGTGTTTAGTATGCTCATGAATGATTTCCCTGTAGGTCGGTACATTGAGACAATTTTGATGTGCAGATTTGAGACAGTTTGTCCAAATTTTTAGGCCTTCGTGGTCAAACTGTGTGTTTCAGTAAATCCATAAATGAACAGAAGCTTATAAAACTTCTGCATGGTACCAAGTTATTCAATGTGGAGGAGTAGCCTAGTGGTTAGTGCAGTGGACTTTGATCCTGGGGAACTGAGTTCGATTCCCACTGCAGCTCCTTGTGACTCTGGACAAGTCACTTAACCCTCCATTGCCCCCTGGTACAAAATAAGTATGTAAACCGCTTTGAATGTAGTTGCAAAAGCCTCAGAAAGGTGGTATATCAAGTCCTATTTCCCTTTCTGTGCAATTTTTAATGCGTAACTGCTGTTTTATTTGCTGATTTTTAGTGGACTCGAGATAATAAAAGTTTGAATATGGCATGTGCAAAAAGTTGAGCACCCTTTCAATCAGTACTATAACACCTATTTTGACAGAAATAAAAACTAGCTAGCTAAGAGACTTTCCATTCTTAATTTTGGAATTTTTTCCTACTCTTCTATGCAGAGCTCTTCTAGCTCAGAAATATTTTCTGTAGTGCCTTTTGCAATTACCAACATAGCAGTTTACAGTAAAACTGTTGGGTATCATCAATATTAAACATCTAATAACAGACTGAGACAAGCAATAGTCACAACAGACAAACAGAAAAAAAAACATAAATAGAAACAGTAGAGCAGGGGTGTCCAACCTCTGCCCTTGACAGGTTGGGTTTTCAGGATTTCACCAATGAATATGCATGAGATCTATTTGCATACTGTGGAGGAAGTACATGCAAATATATCTCATTAGGGAAATCCTGAAAACCTGACTGGATTGTGGCCCTCGAGGACCAAGGTTGGACAACCCTGCAGTATTTATTTACAGTGATTTAATATACAATCAGGCTCATTTTCAAAGCACTTAGCCTCCCAAAGTTCCATAGAAACCTATGGAACTTAGCCTCCCAAAGTGCTTTGAAAATATGCCTCTATGTTAACATAGGGGTCACGTGATATCATAGAGGAGAGCAGCAGCACGTTGTTTTCCTCCTGAGCCCCTTCCCGATTCTCCAACCCATACATTGCGAAAAGCAAAGGGATAGAAAGGAAATACCGTGCATAACAACTTACTGGTGTATGGATTCTTTCATCGTCCGCACAGAGGCGGGTATGCCAAGCAAGACAGGGAAAAAAGAATCAATAAAACCAAGCGGGCCCTCCGAAAAAAAGATGGCACGGAGTCCCGGGGCCGAACCACCACTGTTCAGCGAACCTCAGCTGCAGCAAATAATAGCTGCGGTAAAGAGTGCGACGGACCCGCAATTCGCACTTCTACGCAACAAATGTCCGTAATGGACAAAACACTGGAGGATACCGTGAGACACACAGGAGAGCAGAGTGGCCGAGACGGAGGACCGAGAAACAACAATGGCGTCGTCAGTGCAGGCCTTACAAAAGCTGGTAAGGGAGCAAGGCCAGCTGATAGATGAACTGGAAAATCGCTCCCGCAGATCAAACATCAGGCTCGTGGGCTTCCCGGAGTCCGTTCCAGATCAAAATTTGTCAACGGTTCTGGAACGATGGTTCAGTACGGAGCTGGCACTGACGGACAGCACAGGGAAACTTTGCTTGGAGCGGGCCCATAGGCTGGGCCGTAAGCAAGAAGGAGTGCAGCGCTCAAGAGTGATTATAGCAAAGATTCACAATTTCCTACACAAGGTAGAAATCCTCCGAGGCGCACGACAGAGAAAGGACAATCTCAGTTACGAGGGCCATACAGTGAAGATATTTCAGGATTATTCATGGGCATTACAGCAGCGTCGCCGAGAATTTAATCCTATTTGCAATGCGCTACATACAAGAAAGGACACGTTTATGTTGGTATACCTAGCCACGCTTAAGATACATCATAACGGAAAGTGGCATGCTTTTACAACACCTAAGGAAGCAGCAGTTTTTCAAAAAGCAATGCATGTAAAAGCGGAATCCAATCAAGACTAGAACGGGATTTAAGGTTTTAGCGCCCGAGAAAGGTGGACCACGTGGATTACAAAAAGTTGATATTAGGAGCACATTTTATGGGTCCAGGATGAAGAAGCCATGAGAGTGAACAGCTGCTTCAGGGGCGCTCAAAAACATTAACAACTATCCCTGCTACCTCTCAATGGGGAGAATTGGTGGGGCAAAATAATCCCCAGAGCAAAAGGACCGAGTACGCTGAAGGAATATAACAAAGGGTACTCCAAATGATAGAGTTAAATGGCAATGCTATTTTGTTCAATTAGAGCAATTGCATAAGAAATGTATATGAATGTTTGTGACCACATGATGAGAGCACAAGAGTTGGGGGGAGGACCGGGGGGGACATCACTATGACCTATGTTCTCCCAGGTTCCATGGGGGGATGAGAAGGGTAATGTGGGGAATAGGGGAAGATCGGGAGTTTTTTTCATGGGAAGGGGAGGGAGGGTGAAGAGAGGGATGGAGGGAGGAAGGGTAATGGGTAGAGGGGGGGGGGAGGATAAGAACAAGCAGGGACTATTTTCAAAGAAACAGGGATTATTTTGTCCTCTGAATATTCATTTTGGTATACGGCACAATCAGAAGGTCCAAGATCACGTAACACAAAACAAAATGGATCAGGGCGAGGCTGGGCGCCCGATCCTCCTTTACTGGATTCTTGCACACAGACATGTGATAGGGGCTACATAATGGCCAAATCGGTCAGATTTAATACCTGGAACATAGGAGGCATTAATTCCCCTGTCAACACACATTAAAGGGCTGACAGCGCTACGTAGGAAGCAAACAGATATAGCATGCATTCAGGAAACTTGCCTGTCCCAAGTAGAAAATCAGAAACTAAAAAGTTATCAATAGAAATCAAACAAAATAAAACATGGAAAAGAAAATAAGATGATACCTTTTTTATTGGACATAACTTAATACATTTCTTGATTAGCTTTTGAAGGTTGCCCTTCTTCGTCAGATCGGAAATAAGCAAATGTGGTAGCAGGTAGTATATATAAGAGAAACATCAAAGCATTACTTTGTTTTATTTTGTTTGATTTCTATTGATAACCTTTAAGAGTGGACTAACACAGCTACCACACCTCTCTACTTAAGAAACTAAAAAGAAACTGGGTGGGCGAAGTTTATGCCTCCCCAGCAGAGGGCCGCAAAGGAGGGGTGACTGTTCTCATACGAAAAGAGCTGGTATCGAGATCAGAATTATTAATGACAGACTCAAAGGGGAGATATGTATTATTACACATATGGCTGTAGGGCAGAGAAATATTGTTGTTAGCCCTTTATGGGCCCAATACTTACGATAAAAACTTTTATTATGACCTGGTGCAACTATGCAGGCCGTATAGATCTCTGGAGCTTATGGTTATGGGAGACTTCAATTTAGTGGCACAACCTACGGAAGATTGCTCAGACCCAAGTCGGGCCCATAGAGGAGGCCCAAAGGCTAGAACATTACCATCATTTATGCGAGCCCTGAATTTGGTTGACTCTTGGAGAACTCTACATCCGGGACAGAAAGATTTTACACATTTATCAAGAGCCCACGGGACGTATTCCAGATTAGACTATGTCTTAGTGGCCCGCTCCTTGTTCCCGAATGTGCTCTGTGTAGAAATAGGGGTCGCAGATATATCAGATCATGCCATGGTTTGGTTGGATTTAGAGGCGCCAAAACACTATCAGCAGCAAGGAAGGGGTTGGAGGATCCCGGCCTATCTTTATAAAAATCAAGATTTTGCAAAGCACATTCGGGCAAAGTGGGAGGAATATGAGCAATTTAATGGGCAGCACAGGGACAACCCCACTCTGTTCTGGGCCACTGCAAAAGCGGTGATGAGAGGCGAGGTGATCGCATATGTAAATGGCAGAAACAAGAAACTTTCCAAAGCAATTATAGATTTAGAAATGAAACTACGGATAGCAAAACGGAAAGTTATAAGATCACCAACAGGGGCAAATAGAGATAATCTGCAGGCGGTGCAAGTGGCGCTTAACTCTCTCTTACATGAGCGAGCCACAAGGGGACTCTTATATAACAAATATAGGCTCCAGAGATTTGGGAACAGGACGGGCCCAATGCTAGCGGGGATGGTTAGAGCATGGGGGAACCACCGGGCAATTACAGCATTGAAGGACGGCCAAGGGGAATTACACCTTACGAGTGAAAAGATAGCAGAAATACTTAGACACCATTTCTCAGAGATATATGCAGCTCCGAATAAGGGTGATGAAGGGGTAATAAACCAGCATTTGAGACAGGCCTGCCTGCCCAGATTAACTCCGCAGGAATTGGAATCCTTGAACAGTCCAATCACGGGCAGGGAACTACAGGAATGTATAAAGTCATTAAAATTAAATTCGGCCGCCAGCCTGGATGGACTGTCAGGAGAGTTTTACAAATTGTTAAACAATAAGCTAATTAAACCATTGGCACTATATTATGAGCAGGCGGTGCAGGTAGCGGATCACGCCAATGAAGCCTTGATAGTTCTAATAAAAAAACCAGGTAGAGCAGAGGAACTCCCGGACTCATACAGGCCGATATCCTTAATAAACGTAGACTTAAAATTGCTATCTAAAATAATGGCAAATCGCCTTTCCAAGATATTACCCTGGATAATTAGCACAGAGCAGGTGGGCTTTGTTAAAGGACGACAAACGGTGGGAAATGTCCGTAGGCTCTTGTTGGGAATGGCCTCGTGCCAACGATATGAGCAACAATCCCTGGCAATAAGCCTAGATGCAGAAAAGGCTTTTGATAAGCTGCACTGGGATTATTTGTTTGCTACACTCCAGATGATGAGATTCCAGGGTTGGTTCATCAAAGCACTCCTAGTATTATATAAAGATCCAACAGCCGCTGTACTAGTAAATGGGGTAAAAACACCATTATTTCACATAGGTAGAGGGACACGCCAAGGATGCCCGCTCTCCCCACTCTTGTTCATATTGTCCTTGGAACCGTTGTTGCGGAGGCTGTGCTTAAGTGAGGATATCTTGGGAGTAGATGTGGGATGCCATGTAGTAAAAACTCTAGCATTTGCTGATGATTTATAGGTGCTTCTCTGGAACACCCGAACCTCCTTACCAAGTTTGCTACAGGTGATAGAATCAATGGGAAATACTCTGGATTTATGCTGAACCAGCAAAAGTCATAAGCACTTCCAGTGCATGGTGCACTACCTGAAAGGGGAGGAAGGGAGATACCAGTGCTGCCAGAGGGGAAATCTTTAAAATATTTAGGCGTATACATTCCACAGAATTTAACTCAACTTTATGATAGTAATGTCCAAAAGCTGTTAAGGGATACAAAAGATAGATTAACTGCATGGCAGGGATACCCATTGTCATTGATGGGCAGAATTGCCTTATATAATATGGCAATAATACCCCGCTGGCTGTACGTCTTTCAAGTCTTGCCCTTGTATTTGAAATATAGGGACGAAAATCAGCTCAACAGGCAGTTACAAAGATTTTTATGAAATGGGAAAAAACCCCGACTCTCATTGGTGACATTGCAAGTGCCGGTGGAGTATGGAGGCCTAGGCCTATTAAGCATTAGGCAAATGACAATTGCAAGTGGGATGAAACACATTGCGGACTGGTACAAGAACACATAAGATTTTTCGGCCACCCCGCTGGAATTGGCCTTGACTGACAATGTACATTTTAGTTGTTTGCTCCACGAAGCAGGGGGAGCCCTGCCTTACGAACTTGGACGATCAATGATATTACCTACAGCGAAGAAAGTTTGGAGATGGATCTGCAAGCTCTACAAGTTTGAAGCGAAAGCAACCCCATTTCTTTCTATATGCAGCAATCCGTCCTTCCCACCTGGAGATATGTATAATGTCTTCAGGAGATGGCAACAGCGAGGAATCCAGTATGTGTATCAGATTCTGAATGAAGAGGGATGTTTGTTATCTTTCAAGGAACTACAAAACAAGTATTCCCTTCCAAATGCAGATTTTTTTCCATTATAGCCAGTTGAAGCATTACACGGACAGCCTGGCTTGGCAAAACTTGACTGAAGATGTACAAGAGGAATTGGCCACAGCATACTCCTTGACTGCTCAACAAAAGGTTTCCTTATCATTCCACCATAGACATATCCGGGACACCGCGGCAGAGTTGCCCTATGAAAGGCTAGCCCAGGCATGGACAGTTGAACTGGGGGAGACTTTGGCACCAGACATCTTCAAAGCTCATGTCTTGAATTTGAAGAGATTGACAGGCTTTGTTTGGTGCTGGGAACTACAATACAAGTTTGCAGTCAGAATGCATATAGCCCCCAGGCGAGCCTTCCACATGGGCTTGTCTCCGGCAGGAGAATGCCCCAGATGCAACTATGTGGGTGCCACACTGGGGCACATGTTTTGGACTTGCCCACACATTGCACAATTTTGGAGGCAACTTCTACAAAAAATTTCGCAGATGTGGGGCACCCACTGGATCCTGGACTACAAGTTACTGTTTGGACACATTAAAATTGTGGCTCCACAGCCTAAAGGATTGAAAGAATTTACAAACAGGGCGGTCATTGCAGCCAAGAAGGTGATCCTGTTGGAATGGATGGCATCGAAAGCTCCAACCTTACAACAGTGGAGGACTCAGATGATAACCCTAATGCGAATGGAGAGATTTGACATAGTGCAGTTGGGCAATAAAAGAGGACAGCAATTTGAACAGAGATGGGCCCCATTTTGGCAAACGTTAACGCCAGCAGCGAGGGGTTATCTGTTAAACATATAGTGATGTTGGTAGAGGATAAAGGGGATGGAGCGGAGGAGTGGCCTAGTGGTTAGGGTGGTGGACTTTGGTCCTGGGGAACTGAGTTCGATTCCCAGCACAGGCTGCTCCTTGTGACTCTGGGCAAGTCACTTAACCCTCCATTGCCCACCGCATAGAGCCTGCCATGAGTGGGAAAGCGCGGGGTACAAATGTAACCAAAAAAAAAAAAAAAATCCCTATGAGGAACCTTCCCTATGAGGAAAGACTGAAGCATCTAGGGCTCTTCAGCTTGGAGAAGAGACAGCTGAGGGGAGATATGATAGAGGTCTATAAAATAATGAGTGGAGTGGAACGGGTAGACATGAATCATTTGTTTACTCTTTCCAAAAATACTAGGACTAGGGGGCATGTGATGAAGCTACAAAATAGTAAATTTAATACAAATCAGAGAAAATCTTTCTTCACTCAACATGTAATTAAACTCTGGAATTTGTTGCTAGAGAATGTGGTAAAGGCGGTTAGCTTAGTGGGGTTTAAAAAAGTTTTGGACGGCTTACTAAAGGAAAAGTCCATAGACCATTATTAAATTGACTTGGGGAAAATCCACTGCTAATTTCTGGGATAAGCAGCACAAAATGTATAGAACGTTTTTGGGATCTTTACCTGGATTGGCCACTGTTGGAAACAGGACGCTGGGCTTGATGGTCCTTTGGTCTGTCCCAGTGTGGCAATACTTATTTATATGTAAGAGGATCCTAAGTATATTATGTTGCAGTAGTTGATTTTTGACAGGAAGAGGATAAGTGAATGAAATGTATCGTGATCGTCACACCCAGTCCTCGAGGGCCACCAATGGGTCAGATTTTCAGGATCTCCCTAATGAATATAAATGAAGGAGATTTGCATGTCAGCAACCTCCATTGTGTGCAATCTCTTTCCTGCATATTCATTAGTGATATCCTAAAAACCTGGCCTGTTGGCAGTCCTTGAGGATTTGGAGTGAAGACCAGCATAGTAGGTAAAGCAAAATTAGCTATAATAAGGTTGTGCAATCTCACTTGATCCACTCCAAGCAGTAACGCACAAAAGGTAATTCATAGTAATTGTCTTGAGACTAGTGCTGTTGATTGCTATTAATATGTGTGATCAATGCATAAACCTTAATGGTGATTACTGACATGAGAGGTGCACATCCTCCTCACCTACCTTCGATACTCTGGTGGGTCTAGGGTATTATGAGCAGGAGCGGTCCCTAGTTGCTCCTTCCCGTGCTGGCTTTGGGCTCAAAATGGCAGTTGTGACCTCTAGTGGTAGTCTCATGGTACTACCACTAGAGTTCAGGACCCAAGTGGTAGGACTGCGAAACTACCGTTAGAGGCTGCGACCACCATTTTGCACCCAAAGTTGGCATGGGCAGGAGTGACTGAGGAATGAGCCTGCCTGCCCTACCCTAGACTACCAGGGAGCATCCTTAAAGTAGGGTAGCTCCTGGGATCAGTTTTTTGGAAGGAATTCTGGATGGCCTCTTCAAAAGGTGGATGCTTTGGGGAAGGGGGTGTTGGGAGAGCTTGAGAGTTTATGGGGAAATCAGCAAAAGTAACTTTCCATCCCCCTGATTTTCATCCTGCTACCCAGTAAGCTATCTAGGTAGTGGAGTGAATATTGTCATTCTCCGAGGACAAGCAGGCCTTCCTATTCTCACGTGAGGGTGGCATCATCCCGATAGAGCCCGGTGCAGATGCTGACTAGCTTACAGTATAGAATTTTCTAGCAGTGTCCCACCACGCATGTGCTGTTGCCTTCCTGACCAACGTGGGAACATAGGTCCTCCAGTCTTCATTTTTCTGCACAGCTGAAAGGACGCACTTTGTGTTCTCCCTCACACTGTGCTCTCGATTTCAGTGAGTGCCTTCCTGTGCAGGTGTTTTTTGTTCTTCCCTCCTTCAGTTATCATCCTGTTACTTTTCTTTTTAGTTCTTTGTTGGCATTTTTAGGTTTCCTTCTTTTTTCGTGAGTGGCTTCAGCCCTGTCCTCAATTTAAACACTGACAAATAAAACAGTGAAGTAGATCCAAGGAGGATATAAAGTAGTCTTTATTGGGAACAGGTAAAGGATGACCCCACATGGCTGTGTTTTGGCAAAAGTCGGTGATGCGAGTATGGCCACTACAACTCAGCACTTCCATCAAATTGTGGATATCACAAGGACTACACAGCCAGGACTTTGACTATACTCTTGTTGTTAAGCACCTCTGCTATAACGTCAGAGATACAACAGACCCCTGAGGCAGGCCTTCAGGCCAAAACATGGCCGTGTCAGGTCGTCCTTTACTTGTTCCCAATAAAGACTATTTTATATCCTCCTTGGATCTACTCACTGTTTTATTTGTTAGCTCACGGTTACGTGAGGTTTGGTCCTCCTTTCGGTTTGCTTTGCTCAATTTAAACACTCCCCTTGTTTTGCAGTTCAGGATTGAGGAGTTTAATTTAGCCGAGTTTCTTTTTTTGATGTCCAAGAAGACCCCTAGTGGATTCAAGAGGTGTGCCAAGTGTAGGTGCATGATTTCTGTCATGGACCCGCACAACTGGTGCATTGGGTGCTTTGGGCCAAATCATGACCCCTCTGTTTGTGATTTCTGCATATGCAGGTGAGAACCCAAAGGATGCAACTGACTCAAATGGAGCGTCTTTTTGGCTCTTCGAAGGCCAAACCATCATCTTTGGCACAAGCAGCATCAACCTCCATGGCTGCTCTGACACCGGCATCTAGTGGGTCTCCACCTCAACACCAGGCGCTGTTAGTAGGCCCCAGGACTGGTCAACATTGGACCCAACTCCAAGGAGACACTTAGATTTGGTGGCGCCCTCATTGGCACTGGGGGACCGAAGTTCTGTGCATCGGGGGAAGCATAAGCATATGTCTTCATCGACGCATGGTGCCAGAAGCACCAAGGCATCGGACTCTCCGATACCTGAGAAGCACTGGCATCAAGAGGACCACTCCCCTTCTGTGGAAGTGGTGCACCTGTCATTGAACAGCCAGGTCCCCACCACCAGTTTGGCACTGGCACCTTCTCAGGCTGCCTCTGCCCCAGCTCCCATGCCTTTGCCGTTGCCCACCTTCAATGAGCAGTTCAGAAGCATGCTGTGAGAGATGTTGGTGGTTACTGCAGGGAGCTCCTGCTTTGGCATCCAGGACGCTTGCACCCCCAGCAGAACTGCCCCATGCCCTCTCCGAGGCTCCATCGATGCCAGCGCCCAGATCCTAGATGCTGACGTCTCACAAGGTGTCAGAGTTAGGTCTGGGCATGCAGTGCCCCCTCCTACATCAAGTCTAAGAGAAGGCCTGCACCTTGAGGCTCGTTGGAGCATGGATATCATTCCACTAGGTCAAGTCCGGTGCAAACTGAATCCCATGATCCTCAATAGGAGGAAGAATCTTATTGGGACCGCTCTTGGGATTCAGATGAGGATTCACATTACTACTCGGAGGAGCCATATGGAATCCCATCTGAACCCTCATCTCCTCAAGAGAGACAAAAATCTCCTCCAGAGGTGCTCTTTTTCCAGTTTTTGTGAGGGCTGCAGCTGTCCCATTTAAGTTGGAGATGGAAGAGGAGCCCAAGGCAGAGATGTTATCTGTTCTGGGCTATAAGTCTCCTCCTAAAGAAGGGGGTCACTGTCCCATTGCACCCTATTCTTAAAGATGTACGGTTGAAGAAATAGGAATCTCCCCTAACAGTGGATTCAAGAGGACCCAGCTGCCTCACTGCTCCATGGTAATCGAATCTTCTCTCAAACAGGCCAAAAGTTCTGTGTCTCATACCTCGGCATCCCATGGAAGAGAGGCCAGAACTTTGGATTTGTTTGTGAAGAAGACTTTTCAGCCCTTGATGCTCATTGCCTGTATCCAGTCCTACCAGCTCTACACAAGCAATTACGGGGAGTCTGTGATAAACAGTACACTTAGTCTGGCAGACTCATGCCCTTCGGAGCAGGCCACTGAGCTTCACTAGTTGGACAACAAGTAGACAGAGTGCAGGCATTACCTGGTCAGGGGCGCCTATGATACTTTTGATGTTGCATCCAAACTCTCTGCTATGGGTATGAGGATGCGCAGACTCTTTGGCTGAATGCCTACTACTACTACTACTACTTAACATTTCTAGAGCGCTACTAGGGTTACGCAGCACTGTACAATTTAACAAAGAGAGACAGTCCCTGCTCAAAGAGCTTACAATCTAATATACCTCGAACAGGCTGTTCAAGAGGGACTAGTGACCATGCTGTGCCGAGGGAACAACTTGTTTGGAGAGAAAGTGGAGGAGGTTGCTAACCTCAGTAAGAAGCATACAGACACAATCCATATTCTCTCTCGGCATCCTCCATCTGCATCATCTTCAACAAGTCCCAGGCCTCGCCAGTACCATCCCCAGAAGTCCCAGCCAGCTCCCCAGTCAAAGCAGGGTAGGGGCTTTTGACTGACTCCAGCAGAGCATAGCTACTCAGAATATCCATCCCGGATGGCTTACCGGTCGGAGGGAGGCTCACCTTTTCCCAACACAGATGGTCCCTTGTAACCTCAGACCAGTTCTTCAAATAGTCCATCATGGGTATGCTCTGAATTGGCATCAACAACCTCCAAATTGCCCACCAAGAGCATCTTACATCAGCTCTCAGCACAAGCAAGCACTTGTAGAGGAAACCTCCACCCTTCTGCAGGCCTGAGCGGTCAAACCCGTACCACCAGGGGAAGAAGGGAAGGGATTGTATTCCATGTACTTACTTGTGATCAAGATTCCACCCCATCCTAGACCTAAGGGCCCTGAACAAACGTTTGGTAAAGGAAAAGTTCATGATGATTTCCCTGGGCATGCTGCTCCCTCTAATTCAGAAAAACGATTGACTATGCTCGCTGAAGTTAATGTGGGTCCCACATTTCAATACTTTCAAGTCACAGAAGGTATCTCAGATTTCAAGTGGGGAAACACGACTACCAGTATGTCATTCTGCCATTTGGCCTGGTGTCTGACCCCAGAGTTTTCACCAAGTGTGTGCACAGTAGTTGCAGCATTATCTTCACAGCCTGGAAGTGTATGCGTTTCCCTTCCTGGACGATTGGTTGATCAAGAGCACATCTCAGGAGGGAGCAGAGGAATCAATACGGATGCCTCTTCAGGCGCTAGAGCTACTGGGGTTTGTCATAAATGATGCCATCTTCAACCAGTTTGCCAATTGGAATACATAGAAGCCCTGCTGTTTAAATTTCTTATGCTTTCTCAAGTCTCAAAGCATAATTTAAGGAGTTCCATAATGATGTACCTAAGGGGGAAAAGGTTGCATTTGATGTCTTGTTAAGCATGAGTTGTAGTGCGGAGCGTAAGGAGATTCTTTTTGAGAGTGTAATGAATGAACTGCTTATATGGAATAAGTAGTGAAGCAAGAGAGCGGGGAAACTTTATACAGCATGCTTTATGGACCAACAGCAAAATTTTGAATCTGATCCTAAACACGGTTGGAAGTCAGTGCTGTTGGGCAAGTAACTTTCTCACAGGATAGAACTTTCTTGGCTGACAAAGAAATCTAATGTCAGTATTATAAACATATTTGAAGTCTTATTAATTCTAAAGTAATCTAGTAACATTATAGATAGTTTTGCAATAATCTACTCTAAAGATTACAAAAACATGAACTAATTAGTGCAAAGCTGGAAACTCCAAAAGATGTCTAACGGAGCATAGTCTCCAGGGAGCAAAACCTGGTCCACAAACGCCAACTGATTATCAATAACAACATCAAGAATTATAATGGAATCACCCAGAGTAATTAAAGGCAGAGTTGATGTTAAATTGGGGGGGGGGGGAGGGGGGAAGAGGCATAAGTTGAATGTTTGTACTTGGCTATTGTACAAATAAAAAGGATTTGTACTAAAGGTAGAGTTGATGAATGAAGGGGTCTATTCATGAGCTACTTGAGAGCTGTTTTACCCAGTTTTAATATAAGCTGATTGATAGTTAACCAGTGAACAACTGCTTCAAGGCAGCCATTCAAAGGGCTAGAGTAAAGTGCTACAGAATTAATAAAGGCAAGTAGCTGGACATTAGTGTACTTGTACACCCTGAAGCCCAAAGGATTAAAGAACTCTGCCAATAGGCAAAAAAAAAAAAAAAGACTAAAAATAACAGAAGCCAGTCTATCCTGTGATACACCACAAAGAATGCAGCTAAGAAAGCAAATAGAATATTAGGTATTATTAGGAAGGGAATGGAAAACAAAAATGAGGAAGTTATAATGCCTTTGCATCAGTCCATGGTGCGACCGCACCTCGAATATTATGTTCAATTCTGATAACCGCATCTCAAAAAAGATATAGTAGAATTAGAAAAGGTACAGAGAAGGGCAATGAATATGATAAAGAGGATGGGACGACTTCTCTATGAGAAAAGGCTGAAGCATCTAGGGCTCTTCAGCTCGGAGAAGAAACGGCTGAGGAGAGATATGATAGAGATACATAAAATACTTAGTATAGTGGAACGGGTAGACATGAATCACTTGTTTACTGTTTCCAAAAATACCAGGACTAGGAGGCACTAAATGAAGCTACAAAGTAGTACATTTAAAATGAATCTGAGAAAATATTTCTTAACTCAATGTGTAATTAAACTCTGGAATTCGTTGCCAGAGAATGTAGTTAAAGTAGTTAGCTTAGCGGGATTTAAGAAAGGTTTGGATGGCCTCCTAAAGAAAAAGTCCATAGACCATTATTAAAATGGACTTGGACGGGGGGAAAATCCACTGCCTATTTCTAGAACAGACAGCATAAAATATATTGTACTGTTTTGGGATCTTGCCAGGTACTTGTGACCTGGATTGGCCACTGTTGGAAACAGGATGCTGGGCTTGATGGACCTTCGGTCTGTCCCAGTATGGCAATACTTATGTACTTATGTAGAATGGGCATGGAAAAGGTTCAATTACACAGGAATGAATAAAATATCTAAGAACCTGATTTTTGATCTCCAAATTGCTAAAGTGAGATAAAAGATCAACCACATCAAAAGCTGCCCATAAGGTCTAAGAAAATTTAAAGGACTAAACTACTAGAATCAAGGCCACCCCTAATTTTACTGAACATAGCCATCAGTATAGTTTCTAAGCTAAGCTCTGGCCTATAATCTAAACTGTTGTGAGCATAGCGCATTAACTTTAATTTTGTCTAGAAAACAGCAAAGTTGGAGCATAGGGCGCTAAGTCCAGAATCAGTTAAAGGAAAGGTTGCCAGGGTGATTTGGAAGTGTAAGGGTCAGCCCTGGGGGCCTGATGAGAGAAAAGACTCTGGTGAGTAAGCACAGCAAGAAAAGAGTGCAGGACTGGAAGGGTTGACCAATAGAAAATAGACTCCAATAGTCTGCAAAGAGGTACCAGATGCAGTTACCTTAGAGTACATAAGTATTGCCACACTAGGACAGACCAAAGGTCCATCAAGCCCAGCATCCTGTTTCCAACAGTGGCCAATCCAGGTAACAAATACCTGGAAAGATCCCAAAAAAGTTCAATACATTTTATGTTGCTTATCCCAGAAATAGCAGTGGGTTTTCCCGAAGTCAATTTAATAATGGTCTATGGACTTTTCCTTTAATAAGCCATCCAAAACTTTTTTAAACCCCACTAAGCTAACTGCCTTTACCACATTCTCTAGCAACAAATTCCAGAGTTTAATTTCATGTTGAGTGAAGAAAAATTTTCTCTGATTTGTATTAAATTTACTACTTTGTAGCTTCATCACATGCCCCCTAGTCCTAGTATTTTTGGAAAGAGTAAACAAACGATTCATGTCTACCCATTCCACTCCACTCATTATTTTATAGACCTCTATCATATCTCCCCTCAGCTGTCTCTTCTCCAAGCTGAAGAGCCCTAGATGCTTCAATCTTTCCTCATAGGGAAGGTTCCTCATAGGGAAGTCGTCCCATCCCCTTTATCACTGTCATCGCCCTTCTCTGTACCTTTTCTAATTCCACTGTATCTTTTTTGAGATGCAGTGCCCAGAATTGCACACAGTATTCAAGGTATGGTCACACCATGGAGCGATACAAAGGCATTATAATGTCCTCATTTTTATTTTACATTCCTTTCCGAATAATACCTAATATTCTATTTGCTTTCTTTGCTGCTGCTGCAGCACACTGAGCAGACGGTTTCAAAATATCGTCAACAATGACTCCTAGATCCTTTTCCTTTTCGGTGACTCCTAACACGGAACCTTGCATCACATAGCTATAATTCAGGTTCCTCTTTCCCATCTGCATCACTTTGCATTTGCTCACATTAAACATCATCTGCCATTTGGATGCCCAGTCTCCTAAGGTCATCTTGCAATTTTTCAAAATCCTCTTGTGATTTAACAACTTTGAATAACTTTGTGCCATTGGCAAATTTAATTACCTCACTATTTATTCCCATATCTAGATCACTTCTAAATATGTTTAAAAAGCAGCGGTCCCAACACAGATACCGTACCTGTGGAACCTCACTATCAACCTTTCTCCATACTTCCTTTAGCAAGATGTTGGAGGAGGAAGGATGGGCTTTTTTGAGAGAAGAGGAATGTTTCATCACCATTTACCATCTGATAATGTGTCTAATCTATACAAAATAGATAGTCTTAGAGAAAGATTATTACAAAGTATGGTGTAGAGCTCTGTCTCTTTGTTGTAGTCATCAAACCAGAGTAGCAGGTTCAACTACTTCAAGTGCATTATGACAAGTTATGAGATGAAAATGCAAGTGGTATGAACTAATCCTTTTGTTCAATTTGGATTTGTTTTGAGTGCTCTTTTCTGGTCTCAGCTTACTTCTGACCAATGATCACCTCAGAAACAGATCCTGATGGGAAAATTAGAAAAAAAAATTTCTGATAATGCTATTTTTTAAAATGTATTCTGGGCCGAGGAAAGAAATCTTAGCACCTAAAAGCTAGTCAAGAAATGTATTTAGTCCAATAAAAAGATATTGCCTTTCATTTTTATTTCTGTGCACCGCAGAAATAAGCAGTCTGAAGTATCTAAGAATTGTGACTTGTGTAGGTGCTGCCTTGAACACATTCTTGCAAAACTTTATAAAGTTTCTGAACAGTGTTATACCACCACTAATGGGAAGGGATTTGGGACTTAGGTCATTCTTTTCAGAGCACATTACATTCATATACGGTAGGTATTTTCCTTTGCCCAGAGGGCTTACAATCAAGGTTTGTACCTGAGGCAATGGAAGATTAAGTGACTTGCCCAAGATCACAAGGAATTGCAGTAGGATTTGAACTAAGATGCCCAGGCTCTAAGCCTGCTGCTCTAACCAATAAGCTACTCCTCATTTTCCATCATAAAAGGGGAGCATAAGTTAATATAAAAATTAAAAATGACATTTACACCTGCCCCAAGGCATATATTAGTGTCAGCTCATAGGTATAGGTGTAAAACTTGATGCCACCAACCTTTTATGGTGTCCCCCACATCATGAAGACCCACAGGTTGTGCCCCCCCCCCCCCCCTTGTCCTTATTAGGTTGTTTGGACATTTAGTAGTAGTACTGTGAGGCATTTTTTTAAAAGACAGTTGCAGGAGCAATGGGGGATTGCTTCTGCTCCCTCACCACTACCAGAAACACCAGTAGAAGCCAGGGCTGGGATTAGGGGGTCAGTTGACTGGAGACCCTTGGGTGGAGTGTTGATTGCTGGGGGGGGGGGGGAGGGGTTCTAACATCTTAGGGTGGGGTATGAAGGAAATGAATGCTGTTGGGTGCAGTGATTTTACAAAGCTGCTCCTATGGGGCTAGGCATTTCCCCCTGCCATAGCTTTGTAAATTTGTTGCTCCCACAGGATTAGGCAAGACATGGGTATGCAGTCCTGTATGTCCTTAAACATACTTTACAAGAGACTCTGTGTTTGGCAGAGGCTTTGTAAAATACTGTGAAAATGTTCCACTTTCTGACCTGGATGTCTTAATTCCTCTTCACATCTTCGATAAGGTTTGGTAATTCCCATATGTACACATAAGGCAAGACATGGTACTTGCACTTGAGAATAGATTGATTCAGGATGCCAGTAAGAAGAGGGTGTTGATGAATATGAGATCTGAAACATATTAAACCATCAGGAAAGTCCCCAATCCTACCTTACTGAAAAATCTAAACTTTACTCACAAGTGGCAAAGAATCTTGAGAGTTGTCAGATGGACTCTAGCTGCTGTTTTGCAAAGATGAGCAGGATGTCAATTCCTCACATTTGGGTGATGCAAACTAACAAAGCCACTGGGAGAAAACCTTCCTAACATAGAAAACTTTAGATGTATGTTTGGTTCTACTGTACAGGCACAGCATTTTCTTGTTTTCCACAGAACTGACCAGCTGTTTTTCCTGCCACAGTAACAAAACTTTCCATACTAAGAGTTCTTCTATCACACTTGTACACACCAGTTCCCTCTTCATTTGCCTTGTTTTTCATTTTTTCCTGCCACCTTTGAAGTTGTATTGCAATTAGCTGCATTTGTTTTTTCACCACTCTTTTCACTATTAGGTAAACCAGCCTGACTTTTTTTTTATAAAATCAATCATCTTGATTTCACTATAGCTATTTTTTTCTGCAACATGTCAAAAAAAAAAAAAAAGCCCCAGCACTGTTAAAAAATACAGACAAATGGCAAGAACTTATCTGGCGCAAATACTCATAACTAGGCTTGGGTCTTGGTAGAATTTGTGTGGAAACTTGCAGAATGGTAATACGGACTTCAGTCCAGTTCATATGTTTCCCTCTCAATGATCACATGGGTAATGAGTAGCGGGTAATGCATTTGATATACTGCCTTTCTGTGGTACAAGCATAGCAATTTACATATATTATATACAGCTACTTTGTGTAGATATTCAACTTTTGTGCCTGGAATCCCTTTTCAGTCTGTCCTTCAGAATCTTTTTGAGGTTTAGGACCCATTTCCATTGCCCTGAGGGCCCATTTTTATAATTTCCACGTTGGCTTCATTAGAAGAAAAAAAGACAAAATTAGAAAAGCTAGTTTTTAACCCAAAATATTTTGTCTGTCTGTCCTTCATGGGCCCTTTCTTCTTCTGTTCTCCTCTCTCTTTCTGTTGCTTTGGATTCTAAAAGAAGTGGTGGAAATGTGTCCCAGGCCATTCCTCTAGAAATTAAACCCTGCTGCTAGTGAAACATTTGTTCCACAATGGCAGCTATAGCACATATATTAACCAATTTTTTTCCATCCTACAATTTCTCACAGTGTACATTGATCAACACAAGGATAACCTGATGCACTGGAAGAGCCTACCCAATTTCCTCAAAATTGAAATGGAAAAAAAATGCACTCAGGTCATATTGGTGTGATTGTCCCATGCTTCTGTCCATCTTAGGTTGGGTGTGATATCAACTATAGGAAAACCATCTTCACTTTTGTAAGCAAAGCTGGAAGGAAGCATATTAACCACGTGCTGCTTCATTTCTAGTATATCCAAAAGGACTGGGAGGAGATGGAACATAGTAGATAGTGGCAAATAAAGACCTGTACGGTCCATCCAGTCTGCCCAACAATATAAACTTATTACAGAGAGATCACGTGATGTACTGAGAGAGAGAGAGAGATGCAGAATTCATGCTCTCTGAGGCCCCGGCGCTCCAAATAAATAAAAACGAGCCAAATCAACAGATCTTCTTTGGAAAAAGTGCCTGCTGGATGGACAAATATATAAAAGTCAAACCAGGTGTGATGGTAGGGAAAGGAACAAAGAAAGAGAAGGAAAAGAGAAAACACGTGTGGCGGAGAGCGGGGCAGAAGAAAAGATGGCGCCTGGTGGACCCTGCTTCTCGATTGAACAAGTTTCTCAGCTGACAATGGCGATTGAGAAGGCACTGGAGCCTAAATTCACAGATTTAATAGATCAAATCTCACACTTTGAGACTCTACAAGCAGATGTGACAAGAAGAACGGGAGAATTAGAACAGTGGGTCTCAGCGTTAGAAGACGCGTCCCCTCTGACTACAGGGGCTCTGGACAAGGTGAGCAGCAGAGTAGACGATTTAGAGAACCGTTCACGATGGGCAAATTTGCGGATAATTGGCCTACCAGAGTCGCTGGGGGAGAGAAATCAGCTGCCCAGACTGGAGAGCTGGCTGGCGGAAGAATTTGCACTTTCAGACTGGATGGGCCCGTTATGCCTTGAAAGAGTGCACCGCATGGGACAAGTGCAAGATGGCTGCCAGGCTCCTCGAGTGGTAATAGTGAAGATTTACAATTACATTCATAAAGAGGAAATATTGAGGGGATATCGATTGAAAAGAGACACCACACAATTTGAAGGGCACCACATAAAAATCTTTCAAGATTACTCGGCAGCCCTGCAAGAGTGAAGAAAATTATTTACTCCACTCTGCAAACAACTACAAGGAAAGAACATTAAATTTCTCTTTCTTTACACTGTGGTTCTCAAAGTGCACCAAAATGGCTGCTGGCAAACCTTTAACTCAGTGGAGAAGGCACAGGACTTTATATTGGAACTTGCCACTGAGCCGCAGAACAGCTCCCCAGGAGACTGAGATAAGTAGCAGGTGTTAACGCTAATGTATTCATAGCAAACACTGTAAAGGGAGATATGTTGTGGTAATACTTCAATCTGTTGATTTGGTATGGAAACTGGGTTGTTCAGGGGCGTGGGGCCTCAAGCATTATTGTAAAGGGAGATATGTTGTGGTAATACTTCAATCTGTTGATTTGGTATGGAAACTGGGTTGTTCAGGGGCACGGGGCCTCAAGCATTAAACGTGGTTTAGACCTCCATTTCTGGAATGAGATGGAGATGTACGAGGGATTGTAAGGGCAGGGATGGAGGGGAGGGGTGGGGGAGGGGTGGGGGAGGGGCGGGAAGAGAAAAGAAGGGAAACAGAGATACTGTAAAATTTGCCATGAGGAGATATCTTATAAGTATATGACTGTGCATTTGTAATAATATATATGAATTTCCAGTTCATACTGGCTGCTGGTTAGCGCTGGGAGAGGAGATTTTCCTTGGGGAAGGCTGGGTGCCCCGGGATACAAAAACAGAAGCAAGGTTATGTTCAGATTCATGTGTGGTCATGAAACAGGTGGGAAATCAGGAGACGAAAGGCAAACTTTGGTACCAAACAAGGCAACTTTATTGCTAGCAAGTGAACAGCACCGAGTAGTCTCGGGACACTGTGTGTCATAAATCATCTGACACTTACATTTATACTTCCCTACTGGGCCTGCGCATTTGGCCCCTTACACATCACAACTGGCATGCGCAGTAAACTTCTGTAGTTCTTACAGTACAAAATTGTAGTCCCAGTACATACTCACGTCATAACACTGAAATGATACTGGCAAGAAAAACGAAACTTAGCAGCTTATTCTTCACACACACACAATGCTCCTTTCTAGCACAGGAGATAAGGTTCGGCTCAGGAATGCAGGGGGTGTCAGCACCCTCCAAGGTCGCGTTGCTACATGCAAGCTGGTCTTGTATAGGCCTTGCAAACTACTGTTACAAGCTATATGTCTAATAGTCCTGCATTCTGTCCTTACATTAGTAAACAACAACCTTCTTGGTTAGTAAACAGTAAAACTGGATAAGGCACAAATGTCCAGTGCAGTAATAAGGTGTGGCTAAACAGCCAAAAGCAGAGGTAGAGTGCATAAGTCCATCAGTAGGCACAAAACATGAGGTTGTCCTGTTGTTCAGCAGTATTAGGGTAGTATTCGGCGTTCCACTCCTTCATTTGGTTGCGGATAGCTTGGGTTCGGGGGGTACCGAGCCTTCGGGTTCCTTCTCGGAGGCGAAACCCCAGATACTCGACTTCGATCTCGCATATCTGGGCCTTTTTGCGGCTGGCCCGGTACCCCTGAGCTTTCAGGGTTTTCAAGAGGTAGAGGGTGGCGTCAGCACATTCCGTGAACGTTTCACGGGCCACCAATAAGTCATCCACGTATTGGACGACCGGCCCATACTCGTCCTGATACGTCTTCAGGTCCTGGGCGAGTTGGTCGCCGAAGAGGGTGGGGGAGTTCTTGAATCCCTGGGGGAGTCGGGTCCAGGTAAACTGCTGCTTATTACCAGTCTGTAAGTCTTCCCACGTGAAGGCAAACAATTTCTGGCTGTCGGCGGCGAGGGGGATGGAGAAGAAGGCGTCCTTCAGATCAATGACACTATACCACTTGGTCTGGGATGGCACTTGGGCTAAGATGGAGTAGGGGTTTGGTACGAGAGCAACTATGTCGGCCACCTGGTTGTTGACTTTCCTCAGGTCCTGGACGGGTCTGTATTCGGATGTTCCCGGCTTCTTAACGGGCAACAATGGGGTATTCCACGCGGATCTGATCGGTTTAAGGACCCCTTGTTGGAGGAGTTTCTGTAGATGAGTTTGCATACTATGCCGGGCTGCATAGGGGATGTGGTATTGTCCTTGGTTGACAACTTGAGCATTTGGTTTGAGTTCAATCCAGATGGGGATAGCGTTAACGGCCAGTCCTCCGGGGTTCACTTCTGCCCATACACCAGACACTTCATCCATTATGGCTCGCCTCTGCTGGGCAAAAGGGGTATTCTGGTCGTAACGGCAGCTGCCAGGCCCTACGGTTGGGGGAGCGTGTAGTCTCCATTCTTCCCTTACCGGGCAGATAAGTGTCACTGGCCGATCTTCAAAGCGAGCTTCCACTTCACCCGTGGTCTTGAACTTCAAGGTGGCCTGGAGCTTACAGAGTAGGTCTCGACCAATCAAGGGGACTGGACATCCAGGGATGTGTATGAACTGATGAGACACCATTGTCCCTCCGATCTGGACTTGGCGTTCCTTGAGGAGGGGGGCTGCAAGGGATTTCCCGGAGGCTCCCACAATTGGTATAGTTTCTTTCGTGGCTGGGGCTATGGCGGTGGTGATAACAGATCGTTGGGCCCCCGTGTCTAGTAAGGCCTTCATAGACTCTGTCCCCACCCGAATTTCCACCAGAGGGTCAGTGGGGACTCTGCCCTCCCGGTCTCTTCATGCGGTACTGTCTCGGGTAGCCTCCATAGCCATCTGCCATTCCCTCCGGTCATCCCGTCCTCTATCTCTTCGGCCCCTTCCCCGGCCTCGTCTGGGGGCCCCTGTACGGTCGCCCGTCTCCTCCTCTCTCTGCCGGTCCCATGGTTCATCTTCTCTCGGGCTGTCCCGTATCTCCTCTGGACAATCAGCCCACCAGTGTCCTTCTTGTCGACAATTTGCACACTGGTTACGTCCTATGGGGGACCGCGTTCCTCTTGTCCTTCTGCCCCTCCCCTTTGGTCTAGACCTCATCCGTTCTTCCAGCACCGTGGCCAACACATCTGCCTTCTCCCGCATCCGCCTGGTCGATTCCTTTCGGGCCTCCGTCTTCTCTTCCTGGTCGCGATATCCGAATACGCGATCCGCTATAGCTTTCAGTTGGCTGAGGCTCATCCCTTCGAACCCCTCCGTTCTCTGTAGCTTTCTTCATATATCCGGTGCCGACTGGCTAACAAAACTCATAACTACGGTTGGGAGGTTCCTGGGGTCTTCGGGGTTTATCGGGCTGTGCCTTCTAAATGCCTCCATAAGCCGTTCCAGAAAATCCCCCGGACTCTCGTCTTTTTGTTGGACTACACTGTGAATTTTCCCCATATTGGTAACCTTCTGTTTCCCCTTCTTTAAGGCGGCCAGGTACGCCTGCTGGTATCGGCGGATAAGGGTTTGGCCTTCAGCGGTTCGGTAGTCCCACGCAGGAGCAGCGAGGGGCGCCTCCGTCTCTATTAGATTCTGTAAGTTGGCATGGGTGGGGTTTGCGTCCCGGACAGCTTGCTCCATATTTTGTTGTAAAAGGCGGCGTTCTTCAGTGGTCAGGATGTGGGCGCTCAACTGCCTAAGGTCCCCCCAAGTCGGATTATAACTGTATATAATGCCTTCCACCAGCTCCACCAACTGCTCGGGTTTCTGGTCGTAGGACGGCCCATGCAATTTCCAGTTATACAGGTCGGCACTTGAGAAGGGAACGTGGCTATAAACTGTTGATTCAATGGGCTGGCCCCCCCCTTCCGCCGGGTTAGGGGTATAGGTGGTGGATTGTCGAACTGGGAATAGGTTAGTGGCTCCCTCTTTCCTGCTCGAAGGGAGGACGTTGCGCGGACTCGATTGGGGGAACCGAGTAATGTTCTTCACAACCCGTTTACTCTTCCGTATGGTTGCGGGGCCCGGTGACTCAGGTGAGTCTGGACGGGACGTCTCTCCGGCCTCCGACTCTGACCCGGAAGCATCAGCGTTATCCGGGCCCTCCTCCAGACTCGCGATGTCGGGGTATATCGGGGCATACGGCGGTGGCGCGATGTCGTCTTCGTATGCTTCCGCCGTAGCAAGTATCGGGGCCTTCGGAGGCTTCTTTTTGGGCAAACCCTGAACTTTCCCTAGGGTTTCCTTTGGGGGTTTCATTCTAGAAAGTGTGTTGGTCGTACTGGGCGTAGCTCCTACCTTACCAATGGTAGCAGGGGGCGTGGTCTCAGTGGCTTCAGCGCTAGGGGCGGTAGGCCGTATGGGGGCGGGCCCTGTGGCCTTCTGAACGGCAGCGGTTGCCGAGCTTTGGAGAGCGAAGGCATGGGTCGGCAGGGCCTTAAGTTTAGTTTTCCGGCCCTTTCTCTGCTTTACCACCATGAGGGCGGCCTTTTCTACCTTCCGTTGGGCCCAAGCCGGCGGGTCCCGGACTACATCCAACCACGCTTCTATGTATGGGATGTCCTCGGGACAGCCTGGGTTTCCCTCAACTATAACAATATTCATGACCGCCGCCACTTTTTCATACTCGAATGACCCTCCTGGGGGCCACCCGGCAATTCCTAGCCCTGGCCACATAAATTGACATCTCTGTATCATCCCGGCCCTGCTACATTTATCTAGGTCGAACACTTCGCTAAAGTGTTCCGTCATTAAGTCTAACGGTGAAGACCCACCCCCGCCCATCCTAACCTGAGTGCCAAAGGACAGGTGACGGACAAAGGGGAAAGGGGAGGTGGAGGAGTAAGGGGTCTCGTTCCACCAGACACAAAAGGGTCAACACTCGGCCTGACCAGGACGCGGTCGCCCGGCCTGGAACTGCAAGCCCATTCACACACTTTCATACACCACAAGAAACCCTCCCGTTCGCCGCTCGGTTTCGTCGCCGGAGCCTAGTGAGTTTCGGGACCTAGTCGTATACCAATAGTCCGTATTAGTCACTGGCTAAAAGAGGGTGATCACGCCTCTTCTTCGGTCCTTACTGGGCCGGTCACTACGTAGAGTATACTCGCCTGTCCGCCGGGGTCGCAGGCTGCGCCGTCGTACGCTTCTTTCTGAAATAGAAAAGGTGCCTTGCCGGAACCACACAGCCCCCTCTACAGTCAGGCGGAGTTGATCGACCCTCCTCCGGGAGATGGACGCTGAAATCAGCGGTGGCCACTCACCAGCTTCTCGGGTGGGGATCGATAACCTGACCCGACCACAGTGGGGGAGGGGAAGAATATAATCCGATTCCCCTTTCTACTTCTGTCCCATCTGGGTCGCCAATGAAACAGGTGGGAAATCAGGAGACGAAAGGCAAACTTTGGTACCAAACAAGGCAACTTTATTGCTAGCAAGTGAACAGCACCGAGTAGTCTCGGGACACTGTGTGTCATAAATCATCTGACACTTACATTTATACTTCCCTACTGGGCCTGCGCATTTGGCCCCTTACACATCACAACTGGCATGCGCAGTAAACTTCTGTAGTTCTTACAGTACAAAATTGTAGTCCCAGTACATACTCACGTCATAACACTGAAATGATACTGGCAAGAAAAACGAAACTTAGCAGCTTATTCTTCACACACACACAATGCTCCTTTCTAGCACAGGAGATAAGGTTCGGCTCAGGAATGCAGGGGGTGTCAGCACCCTCCAAGGTCGCGTTGCTACATGCAAGCTGGTCTTGTATAGGCCTTGCAAACTACTGTTACAAGCTATATGTCTAATAGTCCTGCATTCTGTCCTTACATTAGTAAACAACAACCTTCTTGGTTAGTAAACAGTAAAACTGGATAAGGCACAAATGTCCAGTGCAGTAATAAGGTGTGGCTAAACAGCCAAAAGCAGAGGTAGAGTGCATAAGTCCATCAGTAGGCACAAAACATGAGGTTGTCCTGTTGTTCAGCAGTATTAGGGTAGTATTCGGCGTTCCACTCCTTCAGTCAGAAGCCATGGCTAAGCCTGTAGGACGCCGGACTCGGATAGTCTCTTGGTACGTGTGTGGGATTACTTCGCCTATTAAAAGAGCCAAAATGTTAACAGCTTTGAGAAGACATAAGGCTGATATAGCCTGTCTTCAAGAAACTAGGCTATCTATGGAAGAACATATGAAATTAAAGCGCCAGTGGGTGGGAGAGGTTTATAGCTCAGAGGCGGGGGGGGGGGGGGGGGGGGGTTACAATTTTGTTGCACAAGTCTCTGGCATGCCAAGCTAAACTGCTGTTTAAAGACAGTGAAGGAAGATGCATAGGTCTACAACTTAATCTACAAGGGAGAAACCTTTTGTTAGTAGCAGTGCATGCCCCAGACACGTATGATAAGACTTTCTTCTCCCATTTGCTCTCCCGCTGTCAACAATATTCCAGTCTGCAGGTGATCCTGGCAGGAGACATGAATGCGGTATTTGATCCTAATATAGACAGATCCGGCCCCACACAGACTCGAAGATCGGTGGGTCCCTCGGTGTTGGAATCCTTCAGCATGACGCTGGATCTGGTAGACATATGGCGACTTTTGAATCCAGGAGCCAAAGGTTTTACACACACTTCTAGAGCACATTGGACACAATCTCGTCTTGATTACATATTATTGTCCCAGGACCTGGTTCCGGAGATTCTGTCGGCCAACATAGGGCCGGAGGAAATATCTGATCATGCCCCTGTCTGGGTAGATCTTGAGCCTACACTTTACTTTCAGCAGGCTTTCATGGTAGTGAGTTTGGATACAGAACGGGCCTTTGATTGGGTTTTGTGGCCTTTCTTATTCTCCATCTTACGCTGGGTGGGGATGAGAGGCTGGATCCTCAGGGCAGTTGGGGCATTGTATGCTCCCCCCCCCCCCCCCCGGGCGGCTTTATTAGTAAACAGAATTAAGACAGAAGATTTTCCCATCAGGAAGGGAACCAGGCAGGGGTGTCCACTGTCCCCTCTGTTATTTCTGCTGGCACTGGAACCACTCCTAGAGGTGATTCGGAATCATGGGGGAATCCATGGAGTGCAAGTTAGAGATCATACACTGAAGGTTCTGGCATACGCAGATGACTTACTGCTAATTATGAAGGATCCACAAAGCTCTCTTTCATGTCTCATTCGGGTGCTTGCAGACTATGGAAAGCTCTCAGGCTTCAAACTGAATTTCACCAAATCGATAGCACTCCCATTGAATGTAAACATTAAAAACAATTGGCATGAACAATTTCCTCTGCAATGGGCCTCTGAGCATATAAAATATTTAGGGGTTATCATCTTGAATGATTTGTCCAAATTGTACTATAGGAATGTTTCCCCCCTCTTGGTTGAAACTCGAATGATGTTGCAGCTTTGGGGGGCCCATGTGTTCTCTCTGCTGGGGCGTATCTCATGATGCTGGCTCCTCGCTGGCTTTATGTGTTTCAAATGCTTCCCTTATATTTGAGAAGGCGAGTGAAACAACTGTTGAACAGGGAGATACAACTTTTCCTTTGGAAGGGGAAGCGTCCCAGGCTCCCAGTGTCAATTTTGCAGAAGCCCAGAACGCATGGAGGCTTGGTTCTTCTCAATATGAGGTATCTGACCATATCTAGTTCCATAAGACATATATGAGACTGGCTGACAGATGGGGTGTCCTTCTCGGTGACCCATATAAAGGTGTCGCTATCTCCCACAGCGCATATTAGTTGGCTTCTGCATACCATTCCAGGGAAAACTGATCAGGTGTTACATGATAACCCTTTCCTTTTATTGGCGAGGGCAACCTGGAGGTGGTTATGCAGACATCACAATTTTACAGCAGCAGCCACACCTTTTTTAGCGTTGTTTCATAACCCTGATTTCCCAGCAGGAACCAGTTCCTCAGTGTTCGCCCGATGGAGAAGACTAGGAATTCAATATTTATGTCAGCTCCTCAATGAGGAAGGAAAGCTGAAATCTTTGGTGGACTTGCAGCGAGAGTTCCAGATTCAGCCCACAGATAACTTTGCATACAGTGGTGGAAATAAGTATTTGATCCCTTGCTGATTTTGTAAGTTTGCCCACTGACAAAGACATGAGCAGCCCATAATTGAAGGGTAGGTTATTGGTAACAGTGAGAGATAGCACATCACAAATTAAATCCGGAAAATCACATTGTGGAAAGTATATGAATTTATTTGCATTCTGCAGAGGGAAATAAGTATTTGATCCCCCACCAACCAGTAAGAGATCTGGCCCCTACAGACCAGGTAGATGCTCCAAATCAACTCGTTACCTGCATGACAGACAGCTGTCGGCAATGGTCACCTGTATGAAAGACACCTGTCCACAGACTCAGTGAATCAGTCAGACTCTAACCTCTACAAAATGGCCAAGAGCAAGGAGCTGTCTAAGGATGTCAGGGACAAGATCATACACCTGCACAAGGCTGGAATGGGCTACAAAACCATCAGTAAGACGCTGGGCGAGAAGGAGACAACTGTTGGTGCCATAGTAAGAAAATGGAAGAAGTACAAAATGACTGTCAATCGACAAAGATCTGGGGCTCCACGCAAAATCTCACCTCGTGGGGTATCCTTGATCATGAGGAAGGTTAGAAATCAGCCTACAACTACAAGGGGGGAACTTGTCAATGATCTCAAGGCAGCTGGGACCACTGTCACCACGAAAACCATTGGTAACACATTACGACATAACGGATTGCAATCCTGCAGTGCCCGCAAGGTCCCCCTGCTCCGGAAGGCACATGTGACGGCCCGTCTGAAGTTTGCCAGTGAACACCTGGATGATGCCGAGAGTGATTGGGAGAAGGTGCTGTGGTCAGATGAGACAAAAATTGAGCTCTTTGGCATGAACTCAACTCGCCGTGTTTGGAGGAAGAGAAATGCTGCCTATGACCCAAAGAACACCGTCCCCACTGTCAAGCATGGAGGTGGAAATGTTATGTTTTGGGGGTGTTTCTCTGCTAAGGGCACAGGACTACTTCACCGCATCAATGGGAGAATGGATGGGGCCATGTACCGTACAATTCTGAGTGACAACCTCCTTCCCTCCGCCAGGGCCTTAAAAATGGGTCGTGGCTGGGTCTTCCAGCACGACAATGACCCAAAACATACAGCCAAGGCAACAAAGGAGTGGCTCAGGAAGAAGCACATTAGGGTCATGGAGTGGCCTAGCCAGTCACCAGACCTTAATCCCATTGAAAACTTATGGAGGGAGCTGAAGCTGGGAGTTGCCAAGCGACAGCCCAGAACTCTTAATGATTTAGAGATGATCTGCAAAGAGGAGTGGACCAAAATTCCTCCTGACATGTGTGCAAACCTCATCATCAACTACAGAAGACGTCTGACCGCTGTGCTTGCCAACAAGGGTTTTGCCACCAAGTATTAGGTCTTGTTTGCCAGAGGGATTAAATACTTATTTCCCTCTGCAGAATGCAAATAAATTCATATACTTTCCACAATGTGATTTTCCGGATTTAATTTGTGATGTGCTATCTCTCACTGTTACCAATAACCTACCCTTCAATTATGGGCTGCTCATGTCTTTGTCCGTGGGCAAACTTACAAAATCAGCAAGGGATCAAATACTTATTTCCACCACTGTACATGCAGCTACACCATTATATTACCGCATTGGAATGGAGTAATTTGAGTGAGCACGTACAAGACACTTTGAATAGAGCATTGACTCTTGAATCTCATAATAGAGTACCTTTGAAATATCATCATCGGTACTTGCTAGATTCCACGGAGGACTTGGACTATAAGAGGCTAGCACAAAAGTGGACCACTGATCTAAATGTGAACATATCAGCAGAACTGGTTCAGAGCCATGTGCTGAACATACAGCGAGACTCACGTTTTCCACGATATTGGGAATTACAATATAAATTTGCACTAAGGCTACACATATCCCCAAGTCGTGCCCACCGAGCAACAATAAGCCCTTCAGGAATGTGCCCAAAGTGCAAATCGACACAAGCGTCGCTGGGCCACATGTTCTGGACATGCCCCTATGTTGCTCGTTTTTGGTTCTACCTAATTAAAGTAGTCTATGATCTTTGGGGATGTCGAGTGACGCTGAATCCTCTGATTTTGTTCAACAAATATCAGTATGCCTCCCAGGTCCCAGCTCAGTTTAGCTACTTTTTCAAGAAAGTAACTTTAATGGGGGGAAAAAGTTATCCTGCTTTGTTTGGTGAGAGACCTGGGCACCAACCGTTCACATGTGGCGGACACACATGATAGAGCTGCTGAAGTTGGAGCGCTGTAGAATTCAGAATATGTCTTCAAAAGAAGGGAAACAGTTTCAACGAACATGGGAACATTTTTGGGATACTTTGCAACCAGTAGCATGCAGTCGAATTCTTAATCGATTGAATCAATGTCTTCTTAAGGTGATTAATGATAACTATGGGAATGCTACAGGGGAGGGGAGAGTGGGAAGAGAAGGGAGGTTTGGGTGGGAAGTGAAGGTGGACACAGGGGTGTGTAGGGGGGACTGGGGAAGAAGGAATGGGGGAACGAAATGGGAGTTTAATACTGTAGATGATGTTGGCTATTACGATATACATGTTCTTGTACTACAGTTGAATAAAAATGATTGAAACAAACTCATTACATATTAGTATGAAGTGCTACATCATATGTATACCTGTTCTTAAATTATCCTTGCCATTTTTAGGGCATAGACCGTAGAAGTCTGCCTGGCACTGGCCTTATTCTAAAATTTCTGAAGTTGATGTCAAAGCACCCGAAAAGATCCACTCCATCCCACTGAAACTTATTCAGCCTCCATCAGGGCACAGACTGTAGAAGTCAGCCCAACACCGGTTTTCCTACCTAATCTCCCCTAAGCTTCTTTGGATCTGATCCTTCTAAACAGAATTCCTTTGTGTTCGTCCCACCCATTTTTGAATTCTGTTACCGTTTTCATCTCCACCACTCCCGCGGATGGCAATCCAGGTATATACTGCCCTCTCAGTGAAAAAATACTTCCTTACATTCCTGAGTCTGCCCCCTTTCAATTTCAATTCATGCCCTCTAGTTCTACCACCTTCTGATCTCTGTAAAAGGTTTGCTTGCAAATTAATAACTTTTGAAATATTTGAACGTCTGTATCATCTCACTCCTGTTTCTTCTTTCCTCCAATGTATGCATGCTTAGGTCAGCAAGTTTCTCCATGTATGTCTTGCAGCCTAAACCCCCTACCATTTTCATTGCTTTTCTCTGAACCACTTCAAGTCTTTTTACATCCTTAGCAACATAAGGCCTCCAAAACTGAACACAATACTCCAAGTGGGACCTCACCAACAAGTTGCATAGGGGCATCAACACCTCCTTTCTACTGCGGGTTATACCCCTCTCTACGCAGCCTAGCATCCTTCTGGCCATGACCACCGTCTTGTCTCACTGTTTCGTCACCTTGAGATCTTCAGACACCTTCACCCCAAGGTCCTTCTCCTGAGCCAAGCTTACCAATCTCCCCTTCTATCTGGTACATCTCTCTTGGATTTCTGCACCCCCAAGTGCATCACTCTGCACCCCTTGGCATTAAATTTTAACTCCAGTATACTAAAGCTTTCAATTTGTATATGAAGATCCACTGTTCCATCTCTATAGCTGCAACACTACAATTGTAGATAAATGCACCTGATGTGACTCAGACTTCCCAGTGCAACCCAGTCTCACCAATCAATATTTAAGGTGAAACAGCTCCCAGCACTTATCTGGAGATCCACACTTATCTAGAGATCCAACCACTTTCTCCGACACGTCTCCACTCCTTCCAGTGCCGCACTGTTCAAAATCATCACCAGATCAATTCCACATCATTACCCAACAGGGAGTCCCCGTTTTGCCGAAGCTGAATCAGGGGTTCCGCTCCTGTGCCCAGACCGCTGAGTCAAAAATGGCTCATACTTTTTTTGCGCATACTCAAGCATTAAGGAACCGTGGAGTTTTTTTGGCAAGATAATGGTGTACCGGGGCCATGCCTTATAGCTGATGATACAGGCTGGCTGGGTGGTATTACTGAAGCCTTTTTTTCTCCACCTTGGTGAGGCTGGGTTGCACTGGGAAGTCTGAGTCGCATTGGGTGCATTTATCTACAATTGTAGTGTTGCAGCTATAGAGCTGGAACAGAGGATCTTCATATTAAATTTTAACTGCCAGATCCTCAACCATTCTTCTAATGTTTGGAGATCCCTTCTCATGGTTTCTACTCCCTACAGGGTATCCACTCTGTTGGCTATCTTCGTGTCATGTGCACAAAGGCAAAATTTTCCTTCTAACCCTTCAGTCATGTCTCGCACAAATATATTAAACAGAATCAGCCCCAGCACAGACTCATCTTCCTTTCCTCTGAGCGGATTCTGCTGCCTGTCTGTCAACCAGTTTCCGATCCAGTTCACTACTTTGGGTCCTAAGTTCAGCCCTCTCAGCTTATTCACGAGTCTCCTGTGAGGGACCGTATCAAAGGCTTTACTGAAATCCAAGTAGATTACATCTATTGCACATCCTTCATCCAGTTCTTTGGTCACCCAGTCAAAGAAGTCAATCAGATTCATTTGGCAAGATTTTCCTTTGGTAAAGCCATGTTGCCTCTGATCTTGTAACCCATTGACTTCTAGAAAGCCCACTATCCTTTCCTTTAGCAGCGAGTCCATTATTTTTCCTACTACCAACATGAGGCTTACTGGCCTGTAGTTTCCCACTTCTTCCCTGTCTCCACTTTTGTGGAGCACATCCACTCGTCTCCAATCCCTTGGTACATCTCCCATCTCTAAAGATCTATTAAATAAATTCTTAAGAGGCCTCACCAGGACTTCTCTGAGCTCCCTCAGTACCCTGGGATGTATCCTATCCGGTCCCATAGCTTTGTCCACTTTCAGATTTTCAAGCTGTTTATAAACATTTTCTTCCGTGAACGGAGCAATCAATATCTACTCCATTCCCAGATATACCCTCTGCCACTGACCATGGTTCATCTCCAGTATTTTCTTCCATGAACACTGAAGAGAAGTATTTGTTTAGAACATTTGCATTATCCTGATCACTCTCCACATAGCTATTCTCTTTCAGTCTTGCCATTCCATTCCTATTTTCTCCTTTCCTCAGTATATCTAAAAAAAGGTCTTATCACCTCTCTGTACCTCTTTAGCCATTTTTTCTTCTGCCCATGCTTTTGCTAGCCAAATTTCTCTCTTAGCTTCTTTTTGCTTAATCTGGTAAACTTTTCCATGATCATCTAATTGAGTTCTTTTGTATTTTTTGAACAAAGCCTCTTTTACCCTTATTTTTTCAGCCACTTGTTTGGAGAACTGTATAGGCTTCCTGTTTCTTTTGTTTTTATTTACTTTCCTTGCGTAAAGATCAGTTGCCATATTTATAGAAGTTTTCAGCTTGGTCCATTGCACTTCCACTTCTCCATTTCCTACCCCTGCCGTCAGCTCCTTCTTCAAGCATTCCATTTTACCAAAATCAGTATGTATGAAATCCAGTACTTTGAGTTTTGTGAGTCTGCACTCCACTTTTGTTCTTACATCACACCATATAGTGTGATGATCACTATTACCTAGGGGGGCACCCACATGGACACTGGAAACACTTCTTCCATTTGTGAGCACTAGATCCAACGTTGACCCTTCCCTCGTGGGTTCTGTCACCAGTTGTCTGAGCAAAGCACTTTGACAGACATCCACGATCTCTCTACTTCTTTCCGATTCTGCTAACGGGATATTCCAATCCACATCAGGCAAGTTGAAATCTCCCAACAATAGCACCTCCCCTTTCATACCAAGCTTATAAATATCTTCTATCAGGTCCTTGTCCAGCTTCTCCATTTGTGCTGGAGGTCTATAGATAATGCCTGTGTGGATACAGGTTCCATCTTCTCTTTCCAGGATGATCCATATAGCATCTTCCTGTCCCCAAGTTCCCCACATTTCAGCCACTCTAATATTGTTTTTCACATATTTCACTCCTCCACTGCTTTGGCCCTCCCTATCCCTTCTAAAAAGATTACAGTCCAGTATGCTCACATCCCATTCATGGGAACCATTGAACCATGTCTCTGTAATAACAACAATATCCAAGATTTCCTCAAACATCAGTGCTTGCAGATCTTGAACCTTTCTACAGCTATGTTATGCAAGGTTCCGCGTTAGGAGTTACGGACCAAGAAAGGGATCTGGGCGTCATCGTGGATAGGACGTTGAAATCTTCAGCTCAATGTGCTGCAGCGGCTAAGAGGGCGAACAGAATGTTGAGTATTATTAGAAAAGGGATGGAAACCAAGCATGAGGATGTTATAATGCCGTTATATTGCTCCATGGCGAGACCGCACCTGGAGTATTCTGTTCAGTTCTGGTCGCCTCATCTCAAAAAAGATATTGGAGAAGGTGCAGAGAAGGGCGACAAAAATGATAAAAAAGATGGGACGACTACCCTATGAGGAGAGGTTAAGACGGCTAGGACTCTTTAGCCTGGAGAGAAGGCGACTGAGAGGTGATATGATACAGGTTTACAAAATAATGAGCGGGATAGAGCAGACAGATGTGAAGAGTTTGTTTACGCTTTCTAACAATAATAGAACCAGAGGACACAAGATGAAATTAGAATGTGGTAGGTTTAAAACAAATCGGAGAAAGTTTTTCTTTACTCAGCGCGTAGTTAGACTCTGGAACTCATTGCCGGAGAAGGTAGTGACGGCAGCTGCCTTGCTGAGTTTAAAGGGGGTCTGGACAGACTTCTGAAGGAAAAGTCCATTGATCGTTATTAAATTTTGTTTTTTTTGCCAGGTTCTTGGGGCCTGGATTGGCCGCTGTCGGAGACAGAGTGCTGGGCTTGATGGACCTTTGGTCTTTTCCCAGCGTGGCAGTGCTTATGTACTTAGACTACGAGCATTTGTACTCATTGCTTTCCATGTGCTAATTGAGTTAGAATTTTTCTTTATTTACATGACCTTTCTCTCTGCCATCAGGTTTTCTGACTTCCTTTGTTTCCATTTGTCACCCCTACCCTCTAGTTTAAATGTCTAGAAACATGCTGCCTGAATTTCTTCCCAAGGATCCTTTTTCCCCTCACTGAAAGATGAAGTCCATCATTACAGTAAAGCCCATGATTTTGCCATGTACTGCCCCATCCTCCTATGTATCTAAAACCTTCTTCCTCACACCAAACTTTGAGCCACCTATTGAATTCCTCTGTTTTATGCAGTCTCTCTTCTCCCTTCCTATATGTAGGAATCACTTCAGAAAAAGCTGCAGTGCAAACCAAAGACTTCAGTCCCTCCTCAAGCTTCTGGAACACATGTTCTAAACTTGTTAGTGTTGGCCAGGTCATTTATCCCCAGGTGGATTACAACCTCAGTATTAGAATCCTTACTCTCCTCTCGGATGAAGTTCAGTATTTAGTTGGTACTTCTCGTAGCTGAGGATCCTGGAAGGAACTTCACTAGGTTGAGTCTTCTGAACTTTGTTCCTAAATTAATGCCTCTGATAATGGAGTCTCCTAGCAATAAGAATTTTCTGCTTTGCACTGATCTGTCATGTTTGGTGATGATTCTCTCTGGTCCCACATCAGCATTTTTCTGAGCATCATAATATGCCAGTGCAGCAAAGGAATTATATATAAGGGCAATGGTTGGGAGGGTGAATGCCTCTGTATTATAGATCGTAATCTATCAGAGCCTACTGTGACCCAGAGATATAGTAATTTAGAGGCCAGCATCCCTGCAAGTGAAAAGAAAAAAATTTTAATCTGTTTTTTTAATGATAGATGGAGATAAATTCAGCAGATATTTCTTCTGCTTCTTCCATTAGGTTAGCATCCAATTGTAAAAAGAAAGGAAAAAAAAGAATGTTTAAAGCAGTTACTTCCATTTTTATTGAGAATTGAATGTATGTAATCATTTGAAATTTCATAAACTGTTGAAAACCTGGTTATTCTCAAAATATGTGAACTGAGCTCAGTAGAGGACTGTTCTCCATTTTCTTTTTAAAAATTGTAAGTCATCTAGAGCTTTCAGAATTGACAGTGTATGAGTTTTTATATTGTACTATTGTATTGTATAACTAGTACCAAAGTATTCCCCTCCCTTCCTGACATACTTTGGGACTCATTTTTAAAGCTTACAAAGTTCCATAGGTTACTATGGGCTAATTTTCAAAGCACTTAGACTTATAAAGTTCAATAGGATTACTATGAAACTTTGTAAGTCTAAGTGCTTTGAAAATATGCCTCTGTTCCAAATATTGCTTTGAAACCTACACCAAATGTATGTGCTCTTGGAAACTTCAGGGACTCTAATGTCATAATCAGGATTAATACTTGTCAAAAGCTATTTTTAAATCATAGAATATTTCATGGTAGGTGTAACAATTTATCAAAGAGTCCTTTCATTGCCCAGGGCAATTACAAAACAAGCTGTTTCTCTTTTGGAGTAGACAACTAGTTTATGCAGTGCAGTAGTAAGGGAGGTTGTCATGAAAGCAAATATAATTAGGAATTATGCAGAAAGGGATGAAGAATAACATGGAAAATATAATGCCTCTGTACTGCTCCATGATGCAACCACACCTTGTATAGTATGAGGCATATTTTCTAAGCACTTAGACTTGCAAAGTTACATAAATGAGCCCCTATGTGTCTTTCAGGCCACCTCATCTCAAAAGAGAGAGGAGAACAAGAGAAGAACCATCAAATTGGTAAAGGGGATGGAACCGCTTCCCAATGAAGCATGGCTAAAAAAAAGTTTAGGCGCTTCAGTATGGAGAAGAAATGACTAAAAGGAGATATAATTAAGAGACTATAAAATCATGGGTAGGATGAAATGGGTAAATGTGGAATGGTTGTTTACCTATTAAATAGAATGGAGGAGTGGCCTAGTGGTTAGGGTGGTGGACTTTGGTCCTGAGAAACTGAGTTCAATTCCCACTTCAGGCACAGGCAGCTCCTTGTGACTCTGGGCAAGTCACTTAACCCTCCATTGCCCCATGTAAGCCGCATTGAGCCTGCCATGAGTGGGAAAGCGCGGGGTACAAATGTAACAAAAAAAAAAAATAGTATTCAGATGAAGGGATAGCCCACTAAACTGATAGGCAACACATCTAAAACAAACTTAAGAAAGTAATTTTTTCACTCAATATAAAATTAAGTTGTACTTTCATTATACCCAGCTGGCCACACTGTGGTCTATAGATTTACAATTTTCCCTAGCATTTCAAGAAATTAGAGACTTTGTCATGGGAATCCATAAGCATACAGAGAATATACACAGGGAAACTATATAAGTTTGCCCTACAGCTTTACATATCACCTCATCGAGCAGGACTCTCATCTACGGAAACTGCCCTAAATGTCTACAAGCAGATGCTACCCTGGGCTATATGTTTTGGTACTGCCCAGTGGTGGCACACTTTTGGTGGTTGCTTCAGAAGCTCTGGTCATGAACAATACGTCTGGATCCATCATTGCTCTTTGGCCATTGCACCGTTAATGCCCCAATTCCCAAACATTTTAAACAATTTTTTGTAGAACCTTGATATTCGCTGTTAAAATGATTTTGCTCCATTGGCTGCTTAATATGGGACCTACAGTGCAACAGTGACAAGCCTTAATGATTGCTCAGATGCTTTTGGAGCAGCTACCAATTCATGATTTTTCTCATTCTAATGGTGTTCACTTTCAAGACACCTGGGAGAAATTTTGGCTGACTGTCTCCACAGGCTTGTAACCACTTGCTCAATATATAACAATAGGTTGAGAGATTTTGGCAGGGCACAATATGCAGAGAGAAATTTTGACAAGGTACAATTTTATACCGGTGTGTCGAATAGAGGGTTTTGGGGGTGGGGGGGGGGGGGGGTGTTGGATAGAATTTGTATGATTGTGAAAAATGATTGTTGAGCCATTATGCTATTGTGAGAAGTTTGGATCTGTTTTGTAACTTCCTTGTTGTCCTTCAATAAAAATGATTTAAATATAAAGTTAAGTTGTGGAATTTATTGCTGGAAGGCAGTTATGGTGAAGGCAGTTAACATAGCTGAGTTTTTAAAAGAGTTAGATAAGTTCCTGGAAGAAAAGTCTGTAATCCATTGATATTCATGTAGGCTACATAGGCTTGGAAAGCCACTGTTTATGGATGGGTTTAAGTAATAAGGAAGGAACAAATCTACTTGGAAGTCTTCTGTGTATTTAGGACCTAGATTAGCCAAAGTTGAGACAGAATGCAGAGCTTGATCAACCCAGTGTGGCACATCTAAGGTTCTTATTAGTCATTGAATTATTCTGATCCTTTTATAAAATGTTAGTTTAATTTTCCAATCAGTGTACTGGAAGGCAAAGATACTTACCTGTAGCTGGTGTTCTCCGAGGCCAATTATTCTCACATCTTGGTGACATCACATGATGGAGCCCAGTGCGGATGCTGACTAGCTAGTAAGGTAGAAAGTTCTAGCAACATCCCACCGTGCATGCGCTGGTGCATTCCCGCCCAACGCACGAGCATGGGTCCTCCAGTAAGGTGAAAAAGCAAAAAGCCTATAAATAAAGGCAGCTCCTAGGGGAGGTGGAAGGGTATGTCAGAATAATTGGCCTGCTGTCCTCTGAAAACTCCAGGTACAGGTAAGTATCTTTACTTTCTCCAAGAACAAGCAGGCCTTTATATTCTCACATTTGAGAATCCCTAGCTACCAGGCTCACTGAAAACAAGAATGCTAGGATAATTGAATCTTGAAACATTGAGACTAAAAGTTCAATCAACCTTAAACTATATACATACTAGGTGTAGGTGCAGCATGAAACAGAATAAAACAGTGCCTAGGAGGGTGGAGTTGGATTCTAGACACAGAACAAATTCTGCAGAACCGCCTGTCTGAAACAACTGTTGTGTCGGGTGTCCTGAACTAAACAGTAGTGGGAAGTGAATGGAGTCTTATCTCAAGTGGGCTACCAACACAGCCATGGCTCTAACATCATGAGCCATGACATGACCCTCAAAGAGTCAGCCCTGTTAGAGCTATGGCTATGTCGGTAGCCCACGAGATAAGCCTCCATAGAGGATATTTGGAAATGCTGCACTCATTTTATTGACTTGACACACTATCCAGCTTATTTTCGAAAGAGAAAGACGCCCATATTTCAACCCAAATTGTCTTTCTCCAGTGGGCGCCCAAATCAGTATAATCAAAAGCCGATTTGGGGCGTCTTCAACTGCAATCTGTCACGGAAACGGGCAAACTTGACGGGGGCGTGTCGGAGGCGGGACTGGGGCGTGTTTATCGGCTGAGGAAAGATGGGCGCCCTCGGCCGATAATGGAAAAAAGAAGGGCGTTTTTAGCGCGAATTTAGGTCACTTTTTTTGGACCTTTTTTTTTTTCACGAACAAGTTCCAAAAAAGTGCCCTAAATGACTAGATGACCACCCCTGACTCTCCCAGTGGTCACTAACCCCCTCCGACCAAAAAAAACAACTTTAACAACTTTTTTTTCCTGCCTGTATGCCAGCCTCAGATGCCATACCCAGCTCCATCACAGCAGTATGCAGGTCCCTGGAGCAGTTGTTAGTGGGTGCAGTAGACTTCAGCCAGGTGGACCCAGGCCCATCCCCCCCCCCCTACCTGTTACACTTGTGCTGGTAAATGGGAGCGCTCCAAACCACCCCAAAAACCCACTGTACCCACATCTAGGTGCCCCCCTTCAGCCATAAGTGCTATGGTAATGGTGTAGAGTTGTGGGGAGTGGGTTTTGGGGGGGATTTGGGCGGGCTCAGCACCCAAGGGAAGGGAGCTATGGACATGGGAGGTATTTTACTTTTTTTTTTTTTTAATTGTTACAAGTGCCCCCTAGGTGCCCGGTTGGTGTCCTGGCATGTGAGGGGGACCAGTGCACTACGAATCCTGGCTCCTCCCACGACCAAATGCCTTGGATGTGTTCGTTTTTGAGCTGGGCGCCTTGGGTTTCCATTATCGCTGAAAAACGATACCGCCCAGCTCAAATCTGCACAAATCCGGTGCACTTGCCCGGCACAACCTGTATTATCGAAAAAAAAGATGGACAGACACCCATCTTTTTCGAAAATACGGTCTGTCCCGCCCCTTCACGTACCCGTTCTCGGAGATAGATGCCCATGGAGATGGGCGTTCGCGTTCAATTATGCCCCTCCACATATAATTGTTGTCTACTACTTGAGTAGTCTTATTTGTTTTTTTCACCATTGATGCTTGCTAATAACATTCCCTTTTGCTGTTCTAACTTTTTGGGATTCTGCTAGATACTTGTGATCTGGCATGGTTGCCACTTGAAGCAGAATACTGAACTGGATAGACCTTTGGTCTGAGTCAGTATGGCAGTTCTTATGTCTTATATCAGTGACCCATGCTTGTAAAGGAATAATTAGCATCCCACTGTCTATAAGATGAATCAGTTTAAATCCAAATCTGTCCTCAGTGTCCAACTGTGGACTTAACATGGACTGTCTCTTTGTCTCATCAAAATGGTCACTGTCTTGATCTCATCTTCTGCTCCAACTGTTCACCCTCTAGTTTCCTTGCCTCTGATCTTCCCCTCTCTGATCACCATCTTATAACTTTCACACAAATCTCCTCCCTCCCAGTCCCATCCTAATTTATCTAGGAATCTTCACGATATTGACCCTTCATCTCTATCCTCCCATGTTTCAAACCTCCTCTCTACTGTGGCACCATCCACGTCTGTCAACGAGGCTGTTTCTTCTTACAACAATACTCTATCCTCTGCCTTAGACACACTTGCACCTTTGATGACCCGCCCTATAAGGCGTACAAAACCCCAACCTTGGCTGACTTCTAATATCCGCTACCTGTGTTCCTGTACCTGCTCCGCCGAACGCCTCTGGCGGAAATCTCGGGCCCTTGCTGATTTCTTACACTTTAAGTTCATGCTGACCTCCTTCCAATCTGCTCTTTTACGCGCCAAACAGGATTATTATATCCAACTGACCAACTCTCTTGGCTTTCTTGGAGATGACACCCAGCTCTATGTCTCCACACCAGACATCACCGCAGAGACCCAGGCCAAGGTATCGGCCTGCCTATCCGACATTGCTGCCTGGATGTCCAACCGCCACCTGAAGCTGAACATGTCCAAGACCGAGCTCCTCGTCCTTCCACCTAAGCCCACTTCTCCTCTTCCCCCACTCTCTATCTCAGTTGATGGCACCCTCATCCTCCCCATCTCATCTGCCTGCAACCTCGGGGTCATCTTCGACTCCTCCCTCTCCTTCTCTGCGCATATCCAGCAGACTGCCAAAACCTGTCGCTTCTTCCTTTTCAACATCAACAAAATTCGCCCTTTCCTCTCTGAGCACACCACCCGTACTCTCGTCCACGCTCTCATCACCTCTCATCTCGACTACTGCAACTTGCTCCTCACTGGCCTCCCACTCAGCCATCTATCCCCCCTTCAATCCATTCAGAACTCTGCCGCACGTCTCATATTCCGCCAGAACCGATATACTCATATCACCCCTCTCCTCAAGTCGCTTCACTGGCTTCCGATCAGATACCGCATCCAATTCAAGCTTCTCCTCCTTACTTACAAATGCACTCACTCTGCTGCTCCACCCTACCTCTCTACCCTCATCTCCCCCTACGTTCCTGCCCGTAACCTCCGCTCACATGACAAATCCCTCCTCTCAGTACCCTTCTACACCATTGCCAACTCCAGGCTCCGCTCATTTTGCCTTGCCTCACCCTATGCCTGGAACAGTCTTCCTGAATCCCTACGCCAAGCCCCCTCCCTACCCATCTTCAAATCCTTGCTTAAAGCTCACCTCTTCAATGCTGCATTCGGAACCTAACCTTTTGAACATATAGGTTGCCCCAATCTGTCTGACCTATCTGATTAACTGTACATTTGTCTTTTTAGATTGTAAGCTCTTCGAGCAGGGACTGTCCTTCCATGTTAAATTGTACAGCGCTGTGTAACCCTAGTAGCGCTTTAGAAATGTTAAGTAGTAGTAGTAGTAGTAGTAGTAGTAGTAGTAGTAACCCTCGACTTCTCTTCACCACATTGAACTCTCTCCTCAAGGTGCCCCCTCCCCCAACTCCCCCTTCATTATCTCCTCAGACCCTTGCTGAATTCTTTCACGACAAGGTTCAAAAGATAAACCTTGAATTCTCTACCTCGCCACCTCTTCCTCCACTAGTCCGTTCCCCTCTCTCTCCTTCCCCTCATTCCTTTTCCTCCTTTCCTGAAGTTACTATAGAGGAAATTACACTTCTCCTTTCTTCCTCAAAATGTACCACCTGTTCCTCTGATCCCATTCCCACCCACCTTCTTAATGCTATCTCACCTGCTCTTATTCCTTTTATCTGTCACATTCTCAACCTCTCACTTTCCACTGCAACTGTCCCTGCTGCCTTTAAACATGCTGTGGTCACACCTCTCCTTAAGAAGCCTTCACTCAACCCTACTTGTCCCTCTAATTACCGACCCATCTCCCTCCTCCCTTTTCTCTCCAAATTACTTGAGTGTGCTGTTCACCACCACTGCCTTGATTTTCTTTCCTCACATGCTATTCTTGACCCACTACAATCTGGTTTTCACCCTCTCCACTCAACCGAAACTGCGCTTACTAAAGTCTCCAATGACCTATTACTGGCTAAATCCAGAGGTCAATATTCCATCCTCATTCTTCTTGATCTTTCCGCTGCTTTTGACACTGTCGATCACAGCATACTTCTCGATACCCTGTCCTCACTTGGATTCCAGGGCTCTGTCCTTTCCTGGTTCTCTTCCTACCTCTCCCTCTGCACCTTTAGTGTTCACTCTGGTGGATCCTCTTCTACTTCTATCCCTCTGCCTGTTGGCATACCTCAGGGTTCTGTTCTTGGTCCCCTCCTCTTTTCTATCTACACTTCTTCCCTTGGTTCATTAATCTCATCCCATGGCTTTTCCTACCATCTCTATGCTGATGACTCCCAAATCTACCTTTCTACCCCTGATATCTCACCTTGCATCCAAACCAAAGTTTCAGCGTGCTTGTCTGACATTGCTGTCTGGATGTCTCAACACCACCTGAAATTAAACATGAGCAAAACCGAGCTTCTCATTTTTTCCCCCCAAACCCACCTCCCCACTCCCCCCTTTTTCTATTTCTGTTGATGGCTCTCTCATTCTCCCTGTCTCCTCAGCTCGAAACCTTGGGGTCATCTTTGACTCTTCTCTCTCCTTCTCTGCTCATATTATTATTATTTGTGGCATTTATACTCCGCTCTTTCCCGCTCAATAGCAGGTTCAGTGCGGCTTACAGAGTATGGCACATAGTATCGTAGAGATAATACAAAATATGGTACAAAGTTACAAGGAGATAATACAAAGTATGGTACAAAGTATCATGGAGATAACACATTTATAAAGAGTGGGACAGTAGTGTGCGATGTGGGGAAGGATTGGAGTGTGGGCATTGTCTGTGGTGTGGGTTAGGTCCAAGACTTTGTAGGGTCGTCTGGGTAGGCTTGTTTGAATAGGTGAGTCTTCAGCAGCTTTCGGAAGGGTAGGTGTTCACTGTTTTTTCGGATATGTCGAGGTAAGGCGTTCCAGAGTTGGCTGCCTATAACAGAGAAGTTGGATGCGTAGTAGGTTTTGTATTTGAGGCCTTTACAGTTGGGAAGATGGAGATTGAGATATGTTCGAGAAGAGTTGGACCGGTTCCTGGCTGGAAGATCGATCAGGTTGGGCATGTAGCTTGGGGCTTCACCATTGAGAATCTTGTGAATCATAGAGTGGGCTTTGAAGTTTATTCATTCTTTGATAGGGAGCCAATGTAGCTTTTCTCGAAGTGGTGTTGCGCTTTCGAATCGTGATTTGCCAAAAATGAGTCTTGCTGCTGTGTTTTGGACAGTTTGGAGTTTTTTCATGATTTGGGCTTTGCAACCGATGAAGATGCTGTTGCAGTAGTTGGCATGGGTAAGTACTGTGGATTGTACTAGGTTGCGGAAAGTTTTCTGTGGGAGGAATAGTTTCACTCTTTTCAGTACCCACATCATGTTGAACATCTTCTTCATCGTGGCTTTTGCATGAGTGTCTAAAGTTAAGTGTTTATCTAATGCTACTCCTAGAATTTTTAGGTTGTCAGATATTGGGATTGTAACGTCTGGAGTGTTCAAGGTAGTTGGAAGCAGAGTAGAGTGTTGTGATGAAAGGATTAGACATTGAGTTTTTTCTTTGTTCATTTTCATCTTGAAAGCATTGGCCCAGGATGTTAGGATGTTCATGGCAGTGGTTATTTTATCCAAGATTTCTGTGAGGTTGGATTGGAAGGGGATGAATATTGTGATGTCATCAGCGTAGATGAAGGGATTTAGGCCAGATTTAGATAGGGATTTGGCCAGAGGAATCATCATGAGATTGAAGAGGATCGGGGATAGGGGTGAGCCTTGGGGAACTCCACATTTTGATGGCCATGCAGGCGATATTGAAGATGTTGATTTGACCTTGATAAGTTCTGGTGGTGATGAAACTTTTTATCCATTTAATGATGTTTCTGCCGATTCCTAGCTTGTCCAGTAGTTTTGTGAGAATTTCATGGTCTACCATGTCGAATGCACTGGATAGGGCAAACTGCAGAAGAAGTATTTTGTTGCCAATTGAAATTTCTTGTTTGAACTTGGAAACCAGAGTGAGTAATACTGTTTCTGTGCTGTGTGTGGGTCGAAACCCCGATTGTGATTCATGTAGTATGGAGAACTTTGGTATGAATTCGTTGAGTTGGGAGGTTACTCTATTTTCCATCAGTTTGGTTAGAAGAGGGATGGAGGCCACAGGTCGATAGTTGGTGATGTCATTCGCTGGTTTCTTAGGGTTTTTCGGTATTGGTATGAGTAGAATGTTGCCGTATTCGGCTGGGAAGGAGCCTTGTAGGAGTAGGAGGTTTAAGTGGGTGGTGAGTTCAGTAATGAATCGTTCTGGGGCCTTTTTCACAAGATAGTTCGGGCATGGTTCCAGATGGCAGTGAGACTTTGAGAGTTTGGATAGTGTTGAGGAGACTTCTTTAGTGTTGAGGGGGGGGCAAATTCTGTCCAGTAGCGATCTGCTGGGATCTCTTCGGTATCGGGGTCTAGTTCATCAAGGAAAGTGTCAAGATTGGTATCGTCGTGGGGAATTGTGTTACACAGGTTTGTGATTTTATCGTTAAAGTATTTGGCCATCTGGTCGGCTGATGGGCAGTTTGAGGGTGAGGTTGTTACTGGATTCGTGTTAAGAAGATTCTTTATGATTTTGTATTGTTTTTTTATGTCTGTTCCAGTGGCTGTGATTTGTTTCGTGTAGTATGTTCTTTTGGCTCGTTTAATGTCATTCTTGTATTTCTTTTGTGTTTGTTTCCACGCATTTAGGGTGATGTTGTCTTTCGATTTGCTCCAAGTTTTTTCAAGTTTTCTGGTTTCCTTCTTCAGTATTTTTAATTCTTCATTGAACCATGGAGAGGGTTTTTTCTTTGTGTATAGTGTTTTGGAGTGTAGCGGAGCAATTTCGTCTAGAATGAGTTTGCATCTGTGGTCCCAATCTGCAAGGAATTGGTTTGAGTTTGGGTCAATCGACCACTTGTTGTCGTAGATAAGTTGCCAGAAGGTATCCTTTTCTACTCGTTCTCTGGTTTTAATTGTTGTGGGTTCTGGTGGTTTGGGTTGGCCTTTTTTTCGCCATTGTACGGATAGGGTTGCTTTGTGGTGGTCAGACCAGGGAGATGTGGTCCAGTGGATGTCTGATAGGAGGAAGTTTTGATCTGTAGAATGTTTGAGTGTTATGATGTCGAGTGAGTGGCCTTTTTTGTGGGTTGGTTCTGTTGGTGGAAGGTGGAATTCACAGAGTTGGAGGAAGTCTATACAATCCCGGGTGTGAGTAGAGGTGGAGTCTTCTAAATGGAGATTTAGGTTCCCTAGTAGTAGTATATTGGAATTGTTGACGCATGCGTTTGATACGAAGTCCATAAATGTGGTTTGGTTATAGTTCCAGTTATTGGGAGGCCTGTAAAACAGTATGCATGTTAAATGGTCGTATAGCATGGGGCTATATAGTTTTATAGAGGCTATTTCGAGTTGAGTTGAGATGGACTCTGATGTGGGTTCTGCGGAGAAGTGTGATCTGTAGATGAGTGCAATTCCACCTCCTCTTCTGTCTTTCCTTGGCCAGTGTGACATTTTGTAGTTTGGGGGACATAGATCGTTTATGATAGGGTCTTCTGGTTGACGGATCCAGGTTTCAGTGATGAAAAGTAGATCCAGGTTCTCTGAGGTGATCCAGTCTGTGATGGTTTCGCTTTTATTTACCACTGATCTCGCATTAGTGTAGCCTATTTGGACGGATAGGAGTGGATCAGTGGAGTGGGGGGATGGGCGAAGACCTGTTGTTTCTTTCTTTACAACATCCGTAAAATCCGCCCCTTTCTTTCCGAGCACTCTACCAAAACCCTCATCCACACCCTTGTCACCTCTCGTTTAGACTACTGCAATCTGCTTCTTGCTGGCCTCCCACTTAGTCACCTCTCCCCTCTCCAATCGGTTCAAAACTCTGCTGCCCATCTCGTCTTCTGCATGGGTCACTCTACTCGTACTACCCCTCTCTTCAAGTCGCTTCACTGGCTCCTTATCCGTTTTCGCATCCTGTTCAAACTTCTTCTACTAACCTATAAATGTACTCACTCTGCTGCTCCCCAGTATCTCTCCACACTCGTCCTTCCCTACACCCCTTCCCGTGCACTCCGCTCCATGGATAAATCCTTCTTATCTGTTCCCTTCTCCACTACTGCCAACTCCAGACTTCGCACCTTCTGTCTCGCTGCACCCTATGCCTGGAATAAACTTCCTGAGCCCCTATGTCTTGCCCCATCCTTGGCCACCTTTAAATCTAGACAGAAAGCTGACCTCTTTAACATTGCTTTTGACTCGTAACCACTTGTAACCACTCGCTTCCACCTACCCTCCTCGCCTCCTTCCTGTACACATTGATTTGATTTACTTACTTTATTTTTTGTCTATTAGATTGTAAGCTCTTTGAGCAGGGACTGCCTTTCTTCTATGTTTGTGCAGTGCTGCGTACGCCTTGTAGCGCTATAGAAATGCTAAATAATAGTAGTAGTAGTAGTGTGTCTGTAACCACTTTTTGATTAAGAAACACCTAACACATGCCTTACCCATGCCCCTCCCTTGTTCTGCCCCCATGCACCACCTACTGTAGCACCCTTCCCCTATCCTATGTTTCTACAACCAACTGTCCACACTAGAGTTACCATTTCAGAAGAAAAAACTGCCACATGAATGTACATTCAATGATAATTTCACAAACGTTACATAATAGAAACAGAACTCCAGTAACATAACTGCAACAAATTCCAGACATACACTGTACTAAAAAACAAAACAAAAAAAAAAACCCTCACATAATAAAGCAGCACTAATGTCCAGGACAGGGTAGAGAAGTGGTTTAATAGTTATAACAGCAGGCTGGCAATCGGAGGGTCCAAGTGCAAATCTCACAGCAACTCCTTGTGGTCTTAGGCCAGCCACTTTACCTCCATTGCTTTGGGATAGCCACTAGTGGCATTGGCAACCTCACACTTTTTAGAGTCTGCCATCAAAACTATTATACTTGCAGCAGCCTCATAAGTCTTTCACAGGTTGCTGCTTGCAGGCAGCAGAGACTAGAAAGAGAAAACATCAAGGAATCAAAGAGTAAAAACCTTATCTATTAAAAAGGGCAGCACCCTACAATAGCAATATACTTCCTGATGGGGGGGGGGGGGGGGGGGGGGGGGGAAACCCCAAAGCAAGTTAGACTGCTAAATATCCCTACACAGAAGGTAAACACTAGCACAGAGTTTCCCAAACCTGATCCTGGAGGCACCCCAGACAGGATATCCACAATGAATATTCATGAGAGATTTGCATGCAGTGGAAGCAGTGCAAGCAAATATCACTCATGAATATTCATTGTGGTTATCCCAAAACCCAGACTGGCTGGGGTGCCTCCAGGACTAGGTTTGGAACCACTGCACTAGCATATCACACACACAAAACACAGAGAGACCCTCAACAAACATGAAACAAGGGACCACACATCAGGAATGGAGATAGGAAGGTAAAAAACTGAACAGGATGGCTCATTAAGTCAGACTTTTCATATACAGCAATACTAAATGAAAAAAAACAAACAAACAGAAATGCAAGATATCAGAGATACACATTTGCCAAACTTGGTATATTCCAATTAATAAAAATTCAGAATAAAATATTTTTCTATCTTTGTCATTGGAGCACATTTTCCATTTGCTTTAGTCCCAGTGGCTCATTTCTGCTTTTCTCTGTTGTCTTTCTAATTCTCTTACCAGGTCCTCCTATCCACTTCACATTTCTTATTTATTTCTTATTTATTTTATTGCATTTGTATCCCACATTTTCCCACCTCTTTGCGGGCTCAGTGTGGCTTACAATATATTGTGAATGATGGAACTACAATTTGTTACAGTACTGTTATGGTTACAATACATTGTGAATGATGGAAATACAATTTGTTACAGTACTGTTGTGGTTACATAGTGAGGAGTTATGTGAAGACAAAGTCAAAATCAAAATGTCATTTGGGAAAATAGAACAGTGGAATGTATCAATGGGGAAATGATAGGGCGATAGAATGTAATTTTGGAAGTAGAACAGTGGAATGTATCAATGGACAAAATATCATTTGTGGATAGAACAATGCAGTGTATCGATGGGGAAATTATAGGGCAATAGAACAATAGCAAGAGAGCATTAGGGTATAGCAATTTTATCTGAGGGTAGAGTTTTAAGTGTGGTGAAAGTACGGGGAAGAGAATTCAGAAGAGAGTGTATTGATGCATTTCTATTAGTGTGAATGGAATTCATGTGTTCTGATCCTTGCAATAGATTTTTTCGAAGAGATGAGTCTTCAGTAGTTTGCGGAAGTCGATTAGTTCATAGGTCATTTTCAGGTTGCGTGGTAGTGTATTCCAGAAGTACGTGCTCATATAAGGGAAGGTTGATGCATGCAGTACTTTGTATTTTATGCCTTTGCACTTCGGGAAGTGGAGATTGAGGAAAGTTCGGGATGATCTTTTAGCGTTTCTAGGTGGTAGGTCTATTAAGTCAGACATGTATGCAGGGGCTTCACCGTGAATGATTTTGTGAACCAAGGTGCATATTTTAAAGGTGATACGTTCCTTGAGTGGGAGCCAGTGTAGTTTCTCACGTAAGGGTTTTGCACTTTCGTATTTTGGCTTTCCGAAGATGAGTCTGGCTGCTGTGTTCTGGGCAGTCTGAAGTTTCCTCAGTATTTGCTCTTTGCAGCCTGCGTATAGTGAATTGCAGTAGTCCAGGTGGCTGAGTACGAGTGATTGCACTAGGCTGCGGAAGACAGATCTTGGGAAGAATGGTCTTAGTCTTTTCAGTTTCCACATGGAGTAGAACATCTTTTTGGTTGTGTTGTTCGCATGAGTCTCAAGTGTTAGGTGGCGGTCAATAGTGACTCCAAGGATTTTTAAAGTTTCTGAGATTGGTAGATTTAGTTTAGGTGTGTTAATAGCGGTGAATTTATTCGTGTTGTATTGGGACGTAAGTATGAGGCATTGAGTTTTTTCTGCATTCAGTTTCAATCGGAATGCATCTGCCCAGGTGTTCATGATGTGTAGACTTTGGTTGATTTCGTTGGAGATTTCATTAATGTCTTGTTTGAAAGGAATATATATTGTTACATCATCGGCATATATGTATGGGTTAAGGTTATGATTCGATAGAAGTTTTGCCAAGGGAATCATCATTAGGTTGAAAATGGTTGGTGAGAGGGGGGATCCCTGCGGTACTCCATATTCAGGTGTCCATGCAGCAGACGCAGTTGAGTTTGATGTGACCTGATATGAACGCTGGGTTAGGAACCCCTTGAACCAGTTTAGGACATTGCCTCCGATGCCAAAATATTCAAGTATGTGTAATAGGATTTCGTGATCAACCATATCAAAGGCACTTGACATGTCAAATTGTAAGAGGAGTATGTTGGAGCCGGTTGCAATCATTTGCTTAAATTTGGTCATTAGGGTAATTAGTACTGTTTCTGTGCTGTGGTTTGACCGGAATCCTGATTGGGCATCATGCAGTATTGAGAACTTGTTGAGATAGTTCGTGAGTTGTTTGGTTACCATCCCTTCGGTTATTTTGGTTATTAGTGGTATGGATGCAACTGGTCTGTAGTTAGTTATTTCGCTTGCGTTTTTCTTTGTGTCTTTGGGTATTGGGGTGAGTAGAATTTTTCCTTTATCCTTTGGGAAAAGTCCGTTTTGTAGCATGAAGTTCACGTGGTTTGTTAGGTCTATTATGAATTGTTGAGGAGCTGATTTCATGAGGTTGTTTGGGCAGATATCTAGTTTGCAGTGGGATTTGGCGAATCTTTTGAGCGTTTTGGAGATGAGGTCCTCTGACAGTGATTCAAATTCGGTCCAGGTTCTGTCTGCTGGGTATATTCCGTCTTCTGGGTCTAGACAGTTTAGGAGTGTGGCATATTCAGTGGGGCTGGTGGGTATTTTAAGTCGTAATTGTATAATTTTCTCCTTGAAGTATTTCGCGAGGTCGTCGACCCCTGGAGTATCATTGCTGTTGTTTGTAACTGGTGTGGTGTCCAGCAGTTTATTTACAAGGTAGAAGAGTTTGTGTGTGTCTTTGTATTTAGGGCCAATCATTGTTTTGTAGTGTAGTCTTTTGGTCTGTTTTATGGTATATTTGTATTTCCTCCGAAGTGATTTCCAGGCATTTAGTGTGTGTTCATCTTTCTTTTTGTTCCATGCGCGTTCTAGTTTTCTGACTTGTGTTTTGAGGTCTTTCAGCTCTTCGGTGAACCATGGATTTGATTTTTTCCTGTGTGATGTTCTGGTTTGGATTGGGGCAATTGTGTCTAATGTTGTTTTACATATGTCATCCCATTCTTGGAGGAATTGAATGGTGTCTGTGTTTGTTGACCATTTATTTTGGTAAACTTGTTGCCAGAATGTTGTGGGGTCTATTTTTCCTCTCGTGGTGTATGTTGTTCGTTCATGTTTGTTGACTGCGTTTTTGTGTATTTTTCGCCAGTGGATGGAGACATATGCTTTATGGTGGTCTGTCCATGGTGTGGGTGTCCATCTTGTGTCCACCATCCTTCGTCCCTTTGTCCCTTAGCCATCCTGTCTAGCATCTCTCCCCTCTATGTCCCGGTCTCTTTCCCCTCCCACCCATGTTCTGAATCTATCCTCTTAGTGTCCCTCTCTCTCCTCCTGTGTCTAACATTGCCCCTCTGTATGCCTGTCCCTATGCTCCCTCCAAGCTCACCATCTTTTCTCTGTGTCCATGACCCATCCTCAAGCTCACCCATTCACTGCCGATATTGGACAAACTCCCGACTAAACTCCTCCAATGTGTTGTGAACCTTACTCAGCTTCTCCTCAAGGGGCGTAAATCGCTTGTCTAACATAGATTACATAACAGGGGCCACCTCTGCCGCTACCTCCACAACCCAAGCAGAACTCAGTAAAGGGGCACATGAGGCTATGAAGAGCCACAATTTTGTCTTGTTCGCCCTTGTCCAGTCTTTCTCCTTGTGGACTGATTTAGAGGCCAATCTGTTGAAATTCAACTCCTACACTGCTACCCACTCACAATGTTCAAGCTTTCCATTACGGTTGGTGGAAGAGACACTTTAAACTATCTGGGTTTGAGGGGTGAGGAGTCAGGAGAAGAAGTGATCAGAGTCCTCTCCCTGGCATGGTGTCATGTGACCCTCAGTAAAAAAAAAAAATTAAGGTATATTTGAAGCAAGACACCAGTAAGAGAACCAGCTGACCCATTAGATGATTGAGGGGTAAAAGGGGCACTCAGGAAAGACAACCACAGCCGAAAGACTAAATGAATTCTTTGCTTTGGTCTTCACTGAGGAACATGTGGGTGAGATATCCATGTAATTTAATGGGGATAAGTTGGAAGAACTGAAACAAATCTCAGTAAACCTGAAGATGTAATAGGGCAACTTGACAAATTAAAGAATAGCAAATCAGTGGGCATACAACTCACAGTACTGATAAAACTAAAAACATAAAATTGCAAATTATTAGTAATTTATCCTTAAAATCAAGCTTGTTGCCTGAAAATTGGAGCATGGCCAAAGTAACACCAATTTTAAAAAATGGTTCCAGAGGTAACCTAGGAAATTATAGACCAATGAGCCTGATGTTGGTACCAGGCAAAATGGTAAAGGCCATTATAAAGAACAAAATTACTGAACATATATGTCAGGATTGCGGGAGGTCAAAATTATTGCTGGACATACTTATATTAATATGAAAACAATTTGACATAATATTAAACCAGCTTCTGACCTCTGAGAACTCTCCCCCCTCCCTCAGGAACCATTGAGGATGACATGGACCAAATGGCCTAAATAGCCCTGGGTTTAATTGCTCTTGATCAGCAGAGCTCTCTTTGAGAACAAAGGAGGCCAGACATAGAGGCTCCCATAGCTTGTAACTTCAAAAAGGACAACCGGTGAAATTGCTCACTTCTCCTGGCTTCAAAGAAAGCAACGCCGGTAATTGGGAAGCAAAACCAGTGCTGGGCAGACTTCTATGGTCTACACCATAGACCACAGAGGCAAAATCTCACAGTAACAACTTTTTCAGGTACATCAGAAGCAGAAAGCCTGTGAGGGAATCCATGGGACCCTTAGATCATGAAGGAGCAAAAGAGGCACTCAGTGAGGACAAGGCCATAGCAGCCAGACTGAATGAATTCTTTGCTTCAGTCTTTATGAAGAAGATGTACAAGATCTACCTGTACCAGAAATGGTTTTCAAGGGTGGCAATGCGAAAGAACTGGAAAAAAAGAGAGAACCTGGATGACATATTGCGCCAAATCAACAAGTTAAAGAGTAGTAAATCACTTGGATGAGATGGCATGCACCCTAGGGTACTGAAAAATCCTAATATGAAATAGCTGATCTGATGTTTGTGATATCCAACCTGTTAAAATGGTCCATAATACCTGAAGATTGACAGTAGCCAATATAACACCGATTTTAAAAAGGGTTCTAGGGATGATCAGGTAAATTACAGACTAGTAAGCCCATTAGTGCCAGGCAAAATAGTGGAAATTATTATAAAGAATAAATTCACTGAACACAGACAAACAAGGTTTAATGGGACAGAGTCAGCATGAATTCAGCAAAAGGAAGTCTTGCCTCACCAATTTGCTTCATTTCTTTGAAGGCATAAATAAACACATTGATAAAGATGAACCAGTAGTGTGTATCTAGACTTTCAGAAAGTTTTTGACAAAGTTCCTCATGACAGACTCCTGAGAAAATTAAAAAGTCATGGAATAGGAGGCAATGGCCTTCCGTGGATTAGAAATTCATTATTGGACAGCAAACAGATGGTAGGATTAAATGGCCATTTTTCTCAAAGGAGGAGGGTGAATAGTGGAGTGCTGCAGGGATCTGTTCTGGGAACGGTGCTATTTAATACATTTATAAATGATCTGGAAATCAGAACAAGTGAGGTTATTAAATTTGCATATGACACAAAACTATTCAAAGTTGTTAAAACACATTCGGACTGTGAAAAATTGCACGAAGACCTCAGGAAACTGGAAGACTGGGCATCCAAATGGCAGATGGAATTTAATGTGGACAAATGCAAAGTGATGCACATTGGGAAGAATAATTCAAATCATAGTTATCTGATGCTAGAGTCCACCTTGGGAGTTGGAATACAAGACAAAGATCTAGGTGTCATTGTAACAATATGCTGAAATCTTGTGTCCAGCGTGCAGGAGCAGCCAAAAAAGCAAACAGGATGCTAGGAATTATTAGGAAAGGGATGGTAAAGACCTAGAATACTATGCCACCTCTATAACTCCATGATGCGACCTGAGTATGGCATTCAATTCTGGTCACCGAATCTCAAAAAATAAACAGTAGCAACCAAAATGATAAAAGGGATGGAACTCCTCTCGTACGAGGGAAGGCTAAAAGGATTAGGGCTCCTCAGCTTGGAAAAGACATGACTGAGGGGAAATATGATTGAGGTCTACAAAATCCTGAGTAGTACAGAACAGGGAGGTGAATCAATGTTTTAAAAAGTACACTCAATGAAGTTACATAGAAATACTTTTAAAACAAATAGGAGGAAATTATATTTTCACTCAATTAGTTAAGCTCTGTAACTCATTGCCAAAAGATGTGATACCAGCGATTAGCATATATGGGTTTAAAAAAGGTTTGGACAAGAAGTCCATAATCTACTATTGATATAGACAATGGGAAGCCACTGCTTGCCCTAGGATTGGTAGCATAGAATGTTCCTACTATTTGGGTTTCTGCCAGGTGCTTGTGACCTGGATTGGCCTGTTGGAAACAGGATACTGGGCTAGACGGATTATTGGTCTGACCCAGTATGACTATTGTTATATTCTTATGAACATCATTGTTTAATGTCCACTAAGGTTGGAGAACTCAACTCAGTTTGTTTTCCAGGTCATTCTCTTTGCCTGCCAGATATGTGGCCTTAAGAAATATTCCATGAGAAAGGTAAAATTATGCCTTTCCTGATAATTTTCTTTCCTTTAGTAGCAGTAGATGAACCCAGAAACTGGTGGGTTGAATCCATCTACCAGCAGGTGGAGTTAGAGAAACTGAAGGGATTTATATTAGACAGCCAGTCCCTCCATCAGTTAGTATATGTCTCATCACAATGCAGAAGTCAATAAAAAAAGGAAACATGAACACTGAAATCCTTCCTCACAAACCCAGAACCGCAAAACAGCAGTCTGAAACACCAATAAATGGAACAGCATGTTAGCTTCAATCAATATCTTCTTCTCATTCTTTTTTTGTATGGGAACGCTGAACCTGAAAGAGACTGTGCACAAAATCCTCAGGCACCAGACACCGCCCATGAAAGAATACGCAGCTGAAATCGGGGTGGGATTCTGGATTCATCTGCTGAGACTAAAAGAAAGAAAATGATCAGGTAAGACATAATTTTACCTTCCTTAGTGTCAGCAGCAGATAAATCCAGAAACTGGTGGGATGCACCAAAGCAATCCTTAAATAGGGTGGGAAGCTGCCACCCCCCCCCCCCCGAGACAAAACTGCTGTTCCAAAGTGAGCATCCGCCCGTGCAGCCACATTTATTCTGTAATGCTTCAAAAAGGTATGTAACAAAGTCTAGCTGCACAACAAATCACCCGACATAACTCATCTAACACCCGTTTCTGCCCAAGAAGCCACCTGGGCCCAAGTAGAATGGGCACATAGCCCCTCTGGCGGTGTTCGCCCAGACCCTATATACACCGACGCAATGGCCTCTTTGAGCCAGTGAGCAATTGTCGGCTTTGATGCAGCATTGACCCCATAGTGAACTGGAAAGGAGCACAAAGAGATGATCCAAGTGTGGAAATTCATTGGTCATCTGCAAATACCGCAAAAGAATTCTCCGAACATCCAGCAAATGAAGAATCACAAAACCCGTAGGCTCATCCTTCTGAAACAAAGGAAGAAAGACAGACTAAGATGGAATGCCGAAACGAACACTGACAGAAAAGATGGTGACACCAGCCTCCGAAAATTGCAGAAAAGGATCCCGTGAATCTCCAAGACTCGCCAGGCCGACACCATGGCCACCAAGAACACTGCTTTTAGGGTAAGATCTTATCCGATGCCTTGTGCAATGGTTCAAAGGGCACCACTAGCACACTAGCATTCCCCTCAGCATCAAATTCAAGCTCCAGGCCGGGCACAGCTGGTGACACTGAGGCTGTAGGTGAAAAGCCCCCTGTAAAAACCGCCCCACATCCTGATGAACCACTAGGGAAGATCCCGATAAGTAAGCGAGAGCTGCCACCTGAAACCACAGAGTTATAGGCCAAACCCTTCTGCAGCTCCTCCTGTAGAAAGTCCAACATCTAGAAAACTGAAGCCTCCAAGGGTGACCATGCACGCAGCCCACACCATGCCACGAAGGCGCACCACACCCTAGCATACGCTGTCATCATAGACCGCTTACAAGCCTGAAGTAAAGTAGTGATCACTGCATCCAAATAGTTCTCTCCCAATCTGGACCTCTCAAAAGCCAAGCCAAAAGACCACAGCGGAAGGGTTCCTCCACCAGCACCGGCAACACTTGAAAAGGAGGTTCCACCATCATCCGTACCAAGGGCGTCACGGCCAATCCGGAGCCACCATCACAAGACCCCAGTGCCGGCTGATTCTGTGCAGCACCCAGTCGAGAGGCCACGGTGGGAAGACATATAGCAGACTCGCCTCCGGGCATGGCTACAATACAGCATCCAGGTATCTGAGCTCTTTTTTTTTTGTTTTGTTACATTTGTACCCCGCGCTTTCCCACTCTTGGCAGGCTCAATGCGGCTTACATGGGGCAACGGAGGGTTAAGTGACTTGCCCAGAGTCACAAGGAGCTGCCTGTGCCTGAAGTGGGAATTGAACTCAGTTCCTCAGGACCAAAGTCCACCACCCTAACCACTAGGCCACTCCTCCTCTTTTCTTCTGAAGAGCCGAACTACCTTGGCATTCTGTCGTGACACCATAAGGTCGATTGCTGGTGTTCCTCACCGTTGACAAATCTGGATAAATGCCTGATCTGACACCTTCCATTCCGCTGCATCCAGGAGATGATAACTGAGAAAGTCCGCTTGAACATTGCTCTGACCCTCAATGTGAGCTGCTGACAAGACACTGTATGTGGGCCTCCACCTACTTCAGGATTCTGCGTGCCTCATAGGCCAGAAAGAGACTGTGTTACACACTGCCGATCAATGTATGCCACTGCCATCGTGTTGTCTAACAGCACTTGGACCACAGTGCCCTGAAGGAATTCCTGGAAGTCCTGCAACGCGTTTTGTCACTGCCCTCAACTCTAACCAATTGATGGGTCATGCCGCCTCCACCGGAAATTAACATCCCTGAGCATAGTGCTGGAGGTAATAGGCTCCCTAGCCCATAAGGCTGGCATCCATCACCACCACCACCCACTGCGGTGATGCCAAGGGTATCCCCCGCTGCAAGAGGGAGACATGGAGCCACCAGGCCATGCTGAGCCTGCGGTAACCATGGGAGAAGTCGAAGATAGTCCTGAGACACCAGTGACCATTGGCTCAGGAGCAAGTGCTGTAGCGGGCGCACGTGCACTCTCACCTACAGCACCACATCAAGCGTGGCTGCCATCGACCCCACCACTTGAACACAGTCCCAAACTCAAGGGCTCAGCAACTGCAAGAGGTTGCACACCTGTGACACCGGTTTGATCCTTCTGCCTTCCGACAAAAAACCTAGACTTGCGCCATGTCTAGCTGAACGCCCATGTAGTCCAACGTCTGGGACGGATTCAGGTGACTCTTGGAGAAGTTGATCACTCAAGCTAGGGACTGGAGCACTGCCACCATTCGACTGGTGGCTAATTGACTCTCGTACTCTGATGACGCCCAGATCAACCAGTTGTCGAGATAGGGATGCATCTATATCCCTTTGTTCTGTAAAAAGGCCGCCACCACCACGGAAAAGGTGTGAGGGGCTGTAGCAAGCCCAAAGGCAGCACCTGAAACTGAAAGTCATTCCAACACAGCGAACCAAAGAAACCGTTGATGTGGCAGCCAGATTGGGATATGTATAAGCCTCCTTGAGATCCAGGGCCGTCAGAAACTCCTGCGGCTGTACCACAGCTATAACGACCCACAGCGTATCCATGTGGAAATGTCAAACCTTTAGGAACTGACTGACCTTCCTGAGGTCTAGAACAGGCCTGAAGGAGCTGCCTTTCTTTGGCACCACAAAAAAGACAGAATACCATTCCATGCGAATCTCAAGAGGAGAAACTGGAATCACGGCCCCAATGGCCACTAGATCCTGCAACATGGTCTTGATCGCTGCCCGTTTGGCAGCAGTAGCGCACAAGGACTCCAAGAAAGAATCTCTGATGGGAGAAACAAACTATAGCTTTTATCCATCTCTGATAACCTCGAGGACTCACTGATCCAAAGTAATTTTGGCCCACTCTCAGTAGAAAAGCGTCAGCTGACCCCCTATTGGAAGCACTAAAGAGTGGACCAGTGCCCCATCATTGCGAGGGACAGCCTGCAGCCCCTTGCTGGGCTGCCGCACCCAAACTCTTTTTATCACCTGGAAAGGAAGAACGCTGTTGAAACTGGAGACACTGGAAAGATGAAGTCGTCCAACTCGGATGATATCAGCGAGCCTCCAAAAACAGAGGTCTCGAGGAACTGGCCTGAGCAGCCATCCTGGGCTTATCCTCCAGAAGCCATTGGGATTTGGAATCCCCCAAACCTTTAACTATCTTTTCCAAGTCCTCTCCAAGTAGAAGTTTGCCCCAAAAAGGCAACTAAGATGCTGTTTGGAAGCCATATCTGCAGCCCAATGCCATAGCCCCAGCAACTAGCACAAAGTAACTGCAAAGGCCATCTGTTTTGCCAAAGCCCGCACAAGATCATATAGAGCATCTGCCAGGTACGCCAACCCCCATTACATCCAGGACATCACCGCCGCCACCACTGAGGGAGTCACATTCTGGTCCTGCTCCACTGCCTGCTGAGGCAAGCCCAGGCCGTATAAGAACTACAAATAGAGGCCTGGAATGCCAGAACAGATACCTCAAAAGATCGCTTCAAAGAAGTTTCGAGATGCCGATCCTGCATATCTTTCAATGCTACACCTCCCTCAACAGGGGGGGGGGGGGGGAGGTAGTCTTTTTGGTGACCGCTGTCACCAGTGCATCTAACATAGGCAGAGCAAACTTTTCAGTATGGTCCACTCCAACTGGGTACAGTCGGTACATAGCTTTGATCACCTTAAGGGCCGCATCAGGATCAGCCCATTGCACTGTGATCAGAAGGGGAAGGCCCTGGCTGGCTTACTGGTGCTAGCCACCCTCACATTTATCACTACAGCTGCCTGCGCCTTGGGATCCTCAATGTGCAGCGCCTCTAAAGCGCTGGAAATAAGAGAGGACAATTCCTCTCTGTGAAAAATGTGTACCGCCGTGGAATCATCTGGCTCCTCTTGCAGAATCTCACCCTCCTCTACCTCCATCCTCGAGGGCCTCAAAGAGCTGAACCCACTGCCAGCAAAGGGGCAAGCGAAAGGGGGCCCAAAGACACCACCCAACATGGAGTCCTAGTGTCTGAGCATGTAAGCCTGGTCATCTGAGGCCGGCAGTAAGCTCTGCTCCAAATCACCCAGGCACCCCCTACTTTACAGACGAAAGGCTAAACATAGCTCTCTTTGCTGGTTGAACTCTTTTTTTTCTTTTGATTTTCTTTTTTTTTTGGTGAGGAAGTTTACAGAGCCACAAGATGCCTGAGAATCACTGGGAGAAGGGGGTTATCGGAGTGAGGCAGGGACCCGACAAGCAAGTATGCCCCCAAAGGTGGTCCCAGTGATCAAACACCCCCTGCCCTCAACTGGCTATTAAGCCCTGGAGGACCCCTAAAATTGTCAAATCCAGGAGCTGGTAAGAAGCAGTCCACCATCTGTTGGAGATAGAGATTAACTGATGGAGGGGCTGGCCGTCGAATATAACTCCCTTCAGTTCAGTTTCCCTATCTCCACCTACTGCTAGTAGACAGATACAACCACCAGTTTCTGGATTCATCTGCTGCAGAGGCTAAGGAATGGCCCATTTCCATATTCTGAGGTTTCCTAACACAGTTGGTTCAATCCCATCCCCTTCTGCTTGTTTACAAAAAGCAAAGTTACTCACCTGTTGCAGATGTTCTCTGTGTACAACAGGACACATTCTCACGTGGGCCACATCATCAAACGGAGCCCGGTGCAGAGCAATCTCCCTGCTTCTTTCTGGAAGCTTTTGGAATAGCCACCAAGCATATGTGCGTGACTTCCTGCCCACCATCACCACGTAGAACCAAGTAGTCTATTACAATAGCTAATAGCATAAAACTCCTAAGGGAGATGAGCGGGTATATAAGAACATGTGTACCACTACAGGTGATTAGCTTTGCTTTCTTCAAGGACAAGCAGGACATCAGAATGTCACATGTGGGAATCCATAGCTACCAGGCTGACAACAAAACAAGGGGAGGGGGGAAAAAAAAAAAAACAAGACCTGCAATAGGCAAAAGCCTAGAACATTAAACTTTTTTTTTTGGATCACTTGAACAGAAACAAAATGGGACAGGGTGTGGAGTTGGATTCTAGACCACAAATAGATTCTGGAGGACCAACTGACTATCATGTTGGGAATCTTGTTCTAAGCAGTAGTGGTTGTGAATGTGTGGACTAATCACCATATTGCAGCCTTGCAAATTTTTCTATTGAGGCCAACTTCAAGTGGGCTCTGACACAGTCATGGCTCTTACATTATGAGCTGTGACATGACCCTCAAGAGTCAGACTTGCTTCCGCATATGTAAGATGCGGTCCACTAGCCCACTGGATCAAGTACAGTTATGATGGCAATCCCATCCTGTTTGGTTCAAAAGAAACAAAAAACCGGGTGGAGTATCTATGGGCTTTAGTCTGCTCCAGATAGAAGGCCAAGCAGTGCGCTTTCACCAGGAAGGGGGGGGGGGGGGGTCTGAAAAATATTGAGTAAGCTAGATCCGCTACTAGGGCTTGGAGCTCACTGACTCTGGAGGATGAAGCGGCTGCCATCAAGAATAAATCCTCCACGTCAAAAACTTAAAGTGGCAGTTATGAAGTGGCTTAAATAGAACTTTCATCAGCTGGGTAAGAACACTGAGTTATCATGACACTGTGAGAGATTTGAAAGGGGGCTTCAGTAACAGCAGAATTCTCATGAAGTGAACATCTAAAGGCTATACAGAGATAAGCTTACCTTCCACAGACTGATAAGTGTCAACAGCACTGAGATGAACCCTAAAAAGAGTTAGTTTTAAGCCCAGACTCTGACAAGTGCAGAAGGTACTCAAATAGATTTTGTGTAGACAAGAAAAAGGATCTAGGACCTTGCCCTCATCATTGTTGCCAGGGTGCGGTCTTCCCGCAACACTGGGCGGGTTTTCTTTGAGCAGCTGCGGCAAAATTTCGGCGGCTGCGGGGTGCGGGTTTGGGCTCTTCTCCTGTGGCCGCTGTGTGCTTTTTTCCGGGGCTTCTATTGGTCCAATAGAAGCTTTTCCAGGGCTTCTATTGGTCCGATGTGATCCAATAGAAGCTTTTGAGGGGCGTGGTCGACAGGGGCGGGGTGACATCAGGGGGCGGGGCTGGTGATGTGGGAGGCGGGGCTGGTGACATGGGAGGCGGGGTTTGACGTTGGGCTGGTTTTGGACTGATTTTGGGCGGGGAAAATTTTTCCCATCTGGCAACCCTGGCCCTCATACCAGAAGGCAAACTTCTTCCATTTAAAATTGTATGACATCCCAGTGGAATCTTTTCTGGAAGCAAGCAGAACATGGATGACACCCTCATGCAAGTAAAGAGAGTCAACTACTAACCTCTGAACATCCAAGCCATGAGGGTCAGGGTCTGGAGGCTGGGAAGCGACCCCTCATTTTCAGTGATTAGGGCTGTAAAACAATCCGGTCTCCACTGATTTCTGGAGGTCAACTCCAGAAATAGAGGGAACCATATCTGCCTCGGCCAATAGGGTGCAATGAGCATCATGGTTCCTCTGTCCTGCCTGAGTTTCAGCAAAACGTTTTCACTATAAGAGGTATAGGAGGGATACACATACAAAAGACCCCCCTCCCCCCAGTGAAAGAGGAAGGCATCTGAGGCTCATCTGCTGTGTGATTTTAGTCTGGAGCAATACTGAAATCACTTTGTTATTTAGATGAGTGGCAAATAGATCCACCAAGGGGGTGCCCCACTCTTGGAAGATCTTTTAGGCTATGCCTGTGTTGAGAGACCACTCGTAGATTGCAATCCCCTGCTCAGTCTCTCTGCCAGAATGTTCTTCCTGGCACAGCTCCATAACCCAAGCATTTCTTGACACAAGAGGTACAATCCCATGCTCCCTGCTGGCCGATGTAGTACTTTGCACCGTTTGTGTGTTTGAATGAGCACAATTTTGTGATTCAGCCAAACTCTGAAAGCCTTAAAAGCCTGCCATGCTGCTTGCAGCTCCAGGAGGTATATATGAAACAGTCTCCTGGGAGGACCACTGACCTTGAGTGTGAAGCCCATCCACATGAGCTCCCTATTGCAGGTTGGATACATACTCATCATTATCTTTTGGGGATGAGGAATTTTAGAGTGGCAGTCTCTTTGTCAAATTATTCACAACAGCAACTCCTGCAGTACAGGAGTGATGGTGGTGATATCCGCTAGGTTCCCAGGTCTGCAACAACTGGGAAGCTAGAGTCCACTGGGCCAGTCTCAAATGGAGACATGCATAGGTGTCATGTGGACAGTGGAGGCAATGTGGCCCAACAATCTCAACATCTGCTGAACTGTGTCTTGCTGGCTCTGGCTGACTTGCAGTGCAATGTGGACTAGAATATCTGTTCACTGGTCTGGAATAAAGGCCTTGGCCTGAACCATGTTTAGCAGGGCTCCTTTGAATTCCAATTTTTGGATGGTAAGCAGATGGCACTTTGGGTAGTTAATAACATACCCTAGTAACTTCAGCACCCAAATAGTTTTGCAGACAGAATCTTGAGCTTCTTCTTTTGAGGGTCTCTTTACCAACCAATCGTCCAGATAGGGGAAACAAATGAATTCAGTCTTAGTGGACTCTGACTACTGCGAGACACTCTGTAGGTCTAGGGAGCTGATGTGAGACCAAAAACAAAACAAAATACTGGTTGTGGTGCTTCCCTACTTTGAATCTTAGATACTTCCCGTGACTGGAAAGTATCTGAATGTGGGTATAAGCATCCTTTAATTCCAGAGAGCATTCCAATCTTTTTCCTGAATCACGGGGATTAAGATACCCAGGGAAACCATCCTGAACTTTTCTTTGGCCACGTACTTGTTCAGGGCCCTGAGATCTAACATGGAATGGAATCCTCCTGTATTCTAGAGAACAGGAAGTACTTGGTGTAAAATCCCTTCCCTTTTTTCCCTTGGTGGAATGGGCTTGACTGCTCTGGCCTGCAAAAGGAAAGAATGCTCATGTAGAAGCAATTTCCAGTACTGAGAGCTTAAGCTTGTTGCTCTTGGGAAGCAATGTGGAGGGAGTGTTTGCCAATGAAGAGCATAACCCATCTGGACTATTTTGAGAACCAACTGGTCTGGGATTAGAAGGGGTCACCTTTCTTGGAAAAAATTCTGCCTCTCTCCTACCAGCAAGTTGTTCAGCATGGCTACTTTGATTGCAGCTATGCTCTTGTGAAGCTAGTTAAAAGCTCATCCCTTGCTTTGACTGGGGAGCTGTCTGAGTCCTCTGCTGCTCGGACAGGACTGGGTTGATTGAGGGCAGAAAGTAGGCTGGCCCCTACGCCTTTCAGAATAATAGGGTCTCCTCTGATCAGAGCCCGAATATCACCTGAAGAGGACACAGTGGGAGTGAGCTGGTATAGCAACTTGATGGTATCTATATGCTTCTTGATGAGGTCAATGACCCTCTTCCACCCTTTCACCAAAGAAATCACCCCCCCCCCCCCCCCCAGCATGGGACATCCACCAGTTGCTCCTGAACCTGGGCTCTATGTCGGAAGCATGCAGCCAGGTGAGTCTGCCATTTCCTATACCCATAGCAGAAGCCCTGGATGCCATGTCAAAAACACCATAGGTTGCTGTTGCCGTGTGCTTTTAGCACTCCCGCTGCTTGGCTACTGATGGCGCTCTGCAGCTTTCTCAGGTGGTAGAGGTCTGCAAAATTCACCACACTGTTCACCAAATGTTTCAAGTACATGCTCATGAAGAGCCAATAAAATGTATGTGGGAAGCAAGCATGGAATTCTAGAATAATTTCCTTCCAAAAGAATCCAAAGTCTTAGCATCTCTCCCCACAGGCACTCAGAAGTGAGACTTGGAGCATTCGGCCCTTTGAGAACAGATTCGACAACCATAAAGTAGTGCGGCACTTGGAGCTTTTCAAATCCGGAATCCTTCTTATGCTTTTATGCTTGATATACCGCCTTTCAGAGAGTGAATCAAGGCAGTTTACAAATCTAAAAAACAAACGCCAAGATAAAGACAGGAACTACATTTGATAGGACAGTAAGAGAAAAAAGAAAAAGGGGGGGGGGGGGGGTGGAGACAGGTAAAATGGTGGGGAGCGATCTGAAGGAAGTTCAGGTTCTTCCTCAGAAACCCAGGAGTGGTCTGTATCAGACACAGGAAAATATTCCTCTATCCAAGTTCTCACCTGCCTCAAGCTACTAGATCAACGGGCAGGCTCCACATGGGAGCGACAATGAACAGCATGGGAACCGGACACTGAGGAAGTCTCTTCCCCGAGGGACAGGACACTCACACTGTCTAAACTGAAACTGACCCTGACACACTTTGGACATTGGTGTGATGCTTGGCCAACATTGACAGTTTGGGTCTCCAGTATGGGCTGGACCAATATCGGGTCAAATGCCGACACCCTCAATGTCACAGAGTCATATCTGGCGAGAAGTGACCCCAGCTCCTCCTGCAGCATGGCCCAGAACCATTCCTCAGAGACTGGTATTAGTAAAGGTGGGAGCTCAGTCGGTGTGGTCAGATCCACAGGAGGTATCGGAGCTGAAATGAAAAAAGAAATAAAACTTGAACTACCAGGGAACTCATTAAGCAAAAATTGCAGAATTCAGTGCTGAGGCAACTGTGACGGTCTGATCAACTCTGCAGAAAAAACTGAAAAGGTCCCGCATTACAGCAGCAAGTGGGAACAGAGGCATATGCATGGTGAGCCTTCTCAAAGGCTTCTAGAAAAGTTGCTGGGGTAGTGCTTCCCATGCCAGGCTCCATCAGTGACATCACCCATATGTGAGGATTTATCAGTCCTGCTTGTCAGAAAAATATAGCAAAAAAGTTCTATCTTGGTTTCATTAGACCATGTGTATGCAGCATCTCCGAAGTGTTTAAAAATGCTACATAGAATGACAAGGCTTTCCTTCAGCAGAGACTTGCCACCATCTCTTATAGGCTTTGTTTGAGGCATGATCTTTAAATTGCTGAGCAAATGATATTATTCCCAGTCTCAGCCAGATACCTATTTCTTTGAAGTAATCTTTTGCCTAGTGGTGGCCTTCCTCAGCATTTTCCTTAGCCCCAATATTGACTCTGGAAGGACAGTGTGATAAAGGCTGTCGCTTAATGACAAACTGTTTCCATTTTACAGGGATATTCAAATACATCAAAATTCTGTTATAGTCTTCTCCCAATTTATATAGCTTTGAATAATTATCCCAGAGTTCTTTCAGCAACTTTGAAGAAATGGTCTAAACATGCCAAACACAAATTTAATTCATAAAACAGAAACAGCAAGATTCTTCATCCAAGATTACTGGCATCAGTTCCACTACTGTGACTGGACACACATAAGCTGTACTTAACTTTGCTAAAGCAACTTTTGGAACCAAAGCTAATTTGATTTTGCTATAACATAGGGTGTGCAAACTTAAGCATAAGAAACCAAAAAGCTTTGATTGTATAATTACTTTTTTAGATTTCTAAGATTGTCACGTTTAAAGTACAGATTATGTTGTGTACATCGGTGAAAATCCTACTTTAATTTAAAAAAAAACTTTTTTAGACAGCATATAAAAAAATGTACAAGTATAAAGGCTTTTAGAAGACACTGTAGCTGCATGTATGATCTTGAAATAGTAGCTGACATGTTAAATTATTAATTTTCAAAAGGTGATAAATCTATCATTTTAGAAAGCAATTTTCTTACCCAAAATGCAAAGGATTTGGCTTAACGTGGTGTCTCTTTGCTACCTACTTCAGATGAAATCAACTGAATGCCAAAATATAAACACATGCACTTGAAATATTATGTATTCCTTGGTCAAACAAAAATAGAGTGCTTTTACATATGAAATCCATGTAGCAATGCTGTTTATGGTGCTTTTGACATGGCATCCAGGGCCTCTGTTATGGGTACAGGAATGTGCAGACTTGCCTGGCAGCATGCTTCTGACCTAGAGCCACATGTTCAAGAGCAACTGGCAAATGTCCCATGCTGTGGTGATAATCTCTTTGGTGACAAAGCAGAGGAGGTTGCGGACCTCATCAAGAAGCATACTGATACCATGTTTTTTCCACTGTAGTCTTATGTATAGGATTCAACCTGCTATACCCGTTGGTAGTTTTGCTTTACCATTTCAAGTACAAATTTATCACATCTTCAATCTAGGACAATTTCTCACAGTTTAATAGGCACAAAGTAAACACAGTAAGGGAATCAAATAAAAGTTAACTGCATCAAAAGCAATATCACAAAAAGCAGTAACACTTCTAGCCAATCACAATGGAAGCAGGATAAATTACACTGTGACGGTGAGCTCAATATATTTTCCAATTTAAGTCATCTGGCAAGGTTCCTCTGTCCTAACATACAACAAATTAATTGATTTGTAATATTTAAGAAGTGTGCATAATAAATACTTCTGGATGCAACTGGTATGAATTAAAAAGTAAAGTTCTCCTGGGATAAGGAGAGTTCATATCTTACTTACATCAAGTGTTTGTTTCACTGAACAATTCCCCCTCTCTGATAACAAGTGATAGCCTCTCCCTTTCCAGAAAGTGTAGATAATAATCCACAATTTTTTAAAAATTACATCAACAATAGCTCTTGTTCTATTATGACCAAATATAGAGAAGGTGGCAGGTGTTGAGGCTTCCTTGGAAAGCTGAAATGAGAGAGAATGGAGAAAGTCTGACCTGGACAGGTGCAGCACCATGATCCTTACAGTACTAGACTAACCACTGCAGTTCATTGCCACCTTCAGCAATGCAAACAAGATCTGGTCCAAATTTAAAAATTCATTCTGGAGATTTTTTTTCTTGCTTTCTTTAAACTTATTTTTGATAAAGAAAGCATGTTCAGTTTAATTTACGAACAAAAATGTCTTGAAATTCCTCCGCCTCTTCTCTATTTTGATGTCACATGCCTAAAATTTTGGTTGATATAAAGAAACGCGTCCACTAAGGCACCCTGAGGCAATCTGACAGTGTGTGGGAGAAAACTTGGTTGTCAGCACTACATCATTGTGTGAATACAGTGCACGGATTTCTTGCAAGGAGCTAGCTTCTTTGGGCAAACAGTCAACAAGTTCAGCGCACTGCATGTCAAATCCCAACAAGCGAATCCCATAGCCATATGGAGATGAAATCATTCGGCCATCTGGACTGAAACAAAGTTCTTTGATGTAGCCTCGGCCTACATTGGCTTCTTCAATATAATGAGTCAACTGGAGAGAGCAGCGAGGAGAAACAGGACGGATAGGTACACCTTCCTGGAATTGATAGACGCAAGTCCACTATAAAAGCAAGAATAAAACAGTATGTTCAATCATGTTCACAAAACTATCGTCTTCATATACTAGTATACAGATTTCAACCTGAACCACATAAATACTGCATCATGAACACTAGTTTCTTTTGAATACATTATGAAATGTATAGATTTTCAATGAGAGTTTCCACTGTTTATATTTTACTGGATTATCATTTCCTTTCCCCATTTCTGCACCTCTCATGCCTCACACAAAAGACTTGGCAATTGCATGATTAAAGGGTAATGGACTTGATATACAGCTACTACTACTACTATTACTATTTAGCATTTCTATAGCGCTACAAGGCATACGCAGCGCTGTACAAACATAGAAGAAAGACAGTCCCTGCTCAAAGAGCTTACAATCTAATAGACAAAAAAATAAATAAAGTAAGCAAATCAAATCAATTAATGTGAACGGGAAGGAAGAGAGGAGGGTAGGTGGAGGCGAGTGGTTACGAGTCAAAAGCAATGTTAAAGAGGTGGGTTTTCAGTCTAGATTTAAAGGTGGCCAAGGATGGGGCAAGACGTAGGGGCTCAGGAAGTTTATTCCAGGCGTAGGGTGCAGCGAGACAGAAGGCGCGAAGTCTGGAGTTGGCAGTAGTGGAGAAGGGAACAGATAAGAAGGATTTATCCATGGAGCGGAGTGCACGGGAAGGGGTGTAGGGAAGGACGAGTGTGGAGAGATACTGGGGAGCAGCAGAGTGAATACATTTATAGGTTAGTAGAAGAAGTTTGAACAGGATGCGAAAACGGATAGGGAGCCAGTGAAGGGTCTTGAGGAGAGGGGTAGTATGAGTAAAGCGACCCTGGCGGAAGATGAGACGGGCAGCAGAGTTTTGAACCGACTGGAGAGGGGAGAGGTGACTAAGTGGGAGGCCAGCAAGAAGCAGATTGCAGTAGTCTAAACGAGAGGTGACAAGGGTGTGGATGAGGGTTTTGGTAGAGTGCTCGGAAAGAAAGGGGCGGATTTTACGGATGTTGTAAAGAAAGAAACGACAGGTCTTGGCGGTCTGCTGGATATGAGCAGAGAAGGAAAGAGAAGAGTCAAAGATGACCCCAAGGTTTCGAGCTGAGGAGACAGGGAGAATGAGAGAGCCATCAACAGAAATAGAAAACGGGGGGAGCGGGGAGGTGGGTTTGGGGGGGAAAATGAGAAGCTCGGTTTTGGTCATATTTAATTTCAGGTGGCGTTGAGACATCCAGGCAGCAATGTCAGACAAGCACGCTGAAACTTTGGTTTGGATGCAAGGTGAGATATCAGGGGTAGAAAGGTAGATTTGGGAGTCATCAGCATAGAGGTGGTAGGAAAAGCCATGGGATGAGATTAATGAACCAAGGGAAGAAGTGTAGATAGAAAAGAGGAGGGGACCAAGAACAGAACCCTGAGGTACGCCGACAGGCAGAGGGATAGAAGTAGAAGAGGATCCACCAGAGTGAACACTAAAGGTGCGGAGGGAGAGGTAGGAAGAGAACCAGGAAAGGACAGAGCCCTGGAATCCAAGTGAGGACAGCGTATCGAGAAGTATGCTGTGATCGACAGTGTCAAAAGCAGCGGAAAGATCAAGAAGAATGAGGATGGAATATTGACCTCTGGATTTAGCCAGTAATAGGTCATTGGAGACTTTAGTAAGCGCAGTTTCGGTTGAGTGGAGAGGGCGAAAACCAGATTGTAATGGGTCAAGAATAGCATGTGAGGAGAGAAAATCAAGGCAGCGGCGGTGAACAGCACGCTCAAGTAATTTGGAGAGAAAAGGAAGGAGGGAGATGGGTCGGTAATTAGAGGGACAAGTAGGGTCAAGTGAAGGCTTCTTAAGGAGAGGTGTTACCACAGCATGTTTAAAGGCAGCAGGGACAGTCGCAGTGGAAAGTGAGAGGTTGAGAATGTGACAGATAAAAGGAATAAGAGTAGGAGAGATGGCATTAAGAAGGTGGGTGGGAATGGGATCAGAGGAACAGGTGGTACATTTTGAGGAAGAAAGGAGAAGTGTAGTTTCCTCAATAGTAACTTCAGGAAAGGAGGAAAGGGAATGAGGGGAAGGAGAGAGAGGGGAACGGACTAGTGGAGGGAGAGCTGGTGAGGTAGAGAAAGCAAGGTTTATCTTTTGAACCTTGTTGTGAAAGAATTCAGCAAGGGTCTGAGGAGATAATGAAGGTGGAGTTGGGGGAGGGGGCACCTTGAGGAGAGAGTTCAATGTGGTGAAGAGAAGTCGAGGATTAGAGCCAAGAGAGTTGGTCAGTTGGATATAATAATCCTGTTTGGCACGTAACCAAAGTGGTTTATATATTATGTTCAGGTACTCCTGTCCCTAGTGGGCTCACAATCAAAATTAACCACTGTTTTCATATGAAGTTACAGAGAAGTTCCTAATATTTCTTTTCCAAGTATCCCATGCACTGATATTACAAGTCAAAAAATAAAGCAAAAATATCTTTATTCAAATTCTTCCTCAGATTTTCATGGATGTCTTTAGACATTAAAAGAAAAAAAAAAGCATTCTGTTCAATAGAAAGATTAAATTCACTAGGTTTAAAGATATTTAGGCAGTAAATATCTCTCAGCTGATGGATTCAATACAAGAAGGATTGATAAATGTCTCAGTGGGCAGGTTAGTTTTATGATTTGTCCATTAAAGACACTTTGCTCTGACTAGTGCATAAAACAGGCTGAAGAAAAGATAATGAAGATATTCTTCCTAGTATTATGAGTCAAGTATTTTTGAACTAGTAGGTTTCAGCCATTAGTGTATATTGCAAATTTTAATGAAATAAGACACTAGGGTTCAGTGGGCTATGTGCATAATAAAAGTCTTATTTCTTACAGTTAATTGTTTACAACTTTCTCTGATGCAGCATATTAAGCTAAATCTCATGCATATTTGTTAAGGCCATCCTAAAAATCTAACTGGCTGGTCGGGGGGGGGGGGGGGGGGTCTCCAGGACAGGTTTGGGAAGCCTTGCTCTAAGATCAGGCTTGCGTGGACATAACAGGCTATCCAACAGTTCATTTTGTTACCACACTGCCCAGCCTACTAGGCCAGCAGATAGAAACAAAAAGCTAAGCAAACATTCTGTAGTTTTTAACCAAGGAGGTTGGATGAAAATAGGAGATGGGATGACGTAAAAAAGTTGAAGCCAATCAGGTTAGCCTCTGTTTCTCCTTCCCCCTGCAGCCGTCATCCCAGTACACATAAAACAAAGCAAACAAACCTATGAGCTGTTGCAGCCATGTTGTCATTCTTTATGGTTGGTAGCATTTTTATTTAATCTCACTTATATTCTCAAACATGCCAGCTTGTGCAGCATACGGATGTGCACAGAGGAAGTATAATAACGGAATAACCTTTCGTAATTTGTTATAAATCATAATCAGTGTGTCATTTGGAGGGCTGGTTATAGGGACACCCTAGCATGTGTTATATTTGTGCAGAGATTTATATTTGTGCATTTGATATTTTTTTATTACTATTATTTAAAAGACAGATATTGAATAAGAGCAGAGCCACCTTCATGCAGAAGTCTAGAGTCAATCTAAATGTGCCAACATTGTCCAGTTCAGCACACTATTAGCCGCCAAGTTCATAAAAAGTTAATTATGTTCAATGGAAAATAAATCTGTTGACTCAGGCTGCTTGCTATGTGAATATTCCATCACTGTTTCATTATTGCTACCAAGTATTACAAATTAAGGGCATTTGCTTTAAACTTTGTTTTAATTTGCTTATCCAGACCTTATATGCACATGGTTTTGCTGTTTAAACTCAAAGGTGAATTCTAAGGGTGGCTGAACAATTAGGTGTAACTATAAACTATGTTTCTGACTTGTGGTCTACTTTGGGTCCTGCTGATCTGTATATCTGCTGTCTGGAATTTTGGAAGATGGAAAAGAGAAAATAAAAATTAAGTTTTGGATGTACTCTGTAGAAGCTGTTGTTTACTTTTGCCTGTCCTGGTGTATGAATAGGATAATATTTGAATAACTGTCTATACTTATGGGTATGATTTCTAAACTTGTGGCATCATTAAAGGACAGACTTAAATGCCCAGTTGGGTATATATGCTTCCAATAATCAGAATTCTATTTCTTTCTCCCTAACTCTTGGTGTTCTACAGGGTTCTGTGTTGGCTCCTGTGGTGTTTAACATTTTTCAGAGCCCTAGCAATACTAATCCAGTCCCTAAATCTTAGTCCATACTTATTTGCTGATGACCTTCAGATTCTATACCATACTGATTTTAAGTCTTTTGACCTCTCATTATTGAAAGAAACCTTGCAGAAGATCACTACCCTGACTTCTCTCACACTATATGTAACTCAACTATCCAATGCCTGGCTATCTGGCTGACTGGTCTTTTACTGCACCTGTAGTTTCTCCTAATCTTATGGAACATTAGGGATTATTTTCAATACAGAATTATCATTCAAAACCCATATTACCCAGGTTGCAAGATCCTGTGTTTATGCTCTACATCAAATTCAGTCAGTTCATTCTTTATTTTCTACAGAGAATGTCTACTCATCAATATACAATTGTGACTAGTAGATTGGACTACTGCAATTCTCTGTTGAATGGGTACCACAATCAGCACTGAGTTGACTTCAACTTGCCCAAAATGGTAAAATTATGTATAATCATACCTGATAATTTTCTTTCCATTAATCATAGCTGATCAATCCATAGACTGGTGGGTTGCGTCCATCTACCAGCAGGTGGAGATAGAGAGCAAACTTTTGCCTCCCTATATGTGGTCATGTGCTGCCGGAAACTCCTCAGTATGTCGATATCAAAGCTCCATCCGCAGGACTCAGCACTTAGAGAATTACACCCACGAAGGGACACTCTGCCCAGCTCACCACCGCCGAAACGGGGGAGGGGAATTAACCCAGCTCATCCCCACACAAGTGGGGGAGGGGAATCCGTCCAGCTCATCCCCGCGGAGCGGGGGAGGGACACCACACCCGCCGATGCGGGGGGATCTGGCTTATCCTGCAACCGCAACCGCGGGAGGAGCTGACTGACCCTAACACCGCCGAAGCGGGAAGGGTACAAAGCTGCCCTACAGCCGCATGAAGCGGGAGGGAGTGCCGGCAGAATTTATGTCTCAATCCAGCCCCGTAAAACGGAGGGGAGAGGAATGCAGCAGCTCACTGTAACACAAACTCGTCTCAACTCTTGAAGAATCCAAGTGAAAAAAACTTGAACACGAAGTCTTTCTGAAGAAACTGAAGACTAAACTTGAACCTGAAATGCAACCAGAATAAAAACAGTACAGATATCTGGGAGGGGCTATGGATTGATCAGCTATGATTAATGGAAAGAAAATTATCAGGTATGATTATACATAATTTTACCTTCCATATCATCAAGCTGATCAATCCATAGACTGGTGGGATGTACCGAAGCAGTACTCACCCAGGGCGGGACATTGAAATCCCTGACCTCAACACTGAAGCTCCAAACCGGGCCTCCGCCCGTGCAGCCACAGTCAAACGGTAATGCTTGGAGAATGTATGAGCCGAAGCCCAAGTTGCCGCCTTGCATATCTCTTCCAAGGAGACGGACCCGGCCTCTGCCATCGAGGTCGCCTGAGCTCTCGTGGAGTGAGCCTTCAGCTGGATAGGCGGCACCTTCCCTGCGGCCACATAAGCCGCTGCAATGGCTTCCTTGACCCATCTTGCCACTGTAGGCTTAGCAGCCTGCAGACCCTTACGAGGACCTGTAAACAGGACAAACAGATGATCCGATTTCCGGAAATCATTGGTCACTTCCAAGTATCTGATGATGACTCGTCTCACATCCAGATATTTAAGAGCAGAGTACTCCTCTGGGTAGTCCTCCCTCCGAAAGGAAGGGAGACAGAGCTGCTGATTCACATGGAAGCGAGAAACAATCTTGGGCAGGAAGGAAGGCACTGTGCGAATAGTCACTCCTGCTCAGTGAACTGCAGAAAAGGCTCTCGACATGAGAGCGCCTGGAGCTCGGAAACTCTTCTGGCTGAAGTGATAGCCACCAAAAAGACTGCTTTCAACGTCAGGCCTTTCAGAGATGCCCTCGACAAGGGTTCAAAAGGCGGCTTCTGCAAGGCTCTTAACACCAGGTTGAGATTCCACGCAGGCACCACTGAGTGCAGAGGAGGGCGCAGGTGATTAACTCCCTTGAGAAAGCGCACCACATCTGGCTGCGAAGCCAGGGAAGCACCCTTCAGGCGGCCCCTGAAGCAAGCCAGAGCCGCTACCTGGACTTTAAGGGAACTGAGCGACAGGCCTTTCTCCAGACCTTCTTGCAGGAACGCCAACACTGAAGAAATTGGAGCAGTGAAGGGAGAAAGTGAGCCTGCTTCACACCACGCTGCAAAGATACGCCAAACCCTGGCGTAAGCAGTAGAAGTAGAGCGCTTCCTCGCTCTTAGCATAGTGGCAATGACCTTGTCTGAGAAGCCCTTCTTCCTCAGACGCTGCCGCTCAATAGCCAGGCCGTAAGACCAAAGGGGGAGGGATCCTCCATCACCACGGGACCCTGATGTAACAGGCCCTGCTCCACTGAGAGCCGCAGAGGATCGTCGACTGAGAGCCTGATCAAGTCCGCATACCAGGGACGTCTGGGCCAATCCGGACCCACCAGGATTACCCTGCCGGGATGCTTTGCCACCCGGTCTAGCACCCTGCCAAACATGGGCCAGGGCGGGAACACATAGAGAAGCTCTTGTGTCGGCCACTGTTGGAGAAGAGCATCTACTCCCAGGGATCGAGGGTCCCGTCCTCTGCTGAAAAAGCGCGGCACTTGGCAATTGGCCGATGACGCCAACAGATCTAGGCTCGGCTGGCCCCAGCGCTTCGTGATGTCCAAGAACGCCTGAGCAGATAGTTGCCACTCTCCGGGCTCCAAGGTATGGCGACTGAGAAAGTCCGCCTTGACATTCATGACTCCGGCAATGTGGGCCGCTGAAAGCTGCTCCAGGTTCGCTTCCGCCCACTGGCATAGACTCATAGCCTCCTTGGCTAGAGGGGCGCTCTTGGTACCTCCCTGGCGGTTGATATAAGCCACAGCCGTGGCATTGTCCGACAGGACCCGTACAGGCTTCAACACCAGTACCGGGATGAACTCCAAAAACACCAACCGAATGGCTCTGAGTTCCAGGAGGTTGATAGACCACTTGCCTCTGCAGGAGACCAGAGCCCCTGCGCTGTCCTTCCCAAGCATTGGGCTCCCCAGCCCATCAGAGGCGTCTGTCGTGACGACAATCCACTCCAGGGTCACCAGAGGCATTCCTGCAGACAACTTGACTGTCTGCGTCCACCAGCTCAGCGCCTTGCGCACTGCTGGGTCCAAGGGAAGGCGCACAGCATAATCCTCCGACATCGGAGTCCAGCGCAACAGCAGAGATAGCTGTAGTGGTCTCATATGAGCCCTGGCTCAGGGCACTACTTCCATCGTGGCCGTCATAGAGCCCAACAGCTGCACGTAGTCCGAAGCCCGAATAGGAGAGGCTACTAGGAACTAGTCCACCTGAGCCTGAAGCTTGACAATCCGATTGTCTGGCAGGAACACTCTGCCCACTTGGGTGTCGAATCGAACTCCCAGATACTCCAGGGACTGAGTCGGGCGCAGCTGGCTCTTCTTCCAGTTGATGATCCATCCTAGGGAGCTCAAAAGAGCAACTACCCGGTCCATAGCTTGCCGCACTCTGCATAAGAGGGGGCTCGGATCAACCAGTCGTCCAGATAAGGATGGACTTGTACTTCTTCCTTTAGCAGGAAGGCCGCTATGACCCCCATTACTTTGGAAAAGGTCCGCGGAGCAGTAGCCAACCCGAAAGGGAGGGCTCTGAACTGGAAGTGTCGTCTCAGGACTGTAAAACGCAGAAAGCGTTGGAGAGGAGGCCAGATGGGAATATGCAGGTACGCTTCCTAGATGCCCAAGGAAGCCAAGAACTCTCCTGCCTTCACTGCCGCTATAACAGAGCGGAGAGTCTCCACTTTCAAGGCCCGATTGACCCCTTTGAGGTCGAGGATAGGCCGGACAGAATCTCCTTTCTTTGGTACCACAAAGTAAATGGAGTAACGTCCCTTGCCAATCTGATTTTTTGGCACCGGAACGACCGCACCCAGGCGGATCAGGTTGTCCAAGGTCTGCTGCACTGCCACAGCTTTGACCGGAGACTTGCAGGGAGAGAGTACAAACCCGTCTCTTAAGGGTCGGCAGAACTCTAGCTTGTAGCCGTCTCTGATGACTTCCAGCACCCAAGCTTGTGAAGTTACTGTGGTCCGCTCACCCAGAAACGAGGACAGCCGTCCTCCAATCTGCACTGGGGCGTGGACCAAGGCCCCGTCACTGGGTACGAGACCCTGGGGGAGGACCGGAGGGAGCACCTCCGGGACGGCGGTCTCTGCGAAATGAATGCTGCTTGGGGGAGAAAAACCTCTTGAAGGAAGAGGGGGCAGAGGAGCCCGACCTGCCCGGGCGGTACCGACGGGCTTCCTGAAACCGTCCTCTGGAGGTACCGGGACGAGTACTAGCCCGAGCCCTGACCTCTGGTAACTTCTGCCCTTAGACGTGCCGAGATCGGTCACGATTTTGTCCAGCTCGACCCCAAAGAGCAGCTTGCCTTTAAAAGGCAATCTAGCCAGGCGGGATTTAGAGGCGTGGTCAGCAGACCAATGTTTCAGCCAAAGCCACCGCCGCGCAGAGACTGTCTGAGCCATGCCTTTAGCTGAGGCTCTCAAGACATCATACAGCAAGTCTGCCAAATAGGCTAGGCCCGATTCCAGGGCCGGCCAATCAACCCTCAAGGAATGATCCGAGGGGGAAGCCCGCTGCACCATAGTCAGGCACGCCCTGGCCACATAGGAACCGCAAACCGAGGCCTGCAAACTTAAAGCAGTTGCCTCAAAGGACGACCTTAAGGCCGCCTCCAATCTTCTGTCTTGGGCGTCCTTTAGGGCCGTGCCACCTTCCACCGGCAAAGCCGTTTTCTTAGTCACCGCAGTGATTAAAGAATCCACAGTAGGCCACAGATAGGCCTCACGTTCACTTTCAGGTAAAGGATAGAGGCGGGACATAGCCCTAGCCACCTTGAGGCTCGCTTTCGGGACATCCCATTGAGCCGAAATTAAGGTGTGCATGGCATCATGCACGTGGAAGGTTCTAGGCGGGCGCTTCGTCCCCAGCATAATGGCAGAGCCAACAGGGGCTGAGGGAGAGACGTCCTCCGGAGAGGAAATCTTCAAAATGCCCATGGCCTGCACTAACAGGTTGGGCAAATCCTCTGGGCTAAACGCGCTGCAGAGGGGTCATCCGCTCCATCCGAGCGGGGATCCGTCTCCTCCAAGGAATCCGCAAAGGACCGTTGGGAGACCTCAGACACGCTGCCCTCATCTACATCGGAGGAGACACAGTCCTCCAAGGCCTGGAAATCAACCCGAGGGCGTTTACCTCTGGGAACCTCAACCTCTTTATCAGAAGAGGGAGCAGGGGCAGCGTTGTGCATGAGGAAAGCCTGATGCAGCAGCAAAACAAACTCGGGGGAGAAACCCCCCAGACTGTGCACTTCCGCAGTCTGGGCAACAGCCCTAGACGCACCCTCAACCGGCGCTCGCAAGAGCGGGGGAGAAACATGCTGCGCATCCAAAATGGCGTCCGGCGCGACACTCCGCGAAGGAGCCGCGCGGGAAGAGCGGCGCTTACTTTAGCCGCTTTGTGCCCTCGCCCAAATTAAGGGCGTTCATGGCATTAATGTCTCCAACCTCAAGGGCGGCCCCGAAGAAGCCGTCCGAGCCGTGTGGCCGGCCAAGATGGCGGAGGCGAGGAGCGGGGGATGGGCGTTTATGGCGGGAAAAACCGCCACGCCGGAGGAAGGACCGGGACATTCATCGGTCACGAAACTGTCACCCAACAAGGGCGAATCAGGCTGCAAGACCCCCGCATCCCCTCTAGAAGCGCTCAAGCGATCCGGGGAGCGACCCTTTGCGCCCTCGCCCTCCGACGCCATATGCCACGAGGAGAAGAATCGGGGAACCCCCTGCCCGCTATAAAAAGGTAAAAATTACCTGCTTGCCGCTCCGAGCTGTAACGAACTGGTGTCCCAGTGAGTAGCTGCAATGAACGTTTAAATAAACGTCGAAATAAACGCCTTTAAGGACGTTTAAAATTTTTTTTTTTTTTTTTTTTTTTTTTTAAACGGAGCCAGCGGGAGGGGGGAGAAAAGGAGGGACCTGGCACCACCAGGTTTGCACTTGCTCAAAAGAGCCCTCAACCCCAGGCCTCAACAAAACCTAAGGATTAGGCTTGGAGGCCTAGCCAGAGCTGCTGCTGTGTGTGACCACCACCTGCTGAGATAGAGAACATACTGAGGAGTTTCCGGCAGCACATGACCACATATAGGGAGGCAAAAGTTTGCTCTCTATCTCCACCTGCTGGTAGATGGACACAACCCACCAGTCTATGGATTGATCAGCTTGATGATATGGAAACTGCTATTTGTTTCTTTCGTCATGCTAAATCACTTGATCATGTCACCAGCTTTTTTGTCATTACCATTAGCTTCCAATCTGTTACAGAATCAAATTAAAAAGTTTGGTAATGGCCTATAAGCCATGATGCTGGATCACCCTGTATCACTTTCAATTCATTACTTCCCTTAATCTACACTTGCTAGCTTTGTTCAAACAAGAGACTCTTAAGTTAGCTCTCCTTCACTGCAGGCCTGGTGGGAAACCACAAGGGATTCAGCACTTTTTTTGTACTGGTTGTTTTGTTATGGTATACCCTTCTCAAATATATCTGTTTTGAAACCATACTTCCTAGGTTCAAGGAGTCCTTGAAGGGTCACTTTTTCACCCAGGTGTTTAGTTGAGCAGGGTCTCCTCTGGGGACAGTTGAGATTAACAATACTTTTCTTGTTTTTTGCTTTTTCTAGTGCTCTATTAATATTAATTTCATACCATGACTTCTAAACTGCTTTGATATTTGCATGAATTGCAGTATTCCAAAATCTGAACAGAGAATAAAGAGTACATCTGCAAACTCACCAATACAGTGCACAATGTTCCATAAGCATATGCTCATGAAGAGAAGGTAAGAAGAGATATGGGAAGCATATCATTCTGAAAGAATTTTCTCTCAAAAGACTTCAATGTGTGACAGTAACAAGATACAAGAAAACTTACAAAAACTGCAATTTTAAAATATAAATGTCATCTTGAATCTGACCAGATCCACAAAAGACAAAAACTAAGGTAGACCCGGCATGACAGTGGCAATTGAGAAGTGGTGCACACGTGCAACGGAGCATCTCAAAAGTTGGAATGTTCTGTAAGCTGGAGAAGTTTCCCATGTAGTGGGATGATGAGAGGACTTGCTATCCTGCTTATCTCCCCAGAGAAAAATTATTTCTCCAAGTGTACTGACTCTTCATTGAAATATTCAAAAATAAGTGGTAAATCTCATCAATAAGCTATCAGTTCCAGTCTTCATGAATTCCAATACCCATTCTAATTTTGCTGCTGATTATTTTGCCTCTTTTTTTCTATAAGAGACTGGAGATATTAGAAAGGAATTCAGTAACTAGTACATTAGGCCAGATTCACTGAAGTGTCTGGATGATGTTCAGCTGCCCTGTTTGATTAGCACTTGAAAAAAATGTTTGCCTTGTTTCCAATAGCTCATTTAGCAAAAGTCTTTGTAGTGGTAGAACTGAGAACTTTACGGGATTCTATTATCTGCTCATTAAGTTTTTTGCATCTAGACTTTCAACCTTTTCTCTCTCCTACAGTGAACAGCAGCTTAATTTGTTCCATGCCTTTGGAAACAGGCAATCATTCATCCTTTACTGAAGCGAGACAAGTTCACAGAGCTTGGCCTTTTCCCATCAAGTATCCAACCTACCCAATATTAGGAAAACTGAGAAGGTAGATACTGATCAGCTACGCTGCATCTTAGTTCACACCCACAATATAAGCTACAGTACAGAATCAGCTTTTAGTGGCTATGCTTAAAAAAATTAGGATCTTTCTGGGCAGTAGTAAGGTGGCTTATTACAGTGAACTTAGACCTTACCGCAGCATTTTGCTTTGGACAACCACACCATCCTGATTTCTTGGTTGCGAGAGACTGGATTAAGTAATTTTTTTCTAAAACTGGTTCAGTTCCTTCCTGAAAAGCAGATCCTTTGCTCTCAATTATAGAGGATTTTATTATGAAACTAGTAAAAAAGCCCCGTTTCTGATGCAAATGAAACGGGGGCTAGCAATGTTTTCTTCTGTGTGCATGTGGGAGTGTGTGTGTCCCTGCCCTCTGGCCTCTCTCCCCTCCCCCCTCTGAGTCCTTCACTGTTACAGAGCCAGCGATTTGATTTCGTGCTCTGCTGTTTTCCTTCACTGACTGTGTTACAGAGAGGGCGGGGCAGACACTCATAGGGAAACCGGGTATCTCGCCCCCTTCACACTTCCGGCTGGAGGCTTCATAGAACGTTGGTGTTGCCTTTTATATAGAGAGATTAGTGAAAATGCAAATGAGGATTGTATATTTGAATTCAATAAGGCACAGAGGCTCTCTGAGAGAGAGGAATATAACATAACAATATAACTTATATTCTGCCTGTACCTCACAGTTCAAGGCACACCACAATAAAAGAAGCAGCTCATGTCTAGGAATCTATATAAAAATTGAGTAACACATTTCTGAAATACATTTTTATAGCTTTTCGTTATTGTAAATAGTTTGATGCAGAGAGCAGTAGGGTTATAACTTCTTTTTAAAGATGAGCTGCTCGAAATGAGAATAAAGAGATTATAAACCTTAGTAGTTGGTATGGATGAGCTGTATGGTCTTTGCCATCACATTCTATATTTCTATGCATGTTTATATTAATCAAAGATTTGGGATTAAGTCTCTATTTTTATGCTAAAGATACTGAGCTGGCAACAGCAGTTGATGAAAACTTGGATTATTACTTGGATGCTGTGGTTACATGGCTATCTACAATAAACTGAAGTTAAATTTTGAGAAACCTGAGGAACTGTAGACTATTAGGAAGTTCCTACCACACAAATAATCGACAGGGGCTCTTTCTAGAAAGGGACTGTGCACTAAAGAGTGACAAAATGTTCCACAAGTTCAAAGACAGTCATGAGTACAGTACTAAAATTTAAAAGCAAAATCAAACATGACGACAAAGATACGGGCATGTATGATTTTGGTAACCTACAGACAAGTACAACTTCAATCAATTTCCATACTTGGGACTGGGCACACTTCTCGTACTACTGCAAAATTAAAATATATACATTTGAAACCTTACAAACTTACAGACCAAAATCATCAAATTCTATGAGGTATTAAGATACATAAAGCTAGTAAACCACAGACAATATGTGTACAAATCAACCAACTGTTCAGTTCTTACCTCCTGGTCATCTGTGTTGCTTGAGCAACGGAGAAGGGTCGCCCAGCCCTTTGGGTGAAGCTGCAATGATGTGATGCAGTTACCACGGTCCCTCTCACCAGGTACTTCTGGTGTTAGTACTTCTAGACTATTACGAGGTGACGCACCTGGAGAAGAATATAGACAGCTATAAACTCCATTTGTAACTCACACACAAAACTGCTTATGTGTAACAGGTGTTCTGAGGACAGCAGGATAATCAGTTGCACCAGTGGATGATGTCATCTGACAGTACAACAAATCTTTGTAGAGCATTCAGAGCTATGCACCGGAGTTCCTTCTGGAATCCTGCAATCCAGATTCCTAAATCTAGCCACTAGGTGTCACACTTAAGTGATGGCCGTAACTCCTTCCCCCTAAGGGACAGTGAACATCCGCAGCCCACTGCCACCAGACCACCACCCCGAAAGAGTGCAACAACAAAGCCATAGATGCTCAGAATTTTGTTGTGTGTGTGTGAGTTGTTTACGTTTAACTTTAAAAAAAATTGAAAAAAAAAAAGCCCAAAATAATGGGATCATGGGAAATGCTAAGGGAATTTTACTCATTAGACAGACCAACAGACCATATTTGTTATTTTAGGCGTCAACAGCTAGAGACCTGCTTTCTAGACTCATATCTCCTAGACTCAGACCTCCCTAAGTATAACAAATTATAGAGTTTAAGGGACCAGTGATGGGCAGACTTCTATGGTTTGTGCCCCAAAACTGGAAGGAGAGACAGATTAAGTGTTCCAGTGTTTAATCATTAACATAGTAACATAGTAGATGACGGCAGAAAAAGACCTGAACGGTCCCATCCAGTCTGCCCAACAAGATAAACTATTAAGAAATGGAATCTCTTCAGACTGCTAGATTCAACACTGACCACCTTGTTGAGCAGACTGGATGGACTGTGTAGGTCTTTATCTGTCGACATTTACTATATACAGCAGTATCAGGTGGCCCTTTTAGAAGCTTACTCATCTTGAGATAAATGGCAGTGGCTCTTTGTAATCTAAACTGTGCAGCATTGGTTCACCTTTATTAAGATGTGTGAGAAAACTCTGGAAGGACAACTGACTTGGTGAAGTTGGAAACATCCAAAGGGCTACTACAAAATGGAGGAATGCAGAACACTATGGAGAAAGGATGCTGAAAGCAAAGTTGGAAACATGACATCATTGTAAGCAGAAACTGGATTAAGAGAACACTACCAATGTTATGATGAAGATTAATGCTGATAAGGCACTAGGGACTTGAGCACATTCACTTTAGAAGTTGAAGCAACCATTCCAGGTCTGAGGCATATGTTGTAAGAACAGTTTGGTAAGAAGAGATTTGGAAGGGTTGCATGGGAAAGTCACTGACAGAATCCTGTGACATAGATGCACTCTAGTCTTGGAACTTAAAGATCCACTGTGCTGTCTTATGCAAACATCAGAAAGCAACAAGGCAAATGGTCCATGAAATCCAAAATGGAAAACAAAAGAGAAGCAGACCTTTCCAGAAAAGCAGCCTTTATTAGCTCTTTAAAATTCCCAGGTTCAAACAATATTGCCTGGCATGGTCATGTTTCACCAGATGGCTATGTCAAGGGCAATAAATACTAAAACAATACAAAACAATTATTAATAAGACATAACATAAAACGGTCACTAGAACAATTCAAAAGCAATGTCATAAATTTACACAAAAAATTATGCACTACCATTCAAAATAAAAGCATCTTCTTAAGCACCTCATCTTAAAAGAACCATTAGATGCTCCCAAAAGACACAAAAAATCTTCAAGGGAGAAGACAGTTTACCTAGCTGGTGTAAAGTATCAGGTTCCACCAAAACTGATAAAAGGAACCAATTAACATTTGATTAAAAATGCATCCACCCTCATCATCGCATTAAAACACAAAGCCTTATGAAATGGAAACCTCAAAAAATGATTACAACATAGCGCCACTATTCACCAGTTCCTCAACCTGGGTTAGTCTGGAAAAGAGTCAGACTTGCTATGACAGCCTAACATATTTTATTTATTTATTAGGATTCATTTTCTGCCTTTTTGGAAGGAATTCACTCAAGGTGGTGTACAGTAAGGATAGATCAAACATGAGCAATAGGCAATTACAGAAGTAAAAATATTCAAATAATACAAAGTATGGAATGGTACACTACTTACAATGTCAACACAATACATAATAGAACATTTTAAATGATAGTGAAGGGTAAAGCAAAGAAGTGAATGATACATACCTGTAGCAGGTGTTCTCCGAGGACAGCAGGCTGATTGTTCTCACGACTGGGTGACGTCCGCGGCAGCCCCCCCCCAACCGGAAGAAGCTTCGCGGGCGGTCCGCACGCAGGGCACGCCCACAGCACATGCGCGGCCGTCTTCCCGCCCGTGCGCAACCGTTCCCGCCAGTTGAATGACAAGCAAAAAGATGAAAACGCAACTCCAAAGGGGAGGAGGGAGGGTAGGTGAGAACAATCAGCCTGCTGTCCTCGGAGAACACCTGCTACAGGTATGTATCATTCACTTTCTCCGAGGACAAGCAGGCTGCTTGTTCTCACGACTGGGGTATCCCTAGCTCTCAGGCTCACTCAAAACAAGAACCCAGGTCAATTGAACCTCGCAACGGCGAGGGTATAACAGAAATTGACCTACGAAGAACAACTAACTGAGAGTGCAGCCTGACCAGAATAAATTCGGGTCCTGGAGGGTGGAGTTGGATTTACACCCCAAACAGATTCTGCAGCACCGACTGCCCAAACCGACTGTCGCGTCGGGTATCCTGCTGGAGGCAGTAATGTGATGTGAATGTGTGGACAGATGACCACGTCGCAGCCTTGCAAATCTCTTCAATAGTGGCTGACTTCAAGTGGGCCACTGACGCTGCCATGGCTCTAACACTATGAGCCGTGACATGACCCTCAAGAGCCAGCCCAGCCTGGGCGTAAGTGAAGGAAATGCAATCTACTAGCCAATTGGAGATGGTGCGTTTCCCGACAGCGACCCCTAGCCTGTTAGGGTCGAAAGAAACAAACAATTGGGCGGACTGTCTGTGGGGCTGTGTCCGCTCCAAGTAGAAGGCCAATGCTCTCTTGCAGTCCAATGTGTGCAACTGACGATCAGCAGGGCGGGTATGCGGCCTGGGGAAGAATGTTGGCAAGACAATTGACTGGTTAAGATGGAACTCCGACACCACCTTCGGCAGGAACTTTGGGTGGGTGCGGAGCACTACTCTGTTGTGATGAAATTTAGTATATGGAGCATGAGCTACCAGGGCTTGAAGCTCACTGACCCTACGAGCTGAAGTAACTGCCACCAAGAAAATGACTTTCCAGGTCAAGTACTTCAGATGACAGGTATTCAGTGGCTCAAAAGGAGGTTTCATCAGCTGGGTGAGGACGACGTTGAGATCCCATGACACTGCAGGAGGCTTGATAGGGGGCTTTGACAAAAGCAAGCCTCTCATGAATCGAACGACTAAAGGCTCTCCAGAGATGGCTTTACCTTCCACACGAAAATGGTAAGCACTAATCGCACTAAGGTGATTCCTTACTGAGTTGGTCTTGAGGCCAGACTCTGATAAGTGCAGAAGGTATTCAAGCAGGTTCTGTGCAGGGCAAGAACGAGGTTCTAGGGCCTTGCTCTCACACCAAACGACAAACCTCCTCCACTTGAAAAAGTAACTCTTTTTAGTGGAATCCTTCCTAGAGGCAAGCAAGACACGGGAGACACCCTCAGACAGACCCAACGCAGTGAAGTCTACGCCCTCAACATCCAGGCCGTGAGAGCCAGGGACTGAAGGTTGGGGTGCAGCAACGCTCCGTCGTTCTGTGAAATGAGAGTCGGAAAACACTCCAATCTCCACGGTTCTTCTGAGGACAACTCCAGAAGAAGAGGGAACCAGATCTGACGGGGCCAAAAGGGCGCTATCAGAATCATGGTGCCTTGGTCTTGCTTGAGCTTCAGTAAGGTCTTCCCCACCAAAGGTATGGGAGGATAAGCATACAGGAGGCCGGTTCCCCAATGGAGGAGAAAGGCATCCAACGCTAGCCTGCCGTGTGCCTGTAGTCTGGAACAGAACAGAGGCAGCTTGTGGTTGGTCTGAGAGGCGAAAAGGTCCACCGAGGGGGTGCCCCACTCTCGGAAGATCTTGCGTACCACTCTGGAATGAAGCGACCACTCGTGCGGTTGCATGACTCTGCTCAGTCTGTCGGCCAGACTGTTGTTTACACCTGCCAGGTATATGGCTTGGAGGAACATGCCGAACTGGCAAGCCCAACGCCACATCCCGACGGCTTCCTGACACAAGGGGCGAGATCCGGTGCCCCCCTGCTTGTTGGTGTAGTACATTGCAATCTGATTGTCTGTCCGAATTTGGATAATTTGGTAAGACAGCCGATCTCTGAAAGCCTTCAGTGCGTTCCAGATCGCTCGGAGCTCCAGGAGGTTGATCTGCAGATCCTTTTCCTGGAGGGACCACAGACCCTGGGTGTGAAGCCCATCGACATGAGCTCCCCACCCCAGGCGAGATGCATCCGTCGTCAGCACTTTCGTGGGCTGCGGAATTTGGAATGGACGTCCCAGGGTCAAATTGGTCCGGATGGTCCACCAGAGCAGTGAAGTGCGGCAACTGGTGGAGAGGCGGATGACATCTTCTAGATTCCCGGTGGCTTGAAACCACTGGGAAGCTAGGGTCCACTGAGCAGATCTCATGTGAAGACGAGCCATGGGAGTCACATGGACTGTGGAGGCCATATGGCCCAGAAGTCTCAACATCTGCCGAGCTGTGACCTGCTGAGACGCTCTGGTCTGCGAAGCTAGGGACAGGAGGTTGTGGGCCCTCGCTTCGGGAAGGAAGGCCTGAGCCGTCTGGGTGTTCAGCAGAGCTCCTATGAATTCCAGAGACTGGGTTGGCTGGAGATGGGACTTTGGGTAATTTATCACAAACCCCAGCAGCTCCAGAAGTTGAATAGTGCACTGCATAGACCGGAGGGCTCCCGCCTCCGAGGTGTTCTTGACCAGCCAATCGTCGAGATATGGGAACACGTGCACTCCCAGCTTGCATAGGTACACCGCCACCACCACGAGGCACTTTGTAAACACTCGTGGGGCAGAGGCGAGCCCAAAGGGCAGCACACAATACTGAAAGTGCCGTGCGCCCAGGCGAAATCTGAGATACTGTCTGTGAGCTGGCAGTATCGGGATGTGAGTGTATGCGTCCTTTAAATCCAGGGAACATAGCCAATCGTTTTTCTGAATCATTGGCAGAAGGGTGCCCAAGGAAAGCATCCTGAACTTTTCTTTGACCAGGAATTTGTTCAGGCCTCTTAGGTCTAGGATGGGATGCATCCCCCGTTTTCTTTTCCACAAGGAAGTACCTGGAATAGAATCCCTGCCCTTCCTGCCCGGGTGGTACGGGCTCGACCGCATTGGCGCTGAGAAGGGCGGAGAGTTCCTCTGCAAGTACCTGCTTGTGATGGGAGCTGAAGGATTGGGCTACCGGAGGACAATTTGGTGGCAGGGAGGCCAAATTGAGGGCGTATCCGCACCGCACTATTTGGAGAACCCACTGGTCGGAGGTTATGAGAGGCCACCTTGGTGAAAAAATTTTAACCTCCCTCCAGACCGGCAAGATCGTCGGTACGGACACTTTGAGGGCGGCTATGTTCCCGTGGATCCAGTCAAAAGCCCGTCCCCGGCTTTTGCTGTGGAGGCGCAGGGGGCTGCTTAGGCGTACGCTGTTGACGAGAACGAGCGCGCTGGGGCTGTCCCTGTGCCTGACGAGCCCTTCGGGCCGGCTGGGTGTACCTACGCTTTGCAAAAGAATAGGGCACAGCCTGCCGGGTCCGGGAAAAACGTCCACCTGCTGAGGTGGGTGCTGAAGGCGCCCGGTGGGAGAGCTTTTCGAGGGCGGTTTCCCGCTGATGCAGTTGGTCCACCAGCTGCTCAACCTTCTCACCAAAAATATTATCCCCCCGGCAAGGGACGTCGGCCAGTCTCTGCTGGGTGCGGTTGTCCAGGTCAGAGGACGCAGCCATGAGAGCCTGCGCATCACTATACCTTGGGCGCAGCACGAGATGCCACGTCACAGGTGTCATAGATACCCTGGACAGGAACTTTCTGCATGCCTTCAGCTGCCTGACCCACCTCCTGAAAAGGCCTGGACTGCTCCGGCGGGAGCTTATCGACCAGGTCCGCCAGTTGCTTCACATTGTTCCGCATGTGGATGCTCGTGTAGAGCTGGTACGACTGAGGCGGGTCACGAGCATGGAGGATTGTAGGCCTTCCTCCCAAACGAGTCCAGAGTGGCGAGACTCCTGCCCCGGGGGCGCCGAGGCGGTATCCCTCGAACTCCGTGCCCTCTTGAGAGCAGAATCCACGACCGCCGAGTCATGGGGCAATTGGGGCCCCCGCATTAACTCTGGGTCCGAGTGGATTCTGTACTGGTGACTCTGCTTTCTTGGGAATGATGGGATTAGATAATGGTCTCATCCAGTTCCGAAGCAGTGTCTCTTGAGGACATTGTGCAACGGCACGTGGAGGACTCTCTAGGTGGTGATGGATAGTCGAGGACCTCGAGCATCTCAGGCCCTCGGCTCATCCACAGAGAACCACGGGGCAGGGAATGCAAATAGACATGTCCCTTACAAGGAGGCAAAGGANNGGGGGGGGGGGGGGGGGGGTGGGGGGGGGGGGGGGGGGGGGGGGGGGGGGGGGAGGGGGGGCCAGTAGAGGTGTCGGAAGCTGCTCGGGTCCAGGAGACTGCACCGAAGTGCTGGGACCCTGACGCGTCGGTACCTCCACTACCGAAGGGGATCTCTCCTCTCGACGCGGACGCTTCGGCGTCGACTCCTCGCCGGCACCGAGAGCCGGACGCATCGAAGGCGACCGATGACGGTGCTTCTTTGATTTTTTGCGGTGCCCGTCATCGGTGCCAGGTGGAATGGAGGAGGAGGAGGTCGATCCCCCTCGGTCTCGAGGAACTGGGTCAGACAGGGTTCGGTCCCGAGGGCCATGGGCCGAGGGAGTGACCGGGGCCGATTGCCCACGCGGCCTCTCACCCCTATCCTCACTGGAGGACCGGCGGGCCGACGGGACCTGTGCTCCTGGGGTCGATGCCATCGGTGCTGATTTCGCGGGCATCGATACCGGTACCGAAGAACCGGCCGTCGATTCCGATGCCGTCGAGGTCGACGTCGGGGCCGGCGCAAGTTCCAAAAAGACGGTCCCGTAGAACTTGCCTCGCAACCTGAGTCCGTTTCCGGAGACCAAGACACAAAGAACACGACTTGATATTGTGCTCCGGCCCGAGGCACTGGAGGCACCAAGCGTGGGTGTCGGTCTGCGAGATAGGCCGGCCACACCGACCACACTTCTTAAATCCACTCGGGACCTTCGAGGACATCAACGGAAAAATCGCGTCGGCGAAATTAAAGTCGTCGATGGTAGCGGTAAATCACACCTCGAAAAATAAATCGACCGCGCGGCCACAAGGCCGCAACGCGACGCCCCCGCTAGAAAACGAGGGAAAACAAGCGCGTTCACTTTTTTTTTTTTTTTTAAGAAGAAAAGAAAAAGGGTCCGGAACGCGCGGGGACCAGAAACAAAAAACTAAGAAAATTCGCGAAAAACGCGACGGTTTTCCGGGGCTGACAAGAGAGAGCGGCGACGCACGACTCTCTCCAGCGCGGAAAAAACAAGACTGGCGGGAACGGTCGCGCACGGGCGGGAAGACGGCCGCGCATGCACGGTGGGTGTGCCCTGCGTGCGGACCGCCCGCGAAGCTTCTTCCGGTTGGTGGGGGCTGCCGCGGACGTCACCCAGTCGTGAGAACAAGCAGCCTGCTTGTCCTCGGAGAATATAACATACAGATAGGTAAGAGAGCTGGAAGGTAAGGTGACTGATTTAAAAAAAAGTTGCACATGAGGTCAGAGAGATGGTTAAATATTATCTCAGCTAGGGCAGGAGTGGATAAACATGTCCTGCTGCATGCAGTATGTGCAGCCTGAATCACTCCTTGTGTGTGTGAGTGAGACTAACAAGTTAGTTACTTCTTCCATTATTATTATTAGCATTTGTATAGCGCTACCAGACACACGCAGCGTTGAACACCTGACAAAGAGACAGTCCCTGCTCAACAGAGCTTACAATCTAAAATAACACAGACAGACAAGACAATTAAGGGCGAGGGAAGTACTGAGTGAGAAGGAACGGGGGGGGGGGGGGGGGGGGGGGCAAATGAGTAGTGGCTAGGAGCCAAAAGCAGCAGTGAAAAGGTGGGTTTTCAGCATAGATTTGAAAACAGGTAGAGATGGAGCTAGACGTACAGGCTCAGGAAGCTTATTCCAGGCATAAGGTGCCGCGAGAGAAAAGGAATGAAGCCTGGAGTTAGCAGTGGAGGAGAAGGGGGACGACAAGAGAGATTTGTCCAGTGAGCGGAAGTCACAGGGAGGAATGTAGGGAGAGATGAGAGTGGAGAGGTAATGGGGGTCTGCAGAATGGATGCATTTAAAGGTCAGTAAGAGAAGTTTGAACTGTATACGGAAGCGGACAGGGAGTCAGTGAAGTGACTTGAGGAGTGGGCTAGTGTGGGTATAACGATTTTGGCGGAAAATAAGCTGTGCTGCAAAATTTTGGACAGACTGGAGGAGAGAGAGATGACTGAGCGGAAGACCAGTGAGAAGTAAATTGCAATAATCCAAGCGAGAGGTGACAAGGGTGTGGATAAGGGTTTTGGCAGCATATTCAGAAAGGAAGGGGCAAATTTTGCTAATGTTGTAGATAAAGAAACGACAGGTTTTGGCGATCTGTTGAATATGTGCACAGAAGGAGAGAGAGGAATCAAAGATGACACCAAGATTACGAGCCGAGGAGACAGGGAGGATGTGAGAGCCATTAACAGAGACAGAGAATGGGGGAAGAGGGGAGGTGGGTTTAGGGGGAAAAATGAGAAGTTCAGTTTTAGTCATGTTTAGCTTCAGATGGCGTAGAGACATTAAAGCAGCAATGTCAGACAAGCAGGATGAAATTTTGTCCTGGATTAAGGTTGAGATTTCAGGGGTGGAGATGTAGATCTGAGAATCGTCTGCGTAAAGATGGTATTGAAAGCCGTGGGATGAAATCAGGGTACCAAGGGAAGAGGTATAGATGGAGAAGAGAAGGGGTCCAAGGACAGAACCCTGAGGCACACCAACTGAAAACGGGATGGAAGTTGAAGAGGAACCGCCTGAGTGAACACTGAAAGTGCGAAGTGAGAGGTAGGAGGAGAACCAGAAAAGAACAGGTCCCTGGAATCCAATCGAGGATAGCGTATCTATGAGTATGGTGTGGTCAACAGTGTCGAAAGCAGCAGATAGGTCAAGAAGGATAAGGATAGAATAGAGACCTCTGGATTTAGCCAGCAGCAGGTCATTAGAGACTTTGGTAAGTGCAGTTTCAGTAGAGTGAAGAGGGCAGAAACCAGATTGGAGTGGATCAAGAATAGGTTGAGAAGAAAGTCAAGACAACGGCTGTGAACGACGCGTTCATGTACTTTGGAGAGGAAAGGGAGAATGGAGATGGGGCAATAGTTGGAGGGACAGGTAGGGTCAAGTGAGGGTTTTTTAAGGAGTGGATTGACAACAGCATATTTGAAGGCCGTAGGAACAGTTGCAGTGGAAAGTGAAAGATTAAGGATGTGACCAGATGACAGGAATGATAGTAGGAGAGAGATAGTGTTAAGTAGATAAGTGGGGATGAGATCAGAGGAACTTAAAGGAGGAAAGAAGAAGGGCAGTTTCCTCAGTAGAAACTTCAGAGGAGGAGGAAAAAGAGGGAGAGGAAGGAGAGTAGGGGGTGTGGACTAAGGGAGAGAGAGGTGGGGAGGGTTTGGATGAAAATTCAAGGTTAATCTTACGGATTTTATCGTGGAACTGCTCAGCTAGGGTCTGAGGAGAAAGAGAAGGGGGAATTGGGGACAGAGGCACTTTGAGAAGAGAGTTCAGCGGGGCGAAGAGAAGTCGAGGGTTAGCACCAAGGGAATTTGTCAATTGGGTGGGACTGGGGAGGAGGGTGCTTAAGCGTGAAGGTCAATTGGGTGAATTGGCCCGTGAAAGGGCAGACTGGAAGGAGTTTAGCATGAATTTGAAATGAAGTCAGCAAGGGTGCGGGATTTAAGCCAAGAACGTTCAGCAGAGCGGGCACAGGAACGAAAGTAGCGGATTTTAGAGGTCAGCCAAGGCTGGTACACCTAGGAGGACGGGGCATGAGAGGGGTAAGAGTGTCCAGAGCAGAGGAGAGGATAGTATTATAGGAAGAAACGGCTTCATTGACAGACTTAGATAGAGTGGTGGAAGAGAAAAGGTTAGAGACACAAGAGGACAGAGTAAGGGGATTCACAATAGCTTGAAGATTCCTAGATGTGGGGGTTGAGATTGGGTGGGACTGGGGAGGAGGGTGCTTAAGCGTGAAGGTTAATAGGTGATGGTCAGAAAGGGGGAGAACTGAGGAACAGAAGCTGGAGGGAAAGCAGTTAGAGGAGAGGATAAGGTCGAGACAGTGACCATTTTGGTGGGTGGGTGCAGAGGAGCACAGTTGAAGATTGAATGAGGACGCTAAGGCAAGGAATCGGGAAGCATAAGAGTCAAAGGATCATCAGTATGGATGTTAAAGTCACCAAGGATAATGGAGGGGGATGTACGATCATGAAAGAAGGAAAGACAAGCGTCAAAGCCAGTGAGAAAGGATGAAAGAGACTTATCAGGGGGTCGATAAATGACTGCCAGTCAGAGAGGCAGAGGAGTGAAAAGGCGGATGGAGTGGACTTCAAAGGACAAAAAGCAGTGAGACTGGGGTGGAAGAAGAGGTTGGAATTTGCAGGAGGGAGAGTAGTAATCCAACGTCACCACCGCGGCCGGCAGGGCGAGGGGTATGAGAGAAAGGATAACCACCATGGCAAAGGGCTGCAACAGAAGTAGAGTCATCAGGGGAGAGCCAAGTTTCAGTTAAGGCAAGTAGATGGAGGGAACGAGAAATGAAGAGGTCGTGAATGTAGGGAAGTTTATTGCAGATGGAGCGGGCATTCCATAGGGCGCAAGAGAAGGGTAAGGGGGAAGTAGAGGAATAGAGATGAAATGAGACGTCACGATGTGGTCTGCATAAGTAGGAAGAAGGCAGAAGGGGAGGACCAGGATTGGGATTGATGTCACCAGCTGAGAGTAAGAGAAGGAGTAAGAGAGAGCGGAGGAGATTAGGAGAGGTGTGGCCGTGAAGGCGTCGAAGGCGAGAGGTACTCAGGTAGAATGGGGAAGGCACAATGGAGGGAAGAAAAAGATGAAGATTAAAAGCTGAGAAGGAGGAAGGGGGTAAAAGAGAAGGTGAGGTGATGAAATCAATGGATGGGCAGTGAGTTCCTGTAGGGGGTGAGGGAAAAGATTAGGAAGGGACAGGGCAAGGAAGAGATTGTGTATAGGGGCCATAAATAAAGGCCTGGCTGAAGAGTCAAGCTTTCACCTGCATTCTGGAGTAGAGATAGTCTTGTGTTAAGCCGAGCCTTTCAGGCAGTGCATTCCAGAGTGTGGGGGCTACTTCAGAGAAGGCTCGCTTGCGGGTATCACATTGTGTAATGTCTTTTGGTGAAGGTGAGGTTAGTAATAGACCTTGGGATGACCTTAGTGTCCTTGGCGGTGTGGGAAGGATCATCCTATTCTTCAGATACTCGGGGCCATTCCCTTTCGGGGCTTTGAAGATCAGACAGAGTTTTAAATTTAGCCCTGTATTGTACTAGTAGCCAATGAAGTTTTTGCAAAAATGGTGTGATGTGGTCACGTCGCTTGCAACCTTCTATGTGCCTTGCTGCAGCATTCTGAATCAACTGGAGCTGGTGCAGGCCCTTTGTAGTCAGACCATTGAATACTGCATTACAGTAATCCAGTCTTGATGTTATCATGGCACGCAAAACTGAGATGGGAGTAGCTTAGTGGTTAGTGCAGCAGACTTTGATCCTGGGGAACTGGGTTCGATTCCCACTGCAGCTCCTTGTGACTATGGGCAAGTCACTTAACCCTCCATTGCCCCAGATACAAAATAAGTACCTGTACATATGTAAACCGCTTTGAATGTAGTTGCAAAATACCACAGAAAGGCGGTATATCAAGTCCCATTTCCCTTTCCCTTCTTGATGTAAGGACAGAGGCAGTGTAGCTGTCGCAAATAGTAGAAGCAGCCCTTGAAGGTTGCTTGGATTTTACTTTCATAAAGCTTTGTGTTTTAAGTGTTGAATCTAACTGTATTCCAAGGTTCCTGACTTGTGATTTGAGGGGGAGTTCGTACTTCCCAAAAGGGATTTTGATGTCAGGTATGTATCCCACTTGTGTTAGGGACCCAGAGAAGCTTAGTTTTACTTGGGTTCAGGCAAAGTTTGTTGTGTTTAGCCCATTCTTGAATTGATGTTAGACAAGTAATCAGTTTATTCAAGGCTGTAGATTGTGACAAGGTACATCCCAGATGTATAGAATGAAGCAGCAAAACCCTAAACTACATCTCCCAGAATGCATTTCCAGTCCCAGCAGTGAGAGCCCAAGGGATAGGCAAGCTGGCCATATACCGTCTCTGACCACAAGAGGGAAGGAGAATGAAGGAGCCCAATTCCCCTGGACCCGCAATCAGTATATCATGTTGCCCACCTGTAATAGGGAGGGGTGGGGTGAGAAGCAGGAGGAGGATTGGATGGATGGGATGGAAGAGGGGGGTAAATCAGGCTGAGCAGAGAGAAGAAACCAGAATGGAATGGGAGCTTCAGAGCCTGGGGAGAACAGCACCTGAAGGTTTGAAAATCCATATTGTTTTGAAAGTTATTTTCATTGAACCCTGCTTAAAGAGAGAGGCCTGTTTTCTTTTGGGTTAGACCTGTTTGCTGTGGGGAAACCCTGACTGTTGGGGGAGGTTGCTGGAAGAATTACAAACCTGGTTCCCCAAAAGCTTACCCTGATTATGTTGGAAACTCTGTGGAATTTGAAAGACATGTTTGGAGAGGGGGAGAAAATTCTGCTGAGAGGCAAGTACTGATCTTACTACTGACTTGAAAAGGAAGGATTTTCAAAAGACTATTGCAGCCCTTCAGGACAGGGGGCCGAGACTTTGTGTTTGGGGGCTTGTACACTAAGTTGGCTGTTTGATACTGAGACCCAGGTCTCCCCAAATAAGGGGGCTCAGTGGAGCAGCACAAGTTAAAGGATGCGTGTGAAAGAACTTGTTCCCCACAGGACTGAACTAATAAAGCGAGTTTGCATATGATTGCCTTATTTGCATATTTGTGAAGTCTGGAGTATCCTAGTTAGAGTCCCCGGAAAAGTGCAGTGGGTCCCTGCCCGTGAACTAGAGGAGTGACCGGGGCACTCTGGACATAACAGGGAAGGATTTCCAGCAGGAGGAAGGCAGGGCAGAGCAGTCACCCTGAGTAAGGAAGGAGCCCAGGATATAGTGCGTGCTAGTGACTGGGAGAGGACCAGCCAGAGTCCTGCTCAGGAGCCCAGGGGCCAGTGAGGCTGGGCGGACAGCAGGAAGTGCATGCAGCTGTACAAACTGCTCATAAGTCAAGGGCCAGTAAGGACTGATGGAGAGCCTGGACAGGAGCCCCCTAGAGGGCCTCAGCACACACAAGCACCCCCTGGGGGTTTACAAGATAAGTCAGGTTCAATGGGTATGAGTAACTGCACATCATTCGCACAGATGTAGAACTAAGTGCCCATTGACTGAATCAGCTCAGCTAGTGGCTTGAGGTAGATGTTGAACAGAAGAGGTGACAGTATCGATCCTTGTGGCACCCCGGTCAGTGCCCATGGTGGTGATGAGTTGCAGCCAAACATTATGGATTGTTGCCTGTCTGATAGATAGGATCTGAACCAGGCAAGTACTGTTCCATTGATACCCGTTTCTGTCAGTGGTGCTAGCATGATATCATGATCCACAGTGTCAAAAGCTACTGAGAAATCTAGCAGTACTAACATCGAAGCAAATCCCTTGTCTCTGTTTCTGTAAAGATCATCTAGTAGGGATACGAGGACCGTTTCAGTTCCACAACTGGGTCTGAATCCAGATTGACATGGATCTAGCCAGTTTTTCTCTTCTAGCCAATCATTAAGTTGAACACAGACTGTTTGTTCAATGAGTTTCCCTAGAAACGGGATGCTAGATACTGGCCTGTAACCTTCAAGTTTGTCCTGGTCAAGGTTGTTTTTCTTTAGCAGAAGGGAGAACCAGAGGCGTTCACAATTTTTGTGGCGCCTTCTATAAGGCCCATACTTGCCTGCTCCACTATCTTTGATGGGCAGGGGTCAAGGGAGCAGGTAGTTGGTCGAAGGTCTCTTTGGATTTTGTCAAAGCTCTCCTCTGTCATTAGATTAAAAGTATCCCATCTGTCTCTGTCAAGAGGGAGCAACGTTGTGCACCCCTGGTTGACTAGTTGGGACTGTCTTTTTGTGTATGGTGTGCAGCGCTGCGTATGCCTTGTAGCGCTATAGAAATGATAAGTAGTAGTAGCAGTTGGGGACTGGGTGGGATTGCCTGTAAATCCTGGTGGAGACTTTTAATTTTGATGGCAAAGTATGCAGCAAAATCATTGCAGTTCAGTTTAGACTGGGCAGGCTGGTTCTGTTGTGGGGGTTACAGTAGGCTTTATACTATACTGAAATGCTTGGTTGAATTGGCAGCCTGTGCAATGCATTGAGAGAAGGGAAAATTTGGTTCTTACCTTGGTAATTTTCTTTCCTTTAGTCATAGCAGATGAAGCCATTACGTATGGGTTGTGTCCATCAACCAGCAGGGGGAGATAGAGAGCACTCAACTTTTCACAGTGCCTCATGGCCAGCTAGCTTCACTGCCTCTTCAGTATTTGAAGCTTCCAAAGCAGTATGGCAAACTGCAATGGGAATAACATGAACTTTCCTCACAGCGAACGATGGCCCCATAACAAGGGCATGAACTCAAAAGGAGGGAATGAACACATCCTCCTGGAGGGAATAAACTTGTCCTCCTCTTTGTATTTATGGAGGGAATACACACATCCTCCTGGAAGGAATGAACTCAACCTCCTACACATGAACTGAAGGGAATGAACTAATCCTCCTATAAGTGAACAAGAATCCTGAAGACTGTTTTCCAACTTTCTCCCAAGGAAGGATTAGAACTTCAGGAAACAAGAACAGAACCTAAAACAGATTCACATCATACAGACAATCATGCAGGGAGGGCTCATGGCTTCATCTGCTATGACTAAAGGAAAGAAAATTACCAAGGTAAGAACCTAATTTTCCCTTCCTTGTCATCAAGCAGATGAAGCCATTACGTATGGGATGTACCAAAGCAATCCCTACATAGGGTGGGAACAAGTCACACCACGCGCTAGCACTTGTGCTCCAAAACGCGCATCCCTCCTAGCAGCCACATCCAGCCTGTAATGTCGGGCAAATGAGAGCTTCGAAGCCCATGTTGCTGCACTGCAAATCTCATGAAGAGAGAGTTCTCCAGTTTCAGCCCAAGAGGAAGAAATCGCTCTTGTAGAATGTACCTTAAAGGCTACAGGCGGAGGCCGGCCGGCAAGCAGATAAGCTGAAAAGATAGCTTCTTTGAGCCGGCGAGCAATAGTGGCTTTAGACGCTGGAGAAGCTGGAGACCCTCTGCGAGAACCTGATAGTAAAACAAACAAATGATCAGAGGTCCTGAAAGAATTAGTAACTCGCAGATACTGCAACAGAGTCCTGCGCACATCCAACAGGTGCAACTGCCCAAAGGATTCTGGAAACTCCTCCTTAACAAAAGAGGGTAGAAAAATAGGCTGGTTTAGGTGAAGCGCTGAAACCACCTTAGGCATGAAGGAAGGCACGGTACGAACCGTGACCCCGGACGCCTGGAGTTCTGACACCTGTCTCGCCGAAGTAATGGCCACAAGAAAAACGGCCTTTAGTGTCAAATCTTTCTCTGAAGCTTGCCGTAGCGGCTCAAAAGGAGAACCCTGCAGAGCCTTCAAAACTAGCCCCAGGTTCCAAGCTGGACAAGGTGCCCGCACGGGAGGACAGAGCCGAAGCACCCCTCTAAGAAATCGTGCCACATCTGGATGAGCAGCTAAAGACACGCCTGCAACCTTACCATGAAGGGAGGCCAATGCTGCCACTTGCACCCGCAGGGAATTATAGGCCAAGCCTTTTTGTACACCATCCTGCAAAAAGTCCAGAATCGGCGAGACAGGAGCCCGCATGGGTGTGATCGCTTTTGAAACACACCAAGCCTCAAACTGGCGCCAGATCCTGGCATAAGCCACGGAAGTGGACCGCTTGTGGGCCTGCAGGAGAATGGAAATAACATTATTGGAATAGCCTTTGCCTCTCAATTGCACCCTCTCAATAGCCATGCCGTAAGCCCAAAACAAGAGGCGTCCTCCAAGGCCACCGGTCCCTGCTACAACAGGTTCGGTACCAGAGGTAAAGGAAGGGGAGCCTCCACTAGCATCTGTCGGAGGTCCGCATACCAAGGCCCCCTGGGCCAATCCGGGGCGATGAGAACCACTTCTCCTGGGTGCAGCCGAATCCGCAGGAGCACACGCCCTATCAAGGGTCATGGAAGGAACACATACCAGAGGCCAGGGTTGAGCCAAGGCATCCAACCCGGCTGAGCGAGGATCTGTCCGTCTGCTGAAGAAGCACGGGACTTTGGCAGTTGAGCTTGTCGCCATAAGATCCATTACGGGCTTGCCCCATTTGGCACATATCTGCAGGAATACTTTTGTCTGCCAGTTCCCATTCCGCTGGATCGATTTGATGCCTGCTTAGATAATCGGCTTGCACGTTGCTCTGACCTGCAATGTGAGCTGCCGACAGAAACTGTAGATGCAGCTCGGCCCAGTGGCAAATCTGTTCGACCTGCGCGGCCAGCGCTCTGCACTGAGTGCCGCCTTGTCGGTTTATGTAGGCCACTGTTGTCGTGTTGTCCGACATCACTCTGACAGCCAATCCTTCCAGGGTCACTTGAAAGGCCAGAAGCGCCTGAAACACCGCTTTCAACTCTAGGCGATTGATGGACCACTCCGACTCGTCGGGTGTCCAAAGACCCTGGGCATGCTTCCCCTTGCAATGTGCGCCCCAGCCCTTCAGGCTGGCATCTGTCACCACTAGGCACCAATCGGGGAACGCCAGTGGCATTCCTCGCCGCAGCATGCTGTCTGAGAGCCACCACTCCATGTTGAGTCGGGCCGCAGGGAGCCAAGAGTCTGCATTGATAATCCTGAGATACTGGAGACCATCGTTGAAGCAGGGAATACTGCAGAGGTCTCAGGTGCGCTCTCGCCCAGGGCACCAAAACCAAGGTGGCCGTCATCAATCCCAACAGCTGGACAATGTCCCAAGCTCGCAGGCGGGGCATCCTCAGGAGCAGACGGACCTGATTCTGAAGCTTGCACCGCCTTTGCTCGGGTAGGAATACATATCCTGAGTCTGTGTCGAACCGTGCCCCCAAATATTCTAGAGACTGAGAGGGGGGTCAGGTGACTTTTGGCTACATTGACGACCCAGCCCAGAGATTGCAGTACTGAGACCACTCTGGCTGTAGCTTGATGGCTCTCTGTTGCAGAGTCCGCTCTGATGAGCCAGTCGTCTAGGTACGGGTGAACCCGGATACCTTCTCGCCTGAGAAAAGCAGCTACTACCACCATTACCTTGGAAAAGGTTCAGGGAGCTGTGGCGAGGCCAAAAGGCAAGGCCCAAAACTGGAAATGTTTTCCCATCACTGCAAACCTCAGAAACTTCTGGTGCGGGGGCCAAATTGGAACGTGCAAGTAAGCTTCTTTCAGATCCAGAGACGTGAGAAACTCTCCTGGCTGTACCGCCGCACTGACGGAGCGCAGGGTTTCCATGTGAAAATGCCGCACTCTTAGGGACTTGTTTAATTCTTTTAAGTCCAGAATAGGGCGAAAAGACCCACCTTTTCGCAGCACCACAAAGTAAATGGAGTAGCGGCCGCAGCCAAAATCGGCGGGAGCCACCGGGGGAAACTGCCCCAATGTGAATCAAGCCTTGTAAGGTCTCCTCTACCGCCGCCCGTTTGGCGGCAGAACCGCATCGGGACTCCACAAACACGTCTCTTATCGGGGCATCGAATTCTATTCGGTATCCTTCTCTGATCAGGTCCGAGACCCACTGATCTGAGGTAATCTTGGCCCACTCCTCGAGAAAGAGGGAAAGACGTCCTCCTATAACAGGAATCGAGGAGGGGGCCGGCGCACCCTGATTGAGAGGGTCACCCTTGAACTCCAGGTCTTGAGCCTGCTGCTGCGGAACGTTTCGAGTGAAAGGAGTTCCTCTGCTGAAAACCGGCCACGAGAAGTGGACCCAGCAGAATGCCCCGGGCGGTACCTTCTAGCTTCACGGAAGCGAGGTCTATAAGAGGAGTGAACCGCCGCACCCTTGGAGGGAGGCCGCGGCCTATCCTCGGGTAAGCGCTGGGGTTTAGCATCTCCCAGGCCTTTCACAATTTTCTCCAACTCCTCACCCAACAGGAGAAGGCCTTGAAAGGGCAACTTCACCAACCTTTGCTTAGAGGCCATGTCCACCGCCCAATGCCGTAGCCACAGAAGACGGCGAGCCGCCACTGCTACAGCCATCTGTTTAGCCGAAGCTCTGACAATATCATAAAGGGTGTCAGCCAAAAAGGACAATGCCGACTCCATTCGCGGAGCCACTTCAGACAAGGGCTCCGCTCCATCACTGGGCTGTTCCACTGCCTGTTGCAACCATGCCAAGCAGGCTCCAGCAGCATAACAACTGCATGCAGACGCCCGAATAGTAAGACCAGCAATTTCAAAGGACCGTTTAAGTGCTGATTCCAGTCTACGGTCTTGCATGTCCTTCAGGGCAACACCTCTTTCAACCGGGAGGGTAGTTCTCTTTGTCACAGCTGTGACTAGGGCATCCACCTTAGGCATTGCAAAGCGAGCCAAATGCTCCTCACTCAGAGGGAATAATTGCCCCATAGCCCTGGAAACTTTCAAAGGTCCTTCGGGGTCAGCCCACTGAGCTGAAATAAGCTCTTGGATGGAGTCATGCAAAGGAAAGGCTCGAGCAGGCTTTTTGGTACTTGCCATGCTCGGATTTCCAGAGGAGGCCACGCCACTCCCAGGATCTTCAATAGAGAGGACCTGTAAGACAATCTGAAATAAGCGCTGGCAGCTCCTCGCGGTGGAAAATCCTCACCACGGACGGATCATCTGGATCCAGTGGCCCTTCTGCACCTTCCTCTGTGTCCCTCTGGCCACGAGGGCCTGCCAGACCCTTCAGAGTCACCACATCCCGACCACGGGGGGAGAGAGGGGGGAATGGGGGGTGTGCCACTCTCTGAAGGGAAATTTACCCTTCTGCGCTTCTCTTGCGGCCAGCTATCAGGGAAAAACGCCTCAGAGGGCAGTCCGGGGCTAGTAGCTCTTTGGCCAGCCTCAATTCGAGGGCCCCCTCCGGTCTCCAGACTCTCCGCCTCAGCGGGGGTCACGCCATGTGGTGCTTTCAAAATGGCGCCCGCTGCCAGCTCCACCGAGCGGGAAGAATCATCGCTCGCCATGCTCGGGCCGGCTCTTACGCCTGAACAGCACGCTTTACAGAGCCCCGTTGCTGATCTGCGTTTGCCACACTTGGAACAGCGCTTAACACTCTCTGCAACCATCGCCAAAAAACGGCGGAAAATTCAAAATGGCGGCTTCGCGCCAAAAACGTCCCGATCGCGGGCCCTCCCCGGAGGAGTCAGAAAACACTCTTACCTCACTGGACCGAGTATACAAGCTCCGGTCACGCTGTAGAAACTGAAGAAAACCTCTTGCTTTTTTTTTTTTTTTTTTTTAAACGCTGTGAAGAAAGTAGAGAAAACAGCAAAAGAGGCAATCAAATCAACTCCGGAGGTACAGAACAGTGGGAAAGGCAGGGAAAGGCGAACCAATGTGCCTGCATCCACCAAGTATAGAGTGGGAAAGAGCAGGGAAAAGTGAAACTAATGTGCTCACATCAACTGGGGGGATGGGTAAGGCAGGGAAAGGGCTAACCTATGTGCCTTTAAAGTGAAGCTGCTATAGCCTCTAACACCCCGGCTAACAACTGGCAAGACAGGAGCCACCCCCAGGCAGATTTTTTAAGGAGCTTGATCAAGCTGCAACCACCCTGCTTGGGGAGATAGAGAATACTGAAGAGGCAGTGGAGCTAGCTGGCCATGAGGCACTGTGAAAAGTTGAGTGCTCTCTATCTCCCCCTGCTGGTTGATGGACACAACCCATACGTAATGGCTTCATCTGCTTGATGACAAGGAAACACTGTTTTTTGGTTCCTGTTACTTTGATTGGCAGTACTTTGCTGTGTGCTTCCTACAGTTTAGCCTGTCTTCAGGCGAAATTTACGCCACCTCCTTTCCAGTTTTCGTCCTTCGCATTTAAGGATCCGAAGTTCTGGAGAATATCGGTGTAATTGAAATCACCATTATCGTGTTGCCCGGTTTGTTAGCCTCCCTAATTTACGATAACATTTCTACATCCGTCTGTTCATCCTGGCCATGTGGACGGTAGTACACTCCTATCACTATCCTTTTCCCCTTTACACATGGAATTTAAATCCACAGGGATTCCAAGATGGCAGCATCTGAATTATATATAACTATTTTGACAGGATAATCTTGTTAAACAAATCCTTCCTGAAAAGGAAAGCAGTATCAGTTGCCATGTATGTAATGTACTAAAACTCTATGAGCCAAGTCCAAATATATAGCCTATAAATTTTGGCTAAGTTCTGGCATCCATCTCAGACGAAATCTCCCCCCCCACCCACCAAACCATCTTTTATAGCAGATATCTGGGCCAACATTTCCAATTTTGCATAATTCACCTTAAATCCTGACAATTTTATTCACGTATCTGTCACCAAAAGAATCTTTGTTAAAGACCTGATGGGGTTAGTAAGATGGACAAGGATATTGACTGTAAATGTGGCTCTCAAAATTCTGAATTATTCATTTCTACCACTTCTGCATCTACATCTTCCATGGTCTTGAGAAACAAGGGCTCTAAAACAGCAGAAAGAGCAGGGGGGGATAATGTGCAACTTTGCCTCCTCCCTCAAAGACAATGGGAAAAACAGAGAGCCATTTATCATCACCGAGCCCATAGACCACATACAAAAGCCTTAATTTCCTAAAAGTTCCCTTGAATACCATGTGTCACTAGCATTCTGAATAGACTGGTCAACCTACCCTTTCAAATGTTTTTTCATCATCAAAGCTAAAAGCAATGGTATCCTTCATCACTGACAGTATTCTAATGGAGGCCAAAACTCACCTCACATGAAGCACTGAGTTTCCGCAATACACAAAAATCAAACTGCTCCATGGAGAGAAGGTATTCCATTAGGCAGTTTGCCAGAACCTTTGCCAAACATCTTAGCATCAAAGTTTAATAAAACTGGACTATAAAAAATTCCAGCTGCTAAGGGCCTGAGATTACTTTTATGTATTTTTATTTATTGGTATTTATTAACCATCTTTATGAAGAGATTCACCCAAGGCAGTATACAGGAGGTACAGTTTAACATCAAACTTACAATGTTAACAGCATAACAATAGTAGAATAAACAAGTAAAGAGACAGAATGAAAGAGGAAAACTTGAAAGCAGAAAATTAAGACCTAAAAATAGGACTACCATTTAACAGCACTGAAATTCAGAGGTATTATATATGCAGTCCCTCTGGGAGTAAATTCCAGAGTGTGGGGGCTACTCCTGAGAAGGCTCGCTGGTGGGTATCACATCATACAATTTCCTTTGATAAGGAGACAGATGATGCTCCTTGAGAGGATCTTAGAGGTCTCAAAGGTTTGTGAAGAGCTAACTTATTCTTTAAGGCCCATTTTGTCAGAGGGCCTTCAAAATCAAAGAGTTTTAAATTTAGCCCTGTAAAGGCCTGGTAGCCAGTGTAATTTTTGCAGGAAGGCTGTGATGTGGTCACACCGTTTGCAGCCTTCTATCAGTTATGCTACAGTATTCTGAATTAGTTGAAGCCGATACAAACGCTTTTAGGTTTCACCAGCGTATAGGGCATTCAATTATCATGGCACGGAGAGAGATTTCATAGCTGCCATAGGTGATAGAGACAATTTTTAAAGGTAGTTTGAGTAGAGAGGTGTGGTAGTCGTGTTAGTCCACTTTTAAAGGTAATCAATAGAAATAAAACAAAATAAAACATGGAAAAGAAAATATGATGATACCTTTTTAATTGGACATAACTTAATACATTTCTTGATTAGCTTTCGAAGGTTGCCCTTCGTCAGATCGGAAATAAGCAAATGTTGGTAGATGACAGTATATATAAGTGAAACATCAAAGCATTCCAGTGACAGTCTAACAGGATGGGGGTGGATAGGTGAGAGACAGGAAGAGGGACAGGTAAGATATGCATGGAGACAGGAGGGTGACAAAGCAGTACGATTTTCAAAGCACTACAACTTTCAGGGCCGGTCTTAGGCAGAGGCGACCAAGGCGGCTGCATAGGGCCCCGCGCCTAAGGGGGCCCCGCGCGGCACACCTCAACTCTGCCTCGTTCATGCCTCCGCCCCTGCTCACCTTAGTCGCCTGAGATGATCCCCATTCCCGCGGCTCAGCCGCTCCTCTCCCGCCACCACCGGCGCGGCGCCCACTCCCGGCTTGGGCCCGCTGAGCTCACCATCAGCTCCCGAGTCCCCGGACCCCGGCGACTAACTGATCGATGCCAGCGAGCCAGCCCAGGCAGCGACGGCCCCGACAGACAGTTGCAGCACGATGGCTCACCTCCAGGCTCCAGCTTCCCGCTCAATGTCCCGCCTTCTGATGTATTTCCTGTTTCCGGACGCGAGGGCGGGAGTCACTGAGCGGGAAAAGCTGGAGCCTGGTCGGAGGTGGTGAGGACATCAGGCGAGCCATCGTTGCTGACGCCAACAGTTGTGCACTTATGCCAAATCGAAATCGAATTCCATGCAGGCAGGAAATCAGAAGTGTCTCTCTCAGCTAACGACGCTTGCGGACGGTGCAAGGTTGGAAATGTCTGCCTCCCTGAGAGGAATCTGGCCCAACAACATTAGTTGCTGGAGAAGCTGAGCAAGTAAGATCTTCTGGCTTGGAAGAGGCTGTTTCTAACATATCTGGGTTATTTTCACATAGATCTGCAGATATTTCTCCTGATAAAAATTTGGATGGCAATAGCAGATTTAGCTAAAACACTGCTTCCAGTAATTAATGATATGACACCTCGAATTAATCATTTGGAAGCTAGACTGCAATCACAGGAAGAAAAGATTACTAAGCTAAAATCTGAGAATGGAAATCATGAAGTAGCAAAATCTGATATAAAGTAGGTACAATCAGTTCAAACTATTTTAGTAACTGATGTGGCTACTTGCCTCTCTGGTTTGATGAGTTACAGAGTAATAGGGGAATTTGAAAGTACTGGATCTTTTCTTAATATTTTTCCTTTATTCTCCTTTGTTATGAGAATTGGAACTACTAATTGTAGTGGACTTGAACTGAATAATTTCTGGGGAGGGGAGGTTTCATGCTAGCATTGTACTTATTATTTCAATCAGTTTTTTGTACAAGTTTAGCTTCATTTGTCTTTATTTGAAATTTCATTAAAAAATTTTTCTAAAAATGGAATAATCTTATCAATGGGGTAGAGCTAGGGTGGGGCGGGGCTAGGGTGGGCAGGGCTAGGGTGGGGCCCCATCAAATTGGTCTGCATAGGGTCCCGCACTTGCTAAGACCGGCCCTGACAACTTTTATGGTTTATAATGGTCTAAAAAACCTAGATCTTGGTTAAGTCCTGTCTGGTGGGTGTCAAAATATTTAATCATTCTGACTTCAAAGGTCCGTTCCTGTATTGTTTTATGTTTCAATCATTTTTATTGATGACTTAAGAAATCAGCCAATACAATTATTTAGGGAACAGTCAAATTCAAATCACAAGAAAAGAAGAAATTCTTCCACATTTTGATTCTCCAATCATTATCATCAACTCTTTTATCATTTTATATCCCACCTCCCCCCCCCCCCCTTTATGGTTACATAAATATTATTGGAGAAGGCAGAAAACATTTTTAAACATACAAATGAGTCTGCGTAGTTAACTAACACTGTATACTGAATGTTTTGACCGGTATAACTCGTTACCCTTCATCCAACAACAAATGGTTCTCAGCTATCGAGTCTACCTGAATGACTCTCCCGTAACTTTTTACAGTTCTCCCCCTGTGCTTCACCCCCCTCTCCTCCCCCCCCCCCCCCCCCCCCCCCAATGCAGCATTTAGTCACAGTCCTCTCACTCTAACTGCTGTAGCAGCGCCTGGTGCCTGTGTAGGTTACATGTTCATTATGTGCCCTCTGGCATAGGGTGTCAGTGTAAGCCAAAACGGCGTCCAGCATTTCCAAAAAGTCCTGGCGCTTGATGGTCTCCGAGTTCGCAGACTTGTTCGTTCTGTGCGTAGCAGGGAGATCATCCGCCCTCTCCACTGAGCTATCGTTGGGCCCTCTGCGGACAGCCACGCCGACAGTACTGTTTTCTTTGCCACCATCACTGCTCGCATGGTAAAGGCTCGACACCCCCCCTGGCATGGGTCTAGAAATTTGCAGATATCCAAAAAGAAGTCGAGCATCCATCTGCCAGTTTACATTCCAAATAAGGGCCATCTGCTTAGCCAAATCTCTTCAAAGCTTCTGAATCCGCGAACAGTTCCAAAACATATGGCCCAGCGTTGCGCCCTCCGCAGCGCACTTGGGTCATGCCCCATCTGGCGATACTCCCATGTGGAATGCCCGCCTGGGAGGCACATACGCTCTCAGAGTAAACTTAAATTGTACTTACCAATAGTTGGCTTGGTCTGTGTGTCTGCGATAGTCAATAAGATGCTCCCGCAGTAGTACTGCGGTAATCTCCGTCCCCAATTCCTCGGTCCACAATTTGGACAGTCTCTCAAAATCCAGTTCTTTCGCCATGTCCTTAAGGTGTCTATGATAGAACGTTAGTGGCACTTTGTGTTGCGCCCCCAAGGAGAGCGCCGAGCCTAGCTCCTCTTGGACATCTTCCGCCAGTGCCGTCGGCGGTAGGCTCTCTCTATAGTGCTTTAGTTGGTAATAATGAAACCAATCCAACGAAGAGGGAGAATTGGGCCTGGAGTGCTGCCCATGATTTAGGTCTGTCATCTCCATCAATGGCCTGCAGTACGTACTCCAGCCTTTTCTCCCGCCAGCGGGCAAACACCTCGTAAAGCTGACCCGGCCGGAATTCCGGGTTACCGCAGATTGGGAGGTATGGAGTAGTACGAGGCGAAAATCGGTGGTGTCGGCAAAGCCAGCGCCAGACTGCCCGCGCTGCCGGCAAAAGTTGTGTTTTGTCCAGTAGGTTAGCTTCATCTGTGCTTTTCTTGTGTAATAAGTAGCTTATGTGTCTCTGTTCGATCTCTGATAGTTCTAAGCTGGATGGAGTAAAGTATTGCTTGCACCTCATCCAATCATTCAGGTGTCTCAGGCCACTGGATATTGTCATATAGCGCAGACTCAGCAAGCCCAGGCCTCCAAATTCCACCGGGAGGTGTAAGTTAGACATAGCCGTTCTGGGTTTTTTCTTTTTCCACAAGAAGATCTGTAAAATCTTGTTTAGTCACTGCTCATCGGCTTTGGTCAAATATAGTGGCAGGGTCTGGAACACATACACCCATTTGGGGACTATTACCATGTTATATAAGGCTATTCTACCCAGTAGTGATATGGGGAGGCCCTGCCACATTTGCAAGCTGTCTCTTGTATCATTCAGCAACTTTCTCACATTCCAGGCGTACACTAGAGAGAGATCTTGAGGTATTTTGACTCCTAAATATTTGATTGTCTCTTGCTCCCATTCTATTCCTGTATTGTTTTAAAGTTCCCTTTTAATATTCTTACCATGAAGTCACTGGTACAGTGTTCTGGTTTTGTAAAGTGCTGCCCCACAGACGTGACATCTTTATTAGTACTGGCATTTTTCATATGGTGTCTATGTAAATTAAATCTCTTCTTTAGCATCTGACTGGTTTTGCCAATGTAGCAGCCTTTGTTGCATTTTTTTACACTGAATGATATATACCACATTGGAAGATGAGCACATGAAAGATTCCTTAATGCTGAATATTTTTCCTTTGTAAATGACCGTGGGGTCCTGCGAAATGTTTTGGCATAGTTTGTAGCTGGATATATTGCAAGGATGTGTGCCATTCTTTTCTTTTTGAGTCTGTGTTGGGAGCTTACTTCTAATTAGCTTGTGTTTTAATTTGGGTGGCTGTCGGAAGGCCAGCATTGGTGGGGATGGGAATATCTCTTTCAGTAATTCATCCTCCTGGAGTACAGTGCCGATCTTTTATGATTTTTCTTAATTTTTCCAGCTCTGGGTTGTATGTCACTACAAGGGGGATTCTGTCTGTGGCTTTTTTTTTCTTTGTACTGTAGCAGATTTTCCCTGGGTGTTTTGAGGGAGGAGGCAATATTCTTGGAGATTATTCTGGGGTTGTAGCCTGTTTGAAGGATGCAGTTAGGGTTTCAAGGTGTCTGTCTCTGTCCCCTGGGTCAGAGCAGATATGGTGGTATCTTGTGGCTTGGCTGTAAATAATGGATCTTTTTGTATGTGGTGGAAGCTGGAGTTGTGGAGGTAGCTGCATTTGTCTGTGGGTTTCTTGTATATGGATGTTTGTATATAGCCATCGCTGATTGAGACTGTGGTGTCCAAAAAATTGACTTTTTCTGGGGAGTAGTCAATTTCTTCCCCCTCAGTACAAATCATAAAAATGTCATCGATGTACCGGTAGTATTTTAGGGGTTTGGTCTGGTATGTATTCAGAAATGTCTCTTCCAGCTCAGCCATAATGAGGTTGGCATATTGGGGTGCTGTCCTGGTGCCCATTATATGTAGACAGTTTGAATTTGCAGAATCAGAGTGAAGAGTCTAGCAGTATCCCATGATTCCTCCTGATCTATGATTTTAGGGGGAGTTCATACTTCCCAAATGTATTTTGAAGTCAAGTATTTATAATATAGATCTAACTGAAAAACAGTCACCAAGTGCTACATTATTTTACAGAATTCTCTAGAGAAACCATTGAGGCACATGCAATGCTTGCATGATTGTCACTAGCATCCTGTCTTGTTTATTGCCAAACTTAATAAACTTGCTCTTATAATATGCCCAATCTTCTTTGGTCCGATCATGAATTGCAGTATTTATGATCGGACCACCTGAACAGCCAAAAAGTGTGCTCTAGTGCTTTGTGATGAGCATTTTGCATAGTTTGCTTTATCTATCCTCAACTGACACTCCAAAGTTAGGATATTTTGAGCTAAGTGCCTATTACACCTAGCCATATAAGAAATTACATCCCCCTGAAGTACCATCTTGGTTATTTCCCAAAATAAACAGGGTTGATCTGTATGTTCTTTATTATTCTCACAAAATTCTGCCCATTCATCTCAAAGATAATTTCTAAAACTTATATCTCTATAGAGATAAGTAGGTAAAGTCCATTGTCTCCAAGCCCTGTTCAAGGTTAGCCCCTCTATACCCACCCAAATCAGCATATGGTCCAAAACCTCCAGGGGGCCAATTTCCACAAAACACCCGACACAACATGGATACCAGCGGATAATCTATCTATAACATTATCATGGGCATGGGAAACATGCATAAAATCCCTGTCTCCTCTAAGGTTTAATGACTTGGGTATGGAAGGTCTCGTAGCTTAGTACTCGAGACTTTAGTGGTATCTCCCAATCTATTCAGTTCAGGATCCATTATCCACTGAAATCCCCAGCAAGTAGCAACATAGAATGGGAAAACTGGGTATTTTGATTAAACTAACAAAACAATGTGTGCTCATATTGATTAGGGGTATAAATGGATACCAGCACCTACTCCCTGGACTCTGCATAAATAAAGATATGCTTGCCATGGAGATCAATTATCTCTCACACCACTAAGGAAAATAGTTTTACTCACTTTAATGGCTACTCCTTTCCTCCTTGTCCCTGAGAATACCACATAGACAGCCCCAACCCAGTACCTCCCTCCCCTGCAACTTCTGATGTTTGAGCTGATCCAAATGGTTCTTGTAAGACTAATATGCATTCCGTGCCCCCTTAATGTCTGCAAAACTTTGCAGCACGTAATCAGGGATCCAATACCACAGTCAAGCAACACTTAGTCATGGAATAATACTTTATTGCTTATTAAAACACTTACTGTACTGCATTTACTAATAAAATAGGTCAAGGAAGTTTACAGTCTAAAAACAGAAAAATGAAAGGCATGTTAATTAATGGGAAAAGGAATCATTCATCCCATGTTGAGCGTAAACAAACTTCTTTCAAAGCAGAGATCTTATTTTATTCTAATACAAACACAGAAAGCAATGTTCCCTTCTAACGACTGAGTTGACATGAGCAAAAAATTCCCATTAAATTACCCTGTGAGGGGAGGTTGGAAAGAATTCCGTAAACCATACTCTTCATGCTTTCCCTACTAGTTCACCTGTAGTTAGATATGTTTATAACTAGTCAATTTTACTCAGCTACTGGATATTTAGCACACCTTAGAGGGAACATTACTCGCCCTGTATGAGGCCCACAAAAAAATGGGGGGGGAGGGGGGGGAGGACAATGGGGCACTTTTGAACACAGCAGGGAAGAACCTCTTCATTGACTACCAGCTGCCTCCCCCAGTACCTCTGTTACTGATGGCATTAAGCACACTGAATACACTCAAGGGACTTATGTACCAAAATAATAATAATAATAATGCACAGCAAAATAAGACAACATATTAAACAGAATAGCATTTAAAATATTATGGAAGGAGATCACGTGATGCACGGCTAGAGAGAGGTTGCCGTCGTGCTGAGCTCCTGCCTCCCTAGAGATTATTATCATTTAAACAAACCCTCATTTCAGTGTTTTTGAGAGCGGAAAAGATACAGAGATACTCCTTAACAGCTGGAGAACAGGAAAGTGAAATCGGAGTGCCTGAGATAAGAAGGATGGCGGCCAAATCGGCAAAAAAAGATGGGACCCGCAGTCGTGTCGCTGAGTCTAAGATGGCAGACGGAGAGGGAGAGAGCCCGAAATCTGTGAGTTCCGCGTGGGCGGCGGACGTGGCAGCGGAGGTTTTGGTGATGCTAGAGGCCTCGGTAGATACTAAGCTGCAGAGGATTGCTGATCAGCTTGTTGGCACTGATGCAATCGGAATTTTCCCAGTATAAACAGCGGCTATCAGACGTGGAGGATAAAATGCTGCACCAAGAAGAAACACAAAAATCTTTACAACGCATAGTGGAACGGCTGGAGAAGAAGCTGGAAGATTTGGAGAATCGGGCCAGAAGAAGTAACATCAGAATGGTGGGCTTGCCTGAAAAGATCAAAGATTCAGAGCTCTGGGAGTTCCTGGAAGGCTGGCTGCCTAAGGTATTGAAGCTGCAACCGATAGCGGGTCCCCTGAGAGTAGAGCGTGCCCACAGGCTGGGGCCTGGGAATACAAAAGACTCGTGACCCAGAGTGGTAATCTTTAAGGTTCTTAACTTTGCCCATAAGCAAGATATTTTTCGAGCGTTCAGGAAAGCGGGGACTGTTCAGTATGAAAATACGATGGTGCGCTGTTTCCAGGACTTTTCAGCTGGCCTGGCTATGCAGCGGAAGGTGTTTAGAGAAGTATGTCAGCTGTTACTCTCTAAAAAAATACAGTTCGCCCTATTATACCCGGCCCGCTTAAAGATTTGGTACAATGGCAAGCAGCAGATGCTTACTTCGGCTGAGGAAGCACTCCACTTTGTAAACCGGGATTTGGCAGCTGAGGGGCCAGCGTTGGCCTAAGGGTACCGGAATGAAGATTGGATATCCAGGACACACTGGAAAGGACCTGAAATAGTTACTCTACTTAGGAGATGTGGATGTATAAGTTTGTGGAAATGGTTGGGGGGTTTGCAGTTTGGTTGGTTGTAACGTTCTTAATATTCATTCCTTTGTTTGTATCATTGAGCATAAAGTGCAAGAGGTGGGTTATAAATATGGGGGGGGGGGGGGGGGGGGGGGGTCAAATAGAAGGTAAAGTCCTCTGATATATTACCTTTAGGGTGGTAGGGAGGGAGGAGTGTTCTATTTTACATCAGTTACAGGGTGGTAATACAGGGTTATATGGTTTGTGGATGTTATGGGGTATATATAGATATGTTATGATGTCCAGGTATTTTGAAGGCAAGGGGGGGGGGGGAGTTTTAACTTACTGTATGTTCTGTGTGTGGAACAGTGGTATGGGTGAGATAATGGTGAGAAGTGGAAGTGTGTGTGTAATTTTGGATGGAAACATGTGGAGGAGAGAGTGTGGTGTGTTCTCTAACAATGTAGAGATAAAGGTAGAGGACTGTATGAAGGTGGGTTTTTCTTTTTCTGCTTTCTTTTCTCTTTGGGGGAAAGCTATCGGGAGAAGGGGGAGGGGGAGCTCATGTGATCCGGACCACGGTAGTTCTGTGGGGAGGATCCAAGGGGGGGGACGGGGGGAGGGGGGGGGGCGAGGAGGTATGTGTGGGATGGGCAAGAAGCTGGGAGGGTGAGGAGATGTCTGAGTATAACTCGATGGAGAGGCTACTGGAATGGGTGGTGGCAGGGGGGGTGTCTAATGGCTGGGGGACATCCTCCTGGGTTTTTGAGATGGGTGAATCTTATCAGGAAAGTAAATGATTACTGGCTTGATGGGCTCACTTAAGATCTTTTCATGGAATGTGTGTGTGTGTGTGTGGGGGGGGGGGGGGGGGGGGGGGGTTACCTCGCCCATAAAACGTACCAAGATACTCCAAGCGTTACAAAGGCAGAGGGCCGATGTGGCTTTTATACAAGAAACACACCTGTCCTCAGGAGAACATGCAAAATTCAAAAGAAGCTGGGTGGGATCTTTAGTGGAGGCCCCTGCGGTAGGGAGGAAGGTGGGGGTGATGATTCTTTTTCGAAAAGGCATCCCACTTAAGTTTAAATCGGTCAAGACGGACCATAATGGGAGATGGGTTCTGGCTGATGTGGAGTTTGCTGGTTGCCACTTAGTGCTATGTAGTGTATACGCCCCTGTCTTTAATGGCAGTTTCTTTCAGGCCCTGATTGGGAGACTGGCTCCGCACGCTGGAGGGGAACTAATCTTGGGAGGGGACTTTAACTTAGTGTTCGATCCCCTAATGGATTGATCTAATCCGGGTGCCCAGAGTTCGGGGGGAGGGTGTAGGTCACTATCGTCGTTGTGTAAAGCTTTGGAGCTGGTAGATGTGTTGAGGGTGTTGCGCCCATATGAGAGAGACTTCACTCATCTCTCACGGGCACATGGCTCTCAGTCCTGTATTGACTATTTGTTTGTGTCCAGATCCCTATTTTCTCAGGTGCAAAAGGCGGAGATTGGTCCATATGTGATATCTGATCATGCTCCGGTTTGGCTGCTCTTGACTGATAAGACGAGAGGTCCGTGCAGCAGGGTGTGGCGCTATCCGTTGGAGCTTGGGCGTGATTCGAGATTCCACGCGTATCTGATAGATAGATGGGAAGATTATATGTATCATAATGGAGTTCATGTGGATCAGCCAGCCCTTTTTTGGGAAACAGCAAAGGCCGTGTTACGCGGGGACATTATTTCTTATTCAGCGAAACGCCGGAAAGTAAGAGATGGGGAAATCATTCGTTTGGGGGCTCTGGTGCAGAGGATGAGGAGAAGATACGGGCGTTCTGCCATTTCGGGATGTAGGGAGGCTTTGTTGGAGGCACAGAAAGGGTTGAACGAATTGTTACACCATAGAGCGGTTAAGACCCAAACGTATTATAAGTATCGTTTGTTTCAGCATGGTAATAAGGCTGGGCGATTGTTGGCCAGCATGCTGCACGGAAAGGGGGGTGTTAACTGTGTGTTACAGTTGAAGACAAAGGATGGTCGGATAGTACAAACAGACGGGGACATTGCAGATACTTTTGGTCAGTATTATAAGGCGCTGTATGCTACCGACCCGGAAGCAGAGTTGGACAGAGATATGTATTTAGATAATTTGGATTTGCCTCAGCTCTCTGTTCGTCAGCGGAAATGGCTGAGTGAGCCCTTTACGGAGGGAGATTTAATGTTGGCCCTACAACAGAGTGCTTCTCATAAGACTCCTGGACTGGATGGGTAAAGGGTAGAATTTTATAAACAGTTTTTTGATAAGATCAAAATGCCGTTAATATTGTTGTTCAATTCGATGGTGCTTACTCGGTCGATTCCAGACACTTTTAAGGTGGCCCAGATTGTTATGATACCCAAAGTGGGAAAGAATACGGTAGAGCCGGAGTCTTCTAGGCCTATTTCTCTTCTCAATGTTGATGCGAAGTTATATGCCAAAGTTTTGGCCAACAGGTTAGCAATGGTTCTCCTGTCTTTGGTTGACGTGTCCCAGGTGGGGTTTGTGAAGGGGCGGGACAGCAGTTAAAAATGTTAGATCTATTTTGCCATCTTTGGAGGTAGTGGCCCAGAAGCGTCTTTCCTCTCTTCTTGTCAGTTTTGACGCAGAAAAGGCGTTCGACAGGGTGAACTGGTCCTATATGTTTGCAATGTTAAGACATTATGGTTTTGAGCAATTTTTCATAGAGGCGATACAGGTCCTGTACTTGGAACCGCAAGCATATGTGTGGGTGAATGGGGAATGTTCAGAGTAGAGAGCTGCACGGCTTCCGTCCCCGCGGAATTCCCACGGGGACGGGGCAGTTCCTGCGGGGTTCCCGCGGGGATGGAAGCAGTTCTGCGGGGTTCCCGCGGGGACGGAGGCAGTTCCTGCGGGGTTCCCACGGGGATGGAACCAGTTCTGTGGGCTTCCCGTGGAAGTGTAAGCTGCACCTGCACCAGCCTCTCATCTACCGAATACCAATTTATTTGAGTGCTGTCTCCTCCTCCTTCTCCTCCTCTTCTTCCTTGCTTTAACAGCATAAATGTGGAAAGTCTTCCATTAAGGAGGTGGTAGAGTCACAAATGATGATGGAATTCAAAAGGCGTGCTAACCTTAAATGGCTGCATGTGTGTGGATATGTCAAGTGACACTTAGATGGCGACTCTGGCTGTGATGAACTAGAGCTGATACCTGGCAGACTTGTATGGTCTGTGTCTCATACATGGCAATCTGGTGTAGGATGGGCTGGAAAGGGCTTAGACAGCAACTTCAGTGGCTGGAACATGAGGACAGTGCTGGACAGACTTTTATGGTCTGTGTCCCACAAATGAGAACATGAATAGGCTGGAGTGGGCTTCGATGGCAACTCCAGCAGTTGGAACATAAGGATGGGGCCAGACAGACTTCTGTGGTCTTTGTTCCAGAAACACGAAAGAAAGACCATAATCAAGTATATAATATCACACTCGTTGATTTAATGATGAATTGATCATGAGTGTGACTATTGGGCAGAGTGGATGGACCGTTCAGGTCTATTTGCTGTCACTTACTATGTTACTATTAATCCTCTTTGCTCCCAGGCTGGTGCACAGACCTCAGCTCTGACACAGGCACGAGAATCAGATGTCACCTGACCAACTGGCGCGTGCATGTGGCGACCTCTCAGCACACACTGCCAGTGAATCAGAGACAAATCTTACATGTGCGCACCAGAGTGTTCCAAGTTCCAACTTCCGTTCCTTCCTTGCCTACAGTGCTGTGGCTCAAATCCAGAGATAGACTGAGGGAACTCTCTTTTATATACTATTAAATTCTTAAGGAGATGGGTGGGGATGGGTTAAATTCTTGCGGGGACGGGTGGGGACGGGTTGGGATGCTTTAAATTTTTGCGGGGACGGGCGGGGATGGGTGGGGACGGGAAAGATTCCAGCAGGGACGGGCGGGGATGGGTAAGATTTCTGTCCCCGTGCAACTCTCTAGTTCAGAGTCCTTTTGGATTTTCAGAGGGACTCGGCAGGGATATCCCCTGTCCCCGTTATTGTTTGTTTTGTCTTTGGATCCCTTACTCCGTGAAATGAGACACCATCCTGAGATCAAGGGAGTACCAATCGGGAGTTCGGGTTTTCTCCTTTCGGCCTTTGCAGACGACTTGCTGGTCCATCTTACTGAGCCACGTACCTCTTTACCGCTTTATTAGAACTCTTTCGGGAATTTGGAGATTTCGCGGGGTTTTGCCTTAATTACTCTAAATCTCTCGCGCTGCCTTCGGTGGATAGTATACGACAGGAGTGGGGGCCGGAATTCCCTCTTCGCTGGGCACAGGGATCTTTTAAGTATCTGGGTCTACATCTATCTATGCGGGTCTCCGAGTTGTACCAGTTAAATGTATCTAGATTGTTGAAAGCCACAGTGGAGAGGCTGCGTGCTTGGATGTCTTTGCCTCTGTCACTTAGTGGGCGGATCCAGCTGTTTAGAATGGTGGAGTTCCCCAGATGGGTATATCTGATGCAAATGTTGCCAATTTATCTTACTAAGGGAGACCTGAATTTGTTTAGAAAGGTGATCAGACGTTTCTGTTGGGGAGGAAAGAAATCAAAGCTTATGCTGAGTATGCTGCAAGGGTCATGGGGTGAAGGTGGCCTTGGTTTACCAGATTTGAGGCGGTATAATTGGGCGTGCCTTTTGCGTCATCTCGGGGACTAGTTTCTGGCACGAGATGATTATACATGTAGGGGACTAGAAGGCCAATATTACGCACCATGCCACTTTCATTTTCTGATACAAGCCCCCAGTATGTTGCTCCCGAACACACTGCGAAATAGCATATTATTGGTCCCTCTGCGGAACCTGTGGAGAGATGTGATGCGAATGTTGGGGTTGAGAAGCTGGGTGTCGGATGTCCTCCCCATTCACGGGAATTTGTCGTTTCAGCCGGGTCTGGAAAATGAGGTATTTTGGATATGGGCACGGCAGGGTATAACTAGGTTAGAACATGTGTTAAACTTACAGGGTTCAATGTTAAATTTAGGAGCCCTTGGTCTGGGTTTTGATATGGGAGGTATCTTTGCCTATAATCAGCTGAAGCATTATGTTGACTCGTTAGATAAAGTGGCACTGGGGTCTAGGCATTGTCATCTTTTGCGGCAGTTTTTCCATTCGGTGCCAGGGGAGCGTCTTTCCATTTCGGGTCTGCACAAGGCGTTGGGAAAAAGCCTAGTTCATAAAGATTGGGAACCAATTCAACAGCAGTGGTCAGGAGATTTGTTGAGGCCGCATCTTTCCTTGGACTTCAATGTCTTGACATCCAGAATACCTAGGTTGACGGGAAATGCGGGGCTCAGAGAGTGTTAATACCGGATTTTGCATAGGGCCTATCTTACAAAAACTCAGATTTTTAAGATGGGAGGGACATCTACGCCTTTGTGTGAGAAATGTGGAAGACTCCCGGGATCTTTTTTTCATTGTTTGTGGGAGTCTCACAAGTTGAGATATTTTTGGAATTCCATTGTTCAATACCTGGAATCACTTTTGGATCCCCGATGGGTATCTTGCTGGATCAACACGAGCTTTTTCTCTTATACGGCACAGCGGCCCGTCAGTTGATTCGGAAAGCTTGTCTGATAGGTAAAAGGCTTATTATGAGTCAGTGGGTTGGGATTCCCCCCCCCGGACTTTTGGCACTGAAGGAACAAACTACACAAGTTTATGTTATTTGAAAAGAGGGGGGTGGGTAGTTTCCCCTAGGCGGCGGAGGCAGTTTCTGGAAGATTGGGGGCCGTATATACAAAGTTTGTCTGCCAGAGGAAGAAGCTTGGTGGTAAACTCCCTTTAGATACGATATATAGAGTGACCCATTCATTTGGTATGAATATCGAAGATTCGGGCAATTCCTCAGGGGGGAGGGTGGGTGGAGGGAGGGTTAAGATATCCTGATCATGTTCTTTTATGTAAAATATTACAAAAAGTGTGATGGAGTTTGACTTGTAATGGTAAAAGGAGAGATGACGGAGAGGAAAGGGTGGGGGGGGGGGGAGGGGAGAAATGACATTTTTTTTTGATGATAAGCTAGTTTCTTTGTTGTTATATAGATGTTTTTACACTTGTGTCAGTTATGTAAGAAGCTTTGAGCGTGTTCTTTTCGGCATGTCATCAATAAAAATTGTTGAAACATAAATTATTCTGGAAATATATGCAAGTACTTTAACACTTGGCTCTCAATCAGCCCTAGTTCCCCAGTCCAGTATCTAGTGGCCATGTGAACAGTGTGCAGCACTGTAACAGAAATCCAGCGAATGCTATATACCTGTAGAAGGTATTCTCAGAGGACAGCAGGCTGATTGTTCTAACTGATGGGTGACGTCCACGGCAGCCCCTCCAATCGGAAACTTCACTAGCAAAGGCCTTTGCTAGCTCTCGCGCGCCCATGCGCACCTTGCATGCGCGGCCGTCTTCCCGCCCGAACCGGCTCGTCAGTCCCGTATGTAGCAAGACAAAGACAAGGGAAGACACAACTCCAAAGGGGAGGCGGGCGGGTTTGTGAGAACAATCAGCCTGCTGTCCTCGGAGAATACCTTCTACAGGTATGTAGCATTCGCTTTCTCCGAGGACAAGCAGGCTGCTTGTTCTCACTGATGGGGTATCCCTAGCCCCCAGGCTCACTCAAAACAACAAACATGGTCAATTGGACCTCGCAACGGCGAGGACATAACTGAGATTCACCTAAAAACTTATCCAACTAACAGAGAGTGTAGCCTGGAACAGAATAAAACATGGGCCTAGGGGGGTGGAGTTGGATTCTAAACCCCGAACAGATTCTGAAGCACTGACTGCCCGAACCGACTGTCGTGTCGGGTATCCTGCTGCAGGCAGTAATGAGATGTGAATGTGTGGACAGATGACCACGTCGCAGCTTTGCAGATCTCTTCAATAGTGGCTGACTTCAAGTGGGCCACTGACGCAGCCATGGCTCTGACATTGTGAGCCGTGACATGACCCTCAAGAGCCAGCCCAGCCTGGGCTTAAGTGAAGGAAATGCAATCTGCTAGCCAATTGGATATGGTGCGTTTCCCCACAGCCACTCCCCTCCTGTTGGGATCAAAAGAAATAAACAATTGGGCGGACTGTCTGTTGGGCTGTGTCCGCTCCAGATAGAAGGCCAATGCTCTTTTGCGGTCCAATGTGTGCAGCTGACGTTCAGCAGGGCAGGAATGAGGACGGGGAAAAATGTTGGCAAGACAATTGACTGGTTCAGATGGAACTCCGACACTACCTTCGGCTAGAACTTAGGGTGAGTGCGGAGGACTACTCTATTATGATGAAATCTGGTGTAAGGGGCCTGGGCTACCAGGGCCTGAAGCTCACTGACTCTACGAGCTGAAGTAACTGCCACCAAGAAAATGACCTTCCAGGTCAAGTACTTCAGATGGCAGGAGTTCAGTGGCTCAAAAGGAGGTTTCATCAGCTGGGTGAGAACGACATTGACATCCCATGACACTGTAGGAGGTTTGACGGGGGGCTTTGACAAAAGCAAACCTCTCATGAAGCAAACAACTAAAGGCTGTCCTGAGATCGGCTTACCTTGCACACGGTAATGGTATGCACTGATTGCGCTAAGGTGAACCCTTACAGAGTTGGTCTTGAGACCAGACTCAGACAAGTGCAGAAGGTAGTCAAGCAGGGTCTGTGTAGGACAAGAGCGAGGATCTAAGGCCTTGCTGTCACACCAGACGGCAAACCTCCTCCATAAAAAGAAGTAACTCCTCTTAGTGGAATCTTTTCTGGAAGCAAGCAAGACACGGGAGACACCCTCTGACAGACCCAAAGAGGCAAAGACTACACTCTCAACATCCAGGCCGTGAGAGCCAGAGGCTGGAGGTTGGGATGCAGAAGCGCCCCTTCATCCTGTGTGATGAGGGTCGGAAAACACTCCAATCTCCACGGTTCTTCGGAGGACAACTCCTGAAGAAGAGGGAACCAGATCTGACGCGGCCAAAAGGGAGCAATCAGAATCATGGCGCCCCGGTCTTGTTTGAGTTTCAACAAAGTCTTCCCCACCAGAGGTATGGGAGGATAAGCATACAGTAGACCTTCCCCCCAATCCAGGAGGAAGGCATCCGATGCCAGTCGACCGTGGGCCTGAAGTCTGGAACAGAACTGAGGGACTTTGTGGTTGGCTCGAGATGCGAAGAGATCTACTCCGGAATTGAGCGACCACTCGCGAGGTTGCATAATCCTGCTCAACCTGTCAGCCAGACTGTTGTTTATGCCTGCCAGATATGTGGCTTGGAGCCACATGCCGTAACGGCGAGCCCAGAGCCACATGCTGACGGCTTCCTGACACAGGGGGCGAGATCCGGTGCCCCCCTGCTTGTTGATGTAATACATGGCAACCTGGTTGTCTGTCTGAATTTGGATAATTTGGTGGGACAGCCGATCTCTGAAAGCCTTCAGAGCGTTCCAGACCGCTCGTAACTCCAGGAGATTGATCTGTAGATCGCGTTCCTGGAGGGACCAGCTTCCTTGGGTGTGTAAGTCCATCGACATGAGCTCCCCACCCCAGGAGAGACGCATCCGTAGTCAGAACCTTTTGTGGCTGAGGAATTTGGAAGGGGCATCCCAGAGTCAAATTGGCCCAAATCGTCCACCAGCAAAGGGATTTGAGAAAACTCGTGGACAGGTGGATCACGCCCTCTAGACCCCCAGCAGCCTGAAACCACTGGGAAACTAGGGTCCATTGAGCAGATCGCATGTGAAGACGAGCCATGGGAGTCACATGGACTGTGGAGGCCATGTGGCCAAGCAATCTCAACATCTGCCGAGCTGTGATCTGCTGGGACGCTCGTACCCGGGAGACGAGGGACAGCAGATTGTTGGCCCTTGTCTCCGGGAGATAGGCACGAGCCGTCCGAGAATCCAGCAGAGCTCCTATGAATTCGAGTCTCTGTACTGGGAGAAGATGGGACTTTGGGTAATTTATCACAAACCCTAGTAGCTCCAGGAGTTGAATAGTCATCTGCATGGACTGTAGAGCTCCTGCCTCGGAAGTGTTCTTCACCAGCCAATCGTCGAGATAAGGGAACACGTGCACTCCGAGCCTGCGAAGCGCTGCTGCTACCACAGCTAGGCACTTCGTGAACACTCTGGGCGCAGAGGCGAGCCCAAAGGGTAGCACACAGTACTGGAAGTGACGTGATCCCAGACGAAATCGAAGATACTGTCTGTGAGCTGGCAGTATCGGGATGTGTGTATAAGCATCCTTTAAGTCCAGAGAGCATAGCCAATCGTTTTGCTGAATCATGGGAAGAAGGGTGCCCAGGGAAAGCATCCTGAACTTTTCCTTGACCAGATATTTGTTCAGGGCCCTTAGGTCTAGGATGGGACGCATCCCCCCTGTTTTCTTTTCCACAAGGAGGTACCTGGAATAGAATCCCAGCCCTTCTTGCCCCAGTGGCACGGGCTCGACCGCATTGGCGCTGAGAAGGGCGGAGAGTTCCTCTGCAAGTACCTGCTTGTGCTGGAAGCTGAAGGACTGAGCTCCCGGTGGACAATTTGGAGGCATGGTGGCCAAATTGAGGGTGTATCCTTGCCGGACTATTTGGAGAACCCACTGGTCGGAGGTTATGAGAGGCCACCTTTGGTGAAAAACTTTCAACCTCCCCCCGACCGGCAGATCGTCCGGCATGGACACTTTGATCTTGGCTATGCTCTGCTGGAGCCAGTCAAAAGCTCGCCCCCTGCTTTTGCTGGGGAGCTGTGGGGCCTTGCTGAGGCGCAAGCTGCTGACGAGAGCGAGCGCGCTGGGGCTTAGCCTGGGCCGCAGGCTGTCGAGAGGGAGGATTGTACCTACGCTTGCCAGAAGAGTAGGGAACAGTCCTCCTTCCCCCATAAAAACGTCTACCTGAAGAGGTAGATGCTGAAGGCTGCCGGCGGGAGAATTTGTCGAAAGCGTTATCCCGCTGGTGAAGCTGTTCTACCACCAGTTCGACTTTTTCTCCAAAAATGTTGTCCGCTCGGCAAAGGGAGTCCGCAATCCGCTGCTGGATCCTATTCTCCAGGTCGGAGGCACGCAGCCATGAGAGTCTGCGCATCACCACACCATGAGCAGCGGCCCTGGATGCAACATCAAAGGTATCATATACCCCTCTGGCCAGGTATTTTCTGCACGCCTTCAGCTGCCTGACCACCTCCTGAAACGGCTTGGCTTGCTCAGGAGGGAGCTTGTCCACCAAGCCCGCCAACTGCCGCACATTGTTCCGCATGTGAATGCTCGTGTAGAGCTGGTAGGACTGAATCTTGGCCACGAGCATAGAAGAATGGTAGGCCTTCCTCCCAAAGGAGTCTAAGGTTCTAAAGTCCTTGCCCGGGGGCGCCGAAGCATGCTCCCTAGAACTCTTAGCCTTCTTTAGGGCCAGATCCACCACACCAGAGTCGTGAGGCAACTGAGTGCGCATCAGCTCTGGGTCCCCATAGATCCGGTACTGGGATTCGATCTTCTTGGGAATGTGGGGATTAGTTAGAGGCTTGGTCCAGTTCGCCAGCAATGTCTTTTTTAGGACATGATGCATGGGTACTGTGGACGCTTCCTTAGGTGGAGAAGGATAGTCCAAGAGCTCCATCATTACAGCCCTGGGCTCATCCTCCACAACCACCGGGAAGGGGATGGCCGTAGACATCTCCCGGACAAAGGCCGCGAAAGACAGACTCTCGGGAGGAGAAAGCTGCCTTTCAGGGGAGGGAGTGGGATCAGAAGGAAGGCCATCAGACTCCTCGTCAGAGAAATATCTGATGTCCTCCTCCTCCTCCCACGAGGCCTCACCATCGGTGTCAGACACAAGTTCATGAACCTGTGTCTGAAGCTGTGCCCGACTCGACTCCGTGGAAACACGGCCACGGTGAGAGCGTCGAGAGGTAGACTCCCTCACCAGCACCGGCGAAGCTCCCTCCACCGACGTTGTCGGGGAGTCTTCCTGGGAGGCAGCCGCAGCCGGTACCGCAAGCGGTACCGATATCGGAGACCTCACCCCGGGCAAAGGGCCAGCCGGCGCCTCGCTCGACGGTACCGGTGGCGCAAGCACCCCCGGTACCGGAGGAGAAGGGCGCAACAGCTCTCCCAGAATCTCTGGAAGAACAGCCCGGAGACTCTCGTGCAGAGCAGCTGTGGAGAAAGACTGGGAAGCCGATGCAGGCGTCGAGGTCAGAGTCTGTTCCGGGCGTGGAGGCGGTTCTGGGCTGTCCAAGGGGGAGCGCATCGACACCTCCTGAACAGAGGGTAAGCGGTCCTCCCAGTGCCGATGCCTACTGGGTGCCGACTCCCTCGGCGACCCAGAGCTCTCGGTACCGAGGCGGGAAGGAGACCGGTGTCGATGCTTCTTTGATTTCTTCAAACGAAGCATGTCACCGGAGCTTCCCGGTACCGACGAGGAGGACGTAAAATCCAACCGTCGCTTCCTCAGGGCTGAGGCCGAAGGGGGGGGGGGGGGGGGGGGCTGTACCGCAGGAGCCCTCAGGGCAGGAGGAGACCCACCCGAAGGCTCACCGCCACCAGCAGGGGAATGGACAGCCCTCACCTGCACTCCAGTCGAAGCACCACTGTCCGACGACATCAGCAACAGCGGAGGTCCCGGTACCACCGACGTCGACGCAGCCTTCCGATTTCTCGGTACACACGATGCAGAGGGTCGAAGCCTCGATGCCGTCGATGCCGAGGTGCTGTCGATGCACTCGATACGTCCCGTGCTGTTGTCGACGAAGAGCCCGAGAACAACAAGTTCCACTGGGCCAATCTCGCTACCTGAGTCCTCTTTTGTAAAAGAGCACAAAGACTGCAGGCCTGCGGACGGTGCCCAGCCTCCAGACCCTGAAGACACGAAGCGTGCCTATCAGTGAGCGAGATTACCCGGGCGCACTGGGTGCACTTTTGAAGCCGCTGGGAGACTTCGATGACATGGGCGGAAAAATCACGCCGGTGAAATCAAAATTTGTGATGATGACGAAAGGCACCAAAATTAAGGGAGAGAAACCCCGTACCGAGGCCAAAAAAAGGCCGATCCCGAAAGCGAAAGGAAACTTACGCTGGGGCAAAAACTGGACACACGGGAAGGGACAAGACCGAAAGGTCTCTCTCTCTCTTTTTTTTTTTTGCGAAATCGTGAAGACGCGCGAGGGTCAACTTGAGGGGCACGAAACGGCGGCAAAACACGACCGTCCCGAGCGCGGACAAAAGAAGACTGACGAACACGAGCCGGTTCGGGCGCAAAGACGGCCACGCATGCATGGTGCGCATGGGCGCGCAAGAGCTAGCAAAGGCCTTTGCTAGTGAAGTTTCCGATTGGAGGGGCTGCCGTGGACGTCACCCATCAGTGAGAACCAGCAGCCTGCTTGTCCTCGGAGAATGATGTTAATAGCAACCATAATATATCAATGTTTTTTGTAAGTTGCCAAATGGCCACCAGGCTTTAGCTCTGCTAGCCTTTAGTTAAAGTTACCAATCAATAAATACAGCTGATACAGATCAGATGGTGCATTATCTGTACCTAATGGTAAAGAGCATAAAGCTGAGAAACAAGGAAAGCCAGGACACAAACTCCACTGCCACTCCTTAAGATCTTGGACATATCATTTAACCCAACACTGCCTCAGGTACAAAACTTGAATTTTAAGCCCTCCAGGGACAGGGAAATACCTACTGTACCTAAATGTAACTTGCTTTGAGCTACTACTGAGAAAGGTCTGGTCTAAATCCAAATCCAAAATCCAGTACCAGGCATACAGTGAAGTAATACACAACACTACAAATACCACTCAGGATCTACAGAGCAATTCTACCATACCACAATAGCACTAACTTCCACGAGTCACACAACAAAGACCTACCTAGGAAAAGACAGCGCCACAAACACTGCAGTGGGCACTAGAACATCAATAAACCTATTGGAAAATGAAACAAACCAGATTAGTACAGAGGATCAGAGTCAATGCTAACAAAAAACCATGTCTCTTTCACATATGCAGAACACAGATAGACCCTCACCCAGAACAGCATAAGTAGCCACAAACTAAAAACAGAAATACATAGACAAAAATCAAGCTGAACCCCCAAGAAGCCAGAATCTGATTACAGTGCACACCAGAGAAAGAGAAAATGATGCATCTCCCCCTGTATTATGCAAAATATAAAGATAGCAGATGTAAATTTAAAAAAAAACCTGACATATTCCAACTACTCTAGAAATTAATAAAACAAATAATGAAAAATATGATACCATTTTATTGGACTAAATACATTTTTCAACTATGGTTTATTTAAAATAGCTTTCAGAGGCCAAAATCACCTTCTTCAGGTCAGAACAGTAAACTGTTGTAACGGTATCCTGTCCTGACTTGAGGAAGTTTGTTTTGGTATTCAAACATTAGTCAAAAATGTATTAAAATTAGCCCAATAAAAATATATCACCTTATTTCCATTTTATAATGTTTATTAACACAGCTATCACACTACGTTATCCTAAAATAAACAAATTCGTTTTTCTACCTTTGTTGTCTGGACATCTTGGTTCCCGGTCTCTGATTTCTGCTTTCCTCATCTTCTCTTAACTCTTGCCAGGGCTTCCTCTCCATCTCATTTCTCCCCTCTTTTTCATTTCAGCTTTGTCCAGATTTAATTCTCTTACTATCCAGTCTTCAATTTCCCTCTTTTTACAGCATTCCATCTTGTTCCCTTACCCTAGCTCTCATTTCCTTTCCTCAAATTCTCCAGTTTCTCACTATCCATCCTCTCTACCCCCTTTCATCCAGCGTGTCCTCTTCCCCCTTTCATTCAGCATGTCCCCTTTCCCATTCGTGTCCTGTTGCCTTCCATCCAGCCTCTGCCCTCTTTCACTCCCCGCTTCCATCCAGCCTCTGCCCTCCTTCACTCTCCACTTCCATCCAGTGTGACCTCCTTAACCCCTCTCCCATCCAGCCTCTGACCTCCTTCAGTCCTCCCTTCCATCCAGCCTATGACCTTAACTCATCCCATCAAATCCTATCTTTCTTCTCCCCCTTCAATCCTTCCTCTGACCTCCTTCACTCCCCACTTCCATCCATTGTCTGCCCCCTCCCCTCTCAATCCAGCATCTGTCCCCTCTCTGGTCCCCAGGCTCGTGGCGGTGGCAAAACAATCTACAACCATCGCAGGGCCGGATTCTCCATTCGCACAGCTTCTGGCTCTGCCCTGGAACAGAACATTGAGGGGGCGCGACAGTTAACTGAACGAATAGAGCGTCTGACCCCATGATGGCTGTAGTTTGTTTTGCTACTGTGGGTCTAGAGAAGCAGTGGCAGCAGCAGGGGTGTTGGAAGGAGGGAGGTGGGGAAGGTTTGGTGCCCCTGCTATGCGGTAGCTTAGGAAATGGCACATGGACAGCATTGGCAGAAGTGCAGTTTTCACTGCAAAATTCAAAACTTTTGCTATGATTACTCGTCAATTTGTGTCTGTTCTCTTTTGACCCGCACAGTAGATGTACTCAATACGAATCTTCTCCAGGCTTGGCTCAGGTTTCAGTTCCACTTCAAGTCAGCGCTACATAACACCCATGAGTGTCTCAAGATTGCCTAGTTGCAGACGTTAACTGCAGCAGGACTTACTTTCTAGGTTCTCAAACTTATCATGCATAGCTAAAATGTGTAAGTGTTATGATCTCTTCATGCATCCTGCATAGCTCATCCTCAGCCCCCAAGACACACTTTTCCCAATGTACTCGGGGAAATGATGACGACTTGAGCCACTGTTTCAAGCTGGCCCAAGAGTTTTTCAAATTGAGACTCCAGCGCTTGTACCACCACCTGAATAAGGTGTTGGGATTAACAAATCTCCAGCAGTTGTCATCAGGTGCATCCATGCAGCCTCTGCCATCTTTTTCTCAGGGACTTTCACTCTATCTTCGCCCTATTTAAAGGTATAGAGACCATTCTATGTCTTGGCTTCAGGTGCATGCATGCAGCCTCTGCCATCTTTTTCTCAGGGACTTTCACTCTATCTTCGCCCTATTTAAAGGTTTAGAGACCATTCTGTGTCTTGGCTTGATTATAAATATGTCCATTAATTGTTTCCAAATCATGGGATGATCAAAGTTTTAGGAGGTAGAAGCTTGATTTTATAGAATGGCTTTAGATGACAGAACAAGCCTTGAAGCAGCAAGAAACTGCGTCCCTCCCCAACTCACTATATCACGTCTACAAATTAGATTATTTAAACTGTGTGCCTTCCCCAAGCCAATTCATTCTCTCTTCATACTAAAACAAAGAAAGAAGGATTTAAGATGTGCTTTAAACATGACTTTTCTTTATACAGTTTTTAAACAGGAAGTGATATTCTTTAAGCTCAATGAACTGCCTCATATTGCCACCAGAAGACCAATTTATATTTCACTTGCTGAAGAACTAAACCAAAATCTTATTCAGTGCATTATGGGGTGAATACTCACTGAATGTCTTCCCAAAACACACTGAGCTAAGGTTAGCTCTGCCTTATGTCATAATTTAATGGCAAATCTAGTAGCAGTAATGCAACAGTTAAAGACAAATCACAAATGAAAAGCTGTCGAGTTACAAAATTAAATTACGAATAGGAGGCAACAATGCTCTTTGAACAATAATTTTGGTATCAACCAACCGTCAAAAAAATTTACAAAATTTGAAAGTTTGAGCAGTATTTTTTTCTTTCTAACCTCATGGAAGGATGAAAATAAATTATATATAGGTCCTGAAGAATCCATCCATCTAGGAGGAAAACTCCTCTCCGAAAACTGAAATAAGATAGCCCAAATTTGAAACAGAACTGAAAAAGCGGATTTCAAAAATGGACCAGTTCAAAGTTCTACAAAAACAGGATTCCTCCTCTCACCAAAAATCTGGGAGAGGCAAGTGCAGCAGCTACAGAAGAGAGTATCATCTAATGGCTAGATAATTCTTTAAAACACAACAAATGCTGTAAAGAAGTTATGTGCAGGGCTCAAAACTGTCAAGATAGATATATATCACCAAGCAAAGGCAACAAAACATCCCAAAAGCTATGATCTGCATGTTTTCATCCACCCGTTTTGAAACTACATGTATCCCAACTGAAAATTTAGATTTTTCATGCTCTGATAACATATGTTCAGTATAACCAAATTGTTAAAGAAATTTTAAACATCTTCTAAGCTAAAGTATTCTAGTACTCGCATACCTTCTCTCTGGGAGGCGCGAGACATATGTTTTTCTAAAAATGGACCAAAGTCACTGTGGTGGCAAGGTGAACGAGAAACCCTGGGGCCTGATGAGCTGGTAGATGACACATCTGTAAAGAAAAAGATAAAACAAATTCTAATAAAATTGGATATACACAATTTACAGGCAAATAAAACAAGTTCAACATATAAAGGATCTCAATGCTATTAAACATCAGCAGCTTCAATTTGAAGTTATAAGCACTGTTTAAACAAAACAAATATAGAAAATGAAGCTAGTGGCACATATCTTTTGAATTAGACATACCAATTCTTCCCCAACAATGCTCTTCACCTTATAAACTGGATTTACATGGCCAGACTGTTCCTCTCTTTTGTCCCCCTCCCAATACACATTGCCACCTTTGTTTCTCACACATTTAACACACCTACAGCCAGCATATCCATCCTTCTCCCCCTCCCTACACACAAATACAGCAAGCCTGTCCCTCCTTCTGTCGTCGTTCTCCAATGCACGACAAGCCTCTCCCATCTCTCTACCCCCCTCACACAATGCACACTATCCCCCCAACACACATATACAGCCATGCCGCATCCCTCTTATCCCCCACCCCAAATTCAATACAGCCAGCCCCTTCCTCTCTCCCCACACACCCTCCGTGCACTCTTTCTGCACCTGCTCCAGCAGGCAAAATGTCCCTCTGTACCCCCTCCCCCCACACAGCCAGCCTATTCCTCTCTCTGCCCCTCCCCAATGCACACGACCAGTCTATCCCCTCCACTCTCTGTTTCCCAAATGTATACTGACACCTCTTCCTATTTCAAACACGTACCCAGAGATGCCAAGGGTGGCCCATCCCAATGCTGGAGATTTACGGCCAATGAGTGAGATTTTTCTTGTGGGCCCCAGCCATGTCTAAACTAGTTCTAGCAGATGCACAATCCAAAAACTGACATATTCTAAACAATATACTGATCAAAACACTGGGTAAATTGTAGAGGTCGGTTCTTATTGTCAAAATTGATGAACTATTACAGAAACCACATTAGATAAATCAAAAATCAAGAATAGTGCTTATTTATGTAAAAATATTTGTTTGTGCTCAGTTTTTTTGGTGCATAGCAGTGAACTGCTAGCTCAAATCTTGTATGAACACCTCATATACATCATTGCACAATCTCCATCCTAACCATAGTGCTGTAAATCCTCTGCAAGCTTCTAATACTCTATTTATAAGAGTTATTATGTAGCAACCACTTAGCTTAGGTTAAGTTTGTGCAAGTCCAATGATCTTCTTCTTACAGCTACTCCGTCACTGCTGTGCTTTTTAAACATCAATCCGTGTGAATATTTAATCAATAATTTTTAAAGCTTCTGGTTCCCAACATGGGCCATGTTTCGCCAGAATAGCGGCGTCTTCAGGGGAACTGATCTGTAAAAATGAAATGTATCTCATATAAATGCTAACACTACACAGTATATAGAAAATAAAGCAAATATACAAAACTCTAAATATACCGATACCCTAAACTTGTTTTATTACTCACTGTTCAGCAAAACTCAGGGAGGAACTGCGCCCTGCCCGGTTCAAAACTTCTGCTAAAAACGCCCACACATGCGCACATTATAAAGGGACTTGTCAGCTGTTGGCCAATGGCGGGAAAGTAGAAATTAGGCCTTACCTGCTAATTTGCTTTCCTTTAATCCCTCCGGACCGGCCCAGGATTGGACTCATCCGATGGGTTGTGCTCGCCTTCCAGCAGGTTGGAGACTGAGAAAAAACTCTGACTCTAGCGAGCCAATAGGAGCCCTGGTCACGTGACCCTAGCCTCAGTATTTGAATAACAAAGCAGAAAGAAGAAGAACAATACATTCTGTGCCTCAAGGAATTCCAGCAACCAGGGAGCACTATTGCGAACGTGCTCTAATAAAGGCTCACCGACAACTCTCACCAGAGCAGCGGTATGGCCTTATCTTAATGGCTCACCGAGAACCCTTACCAGAGTATCGGTATGGCCTAACTGTAATGGCTCACCGACTACCCTCACCAGAGCATTGGTATGGCCTCACTGTAATGGCTCACCACGTACCCTCACCAGAGCAGCGGTATGGCCTCACTGAAATGGCTCACCACGTACCCTAACCAGAGCAGCGGTATGGCCTCACTGAAATGGCTCACCACGTACCCTAACCAGAGCAGCGGTATGGCCTCACTGAAATGGCTCACCACGTACCCTAACCAGAGCAGCGGTATGGCCTTAACAGAATATCAATGATTTTTTTTTTAACTAACTAGCAAAAAACAGCTCTGCAAACACATAAATAGAACATGCAAACCTAGACAGAAAGCTAGAACAGGGAGGGACCTGGGCCGGTCCGGAGGGATTAAAGGAAAGCAAATTAGCAGGTAAGGCCTAATTTCTACTTCCTTATCATCTCTCCGGACCGGCCCAGGATTGGACTGATGGGACGTAACAAAGCAGTAGTCCTATGGGAGGGACCCTAGCAAACCCGCCGTGAGCACTCGGGATGCAAAGACCGCTTCCTGTTTAGACTGAACATCGAGTCTGTAATGTTTAGAAAATGAATGAAGAGAGGACAAAGTCGCAGCCTTACAAATCTCCGCAGGCGGTACCAAGGAACGCTCGGCCCAGGACGCTGCTTGACCTCTAGTCGAATGAGCTTTAACAGCTTCTGGGACTGCTTTACCTGCCAGAAGGTAGGCCGACGCTATCATCTCTTTAATCCACCTTGACAATGTGGGTTTAGAAGCCGACAACCCCTTACGGTGACCGGCTATGAGTAGAAAAAGACGGTCCGTGCGCCGAAAGCCCTCAGTAACAGAGATATCGCTTAAGCACTCTCTTAACATCCAGCGTATGCAACCGTCTCTTCTCCTGCATCCCTGAGGCCAATCCCAGAACTGGAAGAAAAACGGACTGGGACAGATGAAACCGAGAAAATATCTTAGGCAAAAAGGAAGGAACAGGACGAAGCACTACTCGCTCCTTAGAAAATTCCAGAAAAGGAGCCCTACAGGAAAAAGCTTGCAACTCCGAGACCCTCCTAGCTGAGGCAATAGCCACCAAAAACACTGTCTTAAGAGTCAAATTTTTCAAAGAGCATGATTGCAACGGCTCAAAAGGTGGCTTCGTCAGAGACGAAAGAACGAGATTAAGATCCCAAGATGGAAATACTGATCTTATCGGAGGACGAAGAAGACTGACTCCCTTCAAAAAATGGACCACATCAGGAAGACTGGCGAAAGATTTTCCCCGAATCCGACCTCTGAAACAAGAAAGAGCTGTCGCTTGCACCTTAAGAGAGGAAAGAGATAGCCCTTTATCAAAACCTCGTTGAAGAAAATTTAACATCTGAGGTACGGACGCCCGAAACGGAAGAATGCTAGACTCTGCACACCATGCCTCAAAAATCCTCCAAGTGCGAATGTAGTTTAGAGAAGTGGAATGCCGACGAGACCGAAGCATGGTGGAAATCACTGGTGCTGAAAAACCTCGTTTAGTTAAACGGGCTTGTTCAAGAGCCAAGCCATAAGACAAAATCGAGCCGGATCTGGTTGTAGAATGGGCCCTTGTACCAGCAGAGCCCTGTGAACTGGGAGCCGAAGAGGAGCCGCCACCAACAGACGTTGCAGATCCGCGTACCACGGACGCCGAGGCCAGTCCGGTGCCACCAAAATTACCGGTCCTCCGTGTTCCTCGATCTTCTGAAGGAGGCGACCTATGAGCGGCCAAGGAGGAAACGCGTAAAGAAGGTCGGAGGGCCACTGCTGCAAGACAGCGTCTATCCCTGCTGCCCTTGCATCCCTTTGGCGACTGAAGAATCGAGGTACATAAGTACATAAGTAGTGCCATACTGGGAAAGACCAAAGGTCCATCTAGCCCAGCATCCTGTCACCGACAGTGGCCAATCCAGGTCAAGGGCACCTGGCACGCTCCCCAAACGTAAAAACATTCCAGACAAGTTATACCTAAAAATGCGGAATTTTTCCAAGTCCATTTAATAGCGGTCTATGGACTTGTCCTTTAGGAATCTATCTAACCCCTTTTTAAACTCCGTCAAGCTAACCCGCCCGTACCACGTTCTCCGGCAACGAATTCCAGAGTCTAATTACACGTTGGGTGAAGAAAAATTTTCTCCGATTCGTTTTAAATTTACCACACTGTAGCTTCAACTCATGCCCTCTAGTCCTAGTATTTTTGGATAGCGTGAACAGTCGCTTCACATCCACCCGATCCATTCCACTCATTATTTTATACACTTCTATCATATCTCCCCTCAGCCGTCTCTTCTCCAAGCTGAAAAGCCCTAGCCTTCTCAGCCTCTCTTCATAGGACTGGTGGCGAACAGATCTAGAACTGGAGTGCCCCAGCGATCCACTATCAACTGAAACACCTGAGCACTGAGAGCCCATTCTCCCGGATCGAGAGTGTGGCGACTGAGAAAGTCGGCTTGAACGTTCTCCACTCCTGCTACATGTGAAGCTGAAATGGCCGAGAGATGAACCTCTGCCCAGGCGAGGAGAGTCTCCGCCTCCCGACACAGGAGACGGCATCTCGTTCCCCCCTGACGGTTGACATAGGCGACTGCCGAGGCATTGTCCGAAAGAACTCGCACCGCTTTGCCTATCAGGAGAGGAGTAAAGTGCTGCAGAGCTAAACGGATCGCTCTTGTCTCCAGAAAGTTGATTGACTGAACTGCTTCCAGACAAGACCAGAGTCCCTGGGTCCATTTGCCTAGGCAATGTGCCCCCCAGCCTCAGAGACTCGCATCTGTCGTTAACGGTATCCACCGAGGCGATTCCAAAGGCATTCCTACTGTGAGATTCTTCATCCGCAGCCACCAAAACAGAGAGCTGCGTTCTCGGTGGCGAAGAGGCAGACGCCTCAGTAGAGAGTCCCTCTGAGATGACCATCGGGACAGAAGGGACCACTGAAGAGGACGCATATGAAGCCTGGCCCAGGGCACTACCTCTATAGTGGCTGCCATGGACCCAAGAACCTGAAGACAATCCCGAGCACAGGGACGCTGCTGCTGAAGAAAGTCCCGTATCTGATTCCGGAGCTTTACAATCCTGGCCTGTGGTAGAAAGACTCGACCGATGTCTGTATCGAATTTGATCCCCAAATACTCCAGAGACTGAGATGGAACTATCCGACTCTTGGCGACATTCACCACCCAACCTAGAGACTGCAAGAACTGCATTACTCGATCCGTGACATGACCACTCTCTTGATAAGACTTCGCTCTGATTAACCAATCGTCTAGGTATGGATGAACAAGGATCCCTTCTTTTCTGAGGGCTGCGGCCACCATGACCATAACTTTGGTAAAGGTGCGTGGAGCCGTCGCAAGACCGAAGGGTAGGGCGCGAAACTGGAAATGTTGCCCTAGAATTGCGAAGCGCAAGATCTTGTGGTGTGCCGGACGAATAGGAATATGCCAATAGGCCTCCGTGAGATCCAAGGCTGTCAAATATTCTCCCTGGCGGACAGCCACTATGACCGATCGCAGGGTCTCCATGCGAAAGCTTGTGACTCTGAGAGCGCGATTGACCGCTTTGAGATCCAGAATAGGGCGAAAAGAGTCTTCGTTCTTGGGTACCACAAAATAAATGGAATACCGGCCTTGTCTGTACTCGGAAGGAGGGACTGGACAGATAGCCTGAAGATCTAAAAGCCTCTTTAGAGTGTCCCGAACCGCCTTCACTTTGAGAGGAGAGCGACAGGGAGACTCCAGAAAGGCGTCTGAAATAGGCCTTGCGAACTCTAAGGCATAACCGTCTCGAACAACCTCCAAGACCCACTGATCTGAAGTGATATGGGCCCACCTCTGATAAAACTGAGAAAGCCGAGCTCAGACAGGGACCAGAGGAGAGGCCCTCGCACCTTCATTGGGTAGGACGGGTCTGGGATCTAAAACCTGGATTGGAGAAACCCCTTCCTCTGCGAGAACCCCGAAAGGACTGAATCCTATTGTAAAAACGAGACCTGTGAGGTTGAAAACCCCGACCAGCCTGAAACCTACGGAAAACTCTCCCTGAACCTCTAGCAAACAAAGAACCTCGGCCAGACAGACGAGGCCTATCTTGTGGTAGGCGAGGAACCTTAGCATCTCCTAAAGAATTAACCAACTTATCCAATTCTTCTCTAAACAAGAAAGAACCTATAAAGGGAAACTTACTCAACTTTGACTTGGAGGCCGCGTCTGCCGACCAACCCTTCAACCACAAAGTTCGACGAGCAGCGACCCCCAAAGCCAACGACTTAGAAGATGCTCGGAGCAAATCATACAGGGCATCAGCCAGAAAAGCCACCCCCGACTCAATCCTGGCCACCTCCAAATCAATAGCTTGCAGATCATCCGAAGTCCTGTCCAGGACTCTCTCTGCCCATCTAAAGCAGGCTCTAGCGACTAAGGAACCACAAATGGCAGCCTGCACTGCCAAGGAAGAAACATCAAAACTATTCCTGAGCAGAGAATCCAGCCTTCTATCCTGAACATCCCGCAAAGCCGTTCCCCCATCCACCGTATTGCGCTTAGTAACCGCCGACACCACTGCATCCACGACTGGCTTATCCGCTTCCGGAATCTGATAGACGAGCCATAGATCTAGTTGGACGAAAAGCCGCATCGGGAACCTCCCATTGCGCTTTAATAACATCCCAAATGTCCTGATGCATGGGAAAAGTTTTGGCTGCGGATCTAGACCCCTTAATCAAGGAATCTACCTTTCGGGTTTGAGAAACCGGCGGAAGATCTTCAAAGTTCAACGTAGATTAGACCATAGCTATAAGCTCCTGCAAATCATCTTTGTGAAAAATTCTAGCCACTGAAGGATCATCCCCCTGGACAAAAGATGCAGCCTCAGGATCTGCAGAGGAGAGATCAGGATCATTCCAAACATTTTCTTCTAGATCTTCCTCTTCCTCCAAATAGGGCATTTCCTGATCGTCCCAAAAATCATCATGCAAAACACCTTCTCTAAATCTTTTAAGAGGTGGAGGAGCAGGTCTGCTAGAAACTCCTGCCCCAGCTTTGTGCATCAAAAAAGCCTGGTACATCTGGAGCACAAACTCAGGAGGAAACCCCCCTGCCTGAGTAGGCCCAGCCTGCACCAGAGCTCCCGAAGAAAGGGAATCCAAATTTGGAGCATTTACAGCTGAAGTTTGCATCTGTGAAGACGGAGAAGAATTCAAAATGGCCGCCGTTCGCGCCAAAATCGCTGTACCAGTGTCCGGGGGGGGGGGGGGGGGGCGCCTGCCCCCTCCGCAACTACTGGCTCCGAGCGCGACAGTGAGGAGGCCAAAATCGCAGACTGACCTCCCGAAGAGGAAGAAAGAACCGGACCCGACGTTCCCCCTAGCGCCAGAAGAGGAAACCCCCCCGACGCTGATAGACGGCGCATCGCTTGAGTTTTTCGGACATCGCGGTCACGCGCGTATGCGGTTCGCACCAAAAATCCTTTTTTATTTTTTTATAAAGGAGGGCCCCGCTCTGTCAAATAGTGTCTAAACTAGAAATTCACCCCCGAAAACGAACAGGCCAGCAAGAACAAGGTAACGCTGTTGAATCTTTCAGTGTCTTTTCTTTTTTTTTTTTTTAAACAGCCAGCACACATACAACTGTAACAACCAGAGCTGCCTGCTCGTTAGAGAAATTGGGAAAGAAAACTCCTTATTAATTTATTTAGTTAATTTTAACCTGGCTGCCTCTCCCAAAGGTATTAACCCTTTGCTATTCAAAAGGGCAACCCTTCCCTTAGAAATTGAATTATCAGAAAAGAGGTGGGAAGGAAAAGGGGGAGGGACTCGGGACACCCGAGTATACCCCTGAGGCTGAAAGCTAATAAAGCTGAAAGTTCTAACAAGCCTCCAAAGAATTCCTGTGGCACAGAGAAAAAGCAGACAAAAGCCAAAATAGAAGAGAAAAGGCTAAAAAGCAACCAAGAGAGACTAGTGGGCTCACTTCCTACCTGCTGGGAGACTGAGAAGATACTGGGGCTAGGGTCACGTGACCAGGGCTCCTACTGGCTCGCTAGAGTCAGAGTTTTTTCTCAGTCTCCAACCTGCTGGAAGGCGAGCACAACCCATCAGTCCAATCCTGGGCCGGTCTGGAGGGATGCTAAGGAAACTTGAATTAAATGAGCGCTTGCCACTCGATCTCTCTATTCAGACCGCTAGGGGTCACTGTTCGCCACTGGTAAATAAACTCTTGTTCTTTTCTAAGGAGCATACAGGAAACGTCACCACCTAAAGGTAAATTGATGTGTAAAAGCACACGGTGAACAGTGACCCCTAGCGGTCTGAATAGAGATCGAGTGGCAAGCGCTCATTTAATTCAAGTTTTCCGCTGTTGGCCAACAGCTGACAAATCCCTTTATAATGTGCGCATGCATGGGCGTTCTTTAGCAGAATTTTTGAACTGGGCAGGGCGGAGTTCCTCCCTGAGTTTTGCTGAACAGTGAGTAATAAAACAAGTTTAGGATATCGGTATATTTAGAGTTTTGTATATTTGCTTTATTTTCTATATACTGTGTAGTGTTAGCATTTATATGAGATACATTTCATTTTTACAGATCAATTCCCCTGACGATGCCGCTATTTTGGCGAAACATGGCCCATGTTGGGAACCAGGAACTTTAAAAATTATTGATTAAAGGTTCACACTGTTAAGGAGAGGACCTGGGGGTAGATAAGATGGAAGTGGAAGAGGAAGAAGGGAGGAGGCTCATGAGCAGACATAGGCAGAACAGAGCCTTGCCTCCATTCCATCCCCAGAGAGCGAGAGAAGTAGTAATGCCCCCTAGAAAAGGGTGGAGAGAAAAGGACTACATTACCCAGCATCCCCCAAGAGAGCAGAGAAAGGGTCGTGACCCCTGTAAAATGGAGGAGAGGAAGAGACTACATTTCCCAGCAACCTCGGGGCAAAGCCTGGTACAGAGATTACCTTCCCCAGCAGGAACAGGGGGAGAACTCTAACAAGGAAAGGGTGGTGCCCCTGCAGGGTAATCAAGGGAAAGAGGAACAGCTGCAACGTGGGTGGGACGGGGAGCCCATGGAGTATCAAGAAGCTGGGCAGAGAGAAAGAGAGGAGAGCGAGGAAGAGCCTATGGACCTCTCAGCCTGGGCTCACTCCTTAGGTAACAAAATAAGAGAGCAGGTAACCTCATGGTATGGTAACTGGGCTAAGAGAGGAAAGAGGAAAGGTCATGTGGGAGGATGGGTCAGTACTTAGAGAGAGTGACCCAGATGGGTGGGGCCTTTTCATTTTCCAGAGCTCAGGCTGTGATTGAACTGTGAGTTTAAAGAGTTCTGGTTGAAGAGGGATGAGAGATTTGCTCGGAGTGGGCTGAGCCCCAGCAGGAGGAAGGTGGAGGGTAACTGTGGCTAAAAAGCCTAAAAGAAGCTGAATGGGGTTTGAGCTGTGGACTGAAGCCTCAAGAACTGTGTTTGGTTTTTTTTTTTTGTTGGAACTGCTTGCAGTGTTTTACCCCCTCCCAAGGGAGAGAAAGGGAGAGGGGGGAGAAAGAAGACCCAGGGCTATAAAACTGTCTGAAAGGAACCCAGCTGGGTGCCGGAAGCCTGGGAGTTAAAAGCTGTTTTTTTTCCTTGCTGTGTTTGTACTCCTGAGAGGGGCAACAGGGGGAATTGTGAGGTTTTTTTTTGCTTCAAGTATTTTGTCTTTTTGAACTGTTGGATCCCAGGCAAAATAAAGAACTTGTTAGTTTTGCTTTGAAGTTGATTTCTTTGAGCCCTGCCCTGTGGACTGCAGTGAACCAGGAGGTTGAGTAGCAAGGGTGAAGGGGAAATCCCGAGGCCCCTCAGGTGGAGGGGAGGATCATTTACAACACGGATTGATGTTTAAAAAGCGTAGCAGTGACGGAGTAGCTGTAAGAAGATCATTGGACTTGCACAAACTTAACCCAAGCTAAGTGGTTGATACATAATACTCTTATAAATAGAGTATTAGAAGCTTGCAGAGGATTTACAGCACTATGGTTAGAATGGAGGTTGTGCAATGATGTATATGAGGTGTTCATACAAGATTTGAGCTGCCAGTTCACTGCTATGCACCAAAAAAACTGAGCACAAACAAATATTTTTACATAAATAAGCACTATTCTTTATTTTTGATTTATCTAATGTGGTTTCTGTAATAGTTCATCAATATTCTAAACAATAAACAGAAAATAAAATTCTTTTTTCTACCTTTGTTGTCTGGTCATTTCATTTTTCTTATTGTGTTGGTCCTACTCTCTGGTTTCTGCTTTCCTCTTTCTTCTCTTAACTGTCTTGCCAAAGTCTCCTCGTCCATTTGGCACTTCTTTTCTCTCCTTATCCACCATCCATCTTCTCTTTGCATCCTTATCTATCTGAGCCAGCATCGCTCCTGTCTTCCTGCCATGCTGAGCATCTATCTGTGTCCCTATTCTTGCCCTGACCAACGTAACTTTTCTGTCCATATCCCTCCCCCCCCCCCCCCCACATACCAACATCTCTCTCTCTTCCTTCCCTCCTGTCTCTCTCCTAGCCAGCATATCTCTCTCTCTTCCCTCCCTTTGCCACCCCCAGGGGTCCAGCAAGTGTTCCTCTCTCTTCCCTCACTCCTGCTTTGTCTCCCTGTTGTAGGACCAGCACCTCTCCCACTTCCTTCTTTCCCCGCAGGTGCTAGCACCTCTCCTGTCTTGTCCTCCCCCCCCCCCCCCCCCATCCAGCACCTCTTTCCCTCTCTGCATCCCCCTCTTTTCCACACCCCCTCATTAGATCTGTCTTGCCTGTGTTTTTAATTACCCCTCTCTAGACCCCCGCAGGACCCTTGCCCACGGAGGTGGAGAGAGGGTTTCAGAAGGCTCATAATAAGTCTCTTAAATATGACCTCTGTTTTCTGGCTCCTAATTCCCAAGGACATCCTAGGGCATCTATTCTCCCACATAATGTGAACACTATTTGTGTAGGAATGTTCCAAGAAACAGATAAAGGCATAGACTTGAAAAGCAAGTGATGGAAATAATTTTTATTCTCACCAATTGGAACCTCAAGCTGGTACACACATCAGTCACATTCTCAGTTCAACCGACCGTAGCTTTGCCTCCGGGTAGCGTTGGGGAAAAACTCCAAATCACACCCAGATTTGCAAATCTTATATAGTAACTGCTGTCCATACAATTCAATGGAGAGACACTTTTTTTTCATTTTTTTTCATCTGTGAATCATACTTAACCACAGGTCAGGTGCCCATCTGCTCCCTCTTCCCCCTCCCTCTATAATATTTCTTAATAACGACAGTTTCCTGTCTTGTAAACATCTTTTCTTATATGGAGAGATCAGTTTCCTATCTTGTGATGCTGGGTGCCATCTTAACTGCAACAGACTCCATTTTCTGAACCAAACTTTTTAGGATTTTAGCCATTAATTCCTTGATCTTGGCCTTTACACTGCTTTTGAATGTCACACTAAATTCTAATAAGGCTTACCAAGCAGCCCTGCTTCTGCAGGCACCCAGCTACAAGGCCATCAGATTTTCAGATTTCTCAGGCCTAGTCAGTGCTTTTCTGCAATTTAAGCTATGTAAATCGGCCCACCACTATTCCAGTGGATGGGTCTCAAGCTGGGACACATATTAACACCTGTTCAGCACTTCCCTTCCTCCTTGCCCCCAATGCACCTGCTTGCCCTCCCATGATGCAGTACCTGAGTCTCTCATTGCTCCCTCCCAAGATGCAGCACCTGTCTCACTCCTCCCCCCCCCCCCCATGATGCAGCACCTGTGTCCCGCCTTGCCTCCCCCCCCCCCCCAATGAGGTGCCTCTCTCCTTCTTTGTCTTTCCCCATCCTGTACCTCTCCTCGTTTTTCTTGCTGCAAATAATCTGTGCAGTGTCCTCAGTAACAGCAGGCTGCTTCAGCCAATCCTGGGTTCCTTCCTTCAGCTGTGTCCTGCCCACGGTGAAAGAAGGCCCTGGGATTGACTGAAGCAGCCTGCTACTCAGCAATAGCTTTTTCAGCCAGTCTTGGGGCCTTCCTTCAGCAAGGGCAGAACACAGCTGCAGGAAGGCCCCTGTGATTGGCTGAAACACTGCTACTGCTGAGTAGCAGCTATTTCAACCAATCCCAGGGCCTTCCTTCAGGAAGGGTGGGATGCAGCAAGGGTGGGATGCAGCTGAAGGAAAGCCCCCGGGATTGGCTAAAGCAGCTATTGCCGAGTCGTAGCAGGCTGTTTCAGTCAATCCAGGGCCTTCCTTCAGCTGTTTCCTGCTCTTGCTGAAGATGCTGGCGCTGGAGGAGTGGCCTAGTGGTTAGGGTGGTGGACTTTGGTCCTGGGGAGCTGAGGAACTGAGTTCGATTCCCGGCACAGGCAGCTCCTTGTGACTCTGGGCAAGTCACTTAACCCTCCATCGCCTGCCGCATTGAGCCTGCCATGAGTGGGAAAGCGCGGGGTACAAATGTAACAACAAAAAAAAAAACTGCAAAAGAGGAGGAGAGATACCAGATTGTGGTGGCGGGAGGAGGATACCAATCTGTGAGATCGGGCCCCTTAAGCGTGTAAGCTGGAGAAGGGGCCTGAATGCATGTGACTTGGCATGTCTGCACACCTACAAACTGAATATTTCTCCCTGTGCCCCCAAACCCCACCACCACATCCAACCTGTCCCTCCCTCTTACACCAATGAATACAGCCAGCCTGTTCATCTCTCTGCCCCCTCTCAACCAACTGCCACCTCTTTCTGACCCCCCCAACACACATACACAACAGCCAGCCCATCCCTCTCGTCCCCACCATGCATACTACCATCTCTTTCTTCCTCACACACACCTACAGCTGTCATTCCCCTCAAATCTCCCTGCCCCCCCCCCCAACCACCACCACACACAGCTGGCCTGTTCTTTGTGCCTCCCCATTACACAGATACAGAGCTAGCATGTCCCTCAGAACCAACATATCCCTTTCTCTTTTCCTTCTCCAGCTAACACTTTCTTTTTTAAATCTCCCCACCACCCCACACAAGCAGCAACCTCCCCCCCCCCCCCCCCATCTCATACATGCACTAGTTTTTCCCTGTAAAACTCACCACACAGACATTTCTGATCCTGGTGTTAACTCACTAACGTAAGCCTACCATACTGCAGTAACTTCCAAAACATGGACTCTACCTTTGAAAAGGCAGTGTTCCAAATATTACAGTGGGCTCTAAAACATCAATATTATCTACTGTAAGCAGTGGCGCATTTTGTTTGGTGGGGGGGCAGAGTTAACATGGGGGGGGGGGGGGGCACTAGGCATGAACAGTGCTTCATATACTCCTACATATTGCCTTAAGAGTTTACTTGACGATGGATTTCTAAGTAAACAGTCTGTCCTGCGTCAACATAAACCACATACACACTTATGGAATCGTGGAAGTTCACTGACATTTTAAAATAAAGTCACATTATCCCATAACTTAAACTTTGGCATTATAGTAGATTTGAGACTGGTCAATATCTCAACATACATCACAGTATCCTGCAAAATGACCACAATGGCACATATCCTTCAACTTTGCTTTATAACAAATATAAATGCCTTATTTCCCAGGAACTCAAAATACAAAAAAGTTCTGATTTTTGTGTAATGTCTGTAAACATGTAAACTCTCTCCTGTCCCAAGCATATTGTGAAGTACCTGTAATACAAAACCTACAAAAATCACTCAGGACCTATAGAGCTAATCTAGTTCACTGTAACACCAATAGCTCACAGAAGTAACACATGCACCTCCAGACGCTAGCACAGCTTTGTAAACAAGGGTTAATTCTAAATTTAAAATAAAGTTATTTTTCTACCTTTGTTGTCTGGTTTCTGCTTTCTTCTATCTTGTCATAACTCTTTCCAAGGATATCCTGTCCATCTGTCATTTTTACTCTCTTCCTGTCTTTACCTTCTGCACTACTTCCAGCTTCAACATTGATTTGTTCCTTTCAACTTTCTTCCATTTTTTTTTCTGCTGCTCTATCCATTCAGATTTCATTAATTTTTATTATCCAGTGTTCATTCTCCCTCTTTTTACTGTTTCCTCCTACAGTTTTCCATATTTTCCCTTCATCCCAGCCCCCCATTCCCATTTCTCTTATTCCCCAGTATTTTTTTAACTAACTCTTTCCTCTCTCCCCCCCCCCCCCCCCCCCGCCAACTAAGCTCTCCTTACCTTCCACCCCCTGATATCCAGGCTCTTTCTACCTCTATGCCCCCATCATCCAGCATTTTCTCTCTCTCTCTCTCTACCCCTGCCATCCACCATTGCCCCTGTCTGTCTCTGCTTCTGGCATGCAGCACTACCACTGTCTCTCCCTCCACACAGCATCTCTCTCTCTCCTTCCTATGCATGATTGCTCTCCTTTCTCTCTCCATCCCACCCAGCACTGCCTTTTTTTCTGTCCTCCCATCTCTTTTTCTGTCTCCCACCATCTAGCATTGTTCCATCTTTCTCCCCCTTCTCTTATGCAGTATGCACCTATCTTTCCCCCATCCAGCATTTGCCTCTCTCCCATCCCTCATTCAGTATTGCCTCTGTCTCTCTTCCATCCCATCTCTTGCATCAGTCCACCTGTCTCTTTCACTCTCTCCCCTAGTCAAGTATAGAGAAGATACTTACCTGGCAGGTATTCTCCGAGGACAGCAGGCTGATTGTTTTCACGTGGGGGTCGGCGTCCACGGCGACCCAGGAACGGAGATTTTTCCAGTAAAAATACACAAAGCTTTGCGACAGCCCCCAGAGCGCGGGACGGACACACTGCGCATGCGCAGCCATCTTCCTGCCCGCGGGCGTCCAGTCCCGCCTCAGTTATATCAAAAGCAAATAAAGAATAAAAATAACAACTCCAAAGGGGAGGTGGGCGGGTTGGTGAGAACAATCAGCTTGCTGTCCTCTTTGAATACCTGCTACAGGCTGCTTGTTCTCACATGTGGGGTATCCCTCAACAGTGAACAATGGTCAATTGGGCCTCGCAACGGCGAGGACATAACAAAGATTGGCCTACAAAGAAACATCTAACTGTCACGTCTGTGGCCGTGACCACCCTCAGACTTACCTTGTTCCTGGGGGTCAGCTTCCTAGCTGGCTCCTGTTTCTTCTGTCTGTCCTTTCTGAGCTAGCTCTGGCTCTCTGTGCTGGCTGCATCCAGCAGCATGATACTAATTGTCTCACTATACTGCACCTGTGGGTGTTGCCTGGGTTAGTTCTCTGTGTGTGTGTGTGTGTGCTGGCTGCTTCCAGCATGACTCTAATTGCTTCACTACACTACACCTGGGTGTGGGAAGCCTCTCTGTATTTCACTGTGCTTTCTGCCGGAACAGCCTCCATAGTTACTTAGAGATTGCTGCAGCTGTGTCTCTGGTGTTGAAGGGCTTTATTAATCACTTAGAGACTGCAGCCTTTGCCTTTGCATCGTATAAGGTCCCTGGTATGCTAGAGTGCTCTGTGCACTGCTACATTGTCCAGTTCTGATTGCCTAGTGTTTGACTAGTTAGCTTGGGCACAGCCTTGCTTGGTAGCCTGTGTACAGCTTTACTAGTTCTTCTGTGTGAGTTCCTAGTGTTTGCCTAGTTAGCTTGGGCACTGCTCTGCTTGTTAGCTTGTGTACAGCTTCTTGGTCTCCTGAGTTTAGCCTCTGGTTTTCCCCGGTGGGGTTTCCTTGGTTTCTGGAGCTTCAGCCCTAGTCTTGTCCTTTGCCGGTTCTCCTTGTTACTGGAGCTCCAGCCCTAGTCTTGCTATTGGTTCTGACCCTTGCCTGTACCTATCTACTACTCTGCTAGCCGCCTGCACAGAGACTCCTGCTTTGAACCTGACCACGCCTGTCTCTGCCTATTGCCTATACTCAGTTATTCTCTGCCAGCCACCTGTCTCTGCCTATTGCCTGTACTCAGATCTTCTCTGCCAGCCACCTGTCTCGGACTTTTGCCAGAACCCGGACATTCCCTGCCTGCCTGTCTCATGTCAGTCTAGGTACCTGGGAGCACTGCTGGATCCTGACTACGGTTGTTCCTGTTGCTGGTTCCAGTTCTGGTTTTCCTGTAAGCCCTACCGGCTGCTCGAACCGGAGGGCTCAACCCTCAGGGAAAGGCAGCTAAGCGTAGGTGAAGCCTACTCCAGTGTGTTCCGGTCCGGTGCGTTCCAGTCCCGAGTGTTCCAGTGCAGGACTCCAGTCCGGGGGTTCCAGTCCAGCCTTGTCTCTTCTCTGCTCCGAAGGTGATCTTGCCTGCCACTGCAGCTCCTCGGCCGTGGTCCAAGGACTCACATACCCAGGGTTCCCGGGATAGAAGCCTGACAGAATGCCAAGGTCCTCGAGAACGCAACACTAACAGAGTGCAGCCTGGAACAGAACAAAAAATGCGCCTAGGGGGTGGAGTTGGATTCTAGACCCCAAACAGATTCTGCAGCACCAACTGCCCAAACTGTCGCGTCGGCTATCCTGCTGGAGGCAGTAGTGAGATGTGAATGTGTGGACTGATGACCACGTCGCAGCCTTGCAAATCTCTTCTATAGTGGCTGACTTCAAGTGGGCCACTGACGCTGCCATGGCTCGAACACTATGAGCCGTGACATGGCCCTCAAGAGTCAGCCCAGCTTGGGCATAAGTGAAGGAAATGCAATCTGCTAGCCAACTGGAAATGGTTTGTTTCCAGACAGCAACTCCCCTTCTGATGGTATCAAAAGAAACAAACATTTGGGCGGACTGTCTGAAGGGGCTTGTCCGTTCCACATAGAAAGCCAATGCTCTCTTGCAGTCCAATGTATGCAACTGACGTTCAGCAGGGCGGGTATGAGGACGGGGAAAGAAAGTTGGCAAGACAATTGACTGGTTCAGATGGAACTCTGACACCACCTTCGGCAAGAACTTAGGGTGCATATGGAGGATTACTCTGTTATGATGAAATTTAGTATAGGGTGCATGGGCTACCAAAGCTTGAAGCTCACTGACTGTACGAGCTGAAGTAACAGCCACCAAGAAAATGACCTTCCAAGTCAAATACTTCACATGGCAGGAATGCAGTGGCTCAAAAGGAGGTTTCATCAGCTGGGTGAGGACAACGTTGAGATCTCATGACACTGGTGGAGGTTTGACAGGGGGTTTTGACAAAAGCAAACCTCTCATGAAGCGAACAACTAAAGGCTGTCCAGAGATAGGCTTACCCTCTACACGATAATGAAAAGCACTATTTGCACTAAGATGAACTCTTACAGAGTTAGTCTTGAGACCAGACTCTGACAAGTGTAGAAGGTATTCAAGCAGGGTCTGTGTAGGACAAGAAAGAGGATCTAGGGCCTTGCTGTCACACCAGATGGCAAACCTCCTCAATTTAAAAGAGTAACACCTCTTCATGGAATCTTTCCTGGAAGCAAGACTCAGGAGACACCCTCAGAAAGATCTAAGGAGGCGAAGTCTACGCTCTCAACATCCAGGCCGTGAGAGCCAGAGACTGGAGGTTGGGATGCAGAAGCGCCCCCTTGTTCTGAGAGATGAGGGTTGGAAAACACTCACAATCTCCATGGTTTTTCGGAGGACAACTCAAGAAGAAGAGGGAACCAAATCTGACGCGGCCAAAAGGGCGCAATCAGAATCATGGTTCCGCGGTCCTGCTGCAGTTTCAGCAAAGTCTTCCCCACCAGAGGTATGGGAGGATATGCATACAGAAGGCCATACCCCCAATGAAGGAGAAAGGCATCTGACACTAGCCTGTCGTGGGCCTGAAGTCTGGAACAGAACTGAGGGACCTTGTGATTCATCTGAGTGGCAAAAAGATCCACCGAGGGGGTGCCCCACTCCTCGAAGATCTTGCGTACCATGCCCGAGTTGAGTGACCACTCGTGAGGTTGCATTATCCTGCTCAATCTGTCGGCCAGACTGTTGTTTACGCCTGCCAGATACGTGGCCTGGAGAAACATGCCGTGACGGCGAACCCAAAGCCACATCTGGACGGCTTCCCGACACAGAGGGCGGGATCCGGTGCCCCCCTGCTTGTTGATGTAGTACATGGCAACCTGATTGTCTGTCTAAATTTGAATAATTTGATTGGACAGCCGATCTCTGAAAGCCTTTAGAGACTTCCAGATCGCTCGCAACTCCAGGAGATTGATCTGAAGACCTGATTCTTGGAGGGACCAAGCTCCCTGAGTGTGGAGCCCATCTACATGCGGTCCCCACCCCAGGAGAGATGCATCCATGGTCAGCACTTTTTGAGGCGGAGGAATTTGGAAGGGACGTCCCAAGGTCAAATTGGATCGAATTGTCCACCACTGAAGGGAATCATGAAAATCGCTGGACAGCTGGATCACATCCTCTAGATTCCCCGCAGTTTGATACCACTGGGAAGCTAGTGTCCATTGAGCAGATCTCATGTGAAGGCGTGCCATGGGTGTCACAAACTGTGGAGGCCATATGGCCTAGCAGTCTCACCATCTGCCGAGCTGTGATCTGCCGAGACGCTCTGGCCATGGAAACGAGAGACAGAAGGTTGTCTGCCCTCATCTCGGGAAGATAGGCCCGAGCTGTCTGAGAGTCCAGCAGAGCTCCTATGAATTCTAGTTGTTGAACTGGAAGAAGGTGGGACGTTGGGTAATTGATGACAAACCCTAGTAGCTCCAAGAGTCGAATAGTCATCTGAATGGACTGTAGAGCTCCTGCCTCTGAGGTGTTCTTCACCAGCCAATCGTCGAGATAAGGGAACACATGTACTCCCAATCTGCGTAGTGACGCTGCAACTACTGCTAGGCATTTTGTAAAAACCCTGGGCGCAGATGCGAGACCAAAGGGTAGCACACAATACTGGAAGTGCTGTGTTCCCAGGCGGAATCGAAGATTCTTCTTGTGAGCTGGAAGTATCGGAATGTGAGTGTAAGCATCCTTTAAGTCTAGAGAGCATAGCCAATCGTTTTTCTGAATCATGGGAAGAAGGGTGCCCAGGGAAACCATCCTGAACTTTTCTCGGACCAGATATTTGTTCAGAGCGCTGAGGCGAAATCTCTAGTACTTCTGGCTCCCTTGAGAGCGGAATCCACAACCATAGAGTCGTGAGGTAACTGCGACTTCATCAACTCAGGTTCTCCGTGGATTCGATACTGGGACTCCGCTTTCTTGGGAATGGTGGGATTAGTTAACGGTTTCATCCAGTTCCTCAGCAATGTCTCCTTAAGGACATTATGCAGAGGGACAGTGGATGACTCCTTAGGTGGTGAAGGATAGTCAAGGACCTCGAGCATCTCAGTCCTGGGCTCATCCTCAGTTACCACAGGGAAGGGAATGCCCACAGACATTTCCCGGACAAATGACGAGAAGGAGAGACTCTCCAGCGGAGAAAGCTTCCTCTCAGGTGAAGGAGTGGGATCAGAAGGAAGACCACAAGACTCCTCAGAAGATAAATATCTGGGATCTTCCCCTTCATCCCAGGAGGCATCCTCCTTGGTATCAGACAAGAGTTCTCGAACTGCAGTCCGAAACCGGACCCGTCTCGATGGCGATGCCGAGAAGTCGACTCCCATGCTGGCGGCGATGAAGCTCCCTCCAACTATGTCGACGGGGAGACAACCTGGGTGGCAGCCGAGGCCGATGCCGCAAGTGGTACTGGCGTCGGGGACCTCACCACAGGCACAGAGCCAGCTGCCGCTTCCATCGACGGTACTGAGGCAGACTGACGCAGCAGCCCTTCCAGAAGGCCTGGAAGAATGGCTCGGATGCTCTCCTCCAGAGTTGCTATCGAGGAAGGCTGTGGGGCCGGTACAGAAGTCGATGTCAGAATCTGTGGAGGCCTGGGAGGCGGTACCGGGCTGTCTGAAGATCGACGCACCGACACCTCTTGTATGGAGGGTGAGCTCTCCTCCCGGCGTCGACGCTTTCCGGGTGCCGAATCCTTCGACGCCCCAGAGCTCCCGGTACCGTGCCTCGAAGGAGACCGGTGCCGATGCTTCTTCGCCTTCACTCAGAGCACATCACCAGCACTCCTCAGTACCGACAAGGAGGACGTGGAATCCACACGCCTCCTTGGGGTCGGGTCCGACAGTGGTCGGTCCCGGTGGGCCTGCACAGCAGGAGCATTCGAGACAGGTGGAGACCCACTCGATGGCCCGCTACTCCCAGCTAGTGGTGATGTCCGGACAGCCATTACCTGCGCTCCCGATGTCGATAACATCCCCGGTGCCGATGTCGACGCCGAGGAATCAGTCGGAGCTCCGAAAAGACAGTCCCGAAGAGCTCTTCTCGACGCCTGTGTCCATTTTTTTCAAACTCAGACACAACTTACAAGCGTCTGGGCGATGGTCGGGCCCAAGGCACTGGATGCACCAGGAGTGCGGGTCAGTACCCGAGATCGACCGCTGGCACCGAGCACACTTCTTGAAGCCACTGGGAGGCTTTGATGACATCAGCGGAAAAATTGCAGCGGCGAAATCAAAAGGCTCGATTGTACCGACCGAGAGCACAAAAAGGAGTACCGCGTACGTGCGGCCCAAGAAGGTTGCAACGGTAGCGAAAGGAAACTTAACAGGGGGAAAAACTAAGATAAAAGAGGGTTTTTTTTTTTTTTTTTGGTAACTGGAAAAAAGACAGACAAAAAAAGGCAAAGTAAAACAAAAAGAAAGCGCTAAAGAACAACGCAAAGGATGCCTAAGTCTTTCCTTGGGCCTGAGGGAGAGAGACCGACACGCAGCCACTCTCCACCGTGGAAAAAGAAAAACTGAGGTGGGGATGGCCGCGCATGCGCAGTGCGTCCGTCTCGCGCTCTGGGGACTGTCGCAAAGCTTTGTGGATTTTTACTGGAAAAATCTCCGTTCCTGGGCCACCGTGGACGCCGAACCCACATGTGAGACCAAGCAGCCTGCTTGTCCTCGGAGAATGCCGTTATCTTGAGTCTCTCTAGTCCAACATTCCATCCCTCATTTATATCCCTTTTACCTCTCTCACCCCTCTGTCTCTCCCCTTCCCACCCACCAATCATGCAGTATCTTTCCTTTCTCTTGGTGCCTTCTCCATTCAGCGGGATCCTGACTCTACATACTGCTACTTTCTCTGACAGTTCCACCCCCTCAATTATAAACCTCCTTGGTCCTCTCTCTCAGGGGGTGTGGAGCTGCCTGAGGAAGTAGCGCATGCGGAGCTGCGGTCCCGCTCGTCTTTACTGTAACTTTCCTGTCAGGAACCTGGAAAAGAAAGCATATGTTTCTGCAGAGCTCCTCCCATCCCAGCCCCTCCACTTGATTGATGCGACCACACCACTACCAGGGTTCAAGGCTCTGAAAGGGAGAGAGGGGGTTAAAGTCAGCACGAGTGAAAATACCATCAGCCACTGTCAGTGGGGGCGTGTCAACGCTGGTTACATAGTAAAAGCAGCGTAAAGGCTCAACTGCATCACTCAGCACGTCTCAATATTTTAGAAAGCTAGAACCTGAGTGGAACTTTACTGCACCTCCATGTCTCTGGCTTATTTTTGTTCTTAATGTTCACTGGGCAGGACGGTCACACGCTCACTCTCTCACTTTAGTACCATCGCTCGACGGAAGAGGCAACAAGAGAAAAGGTAAAATTATGCCTTACCTGCTGATAATTTTCTTTCCTTTAGTAGCAGCAGATGAATCCAAGAACTGGTGGGTTATGTCCATCTACCAGCAGGTGGAGATAGAGATTGCAAAGCTGAAGGCAGTGATACCAGATGACCAGCTCCTCCTTCACCTCAGTGCATGTCTCATCACCAAGCAGAATCAGACAAGAAACCAGGAAGCCTTCCTCATCAACCATACAAAATAGAAATTTGTCAGTCTGACAAGAGAAACCACGACTGCAATGGAGTCCTCTTCAGTGGTTTCTGTTCTCCTTTAGTTTCCAAAAAACAAACAAACAAAAAAAAAAAACCAAAGACCAGGACAAGAACAGATAGGCAAAACAAGCGCGGCTGACAAAGGGCGGGATCTTGGATTCATCTGCTGTTACTAAAGGAAAGAAAATTATCAGCAGGTAAGGCATAATTTTATCTTCCTTAGCGTATGAGGCAGATGAATCCAAGAACTGGTGGGATATACCAAAGCAATCCCTAAGTAGGGTGGGAAGTCAACACTCCCTGAGACAGAGCCGCCGCTGCAAAGGCAGCATCTGAATAGAGAAAGTACACCCATTACGCCTAGAAGTAGATAGCAAACTCATGAAACGAGCCTGGAATGCCACCAGAGGGATGCAACCTTTCCAAAAAATCCACAAAGTATCTGCAATCCAACGAGAAAAAAAATCAGATCAGACCAGAGAGTGTCATCCCACAGCAAGACCCAGCAACAAAAAGAAGATCTGAACGCTGAAAAATATGCAACATCTGCAAACACTGAAGAGCCCTTGAACATCCAGAAGATGAAGCGCCGTATACTCCGCATGAAAATCCCCCTCCCAAATGGAGGGAAGAAAGAGGCTGAAAAACAAAAGCCAAACCACAGCTAAAAACGAAAGGAGGAACCGAAAGCAAGGTCACTCCAGACTCAGCAAATTGCAGAAAAAAACAGCTCGGCATGGCTGTGCTAAAAATCTAAACTCACCACAGACAGTGAGGCCTATTGCTATCAAAGTACCCACTTAGGCAAACATGGCTTTATAGCTCAGGTGATTCTTGCTGCCTTTGTGCAGAAAGGGACTGCCCTGAAAAGACTCCCTCTGAATAGAGGAAGACAGGGGAGAAATGGACCCTACTGCTGAGCTGGAGAGAAAACATCCCCTCTTCGGGACAGGGTACATCAGAAGAGACAGGCAGGGAACAAGCCAGAAAACTCCAAAGGCTGAACTAAAAAGAAGCTGTCAGTTCCCCTACCAGACTTCTGCAACATATAGGCATACAGAGCAGCAGAATCAGCTCAGTGGTGGGGTCAGAAATCCCCTGCCCCAGAGAAGCCCCCAGTGGCTGACGTGCATCCTAAAAAAAAAAAAAAACCAAGACACATTGTGGGACCATCAGATTCCTTCTGGAAAACTTAGCCCTCTAGAACCCATCTGTCTGAGATAGGCATAAAAATTCCCCCAATCATGAAAAGGGCTACAGAGGCCAAGCTCTTTTAAGAAGAAAGGTTCAAATTAAGGGTCCCAGAGCAGAGGACATCCTGCTCAGAAGATATAGAAACAGCTTAAAGTAGTTCTGTTCTTCCCCTGGATCCCCTTGCGTAGTGGGGGCAGTTTGAGGAGAATCCGTGCCACTGCCCCAGCTACATGCAAACAGTTTCTGATTCAACAGTGATTTTGTTAAAGGAAACCAAAGGCTGGAGAAAATTAAGGGGAATCCCCTGTACCAGCAGTCTCTAATGGAACACAAGGTCCTTTAGGAGAAGCCGCCCCTCCCCCCTGCCTATATCAAGGCCACAGGGCGGGAAAGGATCAGAGCTGATATCAGGAGAAAAGAGAGGGCTGCGCCAGCAAAAAGGCAAGCATTCCCGCCATTTTAGTGCGGGGAAAAGGCTGCTCAGGGAAGGGGAACTTCAGCACTTCCCTCCCCAGCGTTCAAACACGCCACCACACAGAGTCCCACTGCGGAGCATCTGCTACCGCAGTGGGAACAGCTTTCAAATGCCAGCGTCACCCACATTAAAGCACGGTACCCCCACGCCGAAAAGAGAAAGGCAGGGACTCACCGAACAGCAGGTATCTCCGGAGGAGAAGCAGAGTCCCACAGACGCAGCAGCCTGCTGCCTAACCCGCACACAGACTGAAAGCACAGCACTACGACAGGGAAACCATGTACTGCTCGGTCCTGTCAGAAATCTTCTGTTTTGTTTTGGGGTTTTTTAACACCAAATGAAGGCAAAGGAGCTCTCTTGTTGTTTTTTTTTTTTTTTTTTTTTAAACTGGTGAGGAAGGCTAGAGCTCTAAAGACCGGGAGGCAAGGGGGGGGGGGGGGGGGGGGGGGAAGGGTGAAGCAGGGACCCAGAAGACTAAGTATGCCCCCAAAGTCGGCACCACCAGCCAGACACCCCTAAACTCAACTGGCCCATAGGATCCAGGAGTATCCCCAACAGACATCCAGGAGCTGCTGAAGCGCCATCCACCATCTGCTGGAGATAGAGATGTACTGAGGTAAAGGAGGAGCTGGCCATCAGGTATCACTGCCTTCAGCTTTGTAATCTCTATCTCCACCTGCTGGTAGATAGACACAACCCACCAGTTCTTGGATTCATCTGCTGCATACACTAAGGAAGAAAAGATACTGCATGGTGGAGGGTGGGCAGGGGAGAGAGAGGGAGTGAAGAAGCCTGGTATTTTTTTCAATCCCTACCCTGTGATCCAGCATCTCTTCCCATCCTCTGCCCGCCCCCCTCCCTGCAATCCTCTACCTTTTAGCAGCGACAACGTTGACGATCAACGCAGCCTTCCCTCTGGCCAGCCCCAGAAGGTTTTCCTCAGTGGAGCCCCGCCTGCTGCCTATGCAGGAACAGGAAGTTATGCAAAGCGAAAGCTTCTAGGGCTGGCAGGATGGGAGGCTGCTTTGATCTCCATCGCTGCTTAAAGTCAGAGGATTGCAGTGCTGCGGGGTGGGCACAGGAAGGTTTCAGAAACCAGATCGCGAGAGGGAAGGAAGAGAAATACCAGAGTGCATGTGGAGGGGGGGGGGGGGGGGGGTTGCATACCAGCCAAGCAACTAGCGATACCTGAGGCGTGGGTGCAGGGGGCCTGACAGGGAATGGGGGGCCTGGGCCCCCGAGGCCCCACGTACCTACGCCCCTGACTGGGAGTACTAAACAAGCCAAATTACTATAGATTGCTACACAGAAAATTCAGGCAAATAGAATACCTAGCCTTGGTCACGCACACAGAACACAAACACCAAATACAGAACTAACCACAAACCAGAAATACAAATCTGTAGACAGAAATTAAACTGAAACCTCAAAGCCAGACCTTGCATGAAAACCCCCATCACAGAAATAGAAAGAGATGCATTTCCCCCTACTCTGTGCAAAATATAAAGATACCAGATGTCAAACACAGGAGCATTTTCAAGAAGACATCTAAATCAGATTTTGGACGTTTTGCAAACAACGTCCAAAAATCCAGTAGCAAATGAGACCATTTTCAAACCAGAAAATTTGTCCAATTTTTTGTTTTGAAAATAGCCATTTGCTACATGTTTTTGTGCTCTGTGCGTGTATCTTTTAGGACCATTAAAAAAAAAAAGTAATCCAAGGGAAAAACGCACAAAAACAAGCCATTGGGATGATTGGGGGGGGGGGGGGGGGGGGACAGAAGGGGGCAGCATTCTTAGTAGCCTGGCCACACAGACAGTACAGCAGAGAGATACCCTAGGGGTACTGCAGTGGACTTCACATAAAAGGTCCCAGATACACATCTCACCCTTATATTGCATGATGAGCCCTCCTGAACCTACCAAAAATGTACTGTACCCAACAGTACATCACTACAACAGCCCTTATGCCTGCAGATGGTACAGTAGGGTTTTGGAGGGCTCACACTTTTACCACAAGTGTACCAGCAAGAGTGGGATATGGGCCTGGGTCCCCTTGGAGTAGCCTAGTGGTTAGTGCAGTGGACTTTGATGCTGGGGAACTGAGTTTGATTCCCACTGCAGCTCCTTGTGACTCTAGGCAAGTCACTTAACCCTCCATTGTCCCTGGTACAAAATAAGTACCTGAATATATGTAAACTGCTTTGAATGTAGTTGCAAAAACATCAGGAAGGCGGTATATGAAGTCCCATTTCCCTTTCTCTATAGTGCACTACTCCAGGGACCTCCTTGCTGCTCTAATAGGACTGGTCATAATATCTGAAGCTGTCATACAGCCTGGTACTACCGTTCCTTTCACTTTTTTTTTTTTTTTTTTTTTTTGGGGGGGGGGGGGGGAGGGATCACTGACCACTGGGGGAGTGAGGGTGGGTCATGCCTTAATCCCTACAGTGGTCATCTGGTCATTTAAGGCACCTTTTTATGACACAGTCATGATTGAAAGAGGTCTAGATCTGACTTTTAGCCTTGGACGTTTGATTTGATCCATTATGGCAGAAAAAACATCCAGCATTAGCATATCTGGGTTTTAAAAAGGTTTGGATAAGGTCCAAGAGGAAAAGTCTGCTATTGAGAGAGACATGGGGGAAGTCACTGCTTGTCCTGGGATTGGTAGAATGGAATGTTGCTACTATCTGGGTTTCAGCCAGGTACTTGTGACCTGGATTGGCCACTGCTGGAAGCAGGATACTGGACTAGTTAGACCATTTGTCTGACCCAGTATGGCTATTCTTATGTTCTTAAGTTTTGGGAATGCCCAAATCCTGCCCCAAACACACCCTCTTGTGATTTGGATGCACTACAGAGATAAATGTCTCATAGCTGAGTTTTGAAAATTGTGATTTGGACTTTTTCAGAGAAAAACATCCAAATGCCACTTTATGCTGTTTTTGAGACTTTCTCTTTTGAAAATGAGCCTCATAGAGTGAGGAGCTGTGTGCAACCAGGCAATTGCACATGACTCCTTGGCCAAGCCTGCCTGAACCTGTAAAAAAGCAAAACCTGGTACAGAGCTTTGGGGGTTCCTCCCAAATTTCTGCCATGGACCTCAGCCATGTTCAATACTAGCTCTGGCAATTGTACATTCCAAAAATTGATACTTTCTAATCACCAACAAAGAAATAAAATTATTTTTCTACCTTTATTGTCTGGCCATTTGTTTGTTTTTCTAATTTTATTGGTCCCATCTCTGGTTTCTACTTTCCTCAGTCTTCTCTTAACTTTCTTGCCAGGGTCTTCTGTCCATATGACATTTCTTCTTTCTCCATATCTATTATCTCATTCCACGGGAAGATTATTCTTGGGACGGAGCTGAACCTGGGAGAGAGAGAGAACGAAAGATCTCCAAGGATATTCGGCCCTCAACTTCGGGTGGGCGGCAATACGGATACTCAGCTTCCACCTTCAGGTGGGCAGTGGCATGACATCTCTCTAGGGAGAGAGTCAATCTATTATGTTTTTAAATTGTAAACTGCTCTGAGGAGTATTCTAAGGGTAGTATATCAAATACATGAAACTTGATTACATCAGAGTGCTCTGAAAGATGTTCTTCAGTCATTAATTTGAAGGGTAGGGCCAGGGCCATCTCGCAGACAAAACCAGAAAAGAATATATTTTCTGGAGGAGACTTACATATTTCACTGACTGGATTTCATTTAACCTGTCTTTCAGTGCCGTTGCCAACATCCGTGAAATCTCCCTGGCCCAGTCTCCTGGCTGCCGCTCTGTCGTCTGCTGAGGCTCTTGGCCCACCGCCATCTTAGTTGCTTTCAGTGGGAGAGCTTTTTTGTTATTCAGGCCTCTCTGGCTCCTCGTGGGCATACCTTCTCCCAAAACGCTCCCTCAAACGCTCAGCTATACCCGAGCAGTGTCCAATCGAATTGTAAGTATAGTAAATTCAGCAAACCTGGGGAGGACTCGGATAATTAGCAGATATTTGCAGAGATATGACAGAGCTCACTTTCCTGCTGCCATTCAGGTGGCAGGCATCACGTGATTCCCCGCCTCAAAGTTTTAAACTGGCAGTACACTATGGCAGTGGCCACACCGGGCTCCATGAATGAGGTCACTCAAATGTGAATAATTATGCCTGCTTGTCCTTGGAGAAAACTACACTAAAATCTAGCAGGCTTTTCTTTCCAACCAGAGATGGGAAAGAATAATACAAAAGAGGACAAGAATGTCTGTCTAACGGGCTATCTGGGGTCAAAATTACTTTCAGAAAGACCCTTGGAAAGGGGGGAAGCCAGTAAAGAGACACAAGTTCAAAAACGGGCCAAAACAAGCAGGGGATTCCCAAAGAAATACACAATCCCCGCCCCTAAAAGAAATGACCCAATACATTTCTATGTCGATATTTAGTACGGAAACAGTCATAGCAGCATTACTTTCAGAAATCAGATAAATCAGGTTGCATTACAAATACCTGCTGTCCTTTGTTAACCACTTTTGACTTAAATCATGATATAGATTGAGTGAAATTGGTGTTGCTGACAGGGTCTTACAGTGGATTATGGGATTTTGGAAAAATAGATCTTTTCAAGTTTCCTGCCAGAAAGAACTACCGTATTTTTCGGACTATAAGACGCACAGGACCATAAGACGCACCTAGGTTTTAGAGGAGGGAAATAGGAAAAAAAAATTTTTCCTTTTTCCCTCCTCTAAAACCTAGGTGCTCCGGTGCGTCTTGTCCGAGTTTTGGATCGCCGTCCCCTACTTACGCGATGCCATGTTCCCTGGTGGTCTAGTGATGTCGGGGCAGGAAAGAGCCCCCTCTTTCCTGCCCATCGCGCTGCTCTCTGTGCTCCTGACTGCCTCGGCGAGATTCAAAATGGCCGCCGAGATTCTCGGCGGCCATTTTGAATCTCGCCGAGACCGTCAGGAAGCAGTCAGGAGCACAGAGAGCAGCGCGATGGGCAGGAAAGAGGGGGCTCTTTCCTGCCCCGACATCACTAGACCACCAGGGAACATGGCATCGCGTAAGTAGGGGACAGCGATCCAAAACTCGCTACCTTCGGACTATAAGACGCACCCCCCCATTTTCCTCCCAAATTTTGGGGGAAAAAAGTGCGTCTTATAGTCCGAAAAATACGGTATTAACCTCATGGCATTATGAATCATGGGGTTACATATGGTCTTTGGACTTGGAATGCTATCCTGATTACTTGTGTGATACGCATTTTCAAGCGCCAGCATGATATACATTACTGGATAGTGTCTTTTGTTTCCAGTGGTGTTTTATTATTCTCTACTATATGTGGTAGACAATGAGACTCTTGTAGGTGGGCTTGCAGCCGAAACACAGCCTACGTTAGGTCAACACTGTTTACAAATGTTGTGTACCTTGAAGAATTAAAGTTTTCATGATTTTAGAAGCATTGGACTTCTTGATTTCATTTTGATTGTCATCTTGGGTTTCTATCCTTCCACCCTTTTTGACACTATCACATAGGGTTCACTCCTTTCCCCTATATTATTTGTCACCCGAGTTACATGGGTAAGGTATTGCAACCATTATGGATTAAATATTTTTCTTATGTTGCTGACATTCTCTTACTATTTCCATTGTCATCTGTTTTCCAAATTGTTTACCTCCAAATGAGTAATGTCTTTGAGGTAATCTACAACTGGATGTCTATACTTAAACTGAAAATCAACCCAAACGAGTAATGTCTTATGGGTCGAGTTCTAATTCAAAATGACATAAAAATACAGGAACAAATATTTTGCCAGTGGCACTTAGGGGAAGATGCACTAAAACAATCGTTAATGCCCGTTGCTTACCAATTCCTTAGCGAATCGGTAAGCAACGGGAATGCATCAAGGAAAGGGAATGCAAATGAGCTGCTCGTTGTAGCTCACTTGCATTCTCTAGTCCCTCAAAAGCCAGTCGGCCAGTCGAGCATGCGCAAAGCAGCCAAGCGTTATGCTGGCTGCTCTGCGCACGCCAAATACGTCCAAAATGTGCCTAACACCCATCTTAAAAAAAAAAAAAAAAAAGAACAACCTAAATGTGCTGTGATTGGCTGAGAGAGACCTAGGGGCAGAACATGGACGGGAGTTGAAGATGTGGACGATGGACGTCCTCAACTGCGCTCTCCTGCACTTTTCTTGCCTGGGGTGGGCTCTCAGGGGTGGCGGCTGAGCCGGGATCACGGAAGGAAGGAACACCCGGAGCCTTTCTGCAGCAGGCCGTGAATCGGGTGAGCGGAGCGGTGTCTTCCTTTTCCAGGGCAGCATAGGGAGGCGCAGGGATGGCCACAAGCATAGCGAAGGTGCCATAACTTTTAAAAAAAAAAAAAATGTTAAAGTCCCTCACGAGCACTTGGGACACGCAGCTTGTTCTTTTTTTTTTTTTTTTTTTTTTAAGATGGGTGTTTGCGCTTTCCTACTGGTCTCCATGGGTCCCATTCAAAGCAGCCCAGCCTAATGAGAGGTGCAGACCTCCTGTTAGGTTTTCCACGGTAAGGGGATCGTAATACCTTAGTGCATCTCATTATAATAGCCTGCAACGGTAGTGCAGCTCATTATAATACCTTTTGGATCATTTGCATTCCTTTTTCGTTAGCTGCTACCGTGACAGGAAAATGCCCTTTTGTGCATGGCACGGTTTAATACTTTCTCGTTGAACTGGCTTGAACCAGTTTTAAACCCACGTTAATGGCTAGTTTTTTTTAGTGCATCTACCCCTTAGTGTTTTGCTGACTACTGCCAGAATTATGCCCAGAAATTCAATGCAGGGCCATGTCCAGGCTTTGGAACTGAATTTCTGGATTTCTGGAGCCAGCTGTACCATAGCCAGTTAGGCGTGATATTCAGCATTTAACCAGCTATGGAGGACAACAAAATAACCAGTTTTGCTTTAGGTGCTAACCAGTCATTTTCAGTAGTACTAACTGGTTACGTGGAATTGAAAATGACCTGTTAGCCTTAATGGCCTAATGGTTAGTGTAGCAGGTTGCAGACCTGAGGAACTGGGATCGTCCCGGTACTTCCTGATTGTCAGTAGTGGGTTAGGATCCTAGGGAACCAGCTCCATGTGACCCTGGGCAAGTCACTTAACCATCCGTTGCCCCAGGTACAACAGTAGTACAATGTACTACCTAGACAGTGAGCCCAACAGGGGAAGACCCAGTACCTGTAAAGTGAAACTGTAAAGAGCTTAAGTAGTATATAAATACTCAAAATGAATTAACCAGCCAGGAGCTGTTGTCTGGTTAAATAGCTTTGAATATGAATCCCACAGATATTAGAACAGATTCTGGATTAATAATGAAATGAAAAATTAGCATTGTATGTAAAGCATGTTTTAAGCTTAAAATGTTTTGTCGAATTAAGCCTTTATTAGAAACTAAACATTTTCAAGTGGTAGTTCAAGCTACAGAATCACATTAATTATTATAACATTGTTTATTGGCTCTCCTAGATAAATGAAAAAGGTTGCAAACTGTGCAGAATACTGCAACTAAATTGATTATACGGGTTACGCAGTTTAAGCATGTCACTCCATTCTTGGTCTACCTTCATTGGCTCTCAATGAGTGAGAGTTGATTCTAAACTTTGATTTTATTTCTTAATTTGATATACTGCTCAATACAGCAAGGTTTTAAAGCAGTTTACAATAAAGCAAAACAGAAACATAACATTATCATAACACCTGCAAAAGGCACAAGACCACTCATCATTCTATGTCACACATTCACAAGAACAGAACTATGTCACACATTCACAAAACAGAAGCTTATGATTTGCCCTAGCTGCCAACCTGAACAGACAATCCGATACCAACAGACTGAGGCTGTATACCTTTCATTCTAATGTCTGTGATCATTCTGGGCTCTTTAGGTGGTTTGCCTGTAGGAAGTGTGTGTTATTCTGTCTAACTTCTGTTCATTTTATCATTCTACATATTTGTATCTGGAACTTTTAAATCCTAATTTTTACTTCTGTTTACACTTTTGCTTTGTACTTTATTTGTGTAAATAAATCTTTTGTTAGGTGCAGTCCTTGTGGCTTATCAGTGAATAATAAGAGGGATTTCTGTATTCTGGGACCTTACTATTAGATGTGTCCCCGCTAGATTTAGTACCAATATTTACACATCTGTCTCATATACTACCTAACAGGGGATGTGTCAGCTGTTACTCTCACAGGGAGGATCTGAAGGGAGATCAGGGGACAATTCCTCCAAGACAGCTTCTGGCTCCTCAGGACTCCAGAGAAGATGTCTGAATCTCTACTTGTCTTGAATTGAACCCTCTTCAGTCAGGCTTCGGAAAATGACCAATCTCAGTGGTCTATATCAAAGGGGACCATGGAGACTGATATTTCCATACTAACACTGATGAATCAGTCTCATTGCACCAAAAATCTTTTTGCGCTGCTTTTCATGACCTTGAAGAACTCTCACATCGGTCAGCACAGAATACGAGAGGAATCATTGTCAGGTCCTCACAATATGGTCTTGTTGCACCAGGAACACCCCTTGAAGTCGCTGGGGAGTTGGGGGGGGGGGGGGGGGTCTACTTTTGGAACATATCATCCAGAAAGATAGTCATGGCAAAATCAAATGACTTGATACTGAAAAAGTGCCCAGAAGTATGCTTGTGGCCTACACTGAACCAATTAGAAAAATAATAAAAGAACTTAAAAAAAAAAACAAAAAACTGATAAACCCTAATGAAACTACCAGGAAGAGAATCATAAGACAGCGACAAGACTACATGGACTAATTTGAATTCTGAAGAAAAAAAGCCATGAGCCAACCACTATCGAAAATGTGTACAATCAGTTCATTGGAAAGCAATAATATGATCCTGAGCAACAGCAACAAGTGGAAACAGGTGTACTTGAGTAATAGAACACTCAAAAAGCTCTGTATTAGCGCTGAAGAAATGTTCCTGTGGGAGAGACATCAGATGACATCACTGATCTGTGAGGATTATATCTATATCATGTCTGTCCTTGTAAAATATACTATACATTTAAACTTTAAACTTTTTATTTATATAAGACAGTGACCATAAGGGTAAAGATGGCTTATTATTGTACACCACTTTGGGAAGCCCTGGTTGGGTTCCGAGGATAGTCTATGAAATTTTTAATAAACTGAGCAAATCTGTAGGATTTGAAAGATAATAGCTACAAACCTGTGTAATGAAATTAAAATTTTCACTTTTCAGAGATTCATTGGTAAGCAGGAAGCTCACTATGTTTGCTACTATTATCAATGACTGCATTTGGAATTCAAAAAGAACATAAGAAAAAGAGAAATGCGACAATTCATGCCACAGGTCTTTGGCATTATCAAATAAAACAACACAAAGTCCAATATAAATGCTTAAAGACATGCAATCTTATTGTACCAATATACAGGTGTGTTAGAATACAAGGATCATAGTTTATTAATAAGCACTTCCTTTAAATATATTTGACAAATTTTGTAGTTTAATAGTTGAAAGACTAAAAGCTGTTTGACAAAGGGGCCTTTTTACAAGAGGAACTAGGTAGTTAGCGCGGGATTTAGGGTGTACTAACCAGGTGTGTAGCCAGATCTCATTTGGGGGAGGGGGGCCTGAATTCAAAGGGGGATGGCACATTTTGCCATGCCTCCCCGCTGCTCTCCACCACCGCCCCCAATGCATCCCCACATACCCGGGCTGGCGGGGGAATCCAAGTCCCACCAGCAGAAGCCTTCGTCCAGCACTGTTCACTGCCACATGCCGCCTGCCCTGCTCCCCCCCCCCCCCCCCCCATGGTGCGCATGCTCAGTTTTAATGAAACTGAGCATGTGAGAAGCCTTGTGCATGCATGTGGGGGGGGGGGGGGGGGGGGGTCAGGGAAGCAGTGGAGGGGCAGGGAAGCGGTGGGATCAGGCCAGGCAGTGCAGCGGCTAACAGCGCTGAAGGAAGGCTTCTACTGGCGGGGCTTAGGGAACCCCACCAGCCAAACCAGAAGACCCTGTGGGGCTGGAATCCAATTTGGAGGCCCAGCCACCCCCCACCCCCCAAGGCTACACCACTGGTGCTAACACCTACTTTTAGCTATAAACAGCCAATGCAGTAAAATTCCCACAAGAACTGCTTAGAACAATTTGGATGAGAATGGAGTGGGTTATGATTGGAGATAGGGCAAACACAGTACTTGCAGTTAGTACACAATAAGTTACCATGCGCTGTCAAAACTATTGTGCAGGTTCACAACACTTCCTCAAAAAGGAGGCAATAAGTGATATGGCAGTTAATAAGGCCCCTTGCACCACAAAATCAATGGAAAAATTAGTTAAATTACCTGATAATTTTCTTTCCTTTAGTTCCAAAGAATTAGTCCAGATAAATGGGTTGTGACCATACACCAGCCAGTGGAAATAGAGAACTCTAATGAGTTGTGCCTCAACTCCTGCGCTTAGCGACCAAGCCAGTATTCGATAACAAAGCAGTGACAGAGTGACTTCCAGAAAAAATACCCCAGCCTCTAGATAGAAAAAGAACTACAAAATATTACTACTACTATTTAGTATTTTTAAAATAAAGGGCAAAGCACATGCCTTAGAAATAATGGAACAAGAACAATACAAACACCTGAAATTACATAGAATCTGGAAAAACCAAAACCATCACAGAAGGGCGGGCTCTGGACTGATCCTTAGGGACTAAAGAAAAGAAAATTATCAATTAACTAATTTTCCTTCCATTATGTTCTAAGGATCAATCCAGACAAATGGGATGTACATAAGCAATCAAGAGGGGAGGGGCTGTGATATCCCTGCAGCAAGAACCGTGGCCCCGAAGGAAGCATCTGCTCAAGCAGACACATCCAAACAGTAATGCTTAAACAAAGGAATGTGAAGACCACCACGTTGCTAACCGACAGATCTCCACCAACAAAATTGCCCTAGACTGCCAAAAAAAGTCACCAAAGACCTGGTAGAATGAGCCATGATGTGCATGTGAGCAGATCTACCCCTCAGAATGTAAGCCGAAGAAATAGACTCCTTAAGCCATCAAGCCACTGTTGCTTTGGAGCCCGGCAAACCCTTCTGGGGTCCTGCAAAAAGATTAGACTGCCTGAAATCGTTGATAGTGGTAAGATATCGCATTACGATGTGCTTCACACCCAACAGTCACAAGGAAGCGTATTCTGCAGAATAAACCTCCCTGAAAAAAACAAAGAACACAGTCCGGAGATACAATCTTCGGCAAAAAGGATGGAACTATCCATATGGAAACTCCCGAGTCAGAAAGGCAGAGGAAGAGATCCCTGCAAGAGAGAGCTTGAAGCTCTGAAACACTCCATACCAACAAAATGACAACTAGAAATACTGCCTTTAATATAAGATCTTTGATAGCTGCCGAACAAAGGGGCTCAAAGGGGTCCGACTGAAGAGCCTTACGAACCACTTGAAGACTCCATAAATATTGCGGAGAAGGGATGCAGATGACTGACCCCCTTGAGGAATCGCATTATCAGGGTGAGCAGCCAACAAGGCATTCTGTATCTTGCCTCTATAATATGCCAATGTTGCCAACTAAACCTTGAGTGAACTGAGAGCCAACCTTTCTTTGAATCCCTCCTGAAGGAAGGATAAAATTTGAGACAATGAAGCACAAAATTGAGAAACACCATTCTGTGCAGACCAGCTCTCAAAAGTTCTCCACACTCTAGCATAAGAAGTAGACCGCTTTCGAGATTGAAGCAAGATAATAACATCATCCGGGTAACCCTTCTTCCTCAATCACACTCTCTCAAGAGCCAGGCTGTAAGACCAAAGCAGGATGGATCCTCCATAAGTACTGGACCTTGGGGCAATATGCCCTTCTGTGGAGAAAGAGTCAACTGAGGAGCGATTTGAAGATGAAGTCCTCATACCAAGGACGTCTGGGCCAGTCTGGAGCTACAAGAACGACTTTCCTGGGATGACGCGCAATCCTCTGCAACAATCTTCCCACAGGAGGCCATGGAGGAAACACATAAAGGAGGCCGTCTGATGGCCAAGGCTGTACTAGTGCATCCATTCCTAGGGAGTTTCTCTCCCTGAAGCACCTGTAGAATCTGTGTACTTGCGCTTTGAGTCTGGATGGATGAGGTCCAGAATCGGAAAGCCCACTGTGTGGAAATGAGGCAAAATGCTTTCTTTGACAGTTGCCATTCCTCTGGGTCCAGAGACACTATGCTGAGGAAATCTACTTGCAAGTTCAGTGACCCGCTATGAGAGACACCGAGTCATCAGAATGTTCAATTCCGCCCACTGAAAAAGAGACACGCCTCCTGGGCTACAGATACACTCTTTGTTCTTCCTCGTCTGTTGATGTAAGACACGGCTGTGACATTGTCCAAGAGCATGCACACCGGCCCTCCCACGAAGAAGCACAAGGTAAAATTATGTATCATACCTGATAATTTTCTATTAATCATAGCTGATCAATCCATAGACTGGTGGGTTGTGTCCATCTACCAGCAGGTGGAGATAGAGAGCAATCCTTTTGCCTCCCTATATGTGGTCATGTGCTGCCGGAAACTCCTCAGTATGTCGATATCCAAGCTCCATCCGCAGGACTCAGCACTTAGAGAATTACACCCACAAAGGGACACTCTGCCCAGCTCACCACCGCCGAAACGGGGGAGGGGAATTAACCCAGCTCATCCCCACACAAGTGGGGGAGGGGAATCCGTCCAGCTCATCCCCGCGGAGCGGGGGAGGGACACCACACCCGCCGATGCGGGGGGATCTGGCTTATCCTGCAACCGCAACCGCGGGAGGAGATGACTGACCCTAACACCGCCGAAGCGGGAGGGGTACAAAGCTGCCCTACTGCCGCACGAAGCGGGAGGGAGCGCCGGCAGAATTTAAGTCTCAATCCAGCCCCGTAAAACGGAGGGGAGAGGAATGCAGCAGCTCACTGTAACACAAATTCGTCTCAACTCTTGAAGAATCCATTGAAAAACTTGAACACGAAGTCCTCCTGAACAGGAACTGAAGACTAAACTTGAACCTGAAATGCAACCAGAATATAAACAATACAGATATCTGGGAGGGGCTATGGATTGATCAGCTATGATTAATGGAAAGAAAATTATCAGGTATGATACATAATTTTACCTTCCATATCATCATGCTGATCAATCCATAGACTGGTGGGATGTACCGAAGCAGTACTCACCCTAGGGCGGGACATAGAAATCCCTGACCGCAACACTGAAGCTCCAAACCGGGCCTCCGCCCGAGCAGCCGCAGTCAAGCGGTAATGCCTGGAGAAGGTATGGGCCGATGCCCAAGTTGCCGCCTTGCAAATCTCCTCCAAGGAGACGGACCCGGCCTCTGCCATCGAGGCTGCCTGAGCTCTAGTGGAGTGAGCCTTCAGCTGGATAGGCGGCACCTTCCCCGCGGCCACATAAGCCGCTGCAATGGCTTCCTTGACCCATCTTGCCACTGTAGGCTTAGCAGCCTGCAGACCCTTACGAGGACCTGCAAACAGGACAAACAGATGATCCGACTTCCGGAAATCATTGGTCACTTCCAAGTATCTGATGATGACTCGTCTCACATCCATATATTTGAGAGCAGAGTATTCCTCTGGGTAGTCCTCCCTATGAAAGGAAGGGAGACAGAGCTGCTGATTCACATGGAAGCGAGAAACAACCTTGGGCAGGAAGGAAGGCACTGTGCGAATAGACACTCCTGCCTCAGTAAACTGCAGAAAGGGCTCTCGACATGAGAGTGCCTGGAGCTCGGAAACTCTTCTGGCTGAAGTGATAGCCACCAAAAAGACTGCTTTCAACGTCAGGTCTTTCAGAGATGCCCTTGACAAGGGTTCAAAAGGCGGCTTCTGCAAGGCTCTTAGCACCAGGTTGAGATTCCATGCAGGCACCACTGAGTGCAGAGGAGGGCGCAGGTGATTAACTCCCTTGAGAAAGCGCACCACATCTGGCTGCGAAGCCAGGGAAGCACCCTTCAGGCGGCCCCTGAAGCAAGCCAGAGCCGCTACCTGGACTTTAAGGGAACTAAGCGACAGGCCTTTCTCCAGACCTTCTTGCAGGAACGCCAACACTGAAGAAATTGGAGCAGTGAAGGGAGAAAGTGAGCCTGCTTCACACCATGCTGCAAAGGTACGCCAAACCCTGGCGTAAGCAGTAGAAGTAGAGCGCTTCCTCGCTCTTAGCATAGTGGCGATGACCTTGTCTGAGAAGCCCTTCTTTCTCAGACGCTGCCGCTCAATAGCCAGGCCGTAAGACCAAAGGGGGAGGGATCCTCCATCACCATGGGACCCTGATGCAACAGGCCCTGCTCCACTGGCAGCTGCAGAGGATCGTCCACTGAGAGCCTGATCAAGTCCGCATACCAGGGACGTTTGGGCCAGTCCGGACCCACCAGGATTATCCGGCCCGGATGCTTTGCCATCCGGTCTAGCACCCTGCCCAACATGGGCCAGGGCGGGAACACATAGAGAAGCTCCTGTGTCGGCCACTGTTGGAGAAGAGCATCTACTCCCAGGGATCGAGGGTCCCGTCCTCTGCTGAAAAAGCGCGGCACTTGGCAATTGGCCGATGACGCCATCAGATCTAGGCTCGGCTGGCCCCAGCGCTTCGTGATGTCCAAGAACGCCTGAGCAGATAGCTGCCACTCTCCGGGATCCAAGGTATGGCGACTGAGAAAGTCCGCCTTGACATTCATGACTCCGGCAATGTGGGCCGCTGACAGCTGTTCCAGGTTCGCTTCCGCCCACTGGCATAGATTCATGGCCTCCTTGGCTAGAGGGGCGCTCTTGGTACCTCCCTGGCGGTTGACATAGGCCACAGCCGTGGCATTGTCCGACAGGACCCGTACTGGCTTCAACGCCAGTACCGGGAGGAACTCCAAAAGCGCCAACCGAATGGCTCTGAGTTCCAGGAGGTTGATAGACCACTTTGCCTCTGCAGGAGACCAGAGCCCCTGCGCTGTCCTTCCCAAGCAGTGGGCTCCCCAGCCCGTCAAAGAGGCGTCCGTCGTGACGACAATCCACTCCGGGGTCACAAGAGGCATCCCTGCAGACAACTTGTCTGTCTGCAGCCACCAGCTCGGCGCCTTGCGCACTGCTGGGTCCAAGGGAAGGAGCACAGCATAATCCTCTGACACCGGAGTCCAGCGCTGCAGCAGAGAGTGTTGTAGTGGTCTCATATGAGCCCTGGCCCAGGGCACTACTTCCATCGTGGCCGTCATAGAGCCCAACAGCTGCACATAGTCCCAAGCCCGGAGCGGAGAGGCTACTAGGAACTGGTCCACCTGAGCCTGAAGTTTGACAATCCGATTGTCCGGCAGGAACACTCTGCCTAATTGGGTGTCGAATCGAACTCCCAGATACTCCAGGGACTGAGTCGGGCGCAGCTGGCTTTTCTCCCAGTTGATGATCCACCCCAGGGAGCTCAAAAGAGCAATCACCCGGTCCACAGCTTTGCCGCACTCTGCATAAGAGGGGGCTCGGATCAACCAGTCATCCAGATAAGGATGAACTTGTACTCCTTCCTTTCTCAGGAAGGCCGCGATGACCACCATTACTTTGGAGAAGGTCCGCGGAGCAGTAGCCAACCCGAACGGGAGGGCTCTGAACTGGAAGTGTCGGCCCAGGACTGCAAAACGTAGAAAGCGTTGATGAGGAGGCCAGATGGGAATATGCAAGTACGCTTCCTTGATGTCCAAGGATGCCAGGAACTCCCCTGCCTTCACTGCCGCTATAACAGAGCGGAGGGTCTCCATGCGAAAGTGCCGATCTTTCAAGGCCCGATTGACCCCTTTGAGGTCGAGGATAGGCCGTACAGAACCTCCTTTCTTTGGTACCACAAAGTAAATGGAGTAACGTCCCTTGCCAAGCTGATTTTCTGGCACCGGAACGACCGCACCCAGGCGGATCAGATTGTCCAAGGTCTGCTGCACTGCCACAGCTTTGACCGGAGACTTGCAGGGAGAGAGTACAAACCCGTCTCTTAAGGGTCGGCAGAACTCTAGCTTGTAGCCGTCTCTGATGACTTCCAGCACCCAAGCGTCTGAAGTTACCCTGGTCCACTCGCCCAGAAACAAGGACAGGCGTCCTCCAATTTGCACTGGGCCATGGACCAGGACCCCGTCATTGGGTCCGAGACCCTGGGGGAGGACCGGAGGGCGCACCTCCGGGACGGCGGTCTCTGCGAAAGGAATGCTGCTTGGGGGAGAAGTTCCTCTTGAAGGAAGAGGGGGCAGAGGAGCCCGACTTGCCCGGGCGGTACCGACGGGCTTCCTGAAACCGTCCTTCGGAGATGCCGGGGCGAGCACTGGCCCGAGCCCTGACCTCTGGTAACCTCTTGCCCTTAGACGTGCCGAGATCGGTCACAATTTTGTCCAGCTCGACCCCAAAGAGCAGCTTGCCTTTAAAAGGCAACTTAGCCAGGCGGGACTTAGAGGCGTGGTCCGCAGACCAATGTTTCAGCCAAAGCCACCGCCGCGCAGAGACTGTCTGAGCCATACCTTTAGCTGAGGCTCTCAAGACATCATACAGCAAGTCTGCCAAATAAGCCAAGCCCGATTCCAGGGCCGGCCAATCAGCCCTCAAGGAAGGATCCGAGGGGGAAGCCCGCTGCACAATCGTCAGGCACGCCCTGGCCACGTAGGAGACACAAACTGAGGCCTGCAAACTTAAGGCAGCCGCCTCGAAGGACGACCTTAAGGCCGCCTCCAATCTTCTGTCTTGGGCGTCCTTTAGGGCCGTGCCACCTTCCACCGGCAACGCCATTTTCTTAGTCACCGCAGTGATTAAAGAATCCATGGTAGGCCAAAGAAAGGCCTCACGTTCACTTTCAGGCAAAGGATAGAGGCGGGACATAGCCCTAGCCACTTTGAGGCTCGCTTCCGGGACATCCCATTGAGCCAAAATTAAGGTGTGCATGGCATCATGCACGTGGAAGGTTCTAGGCGGGCGCTTCGTCCCCAGCATAATGGCGGAGCCAACAGGGGCTGAGGGAGAGACGTCCTCCGGAGAGGAAATCTTTAAAATGCTCATGGCCTGCAATAACAGGTTGGGCAAATCCTCTGAGCGAAAGATCCGTGCTGCAGAGGGGTCATCCGCTCCATCCGAGCGGGAATCCGTCTCCTCCAAGGAATCCCCAAAGGACCGTTGGGAGAACTCAGATACGCTGCCCTCATCTACATCAGAGGAAACAGCGTCCTCTAAGGCCTGGGAATCCACCCGAGGGCGTTTACTTCCGGGGGCCTCAACCCCTTTATCGGACAAGGGAGAAGGGGCAGCGTTCTGCATAAGGAAGGCCTGATGCAGCAGCAAAATAAACTCGGGGGAGAAACCCCCCAGACTGTGCACTTCAGCAGCCTGGGCCACAGCCCTAGACGCACCCTCAACCAGCGCTCGTAAGAGCGGGGGAGAAACATGCTGCGCATCCAAGATGGCGTCTGGCGCGACACTCCGCGAAGGAGCCGCGCAGGGAAGAATGGCGCTTAACTTTAGCCGCTTTTTTGCCGTCGCCCAAATCAAGGGCGGCCATGGCATGAACGTCTCCCAGCTCAAGGGCGGTCCAAGAAGAAGCCGTCCGAGCAGAGTGGCCGGCCAAGATGGCGGAGGCGAGCAGCGGGGGATGGGCGTTTATGGCGGGAAAAACCGCCGCACCGGAGGAAGACCCGGGACACTGACCGGCCTCCGAACTGATACCCAACAAGGGCGAATCAGACTTCAATACCCCCGCATCCCCGCTAGGAGCGCACACGCGGTCCGGGGAGTGATTCTTCGCGCCCTCGCCCTCTGACGCCATAGGCCACGTGGAGATCAATCGGGGAACCCCCTGCCCGCTATAAAAAAGGTAAAAATTACCTGCTTCTCGCTCCGAGCTGTAACGACCTGGTGTCCCAGTGAGTAGCTGCAATAAACGTTTAAATAAATGTCGAAATAAACGCCTTTAAGGATGTCCAAAAAAAATTTTTTTTTTTTTTTTAACGGAGCCAGCGGGAGGGGGGAGAAAAGGAGGGACCTGGCGCCACCAGGTTTGCACTTGCTCAAGAAGAGCCCTCAACCCCAGGCACTCAACAAAACCTAAAAATTAGGCTTGGAGGCCTAGCCAGAGCTGCTGCTGTGTGTGACCACCACCTGCTGATATAGAGAACATACTGAGGAGTTTCCGGCAGCACATGACCACATATAGGGAGGCAAAAGGATTGCTCTCTATCTCCACCTGCTGGTAGATGGACACAACCCACCAGTCTATGGATTGATCAGCATGATGATATGGAAAGGCTATTAGAGTTTTCCAGACAGATCGACCAGGAGAAAAAGAGAAGGGAAGATCGAGATAGAGAGCTAGAAAGTGCAATGGGGGAGCAGGGAGGGACCTAATCACTAGGTTTACACCTGAGACACAGGATATTCTCAACTGCAAACAACTGAACCTGCAAGCAAGGCCAGGCGGCCACACAAAGTCACCACAGCGCACAGGAGCAGCTATCCCACCTGATGGAGATAGAGAACTCTAATGAGTTGTGCCTCATAAGCTCCTGCACTTAGCAACCAAGCCAGTATTCTCTATCTCTACCTGCTGGCGAACGATCACAACCCTGTTGTCTGGACTGATCCTTGTGATGTAATGGACAGATCCATTCCCACTAGCGGCATCCCGACACCTCCATCTCCCCCGTGTCATCTTCACCCTTCCAACCTCCATCCCCACCCCCAACTTCCAGTATCACACTTCATCCTCCCCATCTCTTCGTGAGTGTATCCCTGCCAAAAATGTGGAGGAGCAGAAGTAATCCCTAGACAGTTCCACCTCATTGCCTCCAAGGTTCAAAATTGAGGGTCTGACCCCTAGCAATAGTCTTACAGTACTACATCTAGGAGTCAGGCTGCCAGTAGATGCCTGAAAGGGGTGAGGGGGACAAGAGGACCATAGGGGAAGGATTTAAATGCTCTCTTCAGGGGAAGGATTTAAATGCTCTCTTCAGGGGAGGAACTGAGATGCTATCAGGGTGTGCTATTGGGAGGTTTGGCATAGTGATCATGCCATAGGGGTACACTAGGGACTGAAATGTTTCTCTCTCTTTTTTTTTTTTTTACTAATGCCCAAGCCCTTGGTAAATGCATTGGCAGATGGCATGGATGCATTTACTGTGCTATCTGCTGATGCGTTTACCCTGTGGCATCAGCTCTGTGTGGTAGATGCAAGGCAGATGCTGATCATGCCTGCAACATTTAACCAGACTTTGCACTTAATTGCAAAAACAAATGAACGCTAACACATGTTAAGTGCAAAAACTTAGTGCAATTTAGTAAAAAGGGACCCAAAAATATTTTATCTATGAAATTAAAAACAAATTTAGTTGCTTTCTTAATATTCTAGACCTCGAACAGAGCAAGTTTGCAACATACTAGATTATTATGAATGGTTACTCTCACTTGTAACTTTTTCTACTAGTTTTTCATCAGATGATAAATACCTGAACCAGATGCAGTTCTTCTTGCTCTTAAAATTGGATAGCTGCCCACTTCTAAGGACTTGGTTAAATCAAGATCATGCAGGATCAGGAGGTACCCAGAGGAGGTTGATATCAACATTTTTGAGCAGTCCGGCGTTAACCTCATCCGCATTAGAAAACGAGTGTGAAAGAATTTTTTGTGGGGACATCCATCTTCAGTACACCTGCTCAAAGGAAAATAGAACAAAGATTAAGAGGAGGCTTAACTAAGTTGTATTAAGCAGCTGGCTCATGCAGTAGCTATGAGCTTGGACCCACGTCAACAACTACTGCATGCTAGAACCAGCCAGCACAGTAAAAGTTCCACACTAAGCAGACAGTGGGTTAAGGTGTGGGTCATGGGCAGAAAAGTAGCAGCAACAGAGAATGGGTGCCAATAGAGTCAGTACCATGTGAAAGTTGTCACAACTGCAAATGGCATGGTTGCACTTACCACCACCTTAAGTGCAGCCATGCTACCAGCAGATTGGCAGCACGGCACTGTCAACCCCCTCCCCCCGCCCCCAAATAAAGAACTTGCCCAAACAACCCCACACACACATCATAACCCCCTCATCTGGTCCCCCCTCCAAGCCCCTGCCAGCACAATGCTGCTCCTCCCTAATGTCCTAAATCAAACACTTCCACTACCCCCATCACCACCTCTGGGCCCTATATAGTTATCTAGTAGGACAGGAGTTGCTCCACTCCACTCTTACCCTATCTGGTTCCAGGTTTCAAAATGATAGCAATGACCCTAGTGGTAGTCTTGTTGTGCTACCAGTAGGGGTTATCATTCTGTATAAGGGCAATCCTCAATATGTGTATAAGTGCTTTTGAGTATTGAGCCCTCAGACAGGGACAAGAAAATATCTAATGCAACAATGTAACTTGATTTACTACTGAATGCACATGAGATAAAAAAAGAAAAAAAAAAAACCCAATAAAGAGGGTATTCATCACACTAGCATTTCCTTTTACTATTGCTGAATAAAATTTCGGCTTTGGAGTTCTGGTGAGTGGTAATCAAATCCATTGGTGAGCCCCAACAATCTGTTATCTCATATACTCTTTTGTCCAGATCTCATTCCCCTGGATCTAATTTTTACTGAAGTCAGCCTCGTTTTCCAGGCCCTCTATGTACGATATCAAAATCAAAGTTCTGCTCGGTCCACAATGAAATAAAAGGTGCACCTCCTAAGCCACTCCTTATGCCCCACTGCACTTGACAAGCTACTGCCAATTGTTGTACTGCCTAAAGGATCCAGACTGCTGCATATGATGGGAGGGGGGGGGGGGGGGGGGGGGTTACAGCGAATGCTACATACCTGTAGAAGGTATTCTCCGAGGACAGCAGGCTGATTGTTCTCACTGATGGGTGACATCCACGGCAGCCCCTCCAATAGGAATCTTCACTAGCAAAAGCCTTTGCTAGCCCTCGCGCACCGATGCGCATGCGCGGCCGTCTTCCCGCCCGAAACCGGCTCGTGCCGACCAGTCTCATATGCAGCAAGACAAAGAGAAGGGAAGACAACTCCAAAAGGGGAGGCGGGCGGGTTTGTGAGAACAATCAGCCTGCTGTCCTCGGAGAATACCTTCTACAGGTATGTAGCATTCGCTTTCTCCGAGGACAAGCAGGCTGCTTGTTCTCACTGATGGGGTATCCCTAGCCCCCAGGCTCACTCAAAACAACAAACATGGTCAATTGGACCTCGCAACGGCGAGGACATAACTGAGATTGACCTAACAATTTTTCCAACTAACTGAGAGTGCAGCCTGGAACAGAATAAACATGGGCCTAGGGGGGTGGAGTTGGATTCTAAACCCCGAACAGATTCTGAAGCACTGACTGCCCGAACCGACTGTCGCGTCGGGTATCCTGCTGCAGGCAGTAATGAGATGTGAATGTGTGGACAGATGACCATGTCGCAGCTTTGCAAATCTCTTCAATAGTGGCTGACTTCAAGTGGGCTACCGACGCTGCCATGGCTCTAACATTATGAGCCGTGACATGACCCTCAAGAGCCAGCCCAGCCTGGGCGTAAGTGAAGGAAATGCAATCTGCTAGCCAATTGGATATGGTGCGTTTCCCCACAGCCACTCCCCTCCTGTTGGGATCAAAAGAAACAAACAATTGGGCGGACTGTCTGTTGGGCTGTGTCCGCTCCAGATAGAAGGCCAATGCTCTCTTGCGGTCCAATGTGTGCAGCTGACGTTCAGCAGGGCAGGAATGAGGATGGGGAAAGAATGTTGGCAAGACAATTGACTGGTTCAGATGGAACTCCGACACAACCTTTGGCAAGAACTTAGGGTGAGTGCGGAGGACTACTCTGTTATGATGAAATTTGGTGTGAGGGGCCTGGGCTACCAGGGCCTGAAGCTCACTGACTCTACGAGCTGAAGTAACTGCCACCAAGAAAATGACCTTCCAGGTCAAGTACTTCAGATGGCAGGAGTTCAGTGGCTCAAAAGGAGGTTTCATCAGCTGGGTGAGAACGACATTGAGATCCCATGACACTGTAGGAGGTTTGACAGGGGGCTTTGACAAAAGCAAACCTCTCATGAAGCGAACAACTAAAGGCTGTCCTGAGATCGGCGTACCGTCCACACGGTAATGGTATGCACTGATTGCACTAAGGTGAACCCTTACAGAGTTGGTCTTGAGACCAGACTCAGACAAGTGCAGAAGGTAGTCAAGCAGGGTCTGTGTAGGACAAGAGCGAGGATCTAGGGCCTTGCTGTCACACCAGACGGCAAACCTCCTCCATAGAAAGAAGTAACTCCTCTTAGTGGAATCTTTCCTGGAAGCAAGCAAGATGCGGGAGACACCCTCTGACAGACCCAAAGAGGCAAAGTCGACGCTCTCAACATCCAGGCCGTGAGAGCCAGAGACCGGAGGTTGGGATGCAGAAGCGCCCCTTCGTCCTGTGTGATGAGGGTCGGAAAACACTCCAATCTCCACGGTTCTTCGGAGGACAACTCCAGAAGAAGAGGGAACCAGATCTGACGCGGCCAAAAAGTAGCAATCAGAATCATGGTGCCTCGGTCTTGCTTGAGTTTCAACAAAGTCTTCCCCACCAGAGGTATGGGAGGATAAGCATACAGCAGACCCTCCCCCCAGTCCAGGAGGAAGGTATCCGATGCCAGTCTGCCGTGGGCCTGAAGCCTGGAACAGAACTGAGGGACTTTGTGGTTGGCTCGAGATGCGAAGAGATCTACCAAGGGGGTGCCCCACACCTGGAAGATCTGTCGCAGTACACGAGAATTGAGCGACCACTCGTGAGGTTGCATAATCCTGCTCAACCTGTCAGCCAGACTGTTGTTTACGCCTGCCAGATATGTGGCTTGGAGCACCATGCCGTGACGGCGAGCCCAGAGCCACATGCTGACGGCTTCCTGACACAGGGGGCGAGATCCGGTGCCCCCCTGCTTGTTGATGTAATAAATGGCAACCTGGTTGTCTGTCTGAATTTGGATAATTTGGTGGGACAGCCGATCTCTGAAAGCCTTCAGAGCGTTCCAGACCGCTCGTAACTCCAGGAGATTGATCTGCAGATCGCGTTCCTGGAGGGACCAGCTTCCTTGGGTGTGAAGCCCATCGACATGAGCTCCCCACCCCAGGAGAGACGCATCCGTAGTCAGCACTTTTTGTGGCTGCGGAATTTGGAAAGGACGTCCCAGAGTCAAATTGGACCAAATCGTCCACCAATACAGGGATTTGAGAAAACTCGTGGACAGGTGGATCACGTCTTCTAGATCCCCAGCAGCCTGAAACCACTGGGAAGCTAGGGTCCATTGAGCAGATCTCATATGAAGGAGGGCTATGGGAGTCACATGAACTGTGGAGGCCATGTGGCCCAGCAATCTCAACATCTGCCGAGCTGTGATCTGCTGGGACGCTCGCACCCGCGAGACGAGGGACAACAAGTTGTTGGCTCTCGCCTCTGGGAGATAGGCACGAGCCGTCCGAGAATCCAGCAGAGCTCCTATGAAGTCTAGTCTCTGCACTGGGAGAAGATGGGACTTTGGATAATTTATCACAAACCCCAGTAGCTCCAGGAGGCGAATAGTCATCTGCATGGACTGTAGAGCTCCTGCCTCGGATGTGTTCTTCACCAGCCAATCGTCGAGATATGGGAACACGTGCACCCCCAGCCTGCGAAGTGCCGCTGCTACTACAGCCAAGCACTTCGTGAACACTCTGGGCGGAGGCGAGCCCAAAGGGTAGCACACAGTACTGGAAGTGACGTGTGCCCAGCTGAAATCGCAGATACTGTCTGTGAGCTGGCAGTATCGGGATGTGCGTGTAGGTGTCCTTCAAGTCCAGAGAGCATAGCCAATCGTTTTCCTGAATCATGGGAAGAAGGGTGCCCAGGGAAAGCATCCTGAACTTTTCCTTGACCAGATATTTGTTCAGGGCCCTTAGGTCTAGGAAGGGACGCATCCCCCCTGTTTTCTTTTCCACAAGGAAGTACCTGGAATAGAATCCCAGCCCTTCCTGCCCGGATGGCACGGGCTCGACCGCATTGGCGCTGAGAAGGGCGGAGAGTTCCTCTGCAAGTACCTGCTTGTGTTGGAAGCTGTAAGCCAAATTGAGGGTGTATCCTTGCCGGACTATTTGAAGAACCCACTGATCGGAGGTTATGAGAGGCCACCTTTGGTGAAAAACTTTCAACCTCCCTCCGACTGGCAGGTCGCCCGGCACTGACACTTGGATGTCGGCTATGCTCTGCTGGAGCCAGTCAAAAGCTCGTCCCTTGCTTTTGCTGGGGAGCCGAGGGGCCTTGCTGAGGCGCACGCTGCTGACGAGAGTGAGCGCGCTGGGGCTTAGCCTGGGCCGCAGGCTGTCGAGAAGGAGGATTGTACCTACGCTTACCAGAAGAGTAGGGAACAGTCTTCCTTCCCCCCAAAAATCGTCTACCTGTAGAGGTAGAAGCTGAAGGCTGCCGGCGGGAGAACTTGTCGAAAGCGGTATCCCGCTGGTGGAGCTGCTCTACCACCTGCTCGACTTTCTCTCCAAAAATGTTATCCGAATGGCAAGGCGAGTCCGCAATCCGCTGCTGGATCCTATTCTCCAGGTCGGAGGCCCGCAGCCATGAGAGTCTGCGCATCACCACACCTTGCGCAGCTGCCCTGGACGCAACATCAAAGGTGTCATACACCCCTCTGGCCAGGAATTTTCTGCATGCCTTCAGCTGCCTGACCACCTCCTGAAATGGCTTGGCTTGCTCAGGGGGGAGCTTGTCCACTAAGCCTGCCAACTGCCGCACATTGTTCCACATGTGTATGCTCGTGTAGAGCTGGTAAGACTGGATTTTGGCCACGAGCATAGAAGAAAGGAGTCTAAGGTTCTAGAGTCCTTGCCCAGGGGCGCCGAAGCATGCTCCCTAGAACTCTTAGCCTTCTTTAGGGCCAAATCCACAACTCCAGAGTCGTGAGGCAACTGAGTGCGCATCAGCTCTGGGTCCCCATGGATCCGGTACTGGGACTCGATCTTCTTGGGAATGTGGGGATTACTTAGTGGCTTGGTCCAGTTCGCCAGCAATGTCTTTTTGAGGACATGATGCATGGGTACTGTGGACGCTTCCTTAGGTGGAGGATAGTCCAGGAGCTCAAACATTTCAGCCCTGGGCTCGTCCTCCACAACCACCGGGAAGGGGATGGCCGTAGACATCTCCCGGACAAAGGCCGCAAAAGACAGACTCTCGGGAGGAGAAAGCTGCCTTTCAGGGGAGGGAGTGGGATCAGAAGGAAGGCCCTCAGACTCCTCGTCAGAGAAATATCTGATGTCCTCCTCCTCTTCCCACGAGGCCTCACCATCGGTATCAGACCCAAGTTCACGGACCTGTGTCTGAAGCTGTGCCCGGCTCGACTCCGTGGAACCACGTCCACGGTGTGGGCGTCGAGAGGTAGACTCCCTCGCCCGCACCGGCGAAGCTCCCTCCACCGACGTTGTCGGGGAGCCTTCCTGGGAGGCGACCGCAGTCGGTACCGCACGCGGCACCGATGTCGGAGACCTCACCCCGGGCAAGGGGCCAGCCGGCGCCTCACTCGACGGTACCGGTGACGCAAGCACCCCCGGTACCGGAGGGGAAGGGCGCAACAGCTCTCCCAGAATCTCTGGGAGAACGGCCCGGAGACTCTCGTGCAGAGCGGCTGTGGAGAAAGACGTGGAAGCCGATGCAGGTGTCGATGTCAGAATCTGTTCCGGGCGTGGAGGCTGTTCCGGGCTGTCCATAGTGGAGCGCATCGACACCTCTTGAACAGAGGGTGAGCGGTCCTCTCGGTGCCGATGCCTACTGGGTGCCGACTCCCTCGGCGACCCAGAGCTCTCGGTGCCAATACGGGAAGGAGACCGGTGTCGATGCTTCTTCGACTTTTTGGGACGAAGCATGTCACCGGAGCTTCCCGGCACCGACGAGGACGTAGAATCCAGCCGTCGCTTCCTCGGGGCCGAGGCCGAAGAAGGTCGGTCTCGGGGGGGGGGGGGGGGGGGGCGGCTGTACCGCAGGAGCCCTCAGGGTAGGGGGAGACCCACCCGAATGCTCACCGCCACCAGCAGGGGAATGGACAGCCCTCACCTGCACTCCAGTCGAAGCACCACCGTCCGACGACATCAGCAGAAGTGGAGGTCCCGGTACCACCGACGCCGACGCAGCCTTCCGATGTCTCAGCCCCGATGCAGAGGGTCGATGCCTCGATGCAATCGCAGCCAAGGACGGAGGTCTGGACGCTGTCGACGTCGATGCACTCGATACTCCCAGTGCCGATGCCGATGAAGAGCCCGAGAACAAAACGTTCCACTGGGCCAATCTCTCTACCTGAGTCCGCTTTTGTAAAAGGGCGCACAGACTACAGGCCTGCGGGCGGTGCCCAGCCCCCAGACACTGAAGACACGACGCGTGCCTGTCAGTGAGCGAGATTACCCGGGCGCACTGGGTGCACTTCTTGAAGCCGCTGGGAGACTTCGATGACATGGGCGGAAAAATCACGCCGGCGAAATCAAAACTCGTAATTGCGGTAGGCACCAAAAAGAGGGGGGAGAAAAAATTTGACCCGAGGCCTCAAAAGGGCCTACCCCGAAGACGAAAAGAAACTTAACGGGGCAAAAACTGAAAATAGAGGAAAGGGAAAAAGACCGAAAAGGTCCTCTTCCGAAATCCTTTTTTTTTTTTTTTTCGTAGCGAAAAGTCAAAAGAGACGCGCGAGGTCAACTTAAGGGGCACGAACGGCGTAACATGACCGTACCGAGCGCGGACAAAAGAAGACTGGCCGGCACGAGCCGGTTTCGGGTGGGAAGACGGCTGCGCATGCGCGGTGCACATCGGCGCGCGAGGGCTAGCAAAGACTTTTGCTAGTGAACATTCCGATTGGAGGGGCTGCCGTGGACGTCACCCATCAGTGAGAACACGCAGCCTGCTTGTCCTCGGAGAACAACAGTGCTAATCTGATAGCCATGGTCTCCAGACTGTTTAAGGACCTTGATACTTCCTACTAGGACCATCACCCCTGAGCCACCTAGTCCCCCCCCCCCCAAAAAAAGAGCCAATCTAACCCTGTAGGCTTGCACCCAAACTAACCACAAACCACTTGGAAGGCTCCAAATACATTCCCTTCAAGACGTTCTTTCTGAAGCACCACTAGAGTAAGCTCTCTCACACCAAAAGCAAAACAAACGGCAGTATTGTAATTTTGTGACTCAGGGAAGCAGTGAGACGAGTAGCCATGGAATGGTTTCATGTGGGCTCTCGCCCAGTGTTGCCAGGTGGAAAAATTTTTTCCCACCCAATCCAGCGTGAAAACAGCCCAAAACCCGCCCAAACTCAAACCCCGCCCCTGACACCCCCACCCCCGCGTCATCACCCCCGCCGTCATCGGCCCACGCATCCCCCGTCACCGGCCCCGCCTCCCCCGTCATCGGCCCCGCCCAAAACGTCACTAACCCCGCCCAAAATGTCACTAACCCCGCCCCTCGCGGCTGAAAAAACCCGCCCGAAAAACCGCGGAAAAGAAAAAAAAGAAGCCCAAAAAACCGCGACCCGCCGCGGGCAAAAATTTCCCGCGGCGGGTCGCGGAAAACCGCCCAATTGGGCGGTAAAACCGCCCACCTGGCAACACTGCTCTCGCCCCAGGCTCTGTCCAGAGTTGTGACTGTGGAAAATATTCTACCTTAGAAATATATTTTAATAGTAGGTTAGAATTTAGTAAGTATGACCACTTTCTGAATGTGTATTACTTCAATGTTTAACTATAAAAAACAGAGTGATCAGAGTGTTAAGTGACCTAGAGACCTTTAGGATGGAAAAACATTACCACTTAAGTTGAAGGTAAATGCCTCTGTGAGTTTTCTGGGTACTAAAGCCCAGAGTCTGGGAGAAGAGTTTGGATCCTATCCTGAGTAAGGTGAAATTAGGCCTTACCTGCTAATTTTCTTTCCTCTAGATCCTCCAGACCGTTCAAGACGCTTGGGTTATGCACTCCTACCAGCAGAGGGAGACTGAGAACACTAAAACTTCTTATACAAGTAGCCTGTGCAGACCTTCTACTAACCAGTAAAACAGTAACAAAGCAGAGGAACAAAACACCTCCACCTAAACAAAACCACTGAATCCACACTCAGATCTCCTCCCCTTAAGACGGGGGAATTCAACTGCAGTTGGGCACAAATGGTACCACAAACTGCCCTTAGTAAAACTCCAGGACCCAAATCACAGGAGCTAATAGAAATATCAGCAACTGAAGTCTAAAGAAAATATCATACCGAACTGTCCGATACACTGGGTGGCCTCTTGAACGGTCTGGAGGATCTAGAGGAAAGAAAATTAGCAGGTAAGGCCTAATTTCACCTTCCTCAGCAATCCTCCAGACCGTTCAAGACACTTGGGACGTACCAAAGCAGTAAATACATCTAAGGGTGGGACCTGCGAAGCCCAGAGGACAGGACTGCAGCTCCAAAACTGGCATCCTCCCTTGCCTGTACATCCACTCTAATGTTTGACAAAAGAATGCAGGGAGGACCACACCGCCGCTCTACAAATGTCCACTGGTGGAACAAAACTACTCTCTGCCCAAGAAGCCGCCATCCCCCTAGTGGAATGTGCCTTGAGCCCCACCGGCACCCTACGGCCATGCAATATGTAAGCTGAAGAGATGGCATCCTTCAACCACTGAGCTATAGATGCCTTAGAAGCAGCTGCTCCCTTCTTGGGCCCCCCCATGAAGAACAAATAACCAGTCCGAAGACCTGAATTCCTCTGACCTGCGCAAGTAAACCTTCAACACTCTGCGCACATCCAATTTCGCCAAACGACGCTGAGAAGCACCCCCGTCCGGTCCCCCAAGACCGGCAACGAAATCGCCTGATTAACATGAAAGGAGGATACCACCTTAGGCAAAAACGAAGGCACTGGATGCAGCGAAACCTTTTCCTTAGAAAACCACAGAAACTGAGGCCTACATGAACGAGCCTGAAGTTCCGAAATCCGGCGAGCCGACGATATAGCTACCAAAAAGACCACCTTCATAGTAAGGTCTTTTATTGAACAAGACTCCAAGGGCTCAAAAGGAGAATCCACCAAAGAGTCAAGAACGATATTAAGATCCCACTGAGGAACTACCGGCCGCTGAGGATGAAGCAACTTCACCCCCCTCAAAAAAACGGACCACATCCGGGGAAGACGCAATCGACCTGCCCTGCACCTTACCCCGAAAACACGCCAAAGCAGCCAGCTGCACCTTCAAAGATGACAATGAAAGGCCCTTCTCAAAACCATCCTGCAAGAAATCTAAAATGCACGACACAGAAGCTGTCGAAGGGACACACGCCCGGTCCCCACATCAATCTTCAAATATGCGCCACACATGCACATAGACCAAAGACGTTGAATGTTTGCGAGACTGCAGCATCGTCTGAATCACCTGAGGGGAAAACCCTTTCCTTCTCAACCATTCCCTCTCAAGGGCTACACCGTAAGAGAGAACCGATCCGGATCCGGCATGACAATTGGACCCTGACACAACAGCACCGAGCGCCCCAGCCGCAGAGGCTCACCTTCTAACAAGCGCATCAGATCCCCGAACCACGGCCAACGCGGCCAATTCGGAGCCACCAACAACACCGGACCCGCATGACATTCTATCCTCTGTAGGACTCGACCTATCAAGGGCCACGGGGGAAACACGTACAGCAATACCCGCTGAGGCCACGGAAGGACCAACGCATTGAGCCCTTCTGCTCGCGGATCCCGACGCCGACTGAAATACCGAGGAACCTGAGCATTCTGTGCCGACGCCATGAGATCCACTACTGGCATTCCCCACTTTAGAACTATCTGGTCGAACACCGACCGGTGCAGAGACCATTCTCCGGGGTCCAACATGTGTCTGCTTAAAAAATCTACGTTCACGTTGTCCACCCCGGCCACGTGCAGCACCGAAATCTACACTAGATGCCTTTACGCCCAACTCATGAGCAGAGCCGTCTCGATTGCCAACCGCGGACTCTTTGTACCGCCCTGCCGGTTGACATACGCTACCGCTGTCGTGTTGTCGGACATGATTCTTACCGCCTTTCCGGCCACACTTGAGCGAAACGCCAACACAGCTAGCCGAATCGCCCTCGTCTCCAACCGGTTGATAGACCACTGAGCTTTCTCCATCGACCACCACCCCTGCGCGGACCGACCGAGACACTGAGCTCCCCAGCCCAGCAGACTGGCATCCGTTACCAGAATCACCCACTGAGGAGGTTCCAACGGCATGCCCTTTTTCAGATGGGCCAAGCACAGCCACCACTGGAGACTGCACCAAGGAGCCCCCCTCAATGGCAACCGCAACTCCAAACTGTGTACCTGAGGAGACGACAGGGACAACAGAGCCGCCTGAAGCTGACGCATATGCGCCCTGGCCCATGGTACTACCTCTATTGTCGCTGCCATGAGGCCCTGAACCCGAAGGTACATTCGAACCGTCGAACTCTGAACGGACATTAACAGCCGGACATGCTGCTGAAGAGAAGCGATCTGAGAATCCGGCAGAAAAACACGACCCACTGCCGTGTCGAACCGCACTCCCAAGTACTCCAGACTCTGCGATGGGATCAACTGACTTTTGACTACATTCACTACCCATCCGAGCGATTCCAGAAATGCGACCACCTGAGCCGTCGCCTCCACACTGTGAGCCCGAGACTTCGCCCGGATCAACCAGTCGTCCAGATACAGATGCACCAGAATTCCCTGCCTCCGCAAAGCCGCTGCTACCACTACCATTATCTTGGAGAAGGTGCGTGGAGCTGTTGCCAGACCAAAAGGCAGAGCACAGAACTGAAAGTGCCTCCCTAAAACAGCAAAACGAAGGAAACGCTGATGGGCCTCTTGAATCGGCACGTGCAGATACGCTTCCGTGAGATCCAGTGACGTGAGAAATTCTCCCTGACGAACAGCCACTATGACCGAGCGCAGAGTCTCCATGCAGAAGGATGGCACCTTGAGCGCCCCATTGACCCTCTTGAGATCTAAAATGGGTCGAAACTGGTCCTTCTTCTTCGGCACCACAAAGTAAATGGAATAACAACCCATTCCCTGCTCGTGCCGAGGAACGGGTACCACAGCTACCAACTGTATTAAGCGACCCAGAGTCTCTTGAATAGCCTTTAACTTGACTCAAGAGTGACAAGGAGAGGGAAGAAACAGATCCGGCAGCGGGTGCTCGAACTCGAGCGCATAACCGTCGTGAACGACCTCCAGCACCCATTGATCTGAAGTAATTTGGGTCCACCCCTGATAAAACAGACGAAGTCGCACCCCGACCTTCACCAGAGGCTGGACGCGCACACCTTCATAAGGATGACTTATTACCATTTCTGGCACCTCCGGAGGAGTCACGACCTCCTCGACGACCCCCTCCAAAAGGACTGCGTCTGCTGGAAAAACCAGCTTTTAGAAGGAGACACAAATCTGCCCGGCCTGTACCGCCTTGCGTCCTTAAACTGACCTCTAGCCGAACCACCTCGACTAGCCGCCTTAGGCCGTAACTCCGGCAACCGCAAGACCTTGGTATCCCCAAGGCCACTCATCAGTTTATCCAAGTCCTGTCTAAACAACATAGAAACCTTGAAAGGTAGAGAACACAACTTTGCTTTAGAGGCCGCATCTGCCACCCAGCCTCTAAGTCAAAGAGCTCTGCGAGCCGTCACCACCAGAGCCATATTCTTAGCCGAAGCCCTTAGCAAATCATAAAGGGTGTCTGCCAAAAACGAAGACCCCATCTCCAATTTGGCCAGGTCCTGAACCAAACCAGTCCTATCTAATGCAGGCTCATCCAAGAGCTTCTCCGCCCAACGGAAACAAGCTCTGGCTACCAAGCCCCCACACACAGAGGCTTACAAGGCCAAAGCCGACAAATCAAAGCTGCGCTTCAGAAAGGACTCTAGCTTCCTATCCTGAGAATCCCGTAAGGCTGTACCGCCATCCACCAGAATAGCCGTAGCCTTAGTAACCACCGTAACTACCATATTCACAGTAGGTGGTTTCAGCAGGTCCAAATTTTCCAGAGGCAAGGGATACAGCCACGCCATAGCTCTAGACACCTTACAAGCAGCCTCCGGCACAGACCATTCCTGAAAAACCATGTCCCTAATGTCTGAATTCATGGGAAAGGAACGGGAGACTCTCCGAATCCCCTTAATCAAGGGATCTACCTGGAGTCCCTCCGCAGAGGGAGTGGCCGCCGGAGCAAACTTCAAAGTAGAGATCACCTTATCAATGAGCTCTAACAACTCCTCCTTATGAAAAATGCGAACCACTGAAGAATCTTCCCCAGGCCTTAGCCCATTCTGATCCTCAGACACATCTAAGAGATCCTCCTCTCCTGGGTCACTCCAAACGTCCGACCCAGGCAGAGAAAGTATATCCACAGGCTCCGAAATATCCACCCGCGGGCACTTAAGGTAAAATTATGTATCATACCTGATAATTTTCTTTCCATTAATCATAACTGATCAATCCATAGACTGGTGAGTTGTGTCCATCTACCAGCAGGTGGAGATAGAGAGCAATCCCTTTGCCTCCCTATATGTGGTCATGTGCTGCCGGAAACTCCTCAGTATGTCGGTATCAAAGCTCCATCCGCAGGACTCAGCACTTAGAGAATTACACCCAGAAAGGGACACTCTGCCCAGCCCACCACCGCCAAAACGGGGGAGGGGAATCAACCCAGCTCATCCCCACACAAGTGGGGGAGGGGAATCCGTCCAGCTCATCCCCGCGGAGCGGGGGAGGGACACCACACCCGCCGATGCGTGGGGCATCTGGCTTATCCTGCAACCGCAACCGCGGGAGGAGCTGGCTGACCCTAACACCGCCGAAGCGGGAGGGATATAAGGCTGCCCTACTGCCGCACGAAGCGGGAGGGAGCACCGGCAGAATTTAGGTCTCAATCCAGCCCCGTAAAACGGAGGGGAGAGGAATGCAGCAGCTCACTGTAACACAAAATCGTCTCAACTCCAGAAGAATTCAATCGATAAACTTGACACGAAGACCTCCTGAACAGGAACTGAAGACTAAACTTGAACCTGAAATGCAACCAGAATATAAACAGTACAGATATCTGGGAGGGGCTATGGATTGATCAGCTATGATTAATGGAAAGAAAATTATCAGGTATGATACATAATTTTACCTTCCATATCATCATGCTGATCAATCCATAGAATGGTGGGATGTACCGAAGCAGTACTCACCCAGGTCGGGACATAGAAATCCCTGACTGCAACACTGAAGCTCCAAACCGGGCCTCTGCCCGAGCAGCCACAGTCAAGCGGTAATGACTGGAGAAGGTATGAGCAGATGCCCAAGTTGCCGCCTTACAAAACTCTTCCAAGGAGACTGACCCGGCCTCTGCCATCGAGGCTGCCTGTGCTCTAGTGGAGTGAGCCTTCAGCTGGATAGGCGACACCTTCCCCGCAGCCACATAAGCCGCTGCAATGGTTTCCTTGACCCATCGTGCCACTGTAGGCTTGGATGCCTGCAGACCCTTACGAGGACCTGCGAACAGCACAAACAGATGATCCGACTTCCGGAAATCATTGGTCACTTCCAAGTATCTGATGATGACTCATCTCACATCTAGATATTTGAGAGCAGAGTACTCCTCTGGGTAGTCCTCCCTACGAAAGGAGGGAAGACAGAGCTGCTGATTCACATGGAAACGAGAAACAATCTTGGGCAGGAAGGAAGGCACCGTGCGAATAGACACTCCTGCCTCCGTGAACAGCAGGAAGGGCTCTCGACACGATAGAGCCTGGAGCTCGGAAACTCGTCTGGCTGAAGTGATAGCCACCAAAAAGACTGCTTTCAACGTCAGGTCTTTCAGAGATGCCCTCGACAAGGGTTCAAAAGGCGGCTTCTGCAAGGCTCTTAGCACTAGATTGAGATTCCACGCAGGCACCACCGAGCGCAGAGGAGGGCATAGGTGATTAACTCCCTTGAGAAAGCGCACCACATCTGGCTGCGAGGCCAGGGAAGCACCCTTCAGGCGACCCCTGAAGCCAGAGCCGCTACCTGGACTTTAAAGGAACTGAGCAACAGGCCTTTCTCCAGACCTTCTTGCAGGAACGCCAACACTGAAGAAATTGGAGCAGTGAAGGGAGAAAGAGAGCCTGCCTCACACCACGATGCAAAGGTAAGCCAAACCCTTGCGTAAGCAGTAGAAGTAGAGCGCTTCCTCGCTCTCAGCATAGTGGCGATGACCTTGTCTGAGAAGCCCTTCTTCCTCAGACGCTGCCGCTCAATAGCCAGGCCGTAAGACCAAAGGGGGATGGATCCTCCATCACCACGGGACCCTGATGCAACAAGCCGTGCTCCGCTGGCAGCCGCAGATGGCCGTCCACTGAGAGCCTGATCAAGTCCGCATACCAGGGACGTCTGGGCCAGTCCGGACCCACCAGGATTATCCGGCCCGGATGCTTTGCCACCCGGCCTAGCACCCTGCCCAGCATGGGCCAGGGCGGGAACACATAGAGGAGCTCCTGTGTCGGCCACCGTTGGAGAAGAGCATCTACTCCCAGAGATTGAGGGTCCCGTCCTCTGCTGAAAAAGTGCGGCACTTGGCAATTGGCCGATGTCGCCATCAGATCTAGGCTCGGCTGGCCCCAGCACTTCGTGATGTCCAAGAACGCCTAAGCAGATAGCTGCCACTCTCCGGGATCCAAGGTATGGTGACTGAGAAAGTCTGCCTTGACATTCATGATTCCCGCAATGTGGGCCGCCAACAGCTGTTCCAGGTTCGCTTCCGCCCACTGGCATAGATTCATGGCCTCCTTGGCTAGAGGGGCGCTCTTGGTACCTCCCTGGCGATTGACATAGGCCACAGCCGTGGCATTGTCCGACAGGACCCGTACTGGCTTCACCGCCAGTACCGGGAGAAACTACAAAAGCGCCAACCGAATGGCTCTGAGTTCCAGGAGGTTGATAGGCCACCTTGCCTCTGCAGGAGACCAGAGCCCCTGCGCTGTCCTTCCCAAGCAGTGGGCTCCCCAGCCCGTCAAAGAGGCGTCCGTCGTGACGACAACCCACTCCGGGGTCAAAAGAGGCATTCCTGCGGACAGCTTGTCTGGCCTCAGCCACCAGCTCAGCGCCTTGCGCACTGCTGGATCCAAGGGAAGGCGCACAGCGTAATCCTCCGACACTGGAGTCCATCGCTGCAGTAGAGAGTGCTGTAGAGGTCTCATATGGGCCCTGGCCCAGGGCACTACTTCCATCGTGGCCGTCATAGAGCCCAACAGCTGCACATAGTCCCAAGCCCGAAGAGGAGAGGCTACTAGGAACTGGTCCACTTGAGCCTGAAGTTTGACAATCCGATTGTCTGGCAGGAACACTCTGCCCACTTGGTTGTCGAAACGAACTCCCAGATACTCCAGGGACTGAGTCAGGCGCAGCTGGCTTTTCTCCCAGTTGATGCTCCACCCCAGGGAGCACAAAAGAGCAATCACCTGGTCTGAAGCTCTGCCGCACTCTGCATAAGAGGGGGCTCGGATCAACCAGTCATCCAGATAAGGATGGACTTGTACTCCTTCCTTGCGCAGGAAGGCCGCGATGACCACCATTACTTTGGAGAAGGTCCGCGGAGCAGTAGCCAACCCGAACGGGAGGGCTCTGAACTGGAAGTGTCGGCCCAGGACTGCAAAACGCAGAAAGCGTTGATGAGGAGGCCAGATGGGAATATGCAAGTAAGCTTCCTTGATGCCCAAGGATGCCAGGAACTCCCCTGCCTTCACTGCCGCTATAAGAGTGGAGAGTCTCCATCCGGAAGTGCTGAACTTTCAAGGCCCGATTGACCCCTTTGAGGTCGAGGATAGGCCGTACAGAACCTCCTTTCTTTGGTACCACAAAGTAAATGGAGTAACGTCCCTTGCCAAGCTGATCTTCTGGCACCGGAACGACCGCACCCAGGCGGATCAGATTGTCCAAAGACTGCTGCACTGCCACAGCTTTGACCGGAGACTTGCAGGGAGAGTGCACAAACCCGTCTCTTAAGGGTCGGCAGAACTCTAGCTTGTAGCCATCTCTGATGACTTCCAGCACCCAAGCGTCTGAAGTTACCCTGGTCCACTCGCCCAGAAACGAGGATAGGCATCCCCCAATCTGCTCTGGGCCGTGGACCAGGGCCCCGTCATTGGGTTCGAGACCCTGGGGGAGGACCGGAGGACGCACCTCCGGGACGGCGGTCTCTGCGAAAGGAATGCTGCTTGGGGGAGAAGTTCCTTTTGAAGGAAGAGGGGGCAGAGGAGCCCGACTTGCCCGGGCGATACCGACGGGCTTCCTGAAACAGTCCTTTGGAGGAACCGGAGCAGGCACCACTGGCCCGAGTCCTGACCTCCGGTAACCTCTTGCCCTTAGACGTGCCGAGATCGGTCACAATCTTGTCCAGCTCGACCCCAAAGAGCAGCTTGCCTTTAAAAGGCAACTTAGCCAGGCGAGACTTAGAGGCGTGGTCAGCAGACCAATGCTTCAGCCAAAGCCAGCGCCGTGCAGAGACTGTCTGAGCCATACCTTTAGCCGAGGCTCTCAAGACATCATACAGCAAGTCTGCCAAGTAGGCCAAGCCCGATTCCAGGGCCGGCCAATCAGCCCTCAAGGAAGGATCCGAGGGGGAAGCCCACTGCACAATCGTCAGGCACGCTCTGGCCACATAGGAGCCGCAAACTGAGGCCTGCAAACTTAAAGCAGCCGCCTCGAAGGACGACTTTAAAGCCGCCTCCAATCTTCTGTCTTCGGCGTCCTTTAGGGCCGTGCCACCTTCCACCGGCAACGCCGTTTTCTTAGTCACCGCAGTGATTAAAGAATCCACGGTAGGCCAAAGAAAGGCCTCCCGTTCACCTTCAGGCAGAGGATAGAGGTGGGACATAGCCCTAGCCAATTTAAGGCTCGCTTCTGGGAAATCCCATTGAGCCGAAATCAAGGTGTGCATGGCTTCATGCACGTGGAAGGTCCTAGGCGGGCGCTTCGTCCCAAGCATAATGGCAGAGCCAGCAGAGGCTGAGGGAGAGACGTCCTCCGGAGAGGAAATCTTCAAAATGCTCATGGCCTGCACTAACAGGTTGGGCAAATCCTCTGAGCGAAAGATTTGCGCTGCAGAGGGGTCATCCGCTCCATCCGAGCGGGAATCCGTCTCCTCCAAGGAATCCCCAAAGGACCGTTGGGAGAACTCAGATACGCTGCCCTCATCTACATCAGAGGAGACAGAGTCCTCTAGGGCCTGGAAATCCACCCGAGGGCGTTTGCTTCCGGAGGCCTCAACCCCTTTATCGGACAGGGGAGCAGGGGCAGCGTTTTGCATAAGAAAAGCCTGATGCAGCAGCAAAATGAACTCAGGGGAGAAACCCCCCAGACTGTGCACTTCTGCAGCCTGGGCCAAGGCCCTAGACGTACCCTCAACCGGCACTCGCAAGAGCAGGGGAGAAACATGCTGCGCATCCAAAATGGCGTCCGGCGCGAAACTCCGAGAAGGAGCCACGCGGGAAAAACGGCGCTTAACTTTTGCCGCTTTCTTGCCGTCGCCCGAATCAAGGGCGACCATAGCATTAACGTCTCCCACCTCGAGGGCGGCCCAAGAAGAAGCCGAGCAGAGTGGCCGGCCAAAATGGGGGGGGGGGGGGGGGGAGGCGAGCAGCGGGGGATGGGCGTTTATGGCGGGAAAAACCGCCGCACCGGAGGAAGAACCGAGACACTGACCGGACTCTAAACTGACGCCCAAAAAAGGCGATTCAGGCTTTGAAACCCCCGCTAGACACGCACACGCGGTCCGGGGAGTGATTCTTCGCGCCCTCGCCCTCCGACGCCATAAGCCACGTGGAGACTGATCGGGAAACCCCCTGCCCGCTACAAAAGGTAAAAATTACCTGCTTTTCGCTCCGAGCTGTAACGAACTGGTGTCCCAGTGAGCAGCTGCAATAAACGCTGATATAAACTTTGAAATAAATGCCCTTAAAAGGACGTTCAAATTTTTTTTTTTTAAATGGAGCCAAAGGGAGGGGGGAGGAGGGACCTGGCACGCGCAGTCAAAATGGCCGCGTTTCCCACCAAAACCGGCCCCGCCATTGCCGGCCCAGATGGTGCGGTCAAATCGCCGCCCAACACCTCCACCGACTCAGGGGAAAGCATGGGGGGCAAGAGCACTGACAACGTAGGCTTCGCGCAAAACCAACACCGCGCCGGCTTAGATATAATGGCTGCGAACACAATAAAAACAAACAGTTGCTTTGTGCTCTGACAGACTAATAGGCAAAACCGCCTAAGGTAAGAACACCCTTGAAGACGTTTTATCTCTGGACTGCCACAAGAACGGCCAAAATAGCCGCCTTTTAAAAACGTTTTTTTTTAAACCTTGTTGCTGATACCTAAATGCCTCAAGGGTACAGAACAAGGTCTGTAGCCGAGGTCAAGCAGTCCTCCAGAGGAAGAGCACAGGGGGAGGGACCCGGCCACCCAGGTGTGACACCCCACAGGGAATAAGAAGCCCCTTAGGACTTACACCCTGTAATAGAGATCCAAGTATGGGTTCTCTAACATTTACAACCCAACCTAGAAACCCCAAACGGGCCTACCAGACTGAGTACACTGCACAGGCTGCACACATCTACCCTCTGCTGAGACTGAGAAAATACTGGTTAGTAGAAGGTCTGCACAGGCTACTTGTATAAGGAGTTTTAGTGTTCTCAGTCTCCCTCTGCTGGTAGGAGTGCATAACCCAAGCGTCTTGAACGGTCTGGAGGATTGCTGAGGAAAGACCACTTTGTTTCCCTTTCTTTTGAACTGGATTTAGAATTACTCCAAGGATAAGAGGAAATGATGTCACCTGACCAAATGGTACCATGAGAAAAGAGCAGCTCTCATGGAGTAAATCAAACCCTACAATTTACTTATGTTCTCAGCAATCTTACAGCACTTCTTACCAGCAGAACAGAGCGAGATCACAATTGACTTCTATATAGGCCCTGGCCTAGCAACAGAGAGGAAGAAGTATAGCAGATAATGTAAAAACGTATTTGTGGCTCCCTTTACTATCGGAGTAACCCGATAAGGAAAAACAGAGTGCATCAGTGCTATAGACAAAAGCATAGTTCCAGGACTTGAAAAAAAGATCTAGGCTACTTAGTATAAGATGAGAAACCAGATGGAAAGGGCAGAGATCACACAGAGGACAGAAAGAGTACAGTATTGGCAAAGTACAGCAAGCAGTTCAGAAGCTAATATGGAGTTCATTGTCAAGTTAAAAGTCCTAAAGAACAGAATGCTTAGCTGTAACCCGTTTAAGGGTATCCCAGCAACCTCTAATTTCCTGACTTGATACAAACCACCCAGAACATCTACAAAATCAAATAGCTGGGGGAAACCTGGCTTCAGCAAAGGAGAGCAAAACTGGGCAAGCACAAAGATCTTGAAGAGTTATGCTAGCCCTTGCTCTCAGTAAAATACAGGCCAATGGCTCATAATAAGAGCTAGGCTTCTTAAAATAAAAATCATCTCTGATACAAAAGAGAGCTAGCTTGTAGAAATCAGAGATCACCTTTGACACAGTTACATTTTACTGTAGCAAATGCTGAAGTAAGTGCTCAGAGAGCTGACAGAGGGTGGAGGGAATCTACTCTGTAGATAATGAGGAGACTGGCACCTACAAGACGTCATGAGCAAGAGTTGCTATGGTTAAGTAGAGATAGTACTGGGTCAGCTGCACCCCGGGTGAGAACATCCAAAGGAGGGGGCTAGGGGAGAGTTTGGGGAACATGCAAAGTCATCTAATAAGATGCGCTCTGAGCATATCTTGTTTATACTTAGAGCTTGATAGTATGTGAAGTCATTTTGATCAAACTGATAAGGGCCAAGAACCCTGGTGACAAAGCTGGGGTCCATTGAAATGAATAGGGTTAAAATAGTATATAAGGAACAGTCTGAGGGGTATTAGATCAGAAGAACAGAGAAGGGACAAGGAAGGCTACAAGAGAAGGCAGGTGACAGACGTGTCATGTAATGCTGCTCCATCATGTGACTGCCTGATTTGCCTGTACTGCTACTGGTAAGATTGAAATAAACTATCTCCTTATATCTCAGCGAGTCCTTCTGATTATGGAGTTTGTTAATTCCTAGACTGTGTAAAGAGCAGTCTGGGGGAGTATGAGGTCAGAGTAATTGGTGGGAACACGCAAATTATTTACTAGAGAGAGCCCCTGGCTTCCGCTGCCCAAATAGGAGAGGCAGATCTAATTAATTTATAATCTCTAGGTCCCCCCCCCCTTTGTGGCAAACCCTACATCACTACTGCATGTTTTCATGAATATGCCATTAACAAGCTAATCTTGAAAACAGCCACAGCCTTGGTGAGATAACCTGGAAAAAAAATGCACTGAAGTATATACAGATGTTATCACCCATTAAACTCGAATACCAAGGACAATTCTAAGAGGTGTCTCAAACCAAAAGCTGAGCACATTAGACACTGATGGCCATTCTGTGGAGGTACTGTGTTTAATGTCACTGAACTCACCGCTTAACAATGAGCATGCCAGCAAGGAAGCTGGTCTAAACAGTCCTCCATCTATGGAGTTCCCTCTAAGGACTACGTCACCACGAGCAAAATGTTTTCGACCTGTGCAAAAAAAAAAACTTGGTGCATTTCCCCGTGTGTGCTATTTGCTATTAGGCAATATGGTAATTCATTTAAAAAACATGCTGGAGTATGTATTTATTGAAATAAGATGTTTATTTTAACTAGTCAAGCTCCACAAGAGTGTAAAATATAAATATTTTAATTTTAAAAGGCAATGTCCCACGTCAGTATATATTCAGCATACAGTATTCATTGCTGTAATATGTTTTTCAGCAGCTGTTCAGGAAAGGGAAAAATCGACCAGTGAGATAAGAGATTGGATTACTGATTGGAGAGATAAGAGTGACAGTCACTAAGAAAACATACAGTATGTATCAGTGGCTTAATTGACAATGTAGCAGAATATAAACAGAAAAGTGAAGATACTTACCTGTAGAGGGTATTCTCCGAGGATAGCAGGCTGATCATTCTCACAAGTGGGTCGATGATCCACGCTGGCCCGGGAACCGGCATAATAAAAAAACAAAAAAAATTGCTAGTCTTCTGATTCAAGCTCCACACTAGACTGTGCATGCACGGAGTGCCTTCCCGCCCGCCGAGCAACCAAACTCCTCAGTTTAATAAAAAAGGATAAAGAAAAAAAAAAGAGAACTCCAAGGGGAGGTGGGCGGGATTGTGAGAATGATCAGCCTGCTGTTCTCGGAGAATACCTGCTACAGGTAAGTATCTTCACTTTCTCCGATGAAAAGCAGGCTGGTTCATTCTCACAAGTGGGGTATCCCTAGCATCCAGACTCATGCAAAACAATAAACACTGGTCAACTGGGCATCGCAACGGCGAGGACATAACTCAGATTAACCTGAAACTATACACAAACTAGCTGAGAGTGCAGCCTGGAAAAGAATAAAATGGGCCTAAGAGGGTGGAGTTGGATTCTAGACCCCAAACAGATTCTGCAACACTGACTGCCTAAACCAACTGTTGTGTCAGGTGTCCTGCTAAAGGTAGTAGTGAGATGTGAATGTGTGGACTGAAGACCACATCGCAGCTTTGCAAATCTCTTCAATGAAGGCTGACTTTAAATGAGCTACCGACACAGCCATGGCTCTGACATTATGAGCCGTGACATGGCCCTCTAAAGTCATGCCAGCTTGGGCATATGTGAAGGAAATGCAATCTGCTAGTCCATTGGAAATGGTGTGTTTACCGATGGCAAATCCCCTCCTGTTGGGATCAAAGGAGACAAATAACTGGGCGGACTGTCTGAAGGGCTTCGTGTGCTCCATGTAAAAAGCCAACGCGCTCTTGTAGTCCAAGATGTGCAAGCTGCTTTCGCCAGGGTGAGCATGAGGGCAGGGAAAAAATGTTGCCAAGACAATCGACTGATTCAGATGGAACTCTGACACTACCTTCAGCAAGAACTTGGGGTGCATGCGGAGGACTGCTCTGTTGTGATGAAACTTAGTATAAGGTGCACCCACTACTAAGGCCTGAAGCTCACTGACCCTACAAGTTGAAGTAACAGCCACCAAGAAAACGACCTTCCAGGTCAAGTACTTCAGATGGCAGGAATTCAGTGGCTAAAAAGGAGCTTTCATCAGCTAGGTGAGAATGACATTGAGATCTCAAGACACAGGTGGAGGTTTGACAGGGGGCTTTGACAAGAGCAAACCTCTCATGAAGCGAATAACTAAAGGCTGTCCAGAGATAGGCTTACCTTCTACATGTTGATACGTACTAATTGCACTAAGGTGAACCCTTACAGAGTTGGTCTTGAGACCAGACTCTGATAAGTGTAGAAGGTATTCAAGCAGGGTCTTTGTAGGACAAGAAAGGGGATCTATGGCCTTGCTGTCACACCAGATGGCAAACCTCCACAATTTAAAAAAGTAACACCTCTTAGTGGAATCTTTCCTGGGAGCCAGCAAGACCTGGGAGACACCCTCCGAAAGACCCAAGGAAGCAAATTCTAGGCTCTCAACATCCAGGCTGTGAGAGCCAGAGACTGGAGGTTGGGATGTAGAACAGACCCCTAATTCTAAGTGATGAGGGTTGGGAAACACTCCAATCTCCATGGTTCTTTGGAGGACAATTCCAGAAGAAGAGGGAACCAAATCTGACGTGGCCAGAAGGACGCAATAAGAATCATGGTTGTGTGGTCTTGCTTGAGTTTCAGCAAAGTCTTCTCTACTAGAGGTATGGGAGGATAAGCATACAGAAGGCCTGTCCCCCAATGCAGGAGAAAAGCATCTGACGCTAGTCTGTCGTGGGCCTGAAACCTGGAACAGAACTGAGGGACCTTGTGATTGGACTGAGTGGCAAAAATATCCACTGAGAGGGTGCCCCTCGCTTGGAATATCTTGCAGGCTACGACCATCTTCAGGGACCACTCGTGAGGTTGCATTACCCTGCTCAGTCTGTCGGCAAGACTGTTGTTTATGCCTGCCAGATAAGTGGCTTGTAGAAACATGCCATGACGGCATGCCCAGAGCCACATCTGGACAGCTTCCTAACACAAAGAGTGAGATTCACTGCCCCCTTGATTGTTGGAGTAATACATCGCAACCTGATTATCTGTTTGGATTAAGATAATTTGGTTGGACAGCCGATCTCTGAAAGCCTTTAGAGCGTTCCAGATCGCTTGGAGCACCAGGAGATTGATCTGTAGATCTGTTTCCTGGGGGGACCAGGCTTCCTGAGTGTGAAGCCCATCTACATGAGCCCCCCAGTCTGCACCTCTCATTAGGCTGGGGCTGCTGTGAACAGACCCATAGAGACCAGTGGGAAAAGCGCCTAACACCCATGTAAAAAAAAGAAAGAAAAAAAAAAAGAACAAGCTGCGTGTCCCAAGTGCTCGTCAGGGACGTCCTTGCCTAACATGGACGTCCTTCAAGGATGTCCCTGACGAGCACCTGGCTTTCTTTTTTCCCTTCCGACGCCGCTCCCCCCTGCATTGAAATGACAGCATCCCGCAGCCTCGGCCTCCTCGCCATCCTCCGCACCCCCATGGCCCCGCCCCCGCCCTTGAGGTCATCACCGCCGCTGCTCCCCCCTCCCCCGTCTGCCACCGGGCCGCACCCTCACAGCGCCTCTCACCTCCTTGTGAAGGCGCTGCAGCAGGCAACAGCTGATCGCCTCCCTTCGGACTTCCCTCCTTTCCTCCCTGGCCCGCCCTTGTCTGACATAAGTAACTTACGTCGGAGGAGGGCGGGCCAGGGAGGAAAGGAGGGAAGTCCGAAGGGAAGCGATCAGCTGTTGCTTGCTGCAGCGCCTTCACAGAGGTGAGAGGCGCTGTGAGGGCCCGGCCCGGTGGCAGACGGAGGGGGGCAGCGACGGCGGCGACGACCTCAAGGCGGGGAGGCCGGGGCTGCGGGAAGCTGTCATTTCAATGCAGGGGGGAGCGGCAGTGATCTCGGGCTCATTTGCATTCCTATTCCTTGATGCATGCCCGTTCCTTACCGATTCACTAAGGGAATCGGTAAGGGAAGGGCTTTAATGATTTTTTAGTGCATCTTGCCCTGAGAGTGTATCCTTACCAGCCTATTTGAAGAATCCAAGGTTAAAAGAGGACATCTTTGGTGACCATTTTTTTTTTTAATTTTATTAACAACAATGTTTACACAGGCTGAATGCCAACAAATGATCCATTCACATAGTTATCAATTCCCGTTATTCCCCCCTTCCTCCCCCCCCCCCCCAAAAAAAAAAAAAACCCACCATATTGCTAACAATGGCCTAACAGTTTTCTGTATGGAGTCCACACTGCGAAAAAGGAGCCTATCCGACCATGCTTAATGGCGGTTAGTTTTGACATTAAATAAAGATAGTCCAATTTTGCAATCAACTGGTCCTTACTGGGCACTTCTGGTTTTTTCCAAGCCACTGCCAGGCATAGCTTAGCAGCAGTTACCACTATGTGAGTCAATCTTGTAGCTCACATGTCTTCCGATGAAGACGAACCATTAAGCAGAAAAACAAGAGCAGAAGGCACACAGGTTGCTCCCAACAGAAGATGTAGAAATTGGGACACCATCTCCCAATATTTCTGGACCCTGGGACAAGTCCACCAGATATGACCAAAAGTTCCCTCTAATCCACACTCTCTCCAGCAGAGGCCAGAACCAGTTGAAAATCTTTTTCAAACGTGCTGGAGTATAGTACCACTGAAAGAGCATCTTAAACCCATGCTCAATATAGCTGGAAGCTATTGTAACTTTGGTAATTCTTGTGTAAATCAATTGCCACTGTGAGTCAGATAGAGGCATTCCTAACAGTTCCTTCCCAGCCAATTTCATATTTTTGAGTGATAGGTTTGCTATACAACAAACAATGCTTTATATAACCTAGAAATTAACCCTTTCCCCACCCCTAATTTAAATAGCTTCAGTACAGACTGGTCCCCGTCGCCAATCCGGCAGTAACTTTCTGTGAATGAAATCCTGCACTTGACAATATGAAAAATAATCTGCGTCAGGCAACCCATATCATTCTCTCAAAACTTCAAAGGGGATACAGCTGTCTTTTACTAGCAATTGTCCCAGAGTCCGTAACCCCTTAGACTCCCACCTTCTATACACTCCTGAAAGAGTAGGTGCTAAAAACCCCAGTGAATGTAAAATGGGAGTATAGAAAAAATAACATTGTTTTGGAAACAGCGCCCATCTCCTAACATACCATTCAGCTAATATGCAGGCCATACTGTAAGGCGCCAAGTCCATCCACATACGCAACTGTAACAATGAAAGCCAAGGTAAATAGGTCAACTGCATCCTGCCCACCACAGCTTTGTTCCAATTGTACCCAGCATTTCAAAGGAGAATCAAAAATAGTCAGCTGCGCAGCTCAATAATATTGAGCAAAATCCGGGACCCCCATTCCTTCTAGTTCCCGACCAGCATGCATTCAAGCCCTACATACTCACGGAGGTTTATGTTGCCAGATATAATGAAATACCTTACGCTAAACCTTAAGTAAGAATCCTTTGGGAGTGTGCAATGGGAGATGAGCAAAAAGATATAGAAGGAGCACGTTCATTTTCACAGCACTAATGTGGCCCAACCACAAGACTCCCTGACCCTTCCAGTGGTTGAGGTCATCTATTACTTTAGAGAGCAAAGGTGGATAATTTAATTCATAAAGCTGATCCAAATCATCCGGAATATGAACCCTTAAATAATGAATAGATCGGTGTACCCATCAATAATGAAAGCGGCTATGCAGTTCTGACAACTGAGGTTCCACCACAGTGAGATTAAGCAACTACAATGCTGAAACATTAACAGTAAATCACGATAAATGTCCATACTGCATCAACTTATGTTGAACAGCTATGAGATTGAAGAGGCTCAATTAGAATAAGAAGTATATCATCTGCGTAGAGCATAATTTTATGTTCTTGACAACCTACTCAAATCCCCCCAATGTCATCCCATTCCCTTACCGCTTGGTCTAACAGCTCTACTGTTAACGCGAAAATCAGTGGGGATAATGGACATCCCTGCCTAGTGCCCTTTGATATCAGAAAAAATTCTGTATATGTCCCACTGACACGAAGACTTGCAACTGGAGAATCATAAATAAGAGATAGCCACTTCATGAAATTGCCTGAGAAACCAAATCGACGTTAACATCCCCATCATAAATGGCCACGAAACTTGGTCAAACGCCTTCTCCACATCAATACTCAAAACTACTGCCTATTTCTTATCCCATCGAGCCAAGCAAACCAAATCCAACAAGTGTCATATTATCCTTAGGCTGCCGACCTTGAGTGAAGCCAGACTGATCACCATAGATCAGATCCGAAAGATATCGTTGCAGCCTTAGTGCCAAAATCCTAGTGAGAATCTTATAGTCGACCCCTAACAGCGAAATAGGATGATAAGAGCTTCAGCTAAGGGGATCTTTCCCAGGCTTGAGAAGCAAAGCCACCCCAGCCTGGCGAATAGACAGAGGAAGGTGTGATTCCATTAATAGAGAATTGAAACAGGAGGCCAGTGGATCTGCCAATTGGGAGGCAAATTTCTTATAAAACAAGTTCGAGAAGCCATCTAAGCCCGGGGCCTTCCCCAAAGGGAGCTGGTCTATCACCATATACACCCCCTCACTGGTAACGGGAGCCGATAGATCTTGTGTGGCTAGTTCAGGTAATTGCGGAAGTGTGACAGACTCTAGATATGCCTCTAACTCACGGCCAGAAATCCCAACCCCCGCCTCATAGATTTGAGAGTGATATCTCACAAAAGTCGAGCCAATTCTAGAATCCCCTGATACTACCTCTCTACCTGGAGCCCTGATCTGCATTATCATATTCCGATCCCACCGCTTCCGAAGTTTAGCTGCCAGCAAGCGACCTGCCTTACTACCTCCTTCAAAATACTCCCGTCTCGTTCAATGCAATGAATTAGCTATGTACTCCAAATCTAACGCCCGTATCGCTCTCTGACAATCCGCTAGTTGTCTAGTCGTGGCAGTATGAGACAGACGATCACGATGGAGTCGCTACAATCTGCCCAATTGTGATAATAGCTGCACTCTCCGAGCGTTACATGTTCGAACATTATGTGCACTGCGAGAAATGCATGGTAAAATTATGTATCATACCTGATAATTTTCTTTCCATTAATCATAGCTGATCAATCCATAGACTGGTGGGTTGTGTCCATCTACCAGCAGGTGGAGATAGAGAGCAATCTTTTGCCTCCCTATATGTGGTCATGTGCTGCCGGAAACTCCTCAGTATGTCGATATCAAAGCTTCATCCGCAGGACTCAGCACTTAGAGAATTACACCCACAAAGGGACACTCTGCCCAGCTCACCACTGCCGAAGCGGGGGAGGGGAATCCGTCCAGCTCATCCCCGCGAAGCGGGGGAGGGACACCACACCCGCCGATGCGGGGGGATCTGGCTTATCCTGCTACCGCAACCGTGGGAGGAGCTGGCTTACCCCAACACCGCCGAAGCGGGAGGAATACAAAGCTACCCTACTGCCGCAGGAAGCGGGAGGGAGCGCCGGCATAATTTAGTTATCAATCCAGCCACCGCCGAAACAGGGGGAGAGGAATGCAGCAGCTCACTGTAACACAAAATCGTTTCAACTAAAGGAAAATCCAGTTGGAGGAACTTGAACACGAAGTCTTCTTGAACAGAAACTGAAGGTTAAACTGGAACCTGAAATATAACCAGAACAAAAAACAATACATATGTCCGGGCGGGGCTATGGATTGATCTGCTATGATTAATGGAAAGAAAATTATCAGGTATGATACATAATTTTACCTTCCATTTCATCAAGCAGATCAATCCATAGACTGGTGGGATGTACCAAAGCAGTACTCACCCAGGGCGGGACCTAGAAATCCCTGAACGCAACACTGAAGCTCCAAACTGGGCCTCGGCCCGAGCTGCCACATCCAGGCGGTAATGTCGTGAGAAGGTATGAGCCGACGCCCAAGTTGCCGCTCTACAAATCTCTTCCAAAGACGGATCTGGACTCTGCCAACGATGCCGCCTGTGCTCTAGTAGAGTGCGCCTTCAGCTGAATAGGCGGAGGCTTCCGTGCAGCCCCATAAGCAGCTGTAATCGCCTCCTTGACCCAACGTACTACCGTAGGATTAGATGCCTGCAGACCCTTACGAGGGCCTGCGAACAGCACGAACAGGTGATCCGACTTCTGGAAGTCATTGGTCACTTCCAAGTATCTGATGATGACTCATCTCACATCCAGACATTTGAGAGCAGGGTACTCCTTTGGGTAGTCCTCCCTACGAAAGGATGGTAGACAGAGCTGCTGACTCACATGGAAGCGAGAAACAATCTTGGGCAGAAAGGCAGGCACTGGGCGAATCGACACTCCTGCCTCAGTGAACCGCAGGAACGGCTCTCGGCACGAGAGTGCTTGGATCTCAGAAACTCTTCTGGCTGAAGTGATGGCTACCAAAAAGACCGCTTTCAACGTCAGGTCCTTCAGCCATGCCATCGACAAGGGCTCAAAGGGCGGTTTCTGCAAGGCCCATAGCACCAGACTGAGGTTCCAAGTAGGCACCATTGAGCGCAGAGGAGGGCGCAGGTGATTAACTCCTTTGAGAAAGCGCACCACATCCGGCTGTGACGCCAGGGAAGCACCCTTCAGACGGCTCCTGAAGCAAGCCAGAGCCGCCACCTGGACTTTCAGCGAACTGAGTGACAGGCCTTTCTCCAGACCTTCTTGCAGGAAAGTCAAGACCGAAGATATTGGAGCAGTGGAGGGCGATAGAGTGCCTGCCTTGCACCACGATGCAAAGGTACGCCAAATCCTGGCATAAGTAGAAGTAGAGCGCTTCCTCGCTCTCAGCATAGTGGCGATAACCTTGTCTGAGAAGCCCTTCTTCCTCAGCTGCTTCCGCTCAAGAGCCAGGCCGTAAGAACAAAGGGGGAGGGATCCTCCATCACCACGGGACCCTGATGCAAGAGGCCCCGCTCCGCTGGCAGCCTCAGAGGACCGTCCACTGAGAACCTGATTAAGTCCGCATACCAGGGACGTCTGGGCCAATCCGGACCCACTAGGATCACCCAGCCCGGATGCTTTGCCACCCGGCCTAGCACTCTGCCCAACATGGGCCAGGGCAGGAACACGTAGAGAAGCTCCTGTGCCGGCCACTGCTGGAGAAGAGCATCGACTCCCAGATATCGAGGGTCCCGTCCTCTGCTGAAGAACCGCAGCACTTGGCAATTGGCTGAGGACGCCATCAGATCCAGGCTCGGCTGGCCCCAGCGCCTCCTGATGTCCGAGAACGCCCAATCCGAGAGCTGCCACTCTCCGGGATCCAAAGTATGGCGACTGAGGAAGTCCGCCTTGACATTCATGACTCCCGCAATGTGGGCCGCCGACAGCTGTTCCAGGTTCGCTTCCGCCCATAGGCATAGCTTCATGGCCTCCTTGGCTAGAGGGGCGCTCCTGGTACCTCCCTGGCGATTGACATATGCCACCGCCGTGGCATTGTCCGACAGGACTCGTACTGGCCTCAGCCCCAGGACCGGGAGAAACTCCAGAAGCGCCAACCGAATGGCTCGGAGTTCCAGGAGGTTGATAGACCGCTTCGCTTCTGCAGGCGTCCAGAGCCCCTGAGCTGTCCTTCCCAGGCAGTGGGCTTCCCCCAGCCCGTCAAGCAGGCGTCCGTCGTGATGACCACCCACTCCGGGGTCGTGAGAGGCATTCCTGCGGACAGCTTGTCTGGGCTCAGCCACTAACCCAGCGTCTTGCGCACCGTTGGATCCAAGGGAAGGCGTGCAGCGTAATCTTCCGATACTGGAGTCCACCGCCGCAGCAGGGAGTGCTGTAGGGGTCTCATATGGGCCCTGGCCCGGGGCACTACTTCCATCATGGCCGTCATGGAGCCCAAGAGCTGCACATAATCCCAAGCTCGGAGAGTGGAGGCTATTAGGAACTGGTCCACCTGGGCCCGAAGCTTGCCGTTCCGGTTGTCCGGCTGGAACACTCTGCCCACTAGGGTGTCGAATCGAACTGCCAAGTACTCCAGGGACTGAGTCGGGCGCAGCTGACTTTTCTCCCAGTTGATGACCCATCCCAGGGAGCTCAGAAGGGCAATCACCCTGTCCGTAGCCTTCCCACACTCTGCATAAGAGGGGGCTCGGATCAACCAGTCGTCCAGATAGGGATGGACTTGTACTCCTTCCTTGCGGAGGTAAGCCGCAATGACCACCATCACTTTGGAGAAGGTCCGCGGGGCAGTGGCCAACCCGAAAGGGAGGGCTCTGAACTTGTCGGCCCAGGACTGCGAAGCGCAGGAAGCGCTGATGAGGAGGCCAGATGGGAATATGTAAGTAACCTTCCTTGATGTCCAAGGATGCCAGGAATTCCCCTTTCACCGCAGCTATTACGGAGTGGATAGTCTCCATCCGGAAGTGCTGGACCTTCAAGGCCCGATTGACTCCCTTGAGGTCGAGAATAGGTCGAACAGAGCCTTCTTTCTTTGGCAACACAAAGTAAATGGAGTAACGCCCCTTGCCAAGTTGATCTACTGGCACCGGGACCACCGCACCCAGGCAGATCAGGTTGTTCAAAGTCTGCTGTACGGCAGCTGCTTTGACCTGGGACTTGCAGGGAGAGTTTACAAACCCATCTCTCAAGGGCCGGCAGAACTCCAACTTGTAGCCGTCTCTGATGACTTCCAGAACCCAAGCGTCTGAAGTTACCCTGGTCCACTCGCCTAGAAATGAGGACAACCTTCCTCCTATCGCACTGGGCCATGGACCAGGTCCCCGTCATTGGGTACGCGACCCTGGGGGAGGGCTGGAGGACGAACCTCCGGGTCGGCGGTCCCTGCGAAAGGAATGCTGCTTGGGGGAGAAGTTCCGTTTGAAGGAAGCGGAGTAGGAGGAGCCCGACTTGCCCCGCCGGTACCGACGGGCTTCCTGGAACCGGCCCTTGGAGGAACCAGGGCAAGCACTATTGGCCCGAGTCCTGACCTCCGGCAACCTCTTGCCCTTGGACGTGCCGAGCTCCGTCACGATCTTGTCCAGCTCGTCCCCAAAGAGCAGCTTGCCTTTAAAAGGCAACTTGGCTAGGCGAGATTTAGAGGCATGGTCAGCCGACCAATGCTTAAGCCACAGCCACCGCCGCGCAGAGACCGTCTGGGCCATACCTTTGGCCGAGGCTCTCAAACATCATACAGTAAGTCTGCCAAGTATGCCAAGCCTGACTCCAGGGTCGGCCATTCCGTCCTCCAGGAAGGATCCGAGGGGGAAGCCCGCTGCAAAACAGTCAGGCACGCCCTGGCCACATAGGAGCCGCAAACCGAGGCTTGCAGACTCAGGGCGGCCGCCTCAAAGGACGACTTTAAGGCCGCCTCCATTCTCCTGTCCTGAGCATCTTTCAGGGCAGTGCCACCTTCCACCGGCAGTGCCGTTTTCTTAGTCACGGCAGTGATTAAGGAATCTACTGTGGGCCAGATAAAGGCTTCCTGTTCCCTCTCTGGCAGGGGGTACAGACAGGACATAGCCCTGGCTACTTTCAGGCTTGCTTCCGGGGCATCCCATTGCGCCGAAATTAAGGCCTGCATGGCTTCATGCATGTGGAAGGTTCTAGGCGGGCGCTTCGTTCCCAGCATAATGGCAGAGCCAGCCGAGGCTGAGAGTGGGCCTTCCTCCGGAGAGGCAATCTTCAAAATGCTCAAGGATTGCCCTAGCAGGATAGGCAAATCCTCCGAGCGAAAAAGGTGCGCTGCGGAGGGGTCTTCCGCTCCATCCGAGCGAGGGTCAGTCTCTTCCATAGAGTCCGCAAAGGATCTCTGGGAGAACTCAGACACACTGCCATCATCCACATCCGAGGAGACCGAGTCCCCTAGTGGCTGAAAATCCACCCGAGCGCGTTTGAGCACAGAGGCCTCCTCACTCTTATCAGACAAGGGAGCGGGGGCAGCGTTCTGCATAAGAAAGGCCTGATGCAGCAGCAAAATGAACTCAGGGGAGAAACCCCCTAGCCTGTGCATTTCTGCAGCTTGCGCCACGGCCCTAGAGGCGCTCTCAACCTGCGATCCCAAGATCGGAGAGGCGCGATGCGCGTCCAAAATGGCGTCCGGCGCGAAACTCCGAGAAGGAGCCGCGCAGGAAGAAGGGCGTTTTAATTTCGCCGACTTCTTACTGTCGCCCGATTCAAGGGCGACCAAGCTGTTAACGTCTCCCATCTCGAGGGCGGCCCAAGAAGAAGCCGACCGAGCCGCGTGGCCGGTCACGACCGGGAGGGCAGCCAGCGGGGGATGGGCGCGTAAGGCGGGAAAGGCCGCCGCGCCGGAGGAAAAACCGGTGAACTCTCCCAGTTCCGAAAGGGCGTCCAAAAAAGGCGACTCTACCTTCGAGCCCCCCCGCTTCCACGCTAGGCGCGCGAACGCGTTGCGGGGAGCGTCTTTTCGCGCCCTTGCCATCCGAGGCCATAGCTACGTGGAGACCATTCGGGGAACCCCCTGCCCACTAGTAAAAGGTAAAAATTACCTGCTTCTTGCTCCGAGCTGCAATGACTTATTCCAGTGAGCAGCTGCAAATGGACGTCCTTTTTGAACGTTTAAAAAAAATTGGTTTTTGTTTTTTTTTAACAGAGCCAGCGGGAGGGGGGAGAAAGGGAGGGACCTGGCACCACCAGGTTTGCATTTGCTCACGAAGAGCCCTCAACCCCAGGTACTCAACAAAACCTAAACAATTAGGCTTGGAGACCTAGCCAGAGCTGCTGCTGTGCGACCACACACCTGCTGAGATAGAGAACATACTGAGGAGTTTCCGGCAGCACATGACCACATATAGGGAGGCAAAAGATTGCTCTCTATCTCCACCTGCTGGTAGATGGACACAACCACCAGTCTATGGATTGATCTGCTTGATGAAATGGAATATCCTATTCTTCAGATACTCGGGGCCATTTCCTTTCAGGGCTTTGAAGATCAGACAGAGTTTTAAATTTAGCCCTGTATTGCACTGAAGTTTTTGCAAAAATGGTGTGATGTGGTCACGTCGCTTGCAACCTTCTATGAGTCTTGCTGTTGCATTCTGAATCAACTGGAGCTGGTGCAGGCTCTTTGTATATATAAAAAACATATATATATGTACCCATGATTGATAAAAATTGAAAATAATGGGATAAAATAAAAAATGAATATAAATAAAAAGAATAATTTATTATATAAAAGGCAGGCCCTTTGTAGTCAGACCATTGTATAGTGCATTGCAGTAATCCAGTCTTGATGTTACCATGGCATGCACAACTGGGATAAGATTTACCTTCTCGATGTAAGGAGAGAGGCAGCGTAGCTGTCGCAAATAGTAGAAGCAGCTCTTGAAGGTTGCTTGGATTTGGGGAATCAGAGTAAATGTTGAATCTAGCTGTATTCCAAGGTTCCTGACTTGTGATTTGAGGGGGAGTTCATACTTCCCAAAAGGGATTTTGATGTCAGGTATGTATCCACTTGTGTTAGGGACCCAGAGAAGCTCGGTTTTACTTGGGTTGAGGCAAAGTTTGTTGTGTTTAGCCCATTCTTGAATTGATGAATAAACTGATCACTTGTCTAACAAGGCTGTAGGTAAGTCAGGTTCAATGGATATGAGTAACTGCACATCATTCGCATACATGTAGAACTGAGTGTCCATTGACCGAATCAGCTCAGCTAGTGGCTTGAGGTAGATATTGAACAGAATAGGTGACAGTATCGATCCTTGTGGTACCCCGCAGGTCAGTGTCCATGGTGGTGATGAGTTGCTGCCAATCATTATGGATTGTTGCCTGTCTTGATAGATAGGATCTGAACCAGGCAAGTACTGTTCCATTGATACCTGTTTCTGTCAGTTGTGCTAGCAAGATATCATGATCCACAGTGTCAAAAGCTGCTGAGAAATCTAGCAGTACTAACATCGAAGCAAATCCCGTCGGGGTAAACGTAGCCACATTGGGTCTTAATTAATAAAGCCTTGCTGTTTGACTTCTACTTGTGATCTGTTTATTTTTCCAGTTGCACATTTGTGCATACATTTTACTGCATCAGTATCTGTAAAACGTACCTAAAAGGTGTTGAGGTCACACTGGCAAAAGCTCCACTGTATTACTTTGCACACTATTGTGATTTAAAAAAAAAAAAGCCAGCCTATTTTCCCTAAGTTTTTTTTTTATTTTGGGAGGGGCCACTAAAGTGCTCACAAACACAGCAGGCACTTAAGGCTTGTGCTCAGCACCCGAGCAGCCTTGTCTAAATTTTATTTGTATCACTTATTTGTGTATATATTATCCTACCCTCCCTTTTCCTCACCCCTTAGTTTGTATATTTTTTCCCTTTCTGTAGACTGAAGCCTCACTTCAAGAGGGAGAACTCAGCCCTGGGAATAATGTCCTGCAGGCTGCTGTTCTGACAGACTAACTAGACACTCAGCTCAATCAGGGAGATGAGCCCCAGGATCACTGCTTAGGGAGCAAGATAATGTGCATTAATAGAAAATTGCCAGCAAAAGCTTTGATGGGTCCCAGCTATACCCAAGCTCCCATTTTTAGAAGCCTCTATGCACCACTTGTGATAGGACAGTGAAACAAGGAAAGAGGAAGATGACTTATGACACTGAAAGCTGGCCTGGGGCTGAACCTTGCTGTGATGCACAAGAGCTTACCAGGGAACTGAAGGCTTAACAGCTTTATGATAGTTTTCTTTAAGTTCCATTATTACCTAAATTGAGTTAATAGGCATCAACCAGCTTAAGTTCCATTATTACCTAAATTGAGTTAATAGGCATCAACCAGCTTAAGTTCCATTATTACCTAAATTGAGTTAATAGGCATCAACCAGCTATCCAACACCCTCTCAAATTAATGGCCATATATTTCTAAGAGGCACTCCAACATGAAGTGTACCTTTAGAAAATGCAGAAATGGAAACTGTAGTAAGCATAGATTACAGTTAACAGGTGCTCTCCAAGGACAACAGGATATTACTCTTCATAGATGAGTGATGTCATCTGATGATACTTGATCAGACAAAAAGTAAACAAAACCTCTACTGTTGCTCTTACCCAGCCTCAGCAGCCTCCACTACCCCCAGTACTATGACTCCTCTTTTTGGACCCAGCTCTTCTCCGTCCGTTGTAACCAGTCATACTTTCTGGTCTTGACATCCCTCTCAGGGCAGACACCAAATTTTAGGCCCTGGGCAACCCTGGCACCCAGGTCAGGGGACATATTTTTCATAGTTCAAATGTGCCATATGCAATGTTATCTAACACCAGTACTGCTGAATTTTAGAAAAATTATCAGAATGCCAAATGGTTGCTTAGCCATGAAAATACAGTACCTCGCTCTTCCTTTTTATTTTAAACAATATTCTTGAGTATTTTGGAGTAAAAATATCTACCAATATGTAAGGAACATCCCAACAGCACTGAAAAGTGTTGCAATCATGTGTCACATCTCTCTCTGAACACGATCCTTCTCCCAACCGACTCCCAAAATATAAATTTTTTTGCTTCCTGTGCTTAGAAAACCAGTTGTAAGCCTCTCACTTGTAATGGGTACAGTTGAAAAAGTTGCTAGCTCTCAGCAGTTATTGAAAAGAGCTGGCAGTGCTCTCTTCCAAAAATTACTTATTTGTTTATTTCCGATCTGAGGAAGAAGGGCAACCTTCGAAAGCTAATCAAGAAATGTATTAAGTTATGTCCAATAAAAAAAGGTATCATCTTATTTTCTTTTCCATGTTTTATTTTGTTTGATTTCTATTGATAAAAATTACTGAAAAAGGGCAGTCAAATCTTCCAGCCAGATGTCCCTCCTTTCCCCTTCGCTTCCTTCCCCCTTGTCTTTTACCCTCTCTCTCCATCCATCAAGTCGCCCTTTCCTCGTATTTCTCTCCCCTCACACTCATTCCTCCTCTAACCAGATCTTCCTTCGTGCTCCTCTTTGCTTTATTTCACCTTCCTTCAGTCACACAGCAAGTGCTGCAGCCTGGCAAATGACAATAAAAAGACACAGTAAATCAAGTTCCAGCCTAGTGTGGTCCCTCCCCCAAACTATTCCTTTTCAAAAAGGAAATGTGCATGGGAAGCGGTCATTGGGTGGGCTGATCCAACACATTTATTCTTGCTGTCTCCATACTGCTACCTCCGTTTCTGTTACAGTTGGACACAGAGGAGAGAAGAGGTTCCACTCAGAGTAGGGCAGTGGTTCCTAAACCTGGTCCTGAAGGCATCCAGTCAGGTTTTCAGGATACCCACAGTGAACATTCATATGAGAGATCTGCATGCAGTGGTGGCAATGCATGCAAATCTCTCCCACAAACATTCATTGTTGGTATCCTGAAACTTGACTGGCTGGGGTACCTCCAGGACCAGGTTTGGGAACCACTGGAGTAGGACTTTTTGGGCTCCCAGAAGGTGCTCGTATCAATGAAGCACTTTTGAAGGCAAGAAAATACTGCAAGATGGGTGCACATGTGAAAACCAACAGGGAATCCAAACTTGACACGAGAAGCAACCTTTGAAAAAGTGAAAGTAGCATCCTTATAAACTACAACAAAGATTAAGTGGTGTCTTGAAAACATATTAAAAATATTATTTTAATATTAAAACAGTTAAAGCAGGAGCTGGCCCAGTGGCTTGAGAGATAAGCATGGTCACTACTTAAGGGCGACACCCATTGCCCAGAATCAGCATCCATACAGGGTCCCAAGAGGAGTTGTGTGCATGGACTCTGGCCCAGAAGCATCATTGCAATTATCATACTAGCTGTGGTGGGCACAAAAAATGTTAAATAGGGGAAAAATCCTCAGAGTTGGGAATGAGTTCATTGTGCCAAACCCCTGCCCTTGTTCTGAGTAAGGGTAAGGGTGCACAAAATAGTTGCTAAATGATACAGAATCCTCACTGCTCACACAATACTAAGCCAGTGCTTTCTGTGATGCCATAGAAAGCATATAACTCACCGGAAGTGCAAACTGATGTCTCTATAGAGAACCTGCCAATGTCATAACCACAAAAGCAGGTTTTGTGACACTTCCCCCCCCCCCCCCTCATAATTTGTGAAGTCTTTTACTATGCAGTCTATCAGAAGAAAAAAATTATATCTATGGACACAAAAAGTTATTCCCTTTTCAACTTGAAATCAAAGGCTAGGCAAAAACCTAAATCAGTCAAGAACTGGAATTTAACATACCGGTTTGTGTCCCAAATGATAACATTTCCATCAAATCCTGACGTCACCAGTAGCCTTGTGTTTGTATCATATTCGATATTCTTCACCCAGCTGGTGTGACCATGCAATGTGCACACTTTAGTGTTCAGTTTTCTCAAATCCCAAAGTGCAATTGTAGTGTCATCAGAGCAAGTTGCAAACAGTCTATTGTCAAGAAACCTGAAAATAGTTCAAAAAAAATTTGACTATGCAATGGCTTAAAAAACTTACTAGTTATAACTGGCATTTTAGTTGCCTGGAATGCCCCAATTTAAAAAAACATTTGTTTAAGATGAGTTATGCCTGCCACTCTGAAGGAGTATACTTTTATTTTAAGATATTCTTCTGGTTTTTTTTTCCATCTTCCAATTTTGAATTTTTATCTTTTAGATTCTGAATAAACACCATTATATCTATACCATGATCTGTTCACGTATGTTATGTTACATGTATGTTACCATGTATGTATGCAACTTAACACATTACCATTTGTAATTCTGTTACCCGGAAATGGCAACCGCCATTACGGCAAATGTTAGCCATATTGAGCCTGCAAATTGTTGGGAAAATGTGGGATACAAATGCTACAAATAAATACTAACTGAGGATAGGCTTTTTTATTGATCAGTTAGCTATGTTATTTTAGAAAGCTTTTTATCCTATACTTTTAAATCCAGACTGTACCATATACCATCTCTTATTTCAAAATTATTCTCTTAAGTGTTTGTCACATTTTATTTTAATTATCCTCTTAAGGACCTCTTGTATTTTAAATTATAATCTTAAGCATTTGCTGTATGTTTCTCGGTATACACAAATGATACTTGTTTTTTATTACGATTATATACTGCTTACTACACACAGAGCACTAAATTTTATTTCTCTTTGAATGCATGTTCTCACACCTGTCATATATACTGAGAAGTACTTTCTTTTGTTGTTTTTGTTTTACTTTTTAATTTGATAAAAACCAAACTAAAAAATAAAAATTAATTTTCATTTTATATGCTTTCCCTAATACAGCCTTTGGGGGTAAACGTAGCCACATTGGGTCTTAATTAATAAAGCCTTGCTGTTTGACTTCTACTTGTGATCTGTTTATTTTTCCAGTTGCACATTTGTGCATACATTTTACTGCATCAGTATCTGTAAAAAGTACCTAAAAAGTGTTGAGGTCACACTGGCAAAAGCGCCACTGTATTACTTTGCACACTATTGTGATTTTAAAAAAAAAGCCAGCCTATTTTCCCTAAGTTTTTTTTATTTTGGGAGGGGCCACTAAAGTGCTCACAAACACAGCAGGTACTTAAGGCTTGTGCTCAGCACCCGAGCAGCCTTGTCTAAATTTTTGGGCAAATAAGCTAACTGAATCATTTTTAATGCTGGTGATACTTTGAGGACCCAGAGAACTGTCAAGGAGACTTCATCATACTTCAGCACCGCTTCCAAGGACTTCTCATTGACTCCACCTGAGCTATAACGGGAGACATGGGGTAGTGGTTAGGTCTGCTAGCTCCGATACCAAATGCAAACAGGAGTACGGTTCCCCCTGCAAAAACTGTGCAAAAGTATTCTACAAGCTGAGGCTCAGTGCAGTTCTAGTGGAATGACTGTGCATTTTTAAACCCTGTTTGTACCATGCACAGAATGTGCTTGAAGGGCTGTGCCTGAGTTGGAACTGCTGTACGGAGATGTCTGAGTGATCGCTAAGATTGAGCCCACTAGGGACAGAAGAAGTACCTGCATATAATATATGTAAACTGCTTTGTTTGTACCACTGAAAGGCGGTGTATCAAAATTGATGATGCTTTACCATTACTCTTTACATGTGACAGTGTGGATCTGGTAATATTTTCATCAACAGCAAGGCACACCTGGAAAACAAGGACTGCTGAGATACAGACACAGATATCGCTTAATCTGAAGTGCATATTTTTTGATCTGCCTTCTGCCTACCTCTTTGCAACACTACCTCAGTGGTAACTTGAATCAGTTGTTGATCTTAAGAACTCTAGCTAATATCCACCCCCTCCCTACCCCACCATGTGTCTTCCATTGGGGGTACTTTATTTGTACATTGGGAGGTATTGGACCAGAAGTGGTTCCCACTTCTAATTCATGTTGCCACCTCTTCAATCAGCTCCTTATTAGGCTCACATCTATCATGCTAAAAGATTGAGCTCTATGCAATGAAAAACACCACATGTTTTACTAAATGGGCACCTCAGAAGACACCCAGTCTGACTGATCAACCCTCCTCTATCAGTGTGAACTATTTTTGCCAACATTTCAAGTTTTAAATGAATCATATGAGAATCTTTAATAGAAGTAGAGGAGACAGCCTGCAGAGTGGAAACTCAAGGTCATTTAAATCTGTAAAACTTTCAGGATTTGTTTCAACATTGGAAATCTTAAGAGACAGTATCTTGAGAGAAGGCACATACTTGAGCAATAGTACACCAGAAACAACTCTCCAGAACACACATAGCTTGCCATAAATCCTGCAAAGAAACATTGTCTCCCAGATTCCAAAACTGTGGACTCAGCAGAAATTAATATAGGTTTCAAAGGAGGTGTAAATATCAGAGTCACAGATATTGAGAGTCTCCTGTGCTACTTCAGCTTTCAGCAATGAAGCAGCAGCAGGCAGTTTAGGGAATCAGCTAACAAAACTTGCAGAAGGGGAGGAGGGGTTCCAGCTGCCAGACCAAATCGAAGCTTCCTCCAAGGAAGGAGGTCCATCAGGGGAAGTCAAAAGCGTCCCCCCTGAAAGCAAGTGTTTATCCATAGGATCCACAACTAAAACAGAACAAACAGTACCTTTATTCTTGATTTTACATTTCCCCATGAAGATCTTCCAACACCGTAAATCTTCCAACCTAGGAAAGCAGAGCTAGCCACTCCTGCTGTGCTCCAAAGGGGCACACCCTGAGACCTCTCGCCACAAGCTTCACTAGATGTTAAAGGGCACCAATCCCCCAAGCTGATTCAAGCAGAGGTAGCCAGAGCGAGGCCTGCACTTTCTGAAGTCAGCCCCAATGGTAGCACCCATTCACACCAGGTTTCCTCCCTGCTCTCGCCACCTTTAATCTTCTAAATTTTATTCAATTACACTGCTTTACTCACTCCCAAAGAGCAGTCTAGAAATTTTTTTAATTTTTTTGGGGGGGTATAATTTGGTACCCCAGTGGCCAGTATGAAAAAGCACCCCACGCCTACATCTACTATAATAAAGTTCACCTCCAGCGTTCTGAGGCTGCCTGGTGGCTTCCGGTGGTGGTGTCCCTCATGGAGTAGATATCCGGTGGTGGTGTCAATCATGTAGATAATCGTGACTTCAGCGAGAGGGGAGGAGCCACGACTGCCCAATGTGGAGGTGGAGTAGGGAAACATCAGGGAGAGGGGAGGAGCAGCGATTGTCCAATGTGGACGGGGAGGAGTAGGGAAACACGTGTGTTTCCCTACTCCTCCCCCTGCCCAGGAATCCGAACAGAGCGCCAGGAGGCAGGCGTGAAGGTCTACCGGGCCGAGTACGCCAAGCGGCCGTAGTTCCTACGAGAAATACGGGCACAGCATCGCAAACGACTTGCTGCGACTGGACATCATGGTGCAGGTAGGCGCGCGCTGCGGTACGTGGGGGCGGGGAGCAGGGCTCGGATACCAGCGATCGCTTGCTAGCGCCCGTTTCATTGCTTTCTGAAACGGGCCTTTTTTACTAGTTTTTCTATAATCTGCCCATGTCATGCTTAACATTGTAACATGTAAAGGTACAGCTTCATTTAGGGATTCATTCAAACAATTTGATTACCATATATGCTGGTGTATAAACTGAGAAATTGTGACTTCAAAATCACATCAATAAACCAGGATCATCTTATATATGGGTCATTCTCATCCGTGCCATAGCATTCTTGCTATTGTTAGCGTCATGGAAGTACTGTAGACAGACTGGCTATGTTGAGGTTGCTTTAGAGGGACAGAGCCTCTGCTATATTTCTCCCTGGTGAAGGAAAACTCCAAGCTTGTGTGTTCAAATTAGAGAGGTTTGAAGGAGGTGTGTAAGCGAGACTGGGGAGTAATAAGCAAAGTGATGTTAAAAATCTATAGCTGTTCTGGCTGGTTGAAAGTTTGGGCTCAGTATGTACATTTAGAGGACAGCATATGTCTGCTGGAAAGTGTACATGACAATTATCAGGAAACCTGGAAACAGCTGAAAGCCATTTGCTTGCTGATAGCTCAAGCTGTAGGTTCAAAGAGGAAAGAGTTGTTGATTGAAATTGATCGATTCTTTTTTGTTTTTGGTAAAAGGAAAAGAAGGTGTGTGTATGGGTGCTGAGAAATACGGATTACTGAATAAAACATTTTCCTTAAATAGGAAGGGTGATTTGTTAAAATATTTTTCTACAACATTTTGCTTTAGTGAACTTACCAAAGTTTAGAGCAAGAGAGTGGTGCATAAAACTGAATGAAGACTTATAAGTGAGGGATAAATATATAAACCTCACATACTGAAATCTGATGAATTAGCTTTTCTGACCACTGTTGAAATCTGAAAAGCTGTGGGCCATGGGGGAAGGGGGGTAGGTTTGAGAGAGGCAGAGGAGATGCTGACGGGAAGAGAGAGAGTGGGAGCAATGTGGGACCCAGTCCTAACTTACACGTCAAAGCATTTTAGTCCTAAAACTGCACTTGACTTATACAGATCAACTTATACATGAGTACATATGGTAGATATGCCTAAATTTTTGCACACAGCTGTAAAATTATTTGTCTTAGGCACTTAATAAATTAAGCAGCTTAGCCTGTATCGTTTCATTTAGTTTTCCTTCAATTTTCTTCACAAGCCTCCTTATCCCAGCTGTGACTAAATATCCCCAACCATATTGCTATCACCACCATGTTTACTACAAGGATGATGAGGTGTGTTTTACACCATACTCATTTAGCGTTAAGACCACAAAACCGTCTCCCCAAGTGTTTCTTTGGAAATGCTACATGGCACATTGTATGGCTTTTCTTCAGCAGTGGCTTCCTTCTTGCCCACTCCCATATAGAACCAATCCCTTTCTTTAGAAATAGTAAAATAGAGGGAATGTGGTCCCACTGAATTTCTCCATGCACACAAAAAAGTTGAGGTCTGGGGCCATAACTGGATGCAACTCTCTTGATGTCTTTAGAATTAGAAGTGTCTGAAATACAAACCTATTTCTCTCCTGTGGAGGAACAGGTTCTATGGCACTGGACTGCAGCAAAAAAGAAACTTCCTGTTGTAAGAGGCTGGCATAAGAGGGAGGGAGGTGGATCCAGTGCAAAGGTCAATCTGGCAAGCCGCCTAACAAGTCTGAAATGGTAGTTCTGGATTATACTCAGAACCCAAGAATTCATAGTGATGGTTTGCCAAGACAATGAAGATACATACCTGTAGCAGGTATTCTCGAAGGACAGCAGGCTGGACATCATCACGCATGGGTCGTCGTCCGCGACGGCCCAGGAGCTCCGGAAGCTAAAACAGAAAAACTTTAAAAATTCTAGAAGTGACGAGGTGCGTGCGGGGACAACGCACCGCACATGCGCGAGTGACTTCCCGCCCGCGCGCTTTCCTCAGTTATATAAAAAGCAAACGAGAAGAACAACTCCTCCAAAGGGGAGGAGGGAGGGTTGTGATGTCCAGCCTGCTGTCCTCGGAGATTACCTGCTACAGGTATGTAAGGTATCTTCATTTTCTTCGAGGACAAGCAGGCTGGACATCATCACGCATGGGTTATCCCTAGCACCCAGGTTCACTCAAAACAATGAACAATGGTCAATTGGGTCTTGCAACGGCGACGACATAACTCAGATTGACCTGAAAACAAACACAACTGAGAGTGCAGCCTGGAACAGAACAGAAATGGGCCTAGGTGGGTGGAGTTGGATTCTAAACTCCAAACAGATTCTGTAACACCGACTACCCACACCGACAGTCACGTCAGGTATCCTGCTGAAGGCAGTAGTGAGATGTGAATGTGTGGACTGATGACCACGTTGCAGCCTTGCAAATCTCTTCAATGGAGGCTGACTTTAAGTGGGCCACTGACGCAGCCATGGCTCTAACATTATGAGCCGTGACATGGCCCTCCAAAGTCAGCCCAGCTTGGGCATAAGTGAAGGAAATGCAATCTGCTAGCCAACTGGAGATGGTGTGTTTTCCGATGGCAACTCCCATCCTGTTGGGATCAAAATAAACAAACAGCTGGGCGGACTGTCAATAGGGCTTGTCCACTCCATGTAAAAGGCCAATGCTCTCTTACAATCCAAGGTGTGCAACTTGTCCTCACCAGGGCGGGTATGTGGACGGGGAAAAAATGTTGGCAAGACAATTGACTGGTTCAGATGCAACTCCAACACCACCTTTGGCAAGAACTTAGGATGAGTGCGGAGGACCCTACGAGCTGAAGTAACAGCCACAAAGAAAATTACTTTCCAGGTCAAGTACTTGAGATGGCAGGAATTCAGTGGCTCAAAAGGAGGCTTCATCAGCTGGGTGAGAACAACGTTGAGATCCCATGACACTGGCGGAGGTTTGACAGGGGGCTTTGACAAAAGCAACCCTCTCATAAAACGAACTAAAGGCTGTTCAGAGATAGGCTGACCTTCTACACGCTGATGGTAAGCACTGATTGCACTAAGATGAACTCTTACTGAGTAGGCTTAAGACCAGACTCTGATAAGTGTAGAAGGTATTCAAGCAGGGTCCATGTAGGACAAGAAAAAGGATCTAGGGCCTTGTTGTCACACCAGATGGCAAACCTCCTTCATTTAAAAGAATAACTCCTTTTCGTGGAATCTTTCCTGAAAGCAAGCAAGACTCGGGAGACACCCTCCGAAAGACCTAAAGAGGCAACTTCTAAGTTCTCAACATCCAGGCCATGAGAGCCAGAGACTGGAGGTTGGGATGTAGAAGCGACCCCTCGTTCTGAGTGATGAGGGTCGGAAAACACTCCAATCTCCACGGTTCTTCGGAGGACAAGTCCAGAAGAAGAGGGAACCAGATCTGACGGAGCCAGAAAGGTGCAATCAGAATCATGGTTCGCGGTCTTGCCCGAGTTTCAGCAGAGCTTTCCCTACTAGAGGTATGGGAGGATACGCATACAGGAGACCTGTCCCCCAATGAAGAAAGGCATCTGACGCTAGGGGCCTGAAGTCTGGAACAGAATCGAGGGACCTTGTGATTGTCCTGAGTGGCAAAAAGATCCACCGAGGGGGTGCCCCACGCTTGGAAGATCTTGCGGACAACGTCCATGTTGAGTGACCACTAGTGAGGTTGCATTATCCTGCTCAACCTGTCGGCCAGACTGTTGTTTACGCCTGCCAGATACGTAGCCTAGAGAAGCATGCAGTGCTAGTGCGCCCAAAGCCACAGCCTGACAGCTTCCTGACACAGAGGGTGAGATCCGGTGCCCCCCCTGCTTGTTTGTGTAATACATCACAACCTGATTGTCTGTCTGAATTAGGATAATTTGGTTGGAGAGACGGTCTCTGAAAGCCTTTAGCGCATTCCAGATCGCTCATAATTCCAAGAGGATGATCTGAAGATGCGTTTCTTGAAAAGACCAAACTCCTTGAGTGTGGAGTAGAGACTTGCACGGGAACAGGGTTTGCGGGATTCCCGCGGGGACAGAAGCAGTTCTGCGGGGATCCCGTGGGGACGGAAGCAGTTCCTGTGGGGTTCCCATGGGGATGGAAGCAGTTCCTGTGGGGTTCCCGTGGGGATGGAAGCAGTTCCTGTGGGGTTCCCGTGGAAGTGTATGCTGCACTTGCGCCAGCCTCTCACCTACTGAGTACCAAGTTCTTTGAGTGCTGTCTCCTCCTCCTCCTTGCTTTAACAGCACAGATGTGGAAAGCCTCCATTAAGGAGGTGGTAGAGATACAAATGTTGACGAAATTTAAAAAGGCAAGGGATGAACACAGAGGATCTCTATTTAGAAAATAGCAGTTATAAAAAACCTAAACTTAAATGGCTGCATGTGTGTGGATATGTCGTGTGATACTTACATGGTGACTCTGGCTGTGATGAACTAGGGCTGATACCGGGAGACCTGTACGGTCTGTCTCTCATATGGCAATCTGGTTTAGGGTGGGCTGGAAAAGGCTTAGACAGCAACTTTAGTGGCTGGAACATGAGGACAGTTCTGGACAGACTTTTACAGTCTGTGTCCCACAAATGAGAAGATGAATAGGCTGGAGTGGGCTTTGAGGGCAACTCCAGCAGTTGGAACATAAGGATAGGGCCAGGTGGACTTCTATGGTCTATGTCCCAGAAACGCCACAGAAAGACCATAATCACGTATATAATATCACAGTCATTGTTGATTTAATCATGAATTGATAATGATTGTGACTATTGGGCAGACTGGATGGACCAATCCGGTTTTTATCTGCCGTCATTTACTATTAATCCTCTCTGCTTCTGGACTGATGCGCAGACCTCAGCTCTGACATAAGCGTGAGTATCAGATGTCACCTGACCTACTGGCACGTGCCTGTGGTGATCTCTTAGCACACAGTTCCAGTGAATCAGAGAAGACTTATATGTGCGCACCAGAGTGTTCCAACTTCCGTTCCTTCCTTGCCTGCAGTGCTGCGGCTCAAACCCAGAGATTGAGAGAGCTGACAGGAATTTTTTTTAATGTACCATTAAATTCTTGTGGGTGAGGACAGGTTAAATTCTTGCGGGGACGGACGGGGACTGGTAAGATTCCCCGTGGGGACGGGCGGGGATGGGTTAGATTCCCCACGGGGATGAATGGGGACGGGTTGGATTCCAGTGAGGACGGGTTGGATTTCTGTCCCCGTGCAACTCTCTAGTGTGGAGCCCATCCACATGAGCTCCCCACCCCAGGAGGGATGCATCTGTCATCAGCACTTTTTGTGGCTGAGGAATTTGGAATGGACGTCCCAAGGTCAGATTGGAGCGAATGGTCCACCACTGAAGGGAATTGCAAAAATCGGTGGAGAGATGGATGACATCCTCTAGATCCCCGTAGCCTGACACTACTGGGAAGCTAGGGTCCATTGAGCTGATCTCATGTGTAGACGTGCCATGGGAGTCACATGAACTGTGGAGGCCATGTGGCCCAGAAGTCTTAACATCTGCCGAGCTGTGATCTGTTGGGATGCTTGAGCTGAGGACACTAAGGCTAGAAGGTTGTCTGCCCTTGCCTGGGGAAGATAAGCTCAAAACATCCGTGTGTTCAACAGAGCTCCTATGAATTCCAACTTTTGTACGGGAATCAGATGGGACTTGGGATAATTTATGACAAACCCCAGCAGCTCGAGAAGTTGAATAGTAATCAGCATGGAACATAGAACTCCTGTCTCCGAGGTGTTCTTCACCAGCCAATCGTCGAGATAAGGAAACACACGCACTCCCAGTCTGTGTAGCGATGCTGCAACAACTGCCAAGCACTTTGTGAAAACCCTGGGCGCAGATGCGAGACCAAAGGGTAGTACGCAGTACTGAAAATGCTGAGTTCCCAGTCGAAATTGGAGGTACTTCCTGTGATTTGGGAGCACCGAGATGTGAGTGTAGGCATCCTTTAAGTCCACAGAGCATAGCCAGTGGTTTTCCTGAATCATGGGAAGAAGGGTGCCCAGGGAAAGCATCCTAAACTTTTCTCGGACTAGGAATTTGTTCAGGGCCCTTAGGTCTAGGATGGGACACATCCCCAACCGTTTTCTTTTGCACAAGAAAGTACCTGGAATAGAATCCCAGCCCTTCTTCCCCTGGTGGAACGGGTTTGACCGCATTGGCCTTTAGAAGGGTGGAGAGTTCCTCTGCAAGTACCTGCTTGTGCTAGGAAATGAAGGACTGAGCTCCCGGTGGGCAATTTGGAGGTTTGGATTCCAGATTGAGAGCGTATCCTGACCAGACTATTTGAAGAACCCACCTGTCGGAGGTTATAAGAGGCCACCTTTGATGAAAAAATATCAACCTCCCCCCAACAGGCAGATCGTCCGGTACGGACACTTTGATCTCGGCTATGCTGCTCTGGAGCCAGTCAAAAATCCGTCCCTTGCTTTGCTGGGGAGCCGGAGGGGCCTTTGGCGCACGCTGCTGATGAGAACGAGCCTGCTGGGAGTGAGCTTGAACAGGCTGTCGAGAGGCAGGAGCGTACCTACGCATATTAAAGGAATAGGGAGCATTCGTCCTCCCTCCAAAAAACCTCCTAGAGGAGGAGGTAGTAGCAGAAGACATCAGGCGGGAGAGAGAATCCATAGCATCATGATGCTTCTTGAGGGTATCGACCATATCCTCAACCTTCTCTCCAAAAAGATTATCCCCCCGGCAAGGAACATCCGCCATTCGCTGCTAGGTCTTCTGATCCAGGTCCGAGACACACAGCCATGAGAGTCTGTGCATCACGATACCCTGAGCAGCTACTCGGGATGCGGCATCAAAAGTGTCGTAAGCCCCCCTGGCCAGGAATTTGCGACATGCCTTCTGCTGCCTGACCACCTGGTGAAAAGGTTCAGCAAGATCCGGAGGGAGAGCTTCCACTAAACTGGGCAGTTGCTTGACCGAGTTCTGTAAATGAATGCTGGTGTACAGCTGATATGTTTGAATCTTGGCGGCAAGCATTCCAGCCTGATACGTACGCCTCCCAAAAGAATCCAAGGTCCTAGACTCTCTGCCCGGGGATGCCAAGGCATAGTCTCTAGTACTCTTGGCTCTTCTGAGAGCAGAGTCCACCACCATGGAATCGTGAGGAAGTTGGGCCTTCACCATCACAGGCTCACCATGGACTCTGTACTGGGACTCTGACTTCTTGTTGACAACTGAATTAGAGAGAGGGCAAGACCAATTCCACAACATCACTTCCCAGAAACGAGGACAACCTTCCTCCTATCTGCACTGGGCCATGGACCAGGTCTCCGTCATTAGGTACGCGACCCTGGGGGCGGACCGGAGGACGAACCTCCGGGACGGCAGTCCCTACGAAAGGAATGCTGCTTGGGGGAGAAGTTCCGTTTGAAGGAAGCGGAGTAGGAGGAGCCCGACTTGCCCCGCCGGTACCGACGGGCTTCCTGGAACCGGCCCTTAGAGGAACCAGGACGGGCAGTCGGCCCGAGTCCTGACCTCCGGCAACCTCTTGCCCTTGGACGTGCCGAGCTCCGTCACGATCTTGTCCAGCTCGTCCCCAAAGAGCAGCTTGCCTTTAAAAGGCAACTTGGCTAGGCGAGATTTAGAGGCATGGTCAGCAGACCAGTGCTTAAGCCAGAGCCACCGCCACGCAGAGATTGTCTGAGCCATGCCCTTGGCTGAGGCTCTCAAAACATCATATAGCAAGTCTGCCAAGTAGGCCAAACCCGACTCCAGGGTCGGCCATTCCGCCCTCCAGGAAGGTGTCTGAGGGGGAAGCCCGCTGCAAAACAGTCAGGCACGCCCTAGCCACGTAGGAGCCGCAAACCGAGGCTTGCAAACTCAGAGCAGCCGCCTCAAAGGACGACTTTAAGGCCGCTTCCATTCTCCTGTCTTGGGCGTCCTTCAGGGCAGTGCCACCTTCCACCGGCAGTGCCGTTTTCTTAGTCACGGCAGTGATTAAGGAATCTACCGTGGCCCAGACAAAGGCTTCCCGTTCCCCCTCAGGAAAGGGGTACAGACGGGACATAGCCCTGGCTACTTTCAGGCTCACCTCAGGGGGCATCCCATTGCGCTGAAATTAAGGTCTGCATGGCTTCATGAACGTGGAAGGTTCTAGGCGGGCGCTTCATTCCCAGCATAATGGCGGAACCAATAGAGGCTAAGAGAGAGCCTTCCTCCGGAGAGGCAATCTTCAAAATGCTCATGGCCTGCACAAGCAGGTTGGGCAAATCCTGTGAGCGAAAAAAGCCGCGCTGCAGAGGGGTCGTCCGCTCCATCCGAGCGAGGATCAGTCTCTTCCATCGATTCCGCTAAGGATCTCTGGGAGAACTCAGATACGCTGCCGTCATCCACATCAGAGGAGACCGAGTCCCCCGAGGGTGGAAGATCCACCCGAGGGCGCTTAAGCATAGAGGCCGCATCACCCCGATCAGAGAGGTGGGCAGGGTTCTGCATAAGAAAGGCTTGCTGCAGCAGCAAAATTAACTCAGGGGAGAAAACCCCCCAGTCTGTGCATTTCTGCAACCTGTGCCGCGGCCCTAGAGGCGCCCTCCATCTGCGCTCCCATTAGCGGGGGGAGAGGCGTGTTGCGCGTCCGGCGCGAATCTCCGAGAAGGAGCAACGCGGGAAGAAGGGCGTTTTAATTTCACCGACTTCTTACTGCCGCCCGATTCAAGAGCGACCATGCTGTTAACGTCTCCCATCTCGAGGGAGGCCCAAGAAGAAGCCGACCGAGCCGCGTGGCCGGTCATGACCGAGAGGGTGGCCAGCGGGGGATGGGCGCCTAAGGCGGGAAAGGCTGCCGCGTCAGAGGAAAAACCGGTGAACTCTCCCGGTTCCGAAAGGGCGCCCAAAAATGGCGACTCTACCTTCGATCCCCCCGCTTTCCCACTAGGCGCGCAAACGCGTTCCGGGAGCGTCTTTTCGCGCCCATTGCCATCCACGGCCATAGCCACGTGGAGACCGTTCGGGGAACCCCCTGCCCGCTATTAAAAGGTAAAAATTACCTACTTCTTGCTCCGAGCAGCGACGACTTGTTCCAGTGAGCAGCTGCAAATGGACGTCCTTTTTGAATGTTTAAAAATTTTTTATTTTTTTTTTAACGGAGCCAGCGGGAGGGGGGAGAAAAGGAGGGAACTGGCACCACCAGGTTTGCACTTGCTCACGAAGAGCCCTCAACCCCAGGTACTCAACAAAACCTAAACAATTAGGCTTGGAGACCTAGCCAGAGCTGCTGCTGTGTGAGCACACACCTGCTGAGATAGAGAACATACTGAGGAGTTTCCGGCAGCACATGACCACATATAGGGAGGCAAAAGATTGCTCTCTATCTCCACCTGCTGGTAGATGGACACAACCCACCAGTCTATGGATTCATCGGCTTGATGATAGGGAAACAGTACATATGTTTATCAGATTTCAAGCTTCTTTGTGTCACTACGGAGACTGTATACTGTACATATAATAAACAGTACAAAGTGCTTATCAGATTTCGAGCTTCTTTGGGTCACAACGGTTAAGTGCACGCTCCGGTTAACTCCATGTATTTCTTTGGTCCCAGACCCTTGCACTTAAGCGGACCGCACTGTGTATATATATATATATATATATATATATACGTGTGAGTGTGTGTGTGTATACACACACATACACACACACGTACATACATATATATACACACATATTTAAAACATTTTTTATATATTTATGTTTTTATGTATAGCATATATGTTAGAGGTTCATTTATTTTGTATTTTCTGTAGTTTTCTAGTCCTCTGATACAGGCCAGTGGGACGAAACACGAGTCATGTTGGATCTCCCTTATCTATCCTTTTTGAAGGCTAATGTAATAAAGAATTTTCGGACACCATCTGTGAGAGGTTCTTCTCATTTGTTCCTCTACTGTTTTATGCTTGGTGTATTTCACCTGTGAAGTTTTTTTTCCTTCTGTTTGTGACTGACTTTGGAAGGCACATGCAAGAATTCTTGGAAGGGGACGCTTTGGGCCAAATCTCGATCTTGTATTTCCATAAAGAAATCAGCCACTGGTCACCAGCTATGGCTTTGTAGGGAGTTACAGACCGCTAGATACAGGACATGGGACAACTAGTTCGGGCTCAGCTTCTCTCTGTAGCTCTTCAAGGAACCCCTCGCATAGAACATAGCTCAGAGCTGCAGTAGTGTCATTTCTGAACTGTACATACAGCCTATTTCTCTCAGCGACAGGCATATCATGCAGGGGCAGAGGACACTCCAAGCTGTAGGAAATGTGCGATGACAGACACCTCCTTTTTTCATGGGATGTGGCAGTACCAACGGATCAAATCATTATGGGGAGATGTATTTCTGTTTCTCCAGTCTGTTTTAGGGCGCCACCTGGTTTTCACATTTGAGAGAGCAATTTTTAGCGCCCGAGTTTATGGGGAGATAGCACCTTGGGTGAGAAGTTATTTTTGGAGAAGTCCTCTGTCCTTGGCAGGAAATGCATTCTCAATCACTGGGTATTAGATCATCCACCCTCCTTCTGGTACTGGAGGAATAAGCTCCATGAGCTTATGATCTGGGAATCACAAGGAGCACACTTATCACCTAAGAGGCAACAGAGATTTCTTGCAGTTTGGGAGAACTATCTACATAAGATTTCAGCAACAGCACGTAGCCAGATTCTGAACAAGTTGTCACTGGGACAATGATGAATAATTAAGGAGGGAGTCAGGCACAGCACTTTTGGGGGGGGGGGGGGGGGGGGGGAATACAATTACTGTTGGGAATGGGTACATTTTCTGTTTTAGACAGGTAGGGGTCCTAAGAGTGGAGGCCCCATCTGCAGCACATATTTTCATGCTACAGTTTCTGCTCCTTTGGTATGTTTGATATCGAGAGGGGGGAAGGGACCAGAGGAGATTCAGTTTGTGTTGGTTATTGATATTTGTTGAATCTCATTAAACAGATATGAACATAAAAAATCAGGGGGGCCAAAAGGTCTGGGTGGGGAGGGGAGAAAATTGTTAAAACTCTGATGAAGGAATTTATTACCTTGTTCTTTTTAATAGGTTTTGATATTCATTTGTTGTATATTGAGCTTGTTGGCTGTGTTTAACATGCTGGATCATCAATAAAAATTGTTGAAACATAGATCTCTCCACACTCTGGAAGACTTTGAAGCGCAATGCTTGTTTTCTGGAATATAATCCAGAGTGAGTGTTGAAGTTCTTTTATGCTGTACTTCTTGCCAAGTTGTAACCTCAACTTTGGCATTTCTTTTTTTTTAAACAAAACAGAACAAAAGGACAACACTGGAATAACTTAATATTCAAACACATTCCACATTTTTTCAGTTTACAATTATAGAGAACAGCTAACAATCAAACGATCATCAATAAAAACATTTACCCCACTCTAAGCAGCTCAAACTAATTCCCCCATCCCTTTATCAAATTCCCTTTAAGACTTAAAAAAAAGCCAACCTTCTCTCAGTTCCAATCATTGTGAAAGCACAATTACCAGTTAGATTCTAAAAATCTACCCCTTCAATGTCAGATGACGTCACCAACTCAATCCTGTCTTGTTGATGGAAAAATCAGCTACTCATAGGGATTGTAAGGGTATTTACCTGAGATCTCACCTTTGCTGGTCTTGGCCTATACAAGCCTGAGCCATTCTTAGAATATGGATTCTGCAACCTATGACCTGAATACATCTGTAACTAGCAGAATCCAGCTTTCTTGCAAAGGAAAATTACTGCATAGCATTGCCTGATTACGTCATCCAAGGACATGTTCTCTGTATTGCCAATTAGCCCCGTTATCTCCTGGGAACGGTGGGGGAGAGAAGCTCTCGGCTACGGGAATATGCAATCATCCTGGAGGATCTGAGCTAACAAGGAGATGGCATGACATCTATAACAAAGGTTTGCTTTTGGAACATGCAGGTGGCTGGACATGATGTCATCATAAGTGATTGGTCCATAGGTATCATCTGACCTTTTGGATACCAAAGATTGGACTGAAGAAAGTTCAGTAGGGGAGGAGAGTTAAGAGAAGACACGAGAAGGAAGAACTCCAGACGACTGGCGGGTGGATAGAAAGCTCTGAAGAGCCAGAGCTGTTTTCCTAAACCAGTGAACTGCATACCTTGTAAGCAGTTGACAAGGTTAGCTCAGCTACAACAAGGCCTCATCTACTGACTGTGCTATCTACATTCAGATACATAAATCTTGGACCTTATTCCCGGACTGAGAGACTCGCTTAATCTTTCAGGTAGAGACTCTGAGGAGTTCCGCTTCTCCCCCACTGGAGTCTGACAGACAGCAGGGTGAGATCAAGGGTACATTCCTGTGTTCTGGGATAGTTAGTCTTTAGTTGTGTTTGAAATAGAGAGGTTTACGTCAGGACTTTGGTCTGTTATTCAGCTGCTAACTTGTATTCTGCATAAGACAAGTGAAGTTTTCACAATAATCATTATTTATTTATTACATTTGTACCTCGCGCTTTCCCACATAGAGCAGGCTCAATGCAGCTTACATAGTAAAAAGTAAAGATAGTATCATATAAAGCAAACAATATGTAAAAGATAATACAGAATAGTGTCCATGACTTTGGTAAAAATTAGGAGTTGATCGAAATTATGTTGAACCTGGAGAGTAAGCTCTTTAAACAGTACGGACTTCAATAATTTTCTGAAATTTAGGTAGATCTGGATAGATTTTACTGATTTGGGTAAGGCATTTCACAGTTGAGCCTATGAATGTAAAGCTGGAGGCATGAATGGATTTGTACTTGAGACCATTACAATCTGGGTAGTGTAGATTCAAGTAGGATCGTGAGAGACTGGATCTATTTCTAGGTGGTAAATCAACCAGTTTGAGCATATATTCTGGATCTTCCCCGTAAATTATCCTGTGAATTACGGTGCAAACCTTGAAGGCAACTCGCTCTTTGATGGGAAGCCAGTGCAGTAATTCGCAAAGGGGCTTAGCGGATTCAAATTTAGATTTTCCAAATATCAGTCTTGCCGCAGTTTTCTGAGCAGTCTGTAATATCTTGAGTAGATATTCTTTGCAGCCTGCATATATAACATTGCAGTAATTCACCTGGCTTAAGACCACAGATTGTATCAGATTGCGGAAGACATCACGGGGAAAATAAGGTTTTATTCGCTTAAGTCTCCACATTGAATAAAACATTTTCTTTGTGGTGTTAGGAAATCAGTTGTGATTTGTATAATCACTTCCTTTAGTTAGTCTGTAGGATGATATTATATTATATATTCTGGTGATAATCTATTTGTATAACAAGTACTTTTATATTTAGCTTGGCATTTGCTACAGAATTATTTTTATATACTTTTCTCTATAATAAACAATCTATCTATATAATTCACAACCCCAATGTTCTAAATGAAGCCACCACCGGAAGTTGAAGCGTCGAGATCAGCTTTCCCCACCGGAAGTTGAGGCGTCGAGATAGCCGCTTTCCCATCAGTGTGTGCCCCGCCCTCGCGTCACTACGTGATGACGACGAGGGCGGAGCACTGATACTGGACGAAACGGAGCGCCAGCAGCAATGAAGACATAACCGACAACACGAACAGCGCTGACAGAAGAAATCCATTTGGATGGCCATGCTCCTGCTCTCTGTATGTGAGTCACCCCCCCCAAACAAGCTAGCACCCGTTTCATTGCTCTGAGAAACGGGCCTTCTTTACTAGTATATATATATTCCAACTGGGGCTTTGGGTTATTTGCACAGCTAAGCTAGCATGTCGTTAGGGCTATAAGAGGTACCAACCTAGACATGAGTTCATTTCATTGTTATCTGATATAAGTACCTCTAAGATCCCTACAGGATGTAGTGGGAGGGAGCGCCCATGACTGCCAGTGGTTCAAGCACTGAATCTTGAAGTGGTGGTGGTATACTATATAGCTTTGGAGCAGAGGGGAACAGCAGTACTAATCAGCAGCAGTAAAGACTGGGTATCTGTGTGATGGTGAAAAGGTACATCTGGGGTAGTACTGAAAGCAAGTAGAAATAGACTGCTTTTCAGTGGAAAGAAGCATTCTCCTATTCCATTCAGCCCACACGGACAAAAGCAATAATTGCTGATGACAGCACAAGTACCTGCAACTGGGCCAAGCCTGCATCTGGAGAATTATGCGATTTTGTGGAATTATGCATGTGCAAAATTCTGTGCATTCATAATCATGTAATTCCCTGGGATGTGATCAAGGACACAGAATAATGGGAGTGTGTGTGCTTCATCAGTGGCGCAGCAGGTTCAGAAAGGAGTGCAGTTAGGTTGCAGGAACATAAGGTATCTAGCAACTCAAGCATGTAGTTCTGAAGCAATTACTAGTAGATTATGGGTAGATTTAAATGATGACAGCATTATCAAAATTATCAAATCAGACCAATTTACATGTTGTGATTGCTATTAGTCATATGGAAACAATACAGAATATGCAGATATATATTAAAAAAAAAAACGCTGCTATACGCCTGATTTAACAATTTTTAGAAATCCTAACTCATTATGAAGGGCCAAGATCAGAGTCATACCATACTGAAAATCAGACTATTAATTGTTAATATTTTAAGGACTAACCTGATATTATTGACACAATCTTCATGAGCATCTGAGAGAGTTTTGATGTGCTTTGAAGATACAGGATCAAATAGCAAGACTTCAGTCTGTTCACATGCAACAGTCAGCACAGATCTAAAGGAAAAATAATCACAGATAGATTTATTTACACAGTGGATTTCTTCTTCTATAAGCATGCAAATATGAAAACAGCAAAGTTGTTGACCAATAACAAGTACTTCGCATAGGTTGGAGGATTAATCAGACACAAGTGGACGCTATCTCGTGGCACTGTGATGGAACAGCTCCCCCAGAGTTCATGAAGTGAAGCAGTTCTTGGAGAGGGGACAGGAATTGTGTACCTGATTAATTTGGATATCTATGGAAAGCATCTTTTACAGGTATACAACTTTTCTTTATCTGCTGACAACTATGACATAGTGAGGAAAGCAAGTGACCCCAACCTAAAGACCACACCATTTAATAATTTGTCCACTGATAATGAGCAGCCCAGTCATATGATGTGGCAGTTGCATACAAAAAAACAGGTTAGATTAGTACTGTTCAACCCAAGGAGGTTCAAATTAGAACAGGAGATGGCATGACGTCAAAATGTTGAAGCCACTTAGGTTAATCTCCGTTTCCCCTTCCCACGCAGTCATCATTCTGCATACACTCAAAACAAAAACAAACAAACCTACATGCTGCATCCATGTTATCTTTTTATTATTATTTTTGGTAGCATTTTTATTTATCCTCACTTATGTTTTCAAACGTCAGTTTGTGTAGCATATGGATGTACACAAAGAAAGTATAATAACAGAGTAACTTTTCATAGGTAGAGTAATAGTAAGTTTTAAATCGTAATCAGTGTGTCATTTGGAGGGGTTGGTAATAGAGACACCCTAGAATGTGTTATATTCATGCAGATTTTTTTTTCTTCTGGTAAAGGACCACTAAAGCAGACATCATGTTATGAGTCTCACTAGTAAAAGGGAAAATTAGGTTCTTACCATGATAATTTTCTTTCCTTTAGTCATAGCAGATGAAGCCATTACGTATGGGTTGTGTCCATCAACCAGCAGGGGGAGATAGAGAGCACTCAACTTTTCTCAGTGCCTCATGGCCAGCTAGCGCCACTGCCTCTTCAGTATTTGAAGCTTCCAAAGCAGTATGGCAAACCGCAATGGGAATAACATGAACTTTCCTCACAGCGAACGATGACCCCTTAACAAGGGCATAAACTCAACAAAAGGAGGGAATGAACTCATCCTCCTGGAGGGAATAAACTCGTCCTCCACTTTGTATAAACGGAGGGAATACTTGCATCCTCCTGGAGGGAATAAACTCATCCTCCCAAAACATGAACTGGAGGGAATGAACTCATCCTCCTATCACTGTAACAAGAATCCTGAAGACTGTTTTCCAACTCCCAAAGGAAGGAATATAACTTCAGGAAACAAGAACAGCACCTAAAATCAGAATCACTGCAATACAGACAATCACACAGGGAGGGCTCATGGCTTCCATCTGCTATGACTAAAGGAAAGAAAATTATCATGGTAAGAACCTAATTTTCCCTTCCTTGTCATCAAGCAGATGAAGCCATTAAGTATGGGATGTAACAAAGCAATCCCTAAATAGGGTGGGAACAAGCCACACCACGCGCTAGCACCTGTGCTCCAAAACGCGCATCCCTCCTGGCAGCCACATCCAGCCTGTAATGTCGGGTGAAAAAGAGCTTAGAAGCCATGTTGCAGCACTGCAAATCTCATGAAGAGATAGTGCTCCAGTTTCCGCCCAGGAAGAGGAAATCACTCTTGTGGAATGTGCCTTAAGGCTTCAGGCAGAGCCCGGCCAGACAGCAGATATGCTGAAAAGATAGCTTCTTTGAGCCAACGGGCAATAGTGGCTTTAGACGCTGAAGACCCTCTGCGAGGACCTGCAAACAGCACAAAAAGATGATCAGAGGTCCTGAAGAATTTATAATTCGCAGATACTGCAACAGAGTCCTGCGCACATCCAAAAGGTGCAACTGCCCAATGAATCTGGAAACTCCTCCTCAACAAAGGAGGGAAGAAAAACAGGCTGGTTTAGGTGAAACGCTGAAACCACCTTAGGCATGAAGGAAGGCATGGTCCGAACCGTGACCCCTGACTCTGAGAATTGCAGAAAAGGGTCTCTACAGGACAGCGTCTGGAGCTCCGACACCCGTCTCGCCAAGGTAATGGCCACTAAAAAGACGGCCTTCAGTGTCAAATCTTTCTCTGAAGCACGCCGAAGCGGTTCAAGGGAGCCCCCTGAAGGGCCTTCAATACTAACCCCAGGTTCCAAGCTGGACAAGGTGCCCGCACGGGGAGGACGGAGCCGAAGCACCCCTTTAAGAAACCGTGCCACATCTGGATGAGCAACTAAGGACATGCCTTCAACCTTGCCACGCAGGGAGGCCAATGCTGCCACTTGCACCCTCAGGGAATTATAGGCCAAGCCTTTGTGTACACCATCCTGCAAAAAGTCCAGAATCTGCAGAAGAATCTCAAGAAAAAAAAAACCTCTTTTCCAAGATCGCTGCGCTAAAGCGCGACACAACTTTAATTTTTTTTTTTTTTACGCTTTGAGGAAAGCAGAGGCAAAAGAGGTAAATAAAAACACTCCGGAGGTTCAGATAAGTGGGAAAGGCAGGGAAAGGCGAACCAATGTGCCTGCATCCACTGAGTGGGAAAGGACAGGGAAAAGCAAGCTAATATGTCCACATCCACGGGGTCATGGGTAAGGCAGGGAAAGGGCTGACCTATGTGCCTTCAAAGTGAAGCTGCTATAGCCTCTAACACCCCGGCTAACAACTGGCAAGCCAGGAGCCACCCCCAGGCAGATTTTTGATGGAGCTCGAAGAAGCTGCAGCCACCCTGCTTGGGGAGATAGAGAATACTGAAGAGGCAGTGGGGCTAGCTGGCCATGAGGCACTGTGAAAAGTTGAGTGCTCTCTATCTCCCCTGCTGGTTGATGGACACAACCCATACGTAATGGCTTCATCTGCTTGATGACAAGGAAAATGCCGCTGTATCGCTGCATGGTACGACCGCACGCACCTTGAGTATTGTGTTCACTTCTGGTCGCCGCATCTCAAAAAAGATATAGTAGAATTGAAAAAGGTGCAGCGAAGGGCGACTAAATGATAGCGGGGATGGGACGACTTTCCCTACGAAGAAAGACTAAGGAGGCTAGGGCTTTTCAGCTTGGAGAAGAGACGGCTGAGAGGAGACATGATAGAGGTATATAAAATAATGAGTGGAGTGGAACAGGTGATGTGAAGAATCTGTTCACGCTTTCCAAAAATACTAGGACTAGGGGGCATGCGATGAAACTACAGTGTAGTAAATTTAAAACAAATTGGAGAAAATTTTTCTTCACCCAACGCATAATTAAACTCTGGAATTCGTTGCCGGAGAACATGGTGAAGGAGGTTAGCTTGGCAGTTTAAAAAGGGGTCAGACGGTTTCCTAAAGGACAAGTCCATAAACCACTACTAAATGGACTTGGGAAAAATCCACAATTCCAGGAATAACATGTATAGAATGTTTGTACGTTTGGGAAGCTTGCCAGGTGCCCTTGGCATGGATTGGCCACTGTCGTGGACAGGATGCTGGGCTCGATGGACCCTTGGTCTTTTACCAGTGTGGCATTACTTATGTACTTAATACCGCAAACCGGAGAAACCGCTGATGTAGCGGCCAGATGGGAATATGCAAATACGCTTCCTTGAGGTCCAGAGACGTAAGAAACTCTCCTGGCTGTACCGCCGCAATGACGAAGTGCAGGGTTTCCATAAGGAAATGTCGCACTCCTAAGGCCTCATTGACTCTGCGCAAGTCAAGGATAGGTCTGAACGACCCGAGGAACCAGAACCACCGCTCCGAGCTTCAGCAACACCTGCAAGGTCTCGTTTACCGCCGCCCGCTTGACGGCCGTGCCGCATCAGGACTCCAAAAATGCGTCTCCCAACAGGGCAGCAAATTCTAGGCGGTAACCTTCTCTGATCAGGTCCAGAACCCACTGATCCGAAGTAATCCTGGTCCACTCCTCGAGAAAGAGGGAGAGACGACCCCCTACTGCGGGAACCGACGAGTGGACCAGCGTCCCATCATTGTGGAGGACGCCCCTGAACTCCTGGACGTTGCCCGGACGCTGCAGCGCATTTGTCCGAACGAAAGGAGTTCCTCTGCTGGAAACGGGTACGTTGACCAAACCCCGCAGAGCGCCCCGGGCGATACCTGCGAGCTTCGCGAAAACATGGCCAGGAATAGGAGCGAAAAGAAGGACTTTTGGAAGAAGCCATGGCCTATCTTCAGGCAACCGTTGGGACTTAAGAGTCCCTTAGGTTCTTAACAATCTTCTCCAAATCCTCCCCAAATAAAAGAAGGCCCCGAAAGGGTAACCTCACCAGCCTTTGTTTAGAGGCCATGTCAGCCGCCCAATGCCGGAGCAAAAAGCAGCGGCGGGCAGCAACCGCCACTGACATCTGCTTAGCCGAAGCTCTGACCAGATCATAAAGGGCATCAGCCAAAAAAGACAGGGCAGGCTCCATACGCGGGCCGACCTCAGCGAGGGAACCCGCTCCATCGGCGGGCTGCTCAACGGACTGCTGCAACCAGGAAAGGAAGGCCCGAGCTGCATAGGAACTGCAAATAGCCGCCCATAAGGACAGGCCTGAGATTGTCAAAGGACCACTTCAGCGCGGATTCCAGCCGCCAGTCCTGCATATCTTTCAAAGTGACCCCTCCCTCCACCGGAAGAGTAGTCTTTTTAGTCACAGCCGTGACTATCGCATCCACTTTAAGTATCCCAAAGAGAGCCAGCTGACTTTCACTCAGAGGGTAAAGGTGACACATAGCCCTGGCCACCTTCAAGGGACCATCAGGGTCAGACCATTGAGCTGAAATAAGCTCTTGGATGGAAGCATGCACGGGAACAGCCCGAGAAGGCTTCTTAGTACTAGCCATCCGAGGATTAATAGAAGAGGCAGCGCCCTCGTCAGGATCTTCAATACAAAGGGCCCGTAAGGCATCAGAAATGAGAGCTGGCAGCTCGTCGCGGTGGAAAATCTGAACCACTTTAGGGTCATGCAACTCCTGTGGCAAGCAGCTACCCTCGTCTGGATCATCAGTCCGTGAGGGCCTGCCAGACCCCTCAGACTCACCGAAACTAGACCACGGGGGAGAACAGGGTGAAGAGTCCCCCTCACAAGGGGTATTCACTCGTCTACGCTTAGCGTCAGCCAAAAGCTCGAGGGAAGAAATAAAGTCTCCAGCAGACGCTGGGCTATCAAGAACTGTAGGCAACCCAGTCCAAAAAGAATTGTCAGGAGCCTCAGGCAGTGCTCTTTTTAACATAAAAGCCTTATGCATCAGAAGCACAAATTCAGGGGAGAAAACTCACCCTGTGCTTCTGCCCCCACATTGGGGGAAACGGAGGCAATAGCTCCTCTAGAAACCTCGAAATGAGGCATCCCCCTGCACTCAGACCCCTCCGCAACCGCGAGGGTCCAGTCATGCGGAGCCTCCAAGATGGCGCCCGCTACCAACTCTGTCAGGCGGGAAGAATCACTGCCCGCCATGCTCATGCCAGCATTAGCATCTAGGCAGCATGTGCTGCAAAGCCCCGCTGCTGGTCTGCGTTTCCCACAGAGGGAGCAGCGCTTAACCCCCCGCACAAAGCGCTGTCAGTGGGAACCTCCCCGGAGGAGCTGGGCACCACTCTCACCTCAGGAGACCGAGTCAAATGAGCTTCGATCAAGCTGCACCGAAACAGGAGCTCTGGAGAAAGCCTCAAAAATCGCCATGCTGAGAAAGCGAGACTCTCTCTTTTTATTTTTTTTTTTACTGTGAGGAAAGTTAGAGGCAGGCAGCCACAAAGGAACTCCAGGAGGAGGGGGAATGGGGTAAGGCAGGGACAGGGTAAACCAAATATGCCTTTAAAGTGGGCATCACCAGGCACAACACCCCCCGCTCTACTGGCAAAGCACAGGAGCCACGCCAGGCAGAAATCCAGGAGCTGAGAGAGCGATGTCCACACCTTCTGGGAGATAGAGATATACTGAAGGCAGAGGGGGCTGGGTGTCCAGGAACACCATGTGCTTTCAGTGTTCTCTATCTCCACCTGCTGGTAGGCGGATACAGTTAAAGATTTCATCTGCTGTTGCTGACAAGGAATGTTCTATTGTGGATTAAAAACTGGTTAAAAGATAGAAAACAGAGAGTAGGGTTAAATGGTCAGTATTCTCAATGGAGAAGGGTAGTTAGTGGGGTTCTCCAGGGGTCAGTGCTGGGACCGCTGCTTTTTAACATATTTATAAATGACCTAGAGATGGGAGTAACTAGTGAGGTAATTAAATTTGCTGATGACACAAAGTTATTCAGAGTCGTTAAATCGCAGGATGATTGTGAAAAATTACAAGAGGACCTTACGAGACTGGGAGACTGGGCGTCTAAATGGCAGATTTTTAATGTGAACAAGTGCAAAGTGATGCATGTCGGAAAGAAGAACTCAAATTATAGCTACGTCATGCAAGGTTCCACATTAGGAGTCACGGTAGACACCAAAGATTTTTTAGATGCTACCTACGTTCCTATGCCCGACCTGCTGAATGCCTTTGGCTGAAATTCTGTGCCCATGCAGACTTCATACATTTAAAATTCATGCTGACCTCCTTCCAGTCTGCTCTTCACTTGCCAAACAGGACTACTACATCCACTTGACAAACCCTCTTGGCTCTAACCCCCAGATGTCTCTTTGCCATACTGAACTCTCTCCTAAGAGTGCTTTCACCTTCTTCCCAGACTATGGCCGTGTATTTTCATAACAGACAGAGACAGACACCTTCAAATCCTGACTGCATCCTTGAACAGAAAGGCTACAACCCCCAAATAATCTCGAAGAGTACTGCCTCCTCCCTCAAAACACCCAGGGAAAATCTGCTACAGTACAAAGAAAAGAAAGCCACAGACAGAATTCCCCTTATAGTGACATACAACACAGAGCTGGAAAAATTAAGAAAAATCATAAAAGATCTGCAGCCTCTACTCCAGGATGAATTACTGAAAGAGATATTCCCATCCTCACCAGTGCTGGCCTTCAGACAGCCACCCAACTTAAAAACACAAGCTAATTAGAAGTAAGCGCCCAACACGGACTCAAAAAGAAAAGAATGGCACACATCCTTGCAATATATCCAGCTGCAAACTATGCCAAAACATTTCACAGGACCCCAAGGTCATTCACAAAGGAAAAATATTCAACATTAAGGAATCTTTCACATGCTCATCTTCTAATGTGGTGTATATATATATATATATATATATATATATATATATATATATATATATATATATATATATATATATATATATATCATTCAGTGTAAAAAAAGCAATGAAGGCTGCTACATTGGCAAAACCAGTCAGATGCTAAAGAAGAGATTTAATTTACATAGACACCATATGAAAAATGCTAGTACCAATAAAGATGTCACGCCTGTGGGGCAGCACTTTACAAAACCAGAACACTGTACTAGTGATTTCATAGTTAAGAATCCTGAAAGGGAACTTTAAAACAATACAGGAACGTTAAGACCTTTGAAGTCAGAATGATGAAATAGTTTGAAACCCACCAGACAGGACTTAAAGATCTGGGTTTTCTAGCCCATTATAAACCATAAAATTGTACTACTTTGTCACCCTCCTGTCTCCATGCATATCTCCCTGTCCCTCATCCACCCGACTCTTCCTGTCTCTCACCTATTCACCCCCCATCGTGTTAGACTGTCACTGAAATGCTTTGATGTTTCACTTATATATACTGTCATGTGTGGAGGAGTGGCCTAGTGGTTAGGGTGGTGGACTTTGGTCCTGGGGAACTGAGAAACTGAGTTTGATTCCTAGCACAGGCAGCTCCTTGTGACTCTGGGCAAGTCACTTAACCCTCCATTGCCCGCCGCATTGAGCCTGCCATGAGTGGGAAAGCGCGGGATACAAATGTAACAAAAATAAAAAATAAAATCTACCAACATTTGCTTATTTCCGATCTGACGAAGGGCAACCTTCGAAAGCTAATCAAGAAATGTATTAAGTTATGTCCAATAAAAAAGGTATCACCTTATTTTCTTTTGTTTTATTTCTATTTACTACCCCGAGGAATCCTAATCCACCCTGTTAAAATTTCCAGGGGTACAAAATACAACCCGTTCTGTATGCCCTACAGGGGAGAAATATGAGCTATGAAGCACTGTTATGATTTTTTAATGTCATAAACAATCTCAAGGTTCAGTCTAGCTCTCCTGTCTTCCACAGTCCTTCCTGCAATAGAAGATGTGCTGGTAGCAGGATGTACAAGATCCCCCATGCAAATTTTGCTGGTTGTGGCCAGCATGTTTGCTTGTTTTTCAAGAAAATCTAAATATCATTGTCTGCATCACTCAAACATAAACAGCAGTCCGGTTCATTAACAGACTTCAAAGTAGAAAATGAAACAGGGACAAAGTTTGTCCCCGTCCCCATGGGCTCTGTCCCCATCCCCACCCCCGTGTCATTCTCTACTATCAACCTTCTTTCAAACTTTTCTAAAATCACTGAAGAGAAAACTGCACATTTTCTTTCCTCCTCCTCCAACCAAACTGACATGTTCCACTATTCCCACCCACCTACTCAGCACTCTCTCCTACTGTCATATCCTCAATCTTTTACTTTCCACTGCAACTGCTCCTGATGCCTTCAAACATGCCATATTTACCCCTCGAAGGGACACCACCTTGTAAGTGGTGGAGGGGCTTCCGTGTTTCAATGTCTCAGAGGGCTATGCTGAAGGGTTACCCATATCAAGCAGGCCTCTGAGGAGAAACCAGACAAAGAGTGTCCCAAACTGGAGGATCCAAGATGGCGTCGAGGGAGGATGTACGTTAGTTGAGTTCCCGTTTTACACCAGAATACCTGAAGTAGGCGCGCTCCCCAGAGAATGGGGAAGAAGAAAGGCAAAGCCGTGGTGTTGTCCTCCTCGAACACGGCTGGGGTTCCCACCACTTCTCAGTCTATTTTGGAGAGATACGGGGTCATAACGTCGGGGATATCGGTTCCTGCTTCAGGGAACAGCAAGGCTTTATTGCCGAATCTCAGTGGAGAGGGAGTGACTTTGAGTCCCCCTGTTGGCATGACCTCTCTAAGACCCAGAAACAGTAACACTTCGCTATGGAGGTCGACAGTGGAAACACCCCGAAGTTGGTTAGGATTTTCATGCAATCCGAGGAGGTCCTGGCGCAGCACTGACTCCGGATAATAAACCAACTGGGGGAATGGAGAGTGAGCTCTTCCCCCCGAAGATATCTGGAGCAGTTTCTGTGGAGAAACTGGACCTGGTGAAGCCAAACAATGTCACAATGGACGTACTATGGGAAGTGCTGCAGTGTGAATAACTCTCTTCTTCAGATGTCAAAAATTTTTTAGGAATAAATATGTGATTATATCAATACTTATCTAACAAAGAGGAAGTCCAAGATAAAAAAAATAAAGACTTTGATTTCGGAAATGGTTTCTCTACGAAAATCAGTTAATCTGGTAATGAAGGATAATTATGTTTCTTGTAAAAAATTGGAACTTCTGGAGAACCAATTAAGGAAAAATAACTTGAGAAAGATAAATTTCCCTAAAATACCCTGTATATATAGAGTTATATTATTAGGGACTTTTGCCTTTGATTTAGATAGGAACAATGTTTTGAAATTGTATTTCCGACATATGGCTGATAGTTGTTTTGGGTTCAAAGATAAATATATTTCGTGACTTATCAAGGGAATCGCAGACTAGGAGGTGTGAACTCTTGGCTTTTAAGCCAAGAATCATTACCCTAGGTGGGACCTTCCTAGAGCGATTCCTTTGTAAGTGTTTTATTTCCTGATTACTTATTTGTTGAACCCAGGAAATGATAAGAGTTTGTGGAGTTAAAAGAACAGATGAAGAACCCTCTGCAGCAACTTCCTTTAAGTTATCACTGTACGGCTGCAATTACCGATTAACCTTCCTCCCGCAAGAAAATATGAATTGTAAGATTTAACCATTCCATGTTTTTCTTATTTTCTTCGAGATTGTTTCCCTGATCTTGGATCCCCCAATTGTGGACAATAATGTGGACTAACAAAAATGATATTTTTCCTTAATGTTTGTTTTAATTGATATTTTTCTCTTTTCTTTCCCATTTATGTATTGACATAAATGTAATATAAAATGAATAAAATAATTAAAAAAAAAAAAAAAACACACGCCATATTTACACCACTCCTCAAAAAAAACCTTCATTGGACCCTACCTGCCCTTCAACTATCACCCCATCTCCCTCCTCCCTTTCTTATCTAAGCTATTTGAACATGCTATTCACCACTTTTGTCTTGAACTTTCATCTCAAGCTATTCTTGATCCACTTCAATCTTGCTTCCGCCCTCTACATTCAACTGAAACACTTCAATCTGGCTTCCGCCCTCTACATTCAATTGAAACATCCTTTACCGGCCAATAAAATGAAGTAGCGGGACCATGAGGATGCATAAAGCTTATGAAAGCATCTTTCTGTTCAACTGACGTTTCACAAACGTTTCCAATCCACCATAACAGCGCACAATAAACGATTGGACAGTCAACGAATAAAATACGAATGAATAAATAATTATATCAATACTTTTAAGCGACTGTTAAGAATCAATTTCCTAGAAGTGAAGAAAAATTAGCGCATCAAGCGTATGAAATATAACATACTTTGACCTGAGTAAATGGCTACTTAATGGTGGCATTGCAAAACAAAAACATATCAGTGTTGTAGAGCACAATTTTCTCTTTCAGATGATACTGTTCACAAGCTGATTCAGGCAGACTCTTTTTAAATAATTGGCTTTGAACTTTGGTACATTTTACCATTTGCGCTGACAGTGCCAACTTTGAATAGATCCTGCAGGGCGGTTATAGATGCTGGTTAGTTGCAAATCTGGCACTATTATGTCCATTTGTTAAAGTAGCCATAGAGAACCGGCTCCCAAAATTCTTAAAAACTTAACAAACGGCTCTCGAGAGCCTGTGAGAGCCTGCTCCAGCACACCACTGCGATAAGCACCCCTGGACAGGAATTTACGACACGCCTTCAGCTGCCTGACCACCTCCTGAAAAGGCCTGGCATGCTCCGGAGGGAGCTTATCCACCAAGTTTGCCAGTTGCTTAACATAGCTCTGCATGTGAATGCTCATATACAGCTGGTAGGACTGAATTTTGGACACAAGCATAGAGGACTGATAGGCCTTCCTCCGAAAAGAGTCTAAAGTCCTAGCTTCTCGCCCCAGGGCGCCGAGGCGAAATCTCTAGTACTTCTGGCTCTCTTGAGAGCGGAATCCACAACCGCAGAGTCGTGAGGTAACTGCGACCTCATCAACTCAGGTTCTCCATGGATTCGATACTGGGACTCCGCTTTCTTGTGGATGGTGGGATTAGATAACGGTTTCATCCAATTCCTCAGCAATGTCTCTTTAAGGACATTATGCAGAGGGGCAGTGGATGACTCCTTAGGTGGCGAAGGATAGTCAAGGACCTCGAGCATCTCAGTCCTAGGCTCATCCTCAGTAACCACAGGGAAGGGAATGCCCACAGACATTTCCCGGGCAAATGAGAAGGAAAGATTCTCCGGCAGAGAAAGCTTTCTTTCAGGTGAAGGAGTAGGATCAGAAGGAAGACCACAAGACTCCTCGGAAGAGAAATATCTGGGATCTTCCCCTTCATCCCAGAGGCATCCTCTTCGGTATCGGACAAGAGTTCTCGACTGCAGTCCGAAACCGGACCCGTCTCGACGCCGAGGAACCATGTCCCCTATGGCGATGATGAGAAGTCAACTCCCATGCCGGTGGCGATGAAGCTCCCTCCAACGACGTCAACGGGGAGTCGACCTAGGTGGCAGCCGAGGCCGATGCCACAAGCAATATCGGCGACGGGGACCTCACCACAGGCACGGAGCCATCTGCCGCTTCCATCGACGGTACCGAGGGCGCAAGCACCCCCGGTACCGGAACAGACTGATGCAGCAGCCCTTCCAGAAGGTCTGGAAGAATGGCTCAGATGCTCTCCTCCAGAGTCGCTGTCGAGGAAGGCTGTGGGGCTGGTACCGGAGTCGGTCAGAATCTGTGATGGTCTAGGAGGTGGTACCGGGCTGTCCGAAGATCGACGCACCGACACCTCTTGTATGGAGGGTGAGCGCTCGTCCCGGCGTCAACGCTTTCCGAGTGCTGAATCCTTCAACTCCCCAGAGCTCCCAGTACCGTGTCTCAAGGGAGACCGGTGCCGATGATTCTTCGCCTTCGCTCGAAGCACATCACCGGTACTCCTCAGTACCGAGGAGGATGTGGAATCCACACGCCTCCTCAGGGTCGGGTCTGACATCGGTCCGTCCTTCGAGACAGGTGGAGACCCAATGGACAGCTCACTACTCCCAGCTAAAGGTGAAGTTCGGACAGCCATTACCTGCGCTCCCCGATGTCGATGCCGAATCATCGGAGCTCAGAAAAGACGGTCCTGAAGAGCTCTTCTCGACGCCTGTGTCCGTTTTTTCAAGCTCAGATACAGCTTGCAAGCATCTGGGCGATGGTCGGGCCCAAGGCACTGGATGCACCAGGAGTGCAGGTCAGTGCCCGAGATCGACCGCTGGCACCGAGCACACTTCTTGAAGCCGCTGGGAGGCTTCGATGACATCAGCGGAAAAATCGCGGTGGCGAAATCAAATGGCTCGATTGTGCCAAGGGCACAAAAAGGAGTACCGCGGACGTGCAGCCAAAGAAGGCCGCAACGGAAATGAAAGGAAACTTAACAGTGGACAAAAACTAAGAAAAAGAGGGTTTCCTTTTTTTTTTTAAACTGGAAAGAAAAAGACAAAAAAAGGCAATGTAAAACAAAAAGAAAGCGGTAACTACAACGCGTAGGCGCCTAAGTTTTTCCTGGGACCTGAGGGAGAGAGAACAACACGCAGCCACTCTCCACCGCGGAAAACAAAAAACTGAGGCGGGAAGATGGCCGCACATGCGCAGTGCGTCCGTCCCACGCCCTACTGGCTGTCGCAGACCTTTTTTTAGGTTTTGCTGGAAAATCTCCATTCCTGGGCTGCCGTGGACGCTGACCCACATGTGAGAACAAGCAGCCTGCTTGTCCTCGGAGAAAACATCAAGTTAACCATGCAGCAAGCTTTTTGCATGGGCCCCAGTGTGCTAATTGCCACATTAACTGGTTAACACACTTCAGTAAAAGGGCCCCTCAGACTGTAAGCCCTCCAGAAAAAAATATCTACTGCAGTGGTTCCCAGTTTGTCTTAGCAAACCCCCAGCTAGTCAGGTTTTCAGGATAACCACAATGTATATTCATGACATGGATATGCATTCAGTAAAATAGATTTTCTGCAGGCTGTAAACCAAGAAAGACTAGGCCGCAGCTTCTTCTAAAAGGCTACCAAGACTTCGGCTACCACTTGAAGTCTCTGTAGCCATTTCAAAGAAGCAGTAGTGGGCAGGAAAAAGTGGGGTTCTTTCCTGCTGCCACGAGGCCGCATCAAGGTAGGTTCAGGGAGGGGCCTGGTAACACAGAAACATAGTAGATAACGGCAGAAAAAGACCTGCATGGTCCAGTCTGCCCAACAAGATAAACTCATATGTGCTACTTTTTGTGTATACCTTACCTTGATTTGTATCTGTCATTTTTAGGGCACAGACCGTATAAGTCTGCCCAGCAATATCCCCGCCTCCCACCACCGGCTCTGCCACCTAACTCAGGGCTGGTGGGGAGGTGGATGGATGAGGACCACTGAGATACATACATTAGATTATCTCCCCATGTACTATGCAACAGATACAATAGAAGTCATAGCAAGACTTGAAAGTATTTATTAGTATGATCCACCTGAAATTGCTATTACCCGCATACCTATACTTCATGGGATTTTGTAGATGAACTCATTCATAAAACCTCTCTCACTACAGGTTTGAGTACGCCTCAAGAGGGGTAACATCAAGATTAAGGCCCAAGGGGTTGGGTAATATAAAGGGAATTCCATATGCCCAAAACAATACCACCTAAGAGTGAAGTTTTCTGTCTTGCATAATATCTGCTAGCAATCCATAAGAACAAAACTCCCCCTCTCGTTTGATAGCTTGCCACCTTCTGGAATGGATGATGACGAGCTTGACGAGCTTTGTGTCACCCCTCCTCAGAGGGGGTGACAAGTGGGGAATGTATAATTATACTACAGCAAGATGCCCACCGGAAGGGTGGAAGGCCAGATTTTAGGACTCAGGCTGTAAAAATACCAGCTAGGTTTAAAAATCTATGACTGGCTGAGCAAGGACTTGCTCTTCCTGCAAGTTAATAGAATCTGAAAAAAAAAAAGCAGATGATACAATGATACAGAGGTAATACAGAGTTCATGAGATGGTATGAAAGGTATTGAGATGGTATGAAAAGTATTGCAGCCGGAAGATGTGAAACTGTTATCTCAACGCTTCCCAAAACATGTTGATAATTAGCAGTAGCTGAGAACGGAAGGAGGTGGGCACATCCGACAGCAGACAGCATGGGAAAGTATGCTCTCAGAAATGCGAAATATTAGCTAGGTATCTCACCATTCACTTCTATGGAGAGGATAGAGTATAAAAGAAGGAAGATTTTGGCTTGGTTAGAGAGTCTTCTCCAAAGCTTCAGTCAGACGGCGAAGCCCTGTGCGGCTGAAACCAGAATCTGATGTCTGTATTTGTATCAACTTGAAGACTTGTGTTTGGGTAAGAAATAAAATGTACCTATCTATCTAAACCTATCTCTGTCTCTATTTTTATTGATTCTATCTTCTCTTTACCTAACATTTAGCCTAAGGTAGATCACATACAAGTGACACTCAGTTTTGGACAGAAAGCTGTAGTTATGGGAATTAGTTTTCAATTACGGCTCCTAATGCCACCCCAGAACAGACCCCCTTATGATTGGGTGACAATGGAGGTTAGAGAAACTATACAGAACCTGATATATGAACTAAGTACCTTTAGTCCCCCGTGTGACGGAGTCAGAAAGAGGTCTATAAGAAGCGGTAAATAAAAACAGGAGGGAGGGGGGCTGGAAAAATGGTTGATGAGGTACAGGCGGGGGCTGAAAAAAAGAGTGGTGAGGGGAACATACATGGAGGGGGAAGGGAAAAGAAGGAAATACACCGATGACATGTTGGTTTTTCTGGCTAGTGAGGATTTAGGGCCCCTCATTGATTTGATCACCTCCTTTGGGCATTTCTCCGGGTTGCATATTAATTATGATAAATCTGAATATCTTGGTGGTCAAGGCTTGTGTGTGGCTTCCCTGGGTGTACCCCTCCGTAGGCCCAGGGGGCCATGCATTATTTGGGAATACACCTGGCTCCCAATAGACGTTGCTTGTACCATCTCAGTGTACATGCTCATCTAGAGAAGATTAAACAATTATGTGAGTGCTGGAAAGATTTCCTGCTGTTTCTGATGAGGAGATGTGCACTTTTCAAGATGGTCATGTTGGGTTTTGTGGCGGTATCTTTGGCAGACATTGTCCTGGAAGGGTTGTGCCACTTTGGGTGATATCTTGCTACTCTGAGGGCACCTTTCCCTCTTTTGCTGATATTAGGTGCAAATGGAGCCTTCCCATACACATTTTTTCCACTATTTGCAAATCTGACATTAGGAAATGCTCCAAAAAATCCCCTTCTAGTCTCCAGTGGAATGAATGTGATGAGGACTTTTGGGCATTGCCCTTTAGATTTAATGCCTTATCTGTTAGGTATAAAGACAGCCTAGCTGCCCAAGGTATTCCACATGTGGAGTCCCTTGCTAGACAGTGGACTGCGGACCTGGGGGTGGATGTCATTCACTTAACCCTCCATTGCCCCAGGTACAAATAAGTACTTGTATATGTAAGTGCATTGAGCCTGCCATGAGTGGGAAAGCGCGGGGTACAAATATAACTAAATAAATAGATAGAAGGGGATGGAAAGTAAGAGAATGGAACATGCAGCTCATGGATGCTTGCTTTTTGGGAAGTGTACAGCAGAAAATGCATTTCTGTTACATTATCAGTATTTTCACTGCTTACAGAATCTGGCTTTCCTGCAAATATGGTAGACCTGTGGACAGCTTGCCAGGTCCTCTGGGATAGGTTTGTGAACTACCAGGTGAAACAAAGTAATTGGCGTGCTGCAACTACTCAAAAGAAATGTGCTTGAAAAAAGTTCTTCAAAATAAAAACTGAAGTACACTAAACAATACACAATCTGCATGTCGTCATTCATATCACAAGCACTATATACTAGTAACTGAAGGTAGCACCGCTATTTGCGTCATTACAGGCAAAGGGAATTGCACCACGGCAGTTCCCAGAGCTTCAGAGGACACTAGGTAAAGCGCGCTGGAAGTGACTTGTTGCCGCACCAGCTGCAGGTTAAGCGCCACCGCTATGCTGTAGGAACTTTTACTGCGCGCGCCACAAAGCTGTGCAGACCACGACACCCGAGCCGCGGCTGTTTTGGTCCTTCTTCCCACCCTTTTCTCGAGTGATGGGAGGGACCAGCGGGGTACAGTTCCCCTCACCAGCCGCCTGGCTCTTACCCGTCTGGGGAGTACTCCAGGTTGAAGACGGCTCCGTGGGTCCTGGTGCTCAGATTCACCGAGTCCGTGGGGCTGATGGAACTATACAGGCTTGTCATACTCCGGTAGTTGTCGCGGGCCGGGTCCACGTACAGTCCGCGCCGTACGCAGCGCTCCCGCAACCAGCGGAACAGCTTCCCGTGCCCGCCCGCGGCTTTCCCCGGTGAGGAGGCCAACTCTGGAACATTGTCAGAGTCCGACGAGGGGTGAGGCGGGACCCCCTGCTCATCAGGCTGCTGCTCGGCTGCCGCGTCCCCCTCCGCCCCGGGCCCTATCCTCCGGCACGGCGGAGGGGACGCGCTCATGCTGCCGGCGCTGTCTGAGGGGCGGGAGGAGAGCGCGAGCTCCGACCTCGCTCTACCAGCGTCTGCCTGTCGTCACCGCGCATGCGCGGCCAACGTGAACCCACGCCTCTCTCCACTCCATACTGCTGCTTCCAGTTCTCCGTTGGCTTTTTGTTGTTGTTTTTTTTTTTTTAATGCTCTACACAGCCAAAGCGTTCCGGCGGGAAACCTGAAGAAAGAAAAGAGGCGCGTCGCCTAAGCCCATCTCCATTAGTGCTCCTAAGAAACTACACTGCTATAAAAAAAAAAAAGCCTGTTCCAAATTTTGGTCTAAATGGTCACCTTTATCAACCTATATATAATTCTGGTAATTGCATGTCAAAATATATATATTGGAGTTAGAAACGGTACAGAAATGATAAAGGGGATGTGGGATGACTTCCCTATGAGGAAAGGCTAAAGTGGCTAGGGCTCTTCAGCTTGGAGAAAAGACGGCTATGGGGAGTTATGATAGAAATCTATAAAATAATGAATGTATTTTGAATGGGTAGACGTGAATCGCTTGTTTACTCTTTCCAAAAATACTAGGAATACCTTCAATGAAGCTACAAAGTAGTAAATTAAAAACGAATCCGAAAATATTTCTTCACTCAATGTGTAATTAAACTCCGGAATTCATTGCCAGAGAACTTAGTAAAATAAGTTAGCTTAGCAGGGTTTGAAAAGGTTTGGCTAGCTTCCTAAAGGAAAAGTCCATAAGCCATTATTAAAATAGATTTGGGGGAAAATCCACTGCTTATTTCTAAGATAAGCAGCATAAAATGGATTGAACTGTGTAACCTGGATTGGCCACTGTTGAAAAAAACAGGATGCTGGGTTTGATGGACCTTTGGTCTGTCCCAGTATGGCAATACTTATGGGAAGAGGTGTTGGATTGGGTTGGAGGTAAGGGGCTTATCGCAGCATGTTTTTTTTTTTAAACGTCTACTTGACTGTCATGCCTGAGCCAGACACTGCTCAGGCACTAACAGAAAAAATTACATTTTATGCTGAGCAGCAGATTACTGCTGCCATTTTCACATGTCATGAATTTGCATTACTTTGAGCATGCCGTGGCAATTTTTCTACACTAGCTTTGCAGTAGAGTTTCTTTAGCTTAGCTGCGGGGCGGGGGGCACTGGACCACCAGGGCATATATTTTTTAATGAAAATTTATTTTATTCAAATGTAAGAAGCTAACATTAGAAACAGTCATTGAAATACAACATTATTTGTAAATCCTCCTGGGTACACCATCCCAGAAATCCCTATTCCCTCTTTAATGCTTTTACCAGGCAACATCTATAACCACCTCACCCCCCAACTCAACCTACCAAAACCAATTCCAAAAATTATCAAAAATCATAAAGACGGCATGTGTTCTTATAGCCTCCTTCAATAATCCAAAATATTCCATGCCCACCCCCACCCTAGATCTCCAACCCTCCCCCCTCGATGAAGTCCAAACTCAAGTCAACTCTCCAGTATCTATCCTACCTATGTTAACCTATGAAGACCTAAGTAATCCCCCAGAACATTCAAAATTTGACTTCTGGCGCTAGGAGATTGTAGCTAGCTAGATAGATAGATATAGATATATTTGGCCAAAATGCCGATGAAGTCTTTAGTTCAGGGAAAGAACTACTTCCCCCAGAAGCCACTAGTTCAGGGAAGGAACTACCCTCCCCAGAAGCCACTGCGGTTCCAGCAGGACTCTCAGGAAGGGGAGGGAGAAATGAATGATTGGGAAATGAGTTCTGACTTAGGGAATGAGCATCAGCTGGGGGAGCTCAGGGTGGAGCAGGACATGGAATGCAATAAAGAGGAAGTAGGGGAAGAAGAAGGGGTAGAGTGTATGGAGGTGTCTGGTCTTGCTCAAACTCAAGGAGGAAAGGTAAAAGCTTTGGTGGCTTATATATTACCTAGATTGTGGAGGATGGGGGAAGCCAAAGTGAGCCAGTGGGGGAGAAACTGGTGGAAGCAATTAACCCAGAAACTGTCTGCTTATGTGCTGATGAGGGTTATGATATGTTTCTGAGCAAGACCAGCAGTTGCTGTTTGGAAATAGAACTGAACTGTGTTAAGGAAATAAATGTAAATGTTAAGCTGAATCCTCTAGGTGAAGGAGGTGATCAAATGAAGACTAATGCTGTGATGAAAGAGCTTGAACAATAAAGCCTAGTGTTTTCTAAGAATCTTGAGTGTGCTGGAGTCCATGGGGACCGTAAGATGAGTGAGCATGAATGGTGCTGACTAACCGAGGGAGACACGGGACGGGAAGGAGCAGGTCCCGGTCAAGAGTTGGGCTGGTTTATCCAGTCAGGAAGAGTCGGTTGAAGTTAAGCAGGAACAGCCTCGGCCTCACCTGGAAGGGTGACCTGGTTACTATATATATATATATATATATAATCACCTTAAAACCTAGGTTGTTTTCAAAGTTACATACGTATAAAAACAAGACAAAAAAATAAAATAATCCAATTATTACTCATTAGATTAAATCAAATAAAAAGTATAGTAATTACTACTCAATAGAACAGTGTCACAAAAAGCTGTGTTTTAAGCTTGTAAATAGTCTTCCCGTTTGCACTTGATATTAGACTCTTACCCCTCTTTTTACTAAGCCGCGCTCTAATGCTGACACAGCCCATTCACTTTTTTTTTTTTAGACTCCTGAGGCAGGCACTCTTGCTGAAACATGGTGCTGTGTTGAGTCTTTTTATGAATAAACCTTGTGATTATCTTTGTCTCCCGTCTTTTTGGAAGTGTCCTGTTGGTTACACTTTTCCTTTGCTACTACACACTGTTCATAGGGTTTCACATTCTTCCATCATGGTGGCATATTTATTTTTTATATTGGTGAAGGGTTGATTCTGAAAGTGGGTTGGGAGGGGTGGGCCATTAGACCACCAGGGTATTTTTTGGGGGCCGGTGCAGCAGGGTGGTCAGGTTAAAGGGAGTGAAGGGGTGCGCTAGACACCTCTCCTCTCAACCAATTCTTCTAATGCTGCTCTGGACCTAGCAGAACGTTTCCTGCACTAAACGCAGTTGAGAAACCTTTTTTTTCTTAGCGTGGCTACAGCGTGCATAATAACTGAAGAAGCCACCACAATCTTCAAAATGATCAGAGAAGTAGTTTATTGAACCAAAGCTGACAAACTGAACCTAACATGAGCCGTGTTTTGCCACCAAAGCCTTCGTCGGGTTCTGTGAAGCCAACGGAATATGCTCGAGTATAAAACAATTCAGCTTCTATTAACGGTTTTTTATACGTTTTTAGCAGCTGAGTAAGATTGAGCTCCAATATAAGCTAATTTGTTTTATACTCATTCTTATGCATATTCCATTGGCTTAACAATTAACATTCATTTAAATGCATGTTAATGCAGTCTGTGCTAATGGTTTCAGTTCTGTTTGCGCCTGTTCCTGCGGCCAGCGGAGTCCAATCAGGCCAGCAGTACTACGCAGACAAATCCTCTCAACTGTTATCTTTAGAAACCGGACAGCTGGATTAAGGACTATTTACACTACAACAAATAAAAACAAAAAGAAGAAAACCAAGAGAAGCTTCCGTTGGGGGAAAACACAGGTTTATTCTTTATCCAGAATTAGGACAAAAATAAGAAATAGAATAGATACAGTCTAGAATAGGAAGAAGAACATATTATAGAAATAGAAATTACAATGGAAAGTTGGTCAGGGCAGTCTCTCAGTTCTCTGGCGTGAGGCCAAGAGCGCTGCACACTGACCAGCCTCCTATCTGGCAGAGAAATATTATATATGGTTTCTTTTCCCTTTCAATACAAAAGGAGCACAAGAAGGAGGAGGGTGTCTCTCATCCCCTTAATTAGCATCTTACAGTCAGTCAGGATCTCCTGTCAATAAAGAAATACATAACATCTGTTTACATTCCCTTTGAAGATGCAGGGTCTCTTGTCCCAATGTTTTGGATATTATATCTCTTCTATTCATCTTTACAGCTTTTCTCACACAATAATATATTCCTCAGAACCTTTGATCTATTTATCTTAGTATTTCCCTTTTATTCTAATTCTAAAAAGAGGAGGCAAGAGTTAATTACTTTCCTTCTGACAGCCCAGGTCATTCTTATTCTAAAGACAAGAGTTAAAACTGCTTCCCTTCAGATGTGATATATTTCTCACCTGATGGAAAACATGTCAGAACATAGTTTCTCTTGTTTTTCAAGGAAATGCATAATAAAGAAAGCTACAAAAGGGCTTCAGTTGCCTGGCCCCAGTAGTCTGCTTCTCAGAGAAGTTCAATTGCCTCTCCTTTGTGAGATACAGTATTGATCTTTTGTTTTAGACAGAAAGATGTCTTCTGCAAGTGTTATGTGTTATGTCCTCTTATAGTTACAACAAAAAGAGTAATTCTCTCCTGGACTGAAGTAGCCTTACTTCAAAGGGCATGGGAAAGAATTCTGTCTCCTGAATTCCCTTAGGCCTGGCCATATTCAATGGGAGAGATCGTGGGCAATCAGGTTTAATTACCTGACTTGGCAAGAGGAGGGGTAGAGAGTAATTGCTATTCCAGCAAGCTGTTCCCATGATTAGAAAGAGAGGAATCTTCATTTCTCCCTGTCCAAAATATGAGGAATTAATTCTGTATATTAAATAATTGGAGGCCTTCCGCCTCCTCCAACAGTTCCCATCTTGAAACCATTTGATGCACATTAATGTGCACCCAAACCTGGCACTAACCGCCTATTAGCGCAGACATTAGTTGAACCAGGACGGTTCCAGAAGTTATCTGGATAATGGACTAACAATCCCCATGTCTGAATAAGTTCTGGTGCTGACTACATTATCCAAATATTCAGTGTTGGTCACTATCTAGATAGTGGTGCCGAATAGCTCAATTTTTTTTTGTATTGGTCGTGGGATTAAAAATTAACAGACTGCGGCAGCTGAATATTGACCTGTCAGTATGTTACTTGGGGTTCCTTCCAGCTAATTTTGATGAAAACTTCCAGACAGTTCCCAGATATCCCTGGCACCAAAGCAGCAACAACTCACCTAAAGACAGTATTGGAAATATTACTCAAGTTAGAACAATGCACTTTCAAAGAAAAAAAAAACACATGCCAGACTGCTAGCAGAAACCATACACTAACAGAATTTCTAATTTTGGTTAAACATGCAAACTGTAGACAGATTTGCACAAAACATAGAATAAGTAGGCTGATGCAGGGGTGTAGCCAGCAGCCCATTTTTTTGGGGGGGGGGCAGGGGTAGACTTGGGGGGGGGACACATTTCCTCTCTGCTCCTCACCTCACTTTGAAAATCTTACTTTTGCCGGGAGGGATGCCCAAGCTCCGCCAGCTGAAGAGATCCACTGCCTGAACCACTCCCCCATGCTGCCTCAGCAGTAAGGAGGGCGGGGATGTCATACTTTCCAGTCGCCAATGCTGGCAGTCCTCGTGTACGCGCAGTTCATGCATAAAAGCATGTGTGAGGAATGCTGGTGTTGGCGGCTCAAAGTACACTGCCAACTTCCTTGCTGCTCAGGCAACACCGGAAAAAGGGGGGTTCAGACAGTGGATCTCTTCAGCTAGGGCTTGGGCATCCCCGTCAGCCATTCAAGGATGCTGCAGTTAAGGAGGGGACCTGAGCCCAAAGTGGTGGTGGGGCACCAGGCCCTCTGTGGCTATGCCAGTGGGCTGATGTTCTGTTTCTCTTTCAAAAGTAGTTACTTTGCAGATAAAAGTCCTGTAACCTGAACTCCCCTTTCAGTATAATTTCCAGAAATTATACAGATGCATGCATCAACTCAAAGATACATTCTTTAAACATACTAGGGCAAATGCAGTAGGCTTCCACACAGGTTATCTCAGCTTTTGCACACGATTTTGTGTCTGCCCTATGTAGAAATTAGCTTTGTGTACACAAAATCTCTGTGCAGAAATTCAAGTAGACATTAGCAAAAGGCACATTTAAATCCATGCTAATAAATATCTATTTTATTAGCGTGGATTTAAAAGCAAGCAAAAAAATCAGCTGGTCGATATTCAAAATGATTTAACCTTCCAGAAATGGCCACTGACCAGTTAAATCGCTTATTTGGGGCTATCTGCTAATTTTCAGCGGCACTTAACCAGTTATCACCACTGAAAATTAGCAGTTCATGAAAACTGGCTATTTGGGGGGGGGGGGGGGGGGGGGGGGAGAGGGTGTTCTGTGGGCAGAGTCAGCGCTTGGCTAGTTAAGTACGATTTTCAGCACTTAACCGACCAGGGAAGCTGCATAAATGGGACCCCACAAAACACAGTCCTATTTTTATGCGGCAACCCATGGCCGGTTAAGTTCTGAATAGCGTTTTAACCAGCTATGTATTAACTGGTGCCACATAAACTGGATATTCAATGCCGAAGCCCGGACATGGCCTGGCATTGAATATCCAGGAATAACACCGTTGGCAGCCCAGAAACAGCACTGACACCTTTTGGTTAGGATGTATAACAAAATAAAAGAAAAGGGGTCATGTTTTGGGAGGGCTAGAGAGGAATTTCCCTTGCTTATCTTTTTATTTGAATTTAGTTAGCCCACAAGGTCCCTTGCCAAAGAAAATACTGATTGAGGTTAGCACACACAACGAGCACAGGGAGTCAGGATTTTCATTTTTTTTTTAGTTCTTTGAGTCAGAGAAGTAGGTATCCTGGAGTTCCTGAGCTGGTGAGCTGACCTCGCCAACCGAGGAGACATGGATGTGGAGAAGACCAAGGTACCCAACGCAAGAAAGCAGCGATGCTAGCGAAGATTTGATACACTGGTAACATTATTGTGTGCACAAATTGAAATATATATATATATATATATATATATACACACACAAGCCGTAAAGCCTGTTAAAACGGGCAAGATTTTTTATTTCTGACATATAATGTAAAATTTGATAAATAATGTGTAGTGCTTGAAAGGGTGCGGGGAAAAGTTGGGGGTATAGAGAGAGAGTGTGTGTGTGAGAGTGAAAGAGCTGCTAGGAGTCCCTGTGACAGTGGAGGGTCATTTGTTCCTTATAGCCAGTTGTTTGATTCAGCAAAGCAGGGCTTGTTTTTGAGTAGCCTGCCCCCCCTCCCCCATACATCTTCCTGTAACCTATATGGGGTATGGTGTGGTATTGTTGGACTTCAATGAGTTCACTGTATGTGTGGTGTGTGTGTGCCTGGGATCCATTCTCGGCATTGCTGTCCCGCTCTGTGTGTGTGTGAGAGAGAGAGAGAGTGTGTGTGTCTGTGTGAAAGAGAGAGTGTGAAAGTGAGTTCAGAGAGAGAGTGAGTGTATGTGTGTGTGAGTGAGAGACAGACATGCCTCTGATCCTCCCTCCGAGTTCCAGGTCCCCTCTCCCAGTTTGAGGCTGCTCCTCCCGCCCTCCCTCCGAGTTCCAGGGCTCCTCCCTCCCCCCGTTCCAGAGCCCCCCTCCCTCTGAGTTCCAGGGCTCTCCAAGTTCCAGGGCCCCCCTCCCTCCGAGTTCCAGGGGCTCCCCTCCCCTCCGACTTCCAGGGCTCCCCTCCCTCCGAGTTCCAGGGCCCCCTCCAAGTTCCAGGGCCCCTCCCCTCTCCTCTCCCTCCCCTCTCAGTTCCAGGTTCACTCCCCCTCCACCCCTCCCTTCGAGTTCCAAGGCTCCCTTCCCCTCCAAGTTCCAGGGCTCCCACCCCTCCCTCCGAGTTCCAGGGTCCCTCCCCTCCCTCCGAGCTCGCCGCGGTCACAGGTCTCTCCCCATGTTGTTACCAACCGCCCGGGATCTCCCGCCCCGCCGACGTCGCTACCGCTTCCAAGTTTCCCCCTGAAGTCACCGCCGGCCCCCCTCCACCCGGGCCAGGCCCTCTCCATTAAACTCACAGCGCCTGACCTCCGAAAGCGGCAAGCGCAGCAGGTAGCGCCAGATCGCCTCCCTTCGCCTTTCCTTCCCTCCGTGTCCCGCCCTCGTGTGACGTAACTTCGTTGAGAGCGGGACACAGGGAGGGAAGGAAGGGCGAACGGAGGTGATCTGGTACTGCCTGCTGCGCTTTCGGAGGTCAGGGGGGGCCGGCGGCGACTTCAGGGGTGAACTTGGAAGTGGTAGCAACGTCGGTGGGGAGGGGCGGCAATCCCAGGCGGTTGGTAACAATGTGGGGAGAGACCTGTGCGCGGCAAGTCGATCATTTATATAGTAGGAGATATATATATATATATATATATATATATATATATATATATATATCAGATCTTAGTACAATAATTGGGGTGGTGTACATGTTTGGGATGGTTTGTGTTATTGCAGAAGTGGGGTCGGGGTCTTGGTAACTGTAATTGTAGTTTTGAACATCTTATTGCCTTTGTAACTTATCACAAAGTATTTAACACCTTACACTAGTTTTATTTAATACTATCAAACTTTAACAATTGGTACCAACTTTAAGGAACATAAGCAAGTGTTTCTATTTACTTTACCATTTAATAAAATATTTAATATTTTTTTTCTTGTCAAATCCCTTGGTTGCATGGAGTTTATTTGGGAACCCTATTTGAAACTGACATTCCTATATATTTATTTCTTTACTTATTGTAATTACCTGTTCTACCACTAGGGGGTTTACAATAGTTACTACTAGCACAGACCTGTTTGAGCAAGTGTCCAGTGCGCTGTCCTGTGTCAGTGCACATTTTTGCAAGGTATTTGATTTCAGTATCGAGGAGCAAAGGTTTTGTCTTATACTTGCATTAAAAAAAAGTGTGCGCTGACCTTTAGTGAACAACTCTAGATCAAAGTAAGCGATCCTTTTAGAAAAGTGTGCTAGCTTTTTTAAAGCATGCTAAAAATAAGCACGCACTAAACGTTAGAGACGCCCATATATTTCTATGGGCATCTCTAGTGTTTAGCGCTTGCTAAAAACATTAGCGCGCCTTTGTAAAAGACCCCCTAAGTGCAGTGATCCCATTGTCAGTTTAATCTGAGAACATACCTTACCCTCTCCAACTCTGATTTTATTTCAGACTTTAGAAATCAAATGTAAAGTATCAACAACAAGGCTTTAACACATAAAAAGAACACTGCATTTTGTGACTAGAAAATGACAAATAATGCAATGCACAGTGGGAGCTTTACTATATTAATGTGAATGAGACAGGTGAAAGATTCAGTGCTGGGGCTTGGACTGGGCCAGGGAGGGGGGGAAGTAGTGGGGTAAACACGCCAGACAGAAGGATGAAGGGAGCAGCCCAAGGGCTGAAGTCCTGACGAATGTGCAGAAATTAAAGTTCAAAAGCTAGCGAAATGCCTCATCTGTGAATTACATGCTTGTATCCCGCAAAGTTGGCAAAAGATGTTTAATTTTTTTAATGTGTGGGATAAACATAAAGGAATCCTGTTCAGAAGAAATGGATCCTCAGAAGCTCAGCAGAGATTGGGTGGAAGCACCGGTGGTTGGAAGGCAGGGCTAGTGGCTGGGAGGCGGGGCTAGTGCTGGGCAGACTTCAGTCTGAGCCCTGAAAATAGCAGATACAAATCAAGGTCAGGTATATAACGGAGTTGCCAGGTGGGCTGGTTTCCCACCCAATTGGGCTGGTTTTTAAGCCAGGATGTGGGAAATTATCGAAGGTTGCGGGCTGCGGGAAATTGGGCTTCTTTTTCACTGCAGCTGTGCAGGGTGTGGGCTCTTTTTTCGGGGCTTCTATTGGTCTAATTTGGTCCAATAGAAGCTTTTCCGGGGCTTCTATTGGTCCAATTTGGTCCAATAGAAGCTTTTCCGGGGCGGGGTTGACATCGGGGGCGGGGTTTATGACGCCAGAGGTGTCGTTGGGGCGGGGAAATGACGTCAGAGTCACGTCAGGGGGCGGGGTCGGTGACGTTGGCAGGGTCGATGACGTTGGAGGCGGGGTTTGACATTGGGCGGGTTTTGGGCTGGTTTAAGGCTGATTTTGGGCGGGGAAAATTTTTCCCATCTGGCAACCACCGTATATACATAAAGTAGCACATGTGAGTTTATCTTGTTGGGCAGACTGGATGGACCATACAGGTCTTTCTCTGCCGTCACCTACTATGTTACTATCCTGCTTATAATCGAACGAGAAAAACGCCCAAGTTCCGACCTAAATCGGGAGATGGACGTTTATCTCACAAAAACGAATAACACGGTATAATCGAAAGCCGAACTTGGACGTTTTCAACTGCACTTCATCGCGAAAGCGTACAAAGTTGATGGGGGCGTGTCGGAGGCGTGGTGAAGGCGGGACTGGGGCATGGTTATCACCCAAACAGAGATGGGCGCCTTTCGCCGATAATGGAAAAAAAGTATGCATTTGTAGCTAGAATTTAGGGCACTTTTCCTGGACCCTGTTTTTTCACGAATAAGGCCCCAAAAGGTGCCCTAAATGACCAGATTACCACCACAGGGAATCGGGGATGACCTCCCCTGACTCCCCCAGTGGTCACTAACCCCCTCCCACCACAAAAAATGATGTTTCACAACTTTTTATTTTCACCCTCAAATGTCATACCCACCTCCCTGGCAGCAGTATGCAGGTCCCTGGAGCAGTTGTTAGGGGGTGCAGTGGATTTCAGGCAGGTGGACCCAGGCCCATCCCCCCCTACCTGTTACAATTGTGCTGCTTAATGTTAGTCATCCAACCCCCCCCCCAAACCCACTGTACCCATGTAGGTGCCCCCCTTCACCCCTTAGGGCTATAGTAATGGTGTAGACTTGTGGGCAGTGGGTTTTCAGGGGGATTTGGGGGGCTCAACACACAAGGGAAGGGTGCTATGCACCTGGGAGCTCTTTTACCTTTTTTTTTGTTTTTGTAAAAGTGCCCCCTAGGGTGCCCAGTTGGTGTCCTGGCATGTGAGGGGGACCAGTGCACTACGAATCCTGGCCCCTCCCACGAACAAATTCCTTGGATTTATTCGTTTTTGAGCTGGGCGCTTTCATTTTCCATTATCGCTGAAAAGCAAAAACGCCCAGCTCACAAATTGTCGAATAAAACATGGACGTCTATTTTTTTCGAAAATACGGTTCGGTCCGCCCCTTCACGGACCCATTCTCGGAGATAAACGCCCATGGAGATAGACGTTTTCGTTTGATTATGCCCCTCCATGTATGTAATTTGGAAAGATAAATACAGAGCAAACTACTAGTACATCTGAATGAAATATACTAGGTGGGGTGGGGTGGGGTGGGGTGGGTGACTTTTGTTGGAAAGGGAATTTATGCTGGGATTTGGATTTATCATTGTTCCAATCAATCCAAAATGAATATCAGACAGTGTTAGATTTTGCCAAACTCCACAGGCTCCGGTGCTGTGTAGAAGAAAGGTGTGTTCGTCTGCTGCTGCTCTTGAAAAGCTGTGTTGATTGGCTGCCAGTGCTGTTGCCCATGCCATATGGAAGTTAGGGCAATGGGTTTGGTGCTGTGCTGCAGCTGCTTCCTGTGCCTCCTCGCACGAATCCCAGCTAGCAGTACCGCAGTAAAGATCAGGGTCAGGATGGTTACCCCACCCAACCCGAGACACACGCCCAGAATAACATGGCTCTGCTTCTCGAACATGGTAGAAATGGCAGAAGGGCAGGATGACAGTGTGAAAACGGCCAGTCCTGACCTTGCAGGGCAGGTGTTGGTGATGATCTGATCCAGGACCCCTGTCACACCACAGCAGTCAAGCGCATGGTGCAGTACTCTCAGGGTCAGTCCCAGAGATGTCCTCTCTGTCTTTAGAAACTTTACATAAGCATAGGTGTAGAGATTCTGTAGTACAGAAACCACCCCATTCTGGTTGGCATAGATCACGGCAGCCACAGCCAACTCGACGATAAGGACAGCCAGGAGGAAGGCAAAATATGCTGCCAGAGAACTCATGGACTCTCGGCCTGCGCCATAGCAGCCCAGACCACCCAGCAGTGCTACGAAGACACCAACTGCGATCATGATGTACACAGTCGTATAGAAAGTGGTGTTACTCGACTCCAGGTCCAAGACCTCTGCCAAATTATCGTCAATCCACATCCAGATGCCAAAACCCAGAAGCACCATCCCACAGATCCACAGAAGACAATTAAAGACCACCAGATAATGTTTGATGCATGTGGTTTCTCCTCGTACAGCCATGGTGCCAATGCTGAGCAAATTGCTCTGCTGTAGATGTTTCTTTTTCCCTGATAAGATATAATACTTAGATTGTGAGCCCATTTGGGACAGAAAGTGCCTATACAGAAATTTGCATGTAGGGTTGCCATATTTGTGGAGACCAAAAAAAAAGAGGACACAAAAAATTAAAATGGTTGCTACCTTTGCTAAATAAATATTTAATCATAGCAAATGTGTAATTGGTTTTTCGTTAATAAACACACATCAAATAGTAGACAATTAATCTACTTTTCAAAAACTTCCAGATTTGAATTTGACCGAGTCTGACCCCAACCATATTTAGCAGAAAAGCGGATATCCTTCAACAACTTTGGCTGACTTCTGAGTTAGTGTGAAAGGTTTTTCCTGACATATGCTTAAAATTGTACTGCAAGAACAAAATTCCTTTGACAAATTTTATCATCCTCACTTTAATATTCCCTTACCTCTTGTTTGTCCTGTTTGTCCTAATTAGATTGTAAGCTTTGTCGAGCAGGGACTGTCTCTTCATGTTCAAGTGTACAGCACTGCATACGTCTAGTAGTGCTATAGAAATGATTAGTAGTAGTAGTAAATTCAACCAGCAGGGAAACAGAGAGGAGATCAGCAATGCCTTTCTCTCTCATTAGCACCCCCACGTGTCCAAACTGACTAATAGGCTACAGAATGAGATTGTTTCACTTACTGTGTGTTGGTCATAGGTACATAAAAAAAAGAGGACATTTTCCTAAAAATTAAAGAAAACCTGGAAAACACATCTGAAGAAGTCCAAAAGAAGGACATGTCCTCTTAAAAGAGGACATATGTGAACCCTATTTGTATGTGAACTGCTTTATGCTTATGTGTAGGCTCGAGCGATATGTCAAACGCATTAAATAAATTATAACTAAATAAATAATACAGTAAGATATGTTCCTCTCTTACCTCTGCAAACTGCTTTCTTGCACGACTTTCAGTAGGAAACTGAAGAAACCATTGTTCAGTTCTGACTCTGTGGTACTGGGTGTGTTCTAACATGCACAGAGGGATTTTCTATATTAAAGAAAAAATGAAGCTAAGTTTCGTTTCTCCAGTCTTAACAGACATTTCCTGTAATTCAGCACCCTAGGGTCCTAATGCCTTACATTTTCCTGACATCTAGAAATCATAAGGTCAATAAACTTTTGTTGTATTTTGCAGTAATTGGATAAATCCCTGCCTCTTTCCTCCTCTCTCTGGACAAACCTGCCCCCCCTCCCCACAAGGTCTGCTGTTGATATTAAAATTTCCCAAGGAAACTTGCTAAGAGTTTGCAGCCTGAATTTCTCATCCAAGTATAAGTAGTCAGGGCCAGATGCACTAAATGAGCCAGCAACGTGGTTTTTAAACTGGTTCTAGCCAGTTTAGCGCGCAGGTAGTAAACCGGGACATGCACAAAAGGGTTCTCCGAGCCATTTTCCTGTCACGGTAGCAGCTAATGAAAACAGAATGCAAATGAGCTAATTACTATTATAATGCGATGCGATGCTCAGGGCCGTGCTGATGTGGTAAGCGAGGTAAGCGCCGCAGGGGGGCGCCCACCTCTGGAGGGCGCCGCCGTGGTGCTTACCCTCGCCCCGCGCCGCCGAGGACTTTAAATCTTTTACCTCGGTCGCAGCAGCGTCAGTGAAAGCGCTGCCGACGTCTCCCTTCCCTTGCACTCATTGGTTCCCTCAGTGTCCCGCCTTCTTCTGACGTCAGAAGAAGGCGGACACTGAGGGAACCAAGAGCGCGAAGGGAAGGGAGACGTCGGCAGCGCTCCGCTTTCACTGACGCTGCTGCGACCGGAAGTAAAAAATTTAAAGGCCCCAGGGCGCGGAGGAAAGAGCAGAGAGGCATGGATGGGAGGGCAGAGAGACAGGCATGGATGGGACGGCAGAGAGGCATGGATGGGAGGGCAGCAGCAGGGCCCAGGGAGAGGACAAATTGCTGGAAGGGGAGGGGAGAGAGGAGGATTGCTAGCTATGGATGCAGCAGGGAAGGGCAGAGAGGGACAAGGATGGACATGGGGGCCCAGGGAGAGGACAATTTGCTGGAAATGGAGGGGAGGGGAGAGAGGAGGATTGCTGGCTATGGATGGAGGAGGGAAGGGCAGAGAGGGACAAGGATGGACATGGGGGCCCAGGGAGAGGACAATTTGCTGGAAATGGAGTGGAGGGGAGAGAGGAGGATTGCTGGCTATGGATGGAGGAGGGAAGGGCAGAGAGGGACAAGGATGGACATGGGGGCCCAGGGAGAGGACAATTTGCTGGAAGGGGAGGGGAGAGAGGAGGATTGCTGGCTATGGATGGAGGAGGGAAGGGCAGAGAGGGACAAGGATGGACATGGGGGCCCAGGGAGAGGACAAATTGCTGGAAATGGAGGGGAGGGGAGAGAGGAGGATTGCTGGCTATGGATGGAGGAGGGAAGGGCAAAGAGGGACAAGGATGGACATGGGGGCCCAGGGAGAGGACAAATTGCTGGAAATGGAGGGGAGGGGGGAGAGAGGAGGATTGCTGGCTATGGATGGAGGAGGGAAGGGCATAGAGGGACAAGGATGGGCATGGATGGGAGGACAGGACCCAAGGAGAGAGAAGAAATTGCTGGAAATGGATATAGAGCAAGAAATAAAGAAGAAAGGAGGAAAGTAAAGAAATAAATGGAAAGGAAGCCCTGGAAATGGAGTTAAGAGGACAGATAGCAGCAGACTCAGATACTGGGCCAGCATGATCGGAAAAAGAAAGTCACCAGACAACAAAGGTAGAAAAAATCATTTTATTTTCATTTTAGCGTTTGGAATATGTCTACTTTGAGAATTTACATCTGCTATCTTATTTTGCAATGTATAGCAATTTGTTTCTAAGAATATTGCTGACAATTCCTGTCAGTGTGGCAAGTGGTGAGCGATCATTTTCACTGGGGGGGGGGGGGGGGCGTGATCATTTTCACGGGGGGGGGGGGGGCGCCAACTGATAGTCTGCAGGGGGGCGCCAGAGACCCTAGGCATGGCCCTGGCGATGCTCTACCGTTTCCGACCCCAAGCACCGTGGAAAACCTAACCACCTCTCGTTGGGGCTGCTGTGAGCGGGACCCATGCAGAGGAGGATGCCCATCGAAAAAACAGAAGAAAACAAAACGTCCAAGTGCTCGTCAGGGACATCCTTTCAAGTGCCTAACACTTGGACGTCCTTCACTCAAAAAAAAAGGACATCCCTGACGAACACGGACGTTTTTTTTTCTTCAGATTTTGTGATGGGCGTCCTTCTCTTGGACGCGTTTTTCTTACGACTAAGGTGCTCGAACCAAAATGACCACCGCCGGAGAGAATCGGGGAATGGAACGTGCAAGGACGTCCATATCAAAACTATTTGGACGTCCCTTTCGATTATGCCCCTCCAGGTCTCAGCCAATCACAGCGCGTTTAGCTAAGGGATCGGTAAGGGAAGGACTCTTTCCATGGAGTTAGTGCATCTGGCTATCAGTGTTCAGTTACTTTATTTAGATTTGAAGAGATGCCAAATTATCCAGTTCACACTGACCACCCCACCCTGGTGCATTATGGAACTTGCAGCACTGGTTTCATTGGGCAGGATCAGGCACTATAAATCTCACACTGCTTTAGGATGTAAAAAAAAACAGGTCTAGTCAAAAAGACTCCAACCTGGAACTGGGTAAATTGGTATCTCTCGACTTGGTGAACAAATTCTTGTGTGCTTTATCTTTCTCTTTAATAGAGCTGCAGTCAGAACATATACAAATCAGAATCCCCGCACAGTGCGTTGGTGGTGAAAGGATAGGCCACCTTTGGAATCTCTGTGTATCTCACAATTTACTCCTAGGTGTCTCTCATGAAGGATTTTGTCAAATACTTTCTGAAACTTTCTTAGCCAGCTCACTTTTATCCCCATGTTTGTACCTTTAAAAAAATGTAATAGATCCTGTATTTTCAAATAATCTACAGCAATCACATGAACATATTGCTTTAATTCTTCTGAACAGAAGAGGAAAAGATATACATTTGCTCCATAAAATGCTAACAGAATTCCAGTAAAGACCTATGATCATGATTATTAATCACAATCTCAGCCACAGGGCCAGTCTTAGGCAGAGGTGACCAAGGCGGCCGCATAGGCCCCACGCGGCATGCCTCAACTCTGCCTCGCTCGTGCCTCTGCTCCGACCTCCGCCGCTGCTTGCCTTAGTCCCGCCACCACTGGCGCAGCTCCCACCCCCGGCTTGGGCCCGCTGAGCCCACCGTCAGCTCCCGAGTCCCCGGACCCCGGCGACTAACTGATCGATGCCAGCGAGCCAGCCCAGGCAGCGACGGCCCCGACGGCGACGACAGACAGTTGCAGCACGACGGCTCACCTCCAGGCTCCAGCTTCCCGCTCAATGTCCCGCCTTCTGATGTATTTCCTGTTTCCGGAATGCGAGGGCAGGAGTCACTGAGCGGGAAAAGCTGGAGCCTGGTCGGAGGTGGTGAGGACGTCAGGTCAGCCATCGTTGCTGACGCCAACAGTTGTGCACTTATGCCAAATCGAAATCGAATTCCATGCAGGCAGGAAATCAGGAGAAGTGTCTCTCTCATCTAACGACGCTTGCGGACGGTGCAAGGGTTGGAAATGTCTGCCTCCCTGAGAGGAATTTGGCCCAACAACATTAGTTGCTGGAGAAGCTGAGCAAGTAAGATCTTCTGGCTTGGAAGAGGCTGTTTCTAACATATCTGGGTTATTTTCACATAGATCTGCAGATATTTCTCCTGATAAAAATTTGGATGGCAATAGCAGATTTAGCTAAAACACTGCTTCCAGTAATTAATGATATGACACCTCGAATTAATCATTTGGAAGCTAGACTGCAATCACAGGAAGAAAAGATTACTAAGCTAAAATCTGAGAATGGAAATCATGAAATAGCAAAATCTGATATAAAGTAGGTACAATCAGTTCAAACTATTTTAGTAACTGATGTGGCTACTTGCCTCTCTGGTTTGATGGGTTACAGAGTAATAGGGGAATTTGAAAGTACTGGATCTTTTCTTAATATTTTTCCTTTATTCTCCTTTGTTATGAGAATTGGAACTACTAATTGTAGTGGACTTGAACTGAATAACTTCTGGGGAGGGGAGGTTTCATGATAGCATTGTGCTTATTATTTCAATCAGTTTTTTTGTACAAGTTTAGCTTCATTTGTCTTTATTTGAAATTTCATAAATAAAAAAAAATTCTAAAAATGGTATAATCTTATCAATGGGGTGGAACTAGGGTGGGCAGGGCTAGGGTGGGGACCCACCAAATTGGTCTGCATAGGGCCCCACACTTGCTAAGACCAGCCCTGCTCAGTCATACCAAGTCACATGCATTCGGCATGTGACACATGCAATTGGGCCCCTTCTCCAGCTCACATGCTTAAGGGGTCTGATCTCACCATTGGCATCCTCCTCCACCGCCCGATGCAGCATCAATCTCACTCTTTCCTTCTCTCTTCTGTTTCTCGATGTCTCTCTCCCCTACTCCAGCGTTTCTCCTTTCTAACCCTCACAGGTGCAGTCCTCCTCCCTCGTCCTCCCTCAGTGACCCTCAGGCTTTAAGTTTTTCTTTCCCGTTAAAAGGTAGTGAAAATGCAGCCTGCGCTGGCCCAGCTTCTTCCCTCTACTATGGCCCGCCCAAGCGTAAACAGGATTTTACATCAGAAGGGCAGGCCGCAGCACAGGGAAAAAACCGAGGCTGAGTCAGGCTGCATTTTCACTAGCTTCTTACCAACAACGAAGAAAGGCTTGAAGTCTAAGGACGAGGGTCGCTGAGGGAGGAGGGCTGCATCTGCGGATTAGTGTTGAACTCACCAGGGATGTGTGTGTATGGGGGGGGGGGGGGGGAGGAGTTGTGCAGGACTCATCAGTGAAGGTGCTGGTGCTGGACTCACTGAGAGGAGGGAGAGGAGGTTCTGGTTCTGGTGTTGGACTCACAGGGGGGAGAGGGAAAGGAGGCTCTGGACCTGCACCTGTGGGAGCAGGAGGAGGACAGGAGAGATGATGGACTATGGGTGAGGGATCAGGGACTAGAGAGGGGAGATACCGGACTAGGGAGAGGACTGTGGAGGGGGGGAGACATGGAGAAATTCCAGCCTGGAGGAATCCTCCTTTAATCTCCAACTATGCTCCACCTCCCCCACTCATCAAAATGGTCACTGTCTTGATCTCATCTTCTCCTCCAACTGTTCACCCTCTAGTTTCCTGGTTCTCTTCCTACCTCTCCCTCCGCACCTTCAGTGTTCACTCTGGTGGATCCTCTTCTACTTCTATCCCTCTGCCTGTCGGCGTACCTCAGGGTTCTGTTCTTGGTCCCCTCCTCTTTTCTATCTACACTTCTTCCCTTGGTTCATTAATCAAAGTTTCAGCATGCTTGTCTGACATTGCTGTCTGGATGTCTCATCGCCACCTGAAATTAAACATGACCAAAACCGAGTTTCTCATTTTTCCCCCCAAAACCACCTCCCCACTCCCCCCATTTTCTATTTCTGTTGATGGCTCTCTCATTCTCCCTGTCTCCTCAGCTTGAAACCTTGGGGTCACCTTTGACTCTTCTCTCTCCTTCTCTGCTCATATCCAGCAGATCGCCAAGACCTGTCATTTCTTTCTTTACAACATCCGTAAAATCCGCCCCTTTCTTTCTGAGCACTCTACCAAAACCCTCATCCACACCCTTGTCACCTCTCGTTTAGACTACTGCAATCTGCTTCTTGCTGGCCTCCCACTTAGTCACCTCTCCCCTCTCCAATCAGTTCAAAACTCTGCTGCCCGTCTCATCTTCCGCCAGTGTCGCTTTACTCATACTACCCCTCTCCTCAAGTCGCTTCACTGGCTCCCTATCCGTTTTCGCATCCTGTTCAAACTTCTTCTACTAACCTATAAATGTACTCACTCTGCTGCTCCCCAGTATCTCTCCACACTCGTCCTTCCCTACACCCCTTCCCGTGCACTCCGCTCCATGGATAAATCCTTCTTATCTGTTCCCTTCTCCACTACTGCCAACTCCAGACTTCGCGCCTTCTGTCTCGCTGCACTCTACGCCTGGAATAAACTTCCTGAGCCCCTACGTCTTGGCCCACCCTTGGCCACCTTTAAATCTAGACTGAAAGCCGACCTCTTTAACATTGCTTTTGACTCGTAACCACTTGTAACCACTCGCCTCCACCTACCCTCCTCGCCTCCTTCCTGTACACATTAATTGATTTGATTACTTTATTTTTTGTCTATTAGATTGTAAGCTCTTTGAGCAGGGACTTTCTTTCTTCTATGTTTGTGCAGTGCTGCGTACGCCTTGTAGCGCTATAGAAATGCTAAATAGTAGTAGTAGTAGTAGGTGAGGGATCAGGGACTAGAGAGGGGAGATACCGGACTAGGGAGAGGACTGTGTGTGTGTGGGGGGGGGGGGGGGGGGGGGGGACAGGGAGAAATTCCAGCCTGGAGGAATCCTCCTTTAATCTCCAACTATGCTCCACCTCCCCCACTCATCAAAATGGTCACTGTCTTGATCTCATCTTCTCCTCCAACTGTTCACCCTCTAGTTTCCTTGCCTCTGATCTTCCCCTCTCTGATCACCATCTTATAACTTTCACACTTAAATCTCCTCCCTCCCAGTCCCGTCCTATCTTATCTAATTTATCTAGGAATCTTCACGATATTGACCCTTCATCTCTATCCTCCCATGTTTCAAACCTCCTGTCTACTGTGGCACCGTCCACGTCTGTCAACGAGGCTGTTTCTTCTTACAACAATACTCTATCCTCTGCCTTAGACACTCTTGCACCTTTGATGACCTGCCCTATAAGGCGTACAAAACCCCAACCTTGGCTGACTTCTAATATCCGCTACCTATGTTCCTGTACCCGCTCCGACGAACACCTCTGGTGGAAATCTCGGGCCCTTGCTGATTTCTTACACTTTAAGTTCATGCTGACCTCCTTCCAATCTGCTCTTTTACGCGCCAAACAGGATTATTATATCCAACTGACCAACTCTCTTGGCTCTCTCTCGACTTCTCTTCACCACATTGAACTCTCTCCTCAAGGTGCCCCCTCCCCCAACTCCCCCTTTATTATCTCCTCAGACCCTTGCTGAATTCTTTCACGACAAGGTTCAAAAGATAAACCTTGAATTCTCTACCTCGCCACCTCTCCCTCCACTAGTCCATTCCCCTCTCTCTCCTTCCCCTCATTCCTTTTCCTCCTTTCCTGAAGTTACTATAGAGGAACCTACACTTCTCCTTTCTTCCTCAAAATGTACCACCTGTTCCTCTGATCCCATTCCCACCCACCTTCTTAATGCTATCCCACCTGCTCTTATTCCTTTTATCTGTCACATTCTCAACCTCTCACTTTCCATTGCAACTGTCCCTACTGCTTTTAAACATGCTGTGGTCACACCTCTCCTTAAGAAGCCTTCGCTTGACCCTACTTGTCCCTCTAATTACCGACCCATCTCCCTCCTCCCTTTTCTCTCCAAATTACTTGACCGTGCTGTTCACCACTGCTGCCTTGATTTTCTTTCCTCACATGCTATTCTCGACCTACTACAATCTGGTTTTCGCCCTCTCCACTCAACCGAAACTACGCTTACTAAAGTCTCCAATGACCTATTCCATCCTCATTCTTCTTGATCTTTCCACTGCTTTTGACACTGTCGATCACAGCATACTCCTCGATATCCTGTCCTCACTTGGATTCCAGGGCTCTGTCCTTTCCTGGTTCTCTTCCTACCTCTCCCTCCGCACCTTCAGTGTTCACTCTGGTGGATCCTCTTCTACTTCTATCCCTCTGCCTGTCGGCGTACCTCAGGGTTCTGTTCTTGGTCCCCTCCTCTTTTCTATCTACACTTCTTCCCTTGGTTCATTAATCTCATCCCATGGCTTTTCCTACCATCTCTATGCTGATGACTCCCAAATCTACCTTTCTACCCCTGTCTTTCTTCTATGTTTGTGCAGTGCTGCGTACGCCTTGTAGCGCTATAGAAATGCTAAATAGTAGTAGTAGTAGTAGGTGAGGGATCAGGGACTAGAGAGGGGAGATACCGCACTAGGGAGAGGACTGTGGGGGGGGGGGGGGGGAGACAGGGAGAAATTCCAGCCTGGAGGAAATGGATGGAAGAGAAGGGAAGAGATGCTGGGCTAAGTCAGAAACAGAGAGATGCTGAACCACATGGGGGTGGAGTGGGTGAAGCATAGGCCAGAGAGAGACCATGTGGCCAAAGGACAGAGAGTGGGGAAAAGGGACAGGGACACAGAAGGAAGATGCTGGGCATGGGGGAGCACTGGGACATGGACACAGAAAGGTGATGTTGCATGGGTGGGTATGCAGAAGGACAATGCTGGATACAGAGAAGGAGTATGAACAGGTACATAGCAGTGATGATAGGCATTGGGAGGGATAAGGACACAAAGGGCCAATGCTGGACATAGGAGGATAACAACAATCCTGAACAAGGGGGGGACAGAGACTAAGAAGAGCGATGATGGATATGGGGAGATAAGGGATACAGAGGGGTAATGCTGAACATAGGAGGAGGGATATAGACACAGAAGAGAGATGCTGAATGTGAGGAGAGGATAGGGACACAGAAAGGGGAGATGCTGAGCATAGGTAGAGGATAGGGACACAGGAAAGATGGATGATATACACGGAGAAAAAAAATAAATATCAAATGGACAGGTTACAGTGGCAAGAAAAGACAGAAGAAAAACAAAACCAGAGACTAGGACCAACACAATAAGAAACATTAAATGACCATAATTAAAATTACATGACCGGTAAGTCTCATGTTGGTGGTAGGAAAAATAATGGAGTCGCTGCTGAAAGAAAGGATGGTTAACTTTCTAGAAGCCAATGGGTTACAGGACCCGAGGCAACATGGCTTTACCAAAGGAAAATCCTGCCAAATGAATCTTATTGACTTCTTTGACTGGGTGACCAAAGAACTGGATGAAGGATGTGCACCAGATGTAATCTACTTTGATTTCATCAACTACTACTACTACTACTATTGAGCATTTCTATAGTGCTACAAAGCGCTGCACAAACATAGAAGAAAGACAGACCCTGCTCAAAGAGCTTACAATCTAGTAGACAAAAAATAAGGCAAACAAATCAATTAATGTGTAGAGGAAAGAGGAGATACGGTCCCCCACAGAACACTCATGAATAAGCTGAAAGGGTTGAACTTAGGACCGAAAGTGGTGAACTGGATAGGAAACTGGTTGACCGACAAGTGGCAGACAGTGGTGGTAAATGGAATCTACTTGGAGGAAAGGAAGATGAGCAGTGGGGTTCCTCAGGGGTCGGTGCTGGGGTCTATTCTGTTTAATATATTTGTGGGAGATATTGCTGAAGGGTTGGAAGGAAAGGTTTGCCTTTTTGCGGATGACACAAAAATAGCTAATAGAGTGGATACCCTGGAGAGAGTAGAAACGATGAGGAGGGATCTCCAAACATTAGAAGAATGGTCGAGGGTCTGGCAGTTAAAATTTAATACAATCTACTACCAAAGTACTCCAATATTACTTAAACATTAACACTTTAATTATTGCCAATATATGTACAGTGGGGGAAATAAGTATTTGATCCCTTGCTGATTTTGTAAGTTTGCCCACTGACAAAGACATGAGCAGCCCATAATTGAAGGGTAGGTTATTGGTAACAGTGAGAGATAGCACATCACAAATTAAATCCGGAAAATCACATTGTGGAAAGTATATGAATTTATTTGCATTCTGCAGAGGGAAATAAGTATTTAATCCCTCTGGCAAACAAGACCTAATACTTGGTGGCAAAACCCTTGTTGGCAAGCACAGCGGTCAGACGTCTTCTGTAGTTGATGATGAGGTTTGCACACATGTCAGGAGGAATTTTGGTCCACTCCTCTTTGCAGATCATCTCTAAATCATTAAGAGTTCTGGGCTGTCGCTTGGCAACTCGCAGCTTCAGCTCCCTCCATAAGTTTTCAATGGGATTAAGGTCTGGTGACTGGCTAGGCCACTCCATGACCCTAATGTGCTTCTTCCTGAGCCACTCCTTTGTTGCCTTGGCTGTATGTTTTGGGTCATTGTCGTGCTGGAAGACCCAGCCACGACCCATTTTTAAGGCCCTGGCGGAGGGAAGGAGGTTGTCACTCAGAATTGTACGGTACATGGCCCCATCCATTCTCCCATTGATGCGGTGAAGTAGTCCTGTGCCCTTAGCAGAGAAACACCCCCAAAACATAACATTTCCACCTCCATGCTTGACAGTGGGGACGGTGTTCTTTGGGTCATAGGCAGCATTTCTCTTCCTCCAAACACGGCGAGTTGAGTTCATGCCAAAGAGCTCAATTTTTGTCTCATCTGACCACAGCACCTTCTCCCAATCACTCTCGGCATCATCCAGGTGTTCACTGGCAAACTTCAGACGGGCCGTCACATGTGCCTTCCGGAGCAGGGGGACCTTGCGGGCACTGCAGGATTGCAATCCGTTATGTCGTAATGTGTTACCAATGGTTTTCGTGGTGACAGTGGTCCCAGCTGCCTTGAGATCATTGACAAGTTCCCCCCTTGTAGTTGTAGGCTGATTTCTAACCTTCCTCATGATCAAGGATACCCCACGAGGTGAGATTTTGCGTGGAGCCCCAGATCTTTGTCGATTGACAGTCATTTTGTACTTCTTCCATTTTCTTACTATGGCACCAACAGTTGTCTCCTTCTCGCCCAGCGTCTTACTGATGGTTTTGTAGCCCATTCCAGCCTTGTGCAGGTGTATGATCTTGTCCCTGACATCCTTAGACAGCTCCTTGCTCTTGGCCATTTTGTAGAGGTTAGAGTCTGACTGATTCACTGAGTCTGTGGACAGGTGTCTTTCATACAGGTGACCATTGCCGACAGCTGTCTGTCATGCAGGTAACGAGTTGATTTGGAGCATCTACCTGGTCTGTAGGGGCCAGATCTCTTACTGGTTGGTGGGGGATCAAATACTTATTTCCCTCTGCAGAATGCAAATAAATTCATATACTTTCCACAATGTGATTTTCCGGATTTAATTTGTGATGTGCTATCTCTCACTGTTACCAATAACCTACCCTTCAATTATGGGCTGCTCATGTCTTTGTCAGTGGGCAAACTTACAAAATCAGCAAGGGATCAAATACTTATTTCCCCCACTGTACATATATTATCAACAAACTTATTCAGTTTCCATGGAACTCACTTCCACATGCCTTTCACACCATCATCCACGCAGGCACAACAAACTCACACACACCACCCGCATAATACAGCACACCGACAAGACATTGCAATGCTTGTTCTTAGATTTCAAATCCAGCGTCTTCCTTTGACTTTTGATGGTGCTATAAAATGCTCTTTCTTTGCACTGAGTTCAAACAAAATTCCAAAATAGCTGCCACGGGCGGCTTACTCAAAGCCAGATGTCTAAGTGGGAAATCCAAATTTCCGCCTTCCAAACTCTGTCCCGATGGTTTTTGGGAGTGGTTCTCCTGATGAAGTACACCACGAAATGCGGTCTCGCATTGAGGAACTAAAGTCATGTCATTAAGTTGACCTTTTCGGTTTCTCACGGAAGCCTTCTTTATGCCGCGCAGTGTTGCCACGCAAGCAGTCAACCACAATATTCAGCTGGCGAAGGATATAAGTGAAGCTTGATTATATATTAAGACTCATTATTTGCATGTGGCGTTCTATGATTTTGGAATAACTGGTACTTTATCTTTCATATTATAAAACTGCGGGCAGCTTTGAGTAAGCCACCCGTGGCAGCTATTTTGGAATTTTGTTTGAACTCAATGCAAGGAAAGAGCATTTTATAACACCATCAAAAGTCAAAGGAAGACGCTGGATTTGAACTCTAAGTACAAGCATTGCAATGTCTTGTCGGTGTGCTGTATTTTGCGGGTGGTGTGTGTAAGTTTGTTGTGCTTGCGTGGATGACGATGTGAAAGGCATGTGGAAGTGAGTTCCATGGAAATTGAATAAGTTTGTTGATAATATATGTACATATATTGGCAATAATTAAAGTGTTAATGTTTAAGTAACAGTAGATCGTATGCAGTGATCATACTCTAATATAAAGCTATGTTCCCCTGTGTGAACTGGAGTTAAAATTTAATGCCAAGAAGCGTAGAGTGATGCACTTGGGGTGCAGAAACCCAAAAGAGAGATACCGGATAGGAGGGGAGAGATTAGTAAGCTTCACTCAGGAGGGAGACCTTGGGGTGTTGGTGTCTGAGGATCTAAAGTTGAAGAAACAATGCAACAAGGCAACGGCCATGGCCAGAAGGATGCTAGGCTGCTTAGAGAGGGGTATAACCAGCAGAAGAAAGGAGGTGTTGATGCCCCTCTACAAGTCGTTGGTGAAGCCCCACTTGGAGTATTGTTTTCAGTTTTGGAGGCTGTATCTTGCTAAAGATGTAAAAAGACTGGAAGCGGTGCAAAGAAAAGCTACAAAAATGGTAAGGGATTTGCGTTGCAAACCATACAAGGAGAGACTTGCTGACCTGAACATGTATACCTTGGAGGAAAGGAGAAACAGGGGTGACATGATACAGACGTTCAAATATTTGAAAGGTGTTAATCCACAAACAAACCTTTTTCGGAGACGGGAAGGCGGTAGAACTAGAGAACATGAATTGAGGTTGAAGGGGGGCAGACTCAGGAGTAATGTCAGGAAGTATATTTTCATAGAGTGTGGTGGATATGTAGAATGCCCTCCCACAGAAGGTGGTGGAGATGAAAATGGTAATGGAATTCAAACATGCATGGGATAAACACAAAAGAATCCTGTTTAGAAGGAATGGATCCATGGAATCTTAGCGGAGATTAGGTGGCAATGCTGGTAACTGGGAAGCAAAACTGGCGCTAGGCAGACTTCTACAGTCTACGCCCTGATCGTGACTGAATAGATATGGATGGGCTAGAGTGTAAATTTTAAGAGGTTTCGATGTTAACTTCAGAACTTAGTACAAGAACAGTGCTGGGCAGACTTCTACGGTCTGGGCCCTGAGAATGGCAAAGACAAATCAAACTTGGGTGTAAAGTATCACATACCATGTAAAATGAGTTTACCTTGTTGGGCAGACTGGATGGACCATATAGGTCTTTATCTGCCATCATTTACTATGTTACTAAATTACCAGACAACAAAGGTAGAAAAAATATTTTTATTTTATATTGATTGGAATATGTCATCCTCCTTGATCTATCCGCCGCTTTTGACACTGTGAATCATGACTTACTTTTTGCCACACTGTCCTCATTTGGGTTCCAGGGCTCTGTCCTCTCCTGGTTCTCCTCCTATCTCTCCCACCGCACCTTCAGAGTTCACTCTCATGGATCTTCCTCCACCCCTATCCCCCTATCTGTTGGTGTTCCTCAGGGATCGGTCCTTGGACCTCTTCTCTTCTCAATCTACACCTCTTCCCTGGGCGCCCTGATCTCATCTCATGGTTTCCAGTATCATCTCTATGCTGATGATACCCAGCTACAGTATATCTGTCCACACCAGACATCAATGCAGAGACCCAGGCAAAGGTATCAGCCTGCCTATCCGACATTGCTGCCTGGATGTCCAACCACCACCTGAAACTGAACATGTCCAAGACCGAGCTCATCGTCTTTCCACCAAAACCCACGTCTCCTCTTCCTCCACTTTCTATCTCAGTTGATAACACCCTCATCCTCCCCGTCTCATCTGCCCGCAACCTCGGAGTCATCTTTGACTCCTCCCTCTCCTTCTCTGCGCATATCCAGCAGACTGCCAAGACCTGCCGCTTCTTCCTCTTTAACATCAGCAAAATTTGCCCTTTCCTCTCTGAACACACCACCCAAACTCTCGTCCATGCTCTCATTACCTCTCGCCTTGACTACTACAACTTACTCCTCACTGGCCTCCCACTTAGCCATCTATCCCCCCCTTCAATCTGTCCAGAACTCTGCGGCACATCTCATATTCCGCCAAAACCGATTTACTCATATCACCCCTCTCCTCAGGTCACTTCACTGGCTTCCAATCAGATACCGCATTCAATTCAAGCTTCTCCTTCTTACCTACAAATGCATTGTCTGCTGCCCCTCACTACCTCTCCTCCCCCCCTGTTCCCGCCCGTAACCTCCATTCACAGGACAAATCCCTCCTCTCTGTACCCTTCTCCACCACCGCCAACTCCAGGCTCCGCTCATTCTGCCTCGCCTCACCCTATGCTTGGAACAACCTTCCTGAGCCCTTACGCCAAGCCCCCTCCCTGCCCATCTTCAAGTCTTTGCTTAAAACCCACCTCTTCAATGCTGCATTCGGCACCTAACTCTTACCGTTCACTAAATCCAGACTGCCCCAATTTGACCGCCCCTATCGGACTGTCCGTTCACTTGTCTCTTAGATTGTAAGCTCCTTGAGCAGGGACCGTCCCTCTATGTTAAATTGTACAGCGCTGCATAACCCTAGTAGTGCTTTAGAAATGTTAAGTAGTAGTAGTAGTAGTAGCATCTGCCAGAACTAGTTTTACACATGACTGGGGCCCATGAAAAAAACTTCACTCATTGGTCTTCAATCTCCAGCATTGCGGTGGTAAATCTCCAGCATTGGAGACCTTGCCTTCTCTGCAATCTGCTCAAAGTTTTATTCTTTGCATTACACTATTTACTCCTGGGGGAATTCTGTGCCCCTTCACATTGCAGAATTCTGCACTTGCCATACCTTCAAATACTGTAATTAGCCCCAGGGGTTGGAGAAAGAAGATGTGGTTGGCATGCAGCTGCTTTCTTCCCCACTGGCTTGTACAGCTTAGGCTCCAGGTCATGTATTAGAAGAAGTTTGTTTGCAGTGGAGAAACCCATGGAAAGAGGGCTGTGGGGGTGGAGGGTATGAAAAGAGTGGTTAAGCTTGGCAGGGGGGGTAGGGGGAATGTGTTGGGAGTGTTATAGAGGTGAGAGAGAGCTGGAGGTATGCTGTGAGGGAGGGAGAACTGTGCCAGAGAGAAGGGTGAGCAGAATGGGTGTGTGCCTTGGGGGGGTGGAGGAGCTGAGAATGAGGGAAGGAGGACAAGCAGAAGGAGGAGGGGAAGATGTGCCCAGGTGGTGTAGAGAGGGGGACAAGCAGGACTCGGGTCACTCAGGTTCTCACCCCTGGTATCAGGCAAATCTCCCCATCTCCAGTGGAAACCTTAGTTAACCCTTCCGGGTAGTGGAGCAATTCACTTGGACTTCCTGGTTAGGATGATCCTTGACTCCCAGTGGTTTTCCTCCATTACTCCTTAGGACTTAATTGAAGTGATCTCCCACCCTATGATTCTGTTCCTTTAAGGGGTCTCTCCCCTAGAAGGTTTACTTGAGTTGGCTAGCTAAGCCCTTTAGCTCCTTGTACATCACATATTTAGATGCTTCCGATTGGGTCAGTCGAGCCTGGACCTGAACCAGCTGTTCCCATAGGACTCGTGCCGTTGTCCAGCTCTGCTGCTTTCCCCTGAAATTCTTGAACTTGTAGCATGGTATTCATGCTGGGCAGCATGTGGATTCATTATAGAGCTGAATTATAGCTTCACCAGGTTCCCATCAGCTGCCCTTGCAGCTTGGAGTACTGCCACAGGGATACTGTGCCTACCAGCTCCTTTTGCAGCTACTTAATGTGCCCCCAATACTCTCATATTGTTTGGTAATCCTAGTGATCTCTTTGGCTTCCTGCAGTTCTTTGGCATCCTACGGCAGAATCTTCCAAGATGGTCTCATGGAGTTCAGTTGCTCTTGCACTGGGTCACCTTTGCAGTCTGGATTTCCAAACTGGGTTTTAACTCTGTAATGTCCTGCTCCTTTATCCAGGATACCAATGGGACTTTCGGGAACATATTCCAACTTCAATCTTACTTGTGCAAGGTACCTTCCCAGTGGCTTGGTCCCCAACTGCCTTATTTCTTCAGCTTGCTGTTCAATGGTCTCCAACAACCCTTTCTCTCTTCTTCAACTGCATTCCAGATGGACTGAACTTCAGCCATAAATTTTCCACTTTGCTTTATAAGGGTTCTCAGGCTATCCTCAAATTCCTTCATTTTTTGAGCTTGCTTCCTAATCTGGCTTTGAGCTTTGGCCAGTTGAATGTGGAGGGAGTCCTTCTCTTAGTCTCCTTATACATCTAGTTGCTTGCTCTGAGTCCTCCTCCAATTCAGCAATATAGTAGTTAGTTCTCCCCGCCTTGCTGTGTTATGGTATAAGCCAATCATCAGAATTAAATGTGTAGCATGATATTTTGCTGGATTATATATACACCAATATATTTGTGCAGCTTTTATATATTTGACACTGCAGCAGAGAGAATAGTTTCATTTCAAGCCCCTCTCTCCTCATCCCTTTTTCTGGGAACTTCTGAGAGCAGGGATAGTCAATTACAAACACTTAACAAAGACAAAAGAGCTTCCTCTGCCCTTCCACCTAACAAAGGCTTGACTAAGGTGGGCACCTGAATACCCCATTGAAAACAAAGAACTCAGAGGAAAACCATAAACAGGACATTTGCTTGTCAAAGGTATACCTGCCCCTCCCATCAGCTTTCAGACATGTGCAGGAAGGAAGGACTTGTAATGTGTATCTGCTCCAGAGACTGAGCAGGAAGCCCTGTACATCAAAAGACCATTTGCCAGCAAAATCCAGACAGCAAGTCTTGTGATGTCATAAGACATGAGACCAAGACTCAGGGGTCGTGTGCAGACATGAGACCAAGATACCACAATGCTTTGCAAATGCCCAAGGGTCGTGTGGAAACCAGGACAAAGATCCACATGGCATATCCTCCTGCAGCTTGCAAGATATAAAAGCAAAAGCTGTTTCCCAAGAGTCAGATTCTCTTCAGCTGCAAGCAACTCAGATCCACTCACTGCAGAAGCCCTGATGCCTTGCTCCTCAACATGTGCTCATCAATCAGCTGGACCACAGCATGCTTGTAACAAGGACTTGTAAGTTAACCTACCTGCTACTTTGTTCTATTTTATGCACAAATTCTCTGTTCTAAGATCCTTTTAAAACCTACCTCTCGTGTGCAATTGCATATTAAATCAACCTTTTTGAAGCTAAAAATACGGTCTCTTTGTGTTCTGAGTATATGGTATCTTTTATATATACTTAATTTATTTAATTTATTGCAATTATCACCTTTGGTGATTGGTGGAGAAATTAATATCCTAAAACTTATAAATACAGCACCTGCTCTTAAATTATAAACAGTAGCGAGTGCTCTCTAGAGCTATTTTCCCCAAAATAAATCATTTCTTGTAACAGCTGTACTAACCTGATGTCACGGTTGTGGCCGTGCCCTTATGTCCAGACCTACTGTTTCTCTGTATCTAGCTCTGTAACCTCCCCAGTCTGCCTTTTTTCCTGTTGTTGTTCTTCCTGTTAGCCAAGCCTCTCTTTGGTCTCCCTGCTTCTGCTTCATTTCCTACTTGTGATATCATCAGCCTACTCCTTTATAAGAACACAGGGAGCTTTCCTGCGTTGCCTTTGCAACAGGTCTATTTTCCTTTTTCTTGTTGTACTGTTGTTTGATTCTGTGGGAACTGGTCTTCTTGTTAAGCTGTGTCTCTGTGGCACAGGTTTTGGATTGAATCTGTATGGATTACTTTCTTGTTAACTTTGCTCCCAAGCAAAGCCCTCTATTGTTTCTCTGTGTGTGTTGTTCTCTTTTAAACTTGTATGGATTACTTGCCTGTTAACTTTGCTCCCAAGCAAAGCCCTGTTCTGTTTTTCTGTGTGTGTGTGTGGTTCTGGTTTGAACCTGAATAGATTCTTTCCTTGTTGTCTAGGCTCTCCAGCTTAAGCCTGTTCTGTTTCCTTGTGTGGTTTTCCTTGTTACCTTTCACTTTTCAGAGAGCCGGTTATTGCCCGCCCAGCTGCTTTCCTTGATTACCTTGCTTCCATGCAGCTAGGTGTGCTCTGTCTCTGCCTGCCGTTCCTTTCCCTCCCTGGCTGTGGGTGCTGGCTGAGTTCTGGTAAGAACATTGTTTGTTTTTCCCTTTGTTTGCTTTAGACTTTTGACTGCAGTGTAAGCCCTGCTTCTTTCTGACTTGTGTATTAAAGGCAGCCTTCCCTTTAGCCTGCTTTAACTCTTTCTCTGCTGTGTTTGTCTCCTGATTCTTGTAAGCATTGCTACTTACCTGATTTCTGTATATAAAGGCAGCTTTCCCTGTTTGCTTGCTTTTCACTTTGTCTGTAGTGTCTGTTATTTCAGTCTGTGGCACAGCCTTGTGTATTCCTATAGGTGGCTTCTCTTTACCCTTGAGTGCTGCGTGGCACAGCCTCGTGTATTCCTATGAGTGGCTTCCCTTTTTCCTTGAGTACCTGGTGGCACACCCTTGAGTATCCCTTTGAGTGGCTTCCCTGAGTGCTGTTTTGTATGGCATAGCCGTGAGTGTTCCTTCATGTGGCCTTCTCTTGAGTTTTCCCTGTGTGATTTCTGTTTGAGTGGTCTCTCTGTGTGGCCTGAGTGGGCTGTTCTTCCATTTAGCTGTGTCTACTAGCATAGTCCTGTGCATCCTCGCTGTTTGATTCTGTTTGAGTGGGTGGTTCTTCTGTTTGCTGTGACTAGCTCAGCCTTGAGCTGCCTCTCTGTGTGGCACAAGTGGACAGCTCTTCCGTTTAGATGAGACTACTAGCTCAGCCTTGAACTACCTCTCTGTGTGATGTCTGTTTGACTTGGTTAAGACTATTTATTTATAGCTGTGGTTCTAGGCCAGTCCTGTGCTGCCTTCCTGTGTGGTTTTCTTATCTTTTACTTGTGGTTTCTACCATGTGAGTCTACGTGAGGTTGTCTTTTCCCTTTCAGTTTCTTTGTGCCTGTGTGTAGGGTCTTTTGACCCCTTGTTTGTGGCTCTGTTTTGTGCAGTGTGTGTGCACTGCTTGAGTGGTACTTGCTAAAAATATTCTGTTCCGTTTCTTTCCCCTTCCCTCTGGTATGATTCGGTTCCAGTTTACCTGTGAGGCCCATATGCTTGGACTCTGTACGAGTGGGTTCTGGGTCGGCCTTGCGGCCCGCCTGAGTGGTCTATCTCCCTTTTCTGGTGATGCTTGTTGCTTCTCTTGAGTGTGCTCTGTCTATTTGCCATGTCTGGTATCCTATTTGTATTCAGTGCCTGGTTCGCCTTTGGTCTGCGCCTCCCCAGAGGACTTGTCTGCTGCAGCCTGGCTGCAGCCCAAGGGCTCACCATCCTGGATTCTGTGACACCTGAGGGTCAGTTCTGAACTCCCACTGGCTGACCCAAGAGAGGTCCTTCTCCTCCCATAAATGATGTACCTTTGCTTACAGACAAATTCAGGACCTCCATCTTTGTCATTTATCCACAATAAGTTCTTTCTCCGTTCCACTCAGGCAGACTATTTAAAGGAGGTTCATCCACTGTAGATCCTAAATTCAGAGGGCACAGCAGATCCTCTAACCGCTGTTGATTGCAGGCTTTAGGCAGTTTTGTGTTCTCTGTATACTCATTGGGAGTCTCCTTCTTCTTCAGGCCAGCAGAGGAGTCCAAAGTTTGGAAAATCCTGACCCAGAACAACTGGGTAGGTAGCCACGGCAAAATCACAACCTCCAACTGAACCTGCCAAACTGGTGTTTTGATGGATATGTCAGCTGTACATAAGTATTGCCTTACTGGGAAAGACCAAAGGTCCATCAAGCCCAGCATCCTGTTTCCAACAGTGGCTAATCCAGGTCACAAATTCCTGGCAAGATCCCAAAAAAGTACAAAACATTTTATACTGCTTATCCCAGAAATAGTGGATTTTCCCCAAGTCCATTTAATAATGGTCTATGTACTTTTCCTTTAGGAAGCCATCCAAACCTTTTTTAAACTCCGCTAAGCTAACCGCCTTAACCACATTCTCTGGCAACAAATTCCACAGTTTAATTACACGTTGAGTGAAGAAAAAAAGTTTCTCAGATTTGTTTTAAATTTACTACATTGTAGCTTCATCGCATGCCCTACTCCTAGTATTTTTTGAAAAGCGTAAACAGACGCTTCACATCTACCCGTTCAACTCCACTCATTATTTTATAGACCTCTATCATATCTCCCCTCAGCCGTCTTTTCTCCAAGCTGAAGAGCCCCAGCCTCTTTAGCCTTTCCTCATATGGAAGTCGTCCCATCCCCTTTACCATTTTCGTCACCCTTCTCTGCACCTTTTCTAATTCTACTATATGTTTTTTGAGATGCGGCAACCAAAAATGAACACAATATTCGAGATGCGGTCGCATCATGGAGCGATACAAAGGCATTATAACATCCTAATTTTTATTTTCCATTCCTTTCCTAATAATACCTAACATTCTATTTGCTTTCTTAGCCGCAGCAGCACACTGAGCAGAAGGTTTCAACGTATCATCAACGACGACACCTAGATCCCTTTCTTGGTCCTTGACTCCTAACGTGGAACCTTGCATGACGTAGCTATAATTCGGGTTCCTCTTTCCCACATGCATCACTTTGCACTTGTTCACATTAAACATCATCTGCCATTTAGACGCCCAGTCTCGTAAGGGCCTCTTGTAATTTTTCACAATTCTCCTGTAGAATATTGTCTCTGGTATCCATGCATGCATAACAAATTCACAGTTCATTCATCATTCAGTTGGAGTTAGGTGGCTATTCCCCACCAAACCAGTGCCCTTACACTACCAGAGTCTATCAGTGTTTGATAGGGGTTCCCATTCAATTCAAATTGCAGCACACAGCTTCATCTCTCAAATAGGAAAGCCTCCACAAAACAACACAAATTAAAGGCTACCATGTTCACATCCATGGCGTCTTCATCTACTTCTTGGCAGTCCCGAGCCATGTGGCCTTTCTCCCCCCACCTGAAACATGTGAGAGACAGCGGTTCTCACAAATGGGTTGGTGGAGGGTACGTAGGGACAAGAGTCTCCATTGCTCCAACCCCGTTTTCTGGGGTGCCGGCCTAGAAGATTGTTTCAGGTCCTTACAATTCTTGGATCCTGCCTTCTCTCTTCTATTCCCAGGACTCCCATCTCATTTTCTATCTTTGTAGGACTCAGGTTTGAGTTGGGCTTAGAAAAAGGCCTTAGCTGCCTCCAAAGTGCTCTCTGGCATCAATTTAGGGTGTCACCTCACCCACTCATGGATGGAGATAGCCCCTCAAGGAACTGTTCAAGGAGGATGACTCTTGGTATTTCCAGGCCAGTCTTGCCCTCCAGTTGGAGTCATCTCCAGGCTACCTCCTTGAGCCACTATAAGAAACTACAAGATTATACGAGTTTGAGGGGTGGAGAGGGGGAGGGAGGGAGTTGGGGGGGGGGGGGTTATGGGGGGATTCTAAAATTGGAAGTGTGGAATGGTATAAGTAGTGGACAGTTTACCTTGAGATTGGGAGATAGTTATTGTTTTGACAATATGAAGTCATGTGGGGATATGTTTCCTTTTTGATGTGAGTTGTTGTAACTTCCAAAATTATTTTCAATAAACATTTAAAGTTAAAAAAAAAACTCCAAGGATTCTCTTTTATTTTTAGAGACCCCTTTCAAAAATGTTGCCAATAGGCCTCTTGAGTGCAATCTGCCCTGTCCAGAATGACAGCCTTTACTTCTGCATAGGTGGCTGTCCCATTTAAGTTGATATCTTGAAATATAGACTACTTACCAGTCAGCAGGTTCCCTAAATATGCCATCTCTGATGCTTACAGCCAGATGAGCGATTCTCTCAAAGTTTATCAAAAAGTAGTCCAGGAGGCTTATTTTCAAAGCACTTAGCCTCCCAAAGTTCCATAGAAACCTATGGAACTTAGCCTCCCAAAGTGCTTTGAAAATATGCCTCCAGGTCATCCTTCAGTAACATCGGAACCAAAGTGTATAGCCTGGGTGCCTTTAGCATTTGGGTTACTTGTACCAGGATGTTTTGCTGACTTAATGTGCAACTTTCTTTAAATTAGTCACCTTATTTTCTCATTCCTCTTACTCTCTTATCTATCTATATGTTCCATCTTTATACCCTATGCTATCTATTAAACTGTTCTATTACATATTGTGTTGACATCGTAAGTAGTATACTATGCCATACTTTGTATTGTTATCTGAATATTTTTACTGCTGTAACTGTCTATTGCTTACATTTGATTTATTCTTACTGTACACCGCCTTGAGTGAATTCATTCAAAAAGGCGGTAAATCAATCAAACAATACAATAAATATTTTCCAGATTCCTTGAGCATGGCTATCCCTTTACATTTATTAAGAAAGCATATAAGCGTGCCTTGTATGCTCATAGGAATTTGCTGTTATTTCCAACTCAACAAGCATCAGAGTCTCATATTGTTTGTGTATTGCCATATTCTAATAAAGCTTTCCAAATCAAACATATTATCAAGGGATATTGGCATATATTACAATAGCATGCAGTGTTTCAGGAATATCCCTGGTTTGCATTTTCATGGAATCAGAATTTACAGGAGAGACTTGCACAATCTATGTCAAAGACATCCCCAATGCTGAGATTATCATGGGACACAAGGCATGTGGGCATTGCAGTGTGTATCCACATGCGTTAAACACTCAGTATGTCAAACATTCCAGTAAGCATGGTGGGATTAATTAATCCTCCGAGACTTACTGTTCTACAAAAGGAGTGTGGAGGGGCATAATCAAACGGCGCCGGCCAAATAGATGGCCGGCCATCTATTTGGCCGGCGCTGCAAAAAGCAGTCCCGAACCGTATTATCGAAAAAGATGGCCGGCCATCTTTCGTTTAGATAATATGGTTGGGGCCGGCCAAATGTCAAAGATGGCCAGCCATCTTTCGTTTCGATAATACGGTTGGGGCCGGCCAAATGTCAAAGATGGCTGGCATCGGTTTTCGCCCATAATGGAATCTAATGCCGGCGATCTCAAACCCAGCCAAATCCAAGGCATTTGGTCGTGGGAGAAGCCAGCAATTGTAGTGCACTGGTCCCCCTGACATGACAGGACACCAACCGGGCACCCTAGGGGGCACTGCAGTGGACTTCAGAAATTGCTCCCAGGTGCATAGCTCCCTTACCTTGGGTGCTGAGCCCCTCAAAACCCACTCCCCACAACTCTACACCATTACCATAGCCCTTATGGGTGAAGGGGGACACCTAGATATGGGTACAGTGGGTTTGGGGGGGGGTTGGAGGGCTCCCATTTACCACCACAAGTGTAACAGGTAGGGGGGGATGGGCCTGGGTCTACCTGCCTGAAGTGCACTGCACCCATTAAAAACTGCTCCAGGGATCCAAGATGGCTGCCTGACCGGAGGTATGTGCATGACCTCCAGAAACTCACCGCTGCAGGTTGACAATACGGAGCGCTCCCCAGGCGAAATGGGGAAGAGAAAAGGTAAAACTGTAGCTCCTACCTCCTCAAGTGCAGTTAGTAATCCCACCATGTCGCAACCCACGCTGGAGAGCTTCAGAATCCGCCCACCGGGAATGCTGGCTCAAGCTTCTAGAACTTCCACAACGCCAACTGTTGAACACAGTACAGAGGGAGCTACATTGAGTCCTTCCTCTGGTTTGACCCCTCCACAACCTGGAAGGATAAGCGGGACAGAGATTGGGTCGTATGAGGAAGCGTCCGAAGTTGGCGACTTTCCGTCGGCTGTAGGATGACCAGCTCTCGCTTCTACCCCAGGTACTTTAACAACAGAAAGGGGCTTTTTACCCCTAGGTATAACCCAAGGAGATTTATCTTCTGGGTTAAGATGTGGATCCTTAAAACCAGAAAAAGTCACTATGGACACACTCTGGGAGGCCATTCAAGGGGTAAACACATCTCTACAGCAGATATTTAACTTTGCTCAGAGTGAAATAAGTCAACTTAAGACAAATAACTTACAGATATCCACTAAAATTGAAAGCCATCAAACTAAATTGGAGACTTTTGACTCTGAATTAAAATCTTTGCAAACTATAGTGGCGACTGTAATAAAGGAAAATTAAGTCCAGGCACGTAAAATAGAATATACAGAAAATCAGCTTAGAAGGAATAATCTCAGATTTTTGAAATTTCCGATTTCTTCATTTATTTCACCTATTGAACTTTTGAAAAAGTATTTCTCTGAGATTCTGGATATGCCTACAGAAAGTCACCCTCCAGTGACAAGAACACAATATCTTAAAAAAATCGTTGCGATCAATAAATGGAGCACCAGAATCTCCACAAAATTTGAATTTAACTGAGTTTCTAGAGCAATCTGAAATTTCAGATCGAGCTACGTTGATTGTCATGTTTGCACTGGAGATGGATAAAAACTTGATATTGCGTACTTATTTCCGAAAAATAAATGCTATCTTCATGGGAGAAAAGGATTTTTCCAGATCTAGCTAAAGAAACTCAAGTCAGAAGGAAAGAATTAATGCTTTTTAAATCAAAAATTCTTTCCCTTGGTGGAACTTTTGTTATTAAATTTCCTTGTAGGTGCATGATTTCTTTAAATGGTGTTAATTACCTTTTTCCTTGTCCCAAGAGATTACAAGAATTTATTACTGCTAAGGAGAGTGTGAGGGATACCCCGGAAGTGGTATCTCCCAGTTAAATGTACTGTCTAGGCTGCATGATCCTAATATCCTTCCGGTCAATGTGGATTAACAATATGTTTTATTTTCTAGTGTATCTCAATACCTTGACTTATTTCCTAGTCTTGGATCCCCCAATTGTGGACAAATTATAATAATCCTTTTTTTTTCCTTTATTGTATTACAGTTTATCTGATATTGTGAATTTCTTGTACATTTTGATGTACTATCATCTTTATTTTATTTTGTTACATTTGTACCCCGCGCTTTCCCACTCATGGCAGGCTCAATGTGGCTTACATATTGTATACAGGTACTTATTTGTATCTGGGGCAATGGAGGATTAAGTGACTTGCCCAGAGTAACAAGGAGCTGCCTGTGCCTGAAGTGGGAATTAAACTCAGTTCCTCAGTTCCCCAGGACCAAAGTCCACCACCCTAACCACTAGGCCACTCCTCCACTCTATGTAATTATGATAAAATTAATAAAAAGATTTAAAAATAAAAACTGCTCCATGGACTTGCATACTGCTGTCAGGGAGCTGGGTATGACATTTCAGGCTGGCACAGAGGCTGGAAAAAAGTTGGTTTTTTTGGTTTATTTTTTGGTGTGGGAGGGGGTTGGTGACCACTGGGGGAGTAAGGGGAGGTCACCCCCAATTCCCTCCGGTGGTCATCTGGTCAATTGGGGCACTTTTTTGACACTTGGTCCTAAAAATAAATGGACCAAGTGAAGCCGGCGAAGTACCCGTAAGAGCTGGCCATCTTTTTTCCATTATCGGGCAAAGCCGGCCATCTCATAACCACACCCCATCCCGCCTTCACTACCCTGCCGAAACGCCTCCTTGAAGTTTGGCCGGCTCCGCAACGGAACGCAGTTGGCGCCGGCCAAAATTGAATTTTGATTATACCAATTTGGCCGAGTTCAGGAGATGGCCGGCCATCTCCCGATTTGTGTCGGAAGATGGCCGGTGATCTCTTTCGAAAATAAGCTGGATAGCCTACTTAATTTTTTGCCCATATCAAAAACTATATTTAGGGCTTGCAGGATACGAATATGGATTTTGGAGCATTTGCAATGGTGTCATCATGGCGCCTTTAGTTCAGCATTGGCATATGATGAATCATCAGTTGGAAGATTTGAAATTTGTGGTGATACAAGCCCCGGAAACTCGCTGTGGCGGTGACAGTGCTAAATATCTTTGGCGTCTTGAACAAAAATGGACATACAATTTGGAAACCATGGAACCTAAGGGTTTAAATTGGGAGGTGGAGTAGTGGGCTTTTCTTTGACTACTGGGATCTTTATAAAATTATCAAAACACTCTTTGATCATGCCCATCCGGTACAGACCCCGTCTTCTCAGAGCTTTAAATGCAGTACTGAGGTCACTTCCTGGTTAGGGACGACATTTTTCATCAGTTGAAAGACATTGAGGGGCATAATCGAACGCGAATGCCCATCTCCATGGGCGCCTATCTCCAAGGATGGGTACGTGAAGGGGCGGGCCGGACCGTATTTTCGAAAAAAATGGGCGTCCATCTTTTTTTTCGATAATAAGGTTTGTGCCAGGCAAATGCATCAGATTTGGGCAGATTTGAGCTGGGCAGTTTCGTTTTTCAGCGATAATGGAAACCGAAGGCGCCCAGCTCAAAAATGAACAAATCCAAGGTATTTGGTTGTGGGAGGGGCCAGGGTTCGTACTGCACTGGTCCCCCTCACATGCCAGGACACCAACCGGGCACCCTAGGGGGCACTTGTAACAATTAAAAAAAAATTAAAATACCTCCCAAGTCCATAGCTCCCTTCCCTTGGGTGCTGAGCCCCCCAAATCCCCCCCAAACCCACTGCCCACAACTCTACACCATTACCATAGCACTAATGGCTGAAGAGGGGCACCTAGATGTGGGTACAGTGGGTTTTGGGTGTGGTTTGGAGTGCTTCCATTTACCAGCACAAGTGTAACAGGTGGGGGGTGGGGGTGGGCCTGGGTCCACCTGGCTGAAGTCCACTGCACCCACTAACAACTGCTCCAGGGACCTGCATACTGCTATGATGGAGCTGGATATGACATTTGAGGCTGGCATACAGGTTGGAAAAAAAAAGGTTTTAAAGTTCTTTTTTTTGGGTGGGAGGGGGTTAGTGACCACTGGGGGAGTCAGGGGAGGTCATCCCCGATTCCCTGCGGTGGTAATCTGGGCAGCTGGGGCACTTTTTGGGGACTTGTTTGTGAGAAAAAAGGGTCCAGAAAAAGTGACCCAAATTCTCGCTTCTGGCGCCCTTCTTTTTTCCATTATCGACCGAGCGCGCCCATCTCTCCTCGGCTGATAAACACGACCCAGTCCCGCCTTCACCACGCCTCCGACATGCCCCCGTCAACTTTGTCCGTTCCCGCGAGATTGCAGTTGGAGACTCCCAAAATCGTTTTTCGATTATACCGATTTGGGCGCCCACGGGAGAAAGACGCCCATCTCCCGATTTGGGTCGAAATATGGGCGTCTTTCTCTTTCAAAAATAAGCTGGATTGTATAAACTAGTAAGTTGTTTCCTGCCTGTTTCTTTTCACCATTGGAGTTTGTCTATTGACTTTGTATAGCTTTTTGAGCTTTGACCAAAATATTTTTGGAGTTCTTACAGTAGTTTTTTTAATTTGCAGGGGCTCTTGCAGACTGTTTGAAAGACTGTGCTTTATTGGGTACCTTGAAACAACGACACGAGAAACTTGGTCCATAACTATAAAAGAAAAGTGATTTTTTTTGGAACCATGTTTTTATATTTAAATCTTTTTTATTCTGAACAGATTCATAATACAGTGGAAAACAGTGAACAGTAAACATCTATTCAATCCTATCCAGCAAAGAACATTTCAGTAACATCTTTTACTTTCCCCCTTCCCCTTCCACCCTCCCCCCCCCCACCCCACCCCTCCTCAAGCTAAGACACGACACATTCAACAAAGGTATCTAGAGGCATTTAACCATTGAGGAGACTGCTTCTGGCTGCTGGTTGCAACGTGTCCCAAAAATGACTCCACACCGCCTGCAAATGTCTGCCTTCTGCAGTTTCAAGGTCTTGGACTCCTCATTTCTCCAGTTTCAATCTCTCAATCATTTGTATCCTCCATTGCGCCAGAGTTGGGCTATTTGACTCTCCCCAATTCAGGAGCAGCACTCTCTTTCCTTGTAAAATAGTTCTCCTCAAAAAATCCTTGAACCCTGGCACTCTAAGATCCCCTTGCTTAAACTCTTCAAACAATAGCAGCGGCTGCAAGGGCACTGTGTTGTTCCAGTATGTCCGCATAGCACCTAGGATCTCCGTCCAGAATCTTGTTACTGAAGGGCAAGTCCAAAACATGTGGCCCAATGTAGCCAGATCCATATTACACTTTGGGCATGCCCCTGAATCTCCGAATTGCGCCTTAAACGATCTATTAAGCGCTACATACAGTCTCAAGGCGAACTTATATTGCAATTCCCAGTCACGCGAAAAAGTAACCTTCTTCAGTATGCTTTTCAGGAAATCTATGAACAAACTCTCGGAGACCTCTGCTTCCAGGTCCACCATCCATTTCCTCGCATAGCCTGCATAGTCCACGTCTTCTGTCGTGTCCAGCAGATTCCGATGAAAAAATCTCAGTGGCACTGTGCTTTGAGACCCTAAAGTAAGGGCCGAGTTTAAAGTGTCCTGAACATCTTCGCAAAGGTTCTCCCAGCCAAGCGAATCAACATAATGTCGTATCTGATAGTATGCAAATGAGTCAAGGACCGGTATCTTAAACTCCTAGGAGCTTAGCCTAGAATGGGTGGCAGAGCTGGTGGTTGGGAGGCGGGGCTAGTGTGGGCAGACATATACGGTCTGTGCTGGGGCTGGTGGTTGGGAGGCGGGACTAGTGCTGGGCAAACTTATACGGTCTGTGCCGGGGCTGATGGTTGGGCGGCAGGGATAGTGCTGGGCAGACTTATACGGTCTGTGCCAGAGCTAGTGGTTGGGAGGCGTGGTTGGTGGTTGGGAGGCGGGGATAGTGCTGGGCAGACTTATACGGTCTGTGCCAGAGCTGGTGGTTGGGAGGCGGGGATAGGGCTGGCCAGACTTATACGGTCTGTGCACTGAAGAGGACAGTACAAATAAAAAAAAGTAGCACATATGAATTTATCTTCTTGGGCAGACTGGATGGACCGTGCAGGTCTTTTTCTGCCGTCATCTACTATGTTGCAGATCTGTAAACTCCTTTAATTTCCCTTCCTCGTCCAACAGCTGATAGAGGTAGTGAATCCCACGTGCCTGCCAGGCACGAAAGGTCTTTGAGGATGTGCCCACTGGAAAGTCTGGATTTTTATGCAGTGGCAAAAAAGGCGTGGCCGCTGGCGAGAAGTTGTCGTTTACACAGCCATCTCCAGGCAGCTCTTGCTGAACTAATAAACGGGTTTTCCATAATCTTCAAGTGCGGCTTACGATTCGTCGTGTGCACCAGCCATCCCAGATGCTCTTTAGAGGCTAGTAGAGTTTCTATCTCAGTGGGCGTAAAGTCCCAGGTACCTGCCAGCCAGTCTCGAATATGCCTCAATACACAGGACACTACCAAATATCTAATGTTCAACAATCCCATACCCCCATGAGCCTTAGGCTTTTATAGCACAGTCATCGGTAGTCTGGGGCGCCTGTCCCTCCACAAGAAGCCCTGCACTAGACGATGCAACAGCCGCTCTTCTTTACGCCTCAGGTAGAGCGGCAGCATCTGGAACAAATAAAGCCACTTTGGAGCTATCATCATGTTGAAGAGTGCTATACGGCCAGTCAGAGTGATGGGATGGGCGCCCCAGAGTTGCAGCAGTCGACGAGTCTCCGCCAGTAGCGGAAACATATTTACCTTGTATAACATAGACAAATCTGTCAGAACCCAGACCCCCAAATACTTAATCCTGTCTGTCGCCCAAGCTAATGAAAACCGATCTCCCCAGCTACTTCTAACTTTCCCACCCAGAGGTAAGCCCTGTGACTTTGTAAGATTCAACTTAAATCCCGACAGCTCCCCATATCTCCTCAGCACTTCCAATAGGCCCTTCAGTGTCGAGTGAGCCGGGTCCAGCATCAGTAAAAGATCATCTGCATATGCAAGTATTTTCGGAACAATGTTTTTACTATATATATATATATACTAGTAAAAAAGGCCCGTTTCTGTTAGAAATGAAACGGGCGCTAGCAAGGTTTTCCTTGGAGTGTATGTTTCAGAAAGAGCGTGTGTGAGAGATGGAGTGTGTGTGTCAGAGAGAGAGACAGAGTGTATGTGTTTGTGCGAGAGAGAGAGTGTGTGAGAGACAGTGTTTGTGTTTCTGTGTGACACTGTGTGAGAGAGCGGGACAAAGACAGTGAGTGTGTGAGTGAGAGTGTATGTGACAGAGAATGAGTGACTGCGTGTGTGGTGTGAGGAACCCCCTCACCCCCTCCCTCTCCCCTGCCCCCTTGCAGCCAGGCATGTGCAGCGACCCTCCTCTCCTTGTTCCCCCTGCAGCCACCCATGTCCAGCATCCCCCTGCAGCCACTCATGCCCATCAACCCTCCTCTCCCCCTGCTGCGTCCTTCCTGTCTCCCCTGCTCCCCCTGCAGCCACCCATGTGGTCTCAGGCTCCCCCCTCAGCATCCCTCCTGTCCCCCTGCAGGCACGCATGTGCAGCGTCCCTCCTCTCTCCCCTGTCCCCCCTGCAGCCAGCCATGTCCACCGACCCTTCTGTCCCCCTGCAGCTACCCATGTCCAGTGACCCTCCTCTCCTGTGCAGCCACCCATGTCTGAAGACCCTCCTCTCCTTTTCCCTGTTCCCCCCCGTGGCCAGCCATGTCCATCGACCCACCTGTCCCCCCTGACCACCAACCCTTCTGTCCCCCTGCCCGCCCTGCAGTGTCCATCCTGTATCCCCTGTCCCCCTTGCAGGCACCCACCCATGTGGTGTGTGGAGTCCCATCCCCATCTCTCTGTTCCCTGCCCTCCCTGCAGCCACCGATGTGCAGCGACCCTCCCCTCCCCTCCCCCTGCTTCCTTCCAGCCACCCATGTCCAGCGAGACCCCCCCTTCCCCCCCCAGCCGGCGCAGCACCCAAAGAAAGCCCCTTGTCCCCCCCTTCGCGCATCACCCGACCCCCCCCCCACCGTGGCACATCACCAAGCCCCTCCCCCCCTCATCAACCCCCTCACCACCCGCAACCGCTAATACAAACTGTGTCTGGCGGCTGCTGCTTCTGCTATTCAGCAGCAGCAGCCCGTACATAAAGAAAACAAACAAAAAAAAATCCTCCTAAAACGCACCTCCGTTGAGAAGCATCTCACATTGGCTGAAGTCTCAGCATGCGCTCCTCCTCTCCCCTCTGACGTCTCGGCGTTTCTCCGGGGTCTTCCGGCAAGGGCACTGACATTGAGGGGAGAGGAGGAGCGGCTGTAGAGACGTCAGCCAATGTGAGATGGTTCTCCACGGAGGTGCGTTTTAGGAGGTTGTTTTTTTGTTTTCTTTATGTATGGGCTGCTGCTGAATAGAAGCAGCAGCAGCCGCCGGACAGAGTTTGTATTAGCGGTCGCGGGTGGTGAGGCGGTCGATGTGGGGGGGGAGGGGCTTGGTGAAGCAGCGGAGGAGGGGTTGGGTGATGCGGCGAGGAGGGAAGGGGGGTAGGGGCTTTCTGATGCCCCGTTGCACGGGTTGTTGTGGCGATGCGGCGGGGGGGGGGGCACTTAGAGGTGCACCGTCAAGGCTGTTTGTGTGTGTGTGTGTTTGTATGTGTGTGTGTTTGCTGTGTGTGTGTTTGCGTTTGTGTGTGTTTGTGTGTGTGTTTGTGTGTTTGTTTGTGTGCGTTTGTGTTTCTGTGTGTGTTTGTGTTTCTGTGTGTGTTTTTTTGTGTGTATGTTTTTTTGTGTGTATGTTTGTGTGTGTTTGCTTGTGTTTGTTTGTGTGTGTGTATGTGTTCATGTGTGTGTGTTTATATGTGTGTTTGTGTTTATGTGTGTGTGTCATTATGTGTGTGTGTGTGTGTGTGTTTGTTTGTGTGTATGTGTTCATGTGTGTGTGTGTTTGTGTGTGTCATTATGTGTGTGTGTTTATGTGTGTGTGTGTTTATGTGTGTGTGTGTTTGCGTTTGTGTGTTTTGTGTGTGTATGTTTGTGTGTTTTTGTGTGTGTGTGTGTTTTTGTGTGTGTTTGTGTGCATTTGTGTGTGTGCATTTGTGTATGTGTGTTTGTGTGTGTTTGCGTTTGCATGTGTTTATGTGTTTGTGTTTGCGTGTTTGTGTGTTTGCATTTGTTTGCGTGTGTGTATGTGTGTGTTTGTGTGTTTATGTGTGTGTGTTTGCGTTTGTGTGTGTTTATGTGTGTGTTTGTGTGTGTGTGGGGGTTGCGGGTGGCTTTTGTGGTCGTGTGGTTGGGGAGTTTGCCAGCAGTCTGCAGCGATTCCTAGGCAGGGGGAGGAGTATGGAAACACTCCCCCTGCCTGGGTCATTGTTTGTTGGAGGGGGTTGCCAGTTGGTAGGGGTGCCTTTATGGATCCCTTTACTCTCTGTGTTCCGCCCTCGAGGACGGGGCAGAGAGACATGGTGAGTTGGATGACTTCACCACCATGAACTTATGAACTGTTTAGGGATTTTGCAGATGGCTTCAGCAGGTTGTCTTCAGAATGTTGAGGTAGCGTTTTATGTACAGATGGGGCGTGGCTGAGGGCGGGTCTATGATTGAGGGTGACTGGTCCTAGCCTATGAAGACTACAGGAGTTTTGTGCTTCTCTGCCTTAGAGTGAGCTTCTCTGCCTTGGAGTGAGCTTCAGAACGTTCAAGGTGGGATTTATTAATATAGATATGGTGAAGTTTGGGATTTAAAAAGTAAAAAAAAAAAAAAAAACCAATGTGCAATGATTAAAATCAGTGAACCTTTTAGAAGACCTATGTGTCTGTGATAGTCCTGTGAAGAAATATAAGCGCATTCAAAAAATTCTAGTTCATTATTGTGTGATATATAAGAAACAACATTTTTGCTCTGTAGTGTTTACATTGTGTTTGCTTCTTTCAGAGCATTCATAAATTTTGTTCATCTCACTAACTTTATTTGGATACTCCTCTCATTTCAGACATTGCTGTACAGTTATGGCAGACAAACTCCTGATTCAATTTCAGATATGCAGATGGTTTGCTCCTTATTTTCCAAAACGATTATATTGTGAAATGAGAAGAGAACATTCTTACTTCTGTATTTTTAATTTCTTCCTTAATTACTGCAATTTATTCAGATTTCTTAATTGCATTTTCTCCTCTTTCACTGTGTATCTCCTCTTGCCCTTTCATAAATAAATACATTATTAAAGAACCATAGAAAATGATCATAGATAAAGATCACGGGAAAATTAAGTTATTACCGTGATAATTTTCTTTCCTTTAGTCATAGCAGATGCAGCCATTACAGATGGGTTGTGTCCATCAACCAGCAGAGGGAGATAGAGAGCACACTTTTTTCAGTGCCTCATACCAGCTTGCTCCACTGCCTCTCTTCAGTATTTGAAGCTTCCAAAGCAGTATGGCAAACCGCAATGGGAATAACATGAGCTTTCCTCACAGCGAACAATGGCCCTACAACAAAGGGCATTAACTCAGAATGGAGGGAATGAAACATCCTCCCGGAGGGCATAAACTCATCCTCCACTGAGACATAACTGGAGGAAATAAACTCATCCTCCCGGAGGGAATAAACTCATCCTCCAAAACATGAAACTGGAGGGAATTAAGTCATCCTCCTTTAATTGAACAAGAATCCTGAAGACTGTTTCCAACTTTCTACCAAGGACGGAATCTCCAGGAAACACGAACAGAACCTGAAATAGATTTACAGCAGATAGCATCAGACAGGGAGGGATCATGGCTGCATCTGCTATGACTAAAGGAAAGAAAATTATCACGGTAAGAATTTAATTTTCCCTTCCTTGTCATCATTACAGATGGGATGTATCAAAGCAATCCCTAGATAAGGTGGGAACAAGCCACACCACGCGCCAGCACTTGCGCTCCAAAATGTGCGTCCCTCCTGGCAGCCACATCCAGCCTGTAATGTCAGGCAAAAGAGAGCTTAGAAGCCCATGTTGCTGCACTACAAATCTCTTCAAGAGAGAGTGCTCCAGTTTCAGCCCAAGAAGAGGAAATTCCTCTAGTGGAATGCGCCTTAAAGGCATCAGGCGGAGGCCGGCCGGCAAGCAAATAACCTGAAAAGATAGATTCTTTAAGCCAGCGGGCAATAGTGGCTTTAGACGCTGGAGACCCTCTGCGAGGACCTGATAGCAAAACAAACAGATGATCAGAGGTCATGAAAGAGTTAGTAACTCACAGATACTGCAGCAGAGTCCTGCGCACATCCAACAGATGCAATTGCCCAAAAGATTCTGGAAACTCCTCCTCGACAAAGGAGGGCAAGAAAATAGGTTGGTTTAGGTGAAACGCTGAAACCACCTTAGGCAAGAAGGAAGGCACGGTCCGAACCGTGACCCCTGACTCTGAAAACTGCAGAAAAGGGTCTCTACAGGACAGCGCCTGGAGCTCTGACACCCGTCTCGCTGAAGTAATGGCCACTAACAAGACGGCCTTCAGTGTCAAATCTTTCTCTGAAGCACGCAGAAGCGGTTCAAAGGGAGCACCCTGAAGGGCCTTGAGCACTAGCCCCAGGTTCCAAGCTGGACAAGGTGCACGCACGGGAGGACGGAGCCGAAACACCCCTCTAAGAAACCGTGCCACATCCGGATGAGCAGCTAAAGACACGCCTTCAACCTTGCCACGCAGGGAGGCCAATGCTGCCACTTGCACCCACAGGGAATTATAGGCCAAGCCTTTTTACACCATCCTGTAAAAAGTCCAGAATCGGCGAGACAGGAGCCCGCAGGGGTGTGATCTCTCTGGAAGCACACCAGACTTCAAATTGGCGCCAAATCCTGGCATAAGCCACGGAAGTGGACCGCTTGCGGGCTTGCAGGAGAGTGGTAATTATTTTATTGGAATAGCCTCTGCCTCTCAATTGCGCCCTCTTAATCGCCAGGCCATACGACCAAATCGGCCGGCGTCCTCCATGGTCACTGGACCCTGTGACAACAGGTTGGGAACCAGAGGTAATTGAAGGGGATCCTCTACGAGCATCTGTCGGAGGTCCGCATACCAAGGCCTCCTGGGCCAATCCAGGGCGACGAGAACCACTTCTCCTGGATGCAGCCGAATCCGCAGGAGCACTCGCCCTATCAAGGGCCACGGAGGGAACACATACAGTAGGCTCGGAGGCCAGGGTTGAGCCAAGGCATCCAACCCCGCTGCGCGAGGATCTCTCCGTCTGCTGAAGAAGCACGGGACTTTGGCATTGGTGCTTGTCGCCATTAGATCCATCACGGGCTTGCCCCACTTGGCACATATCTGCAGGAACACTTCGTCTGCAAGTTCCCACTCCGCTGGATTGATCTGATGCCTGCTTAGATAATCGGCTTGCATGTTGCTCTGACCTGCAATGTGAGCTGCCGGCAGTAGATGCAGCTCGGCCCAGTGGCAAATTTGTTCGGCCTGCACGGCTAGAGCTCTGCACTGAGTACCGCCTTGTCGATTTATATAGGCCACTGCTGTCGTGTTGTCCGACATCACTCTGACAGCCAATCCTTCCAGGGTCACTTGAAAGGCCAGAAGCGCCTGAAACACCGCTTTCAACTCTAGGCGGTTGATGGACCACTCCGACTCCTCGGGTGTCCATAGACCCTGGGCATGCTTCCCCTTGCAATGTGCGCCCCAGCCTTTCAGACTGGCATCTGTCACCACTAGGCACCAATCGGGGAGCGCCAGCGGCATTCCTCGCCGCAGCATGCTGTCTGAGAGCCACCACTCCATGCTGAGTCGGGCCGCAGGGAGCCAAGAGAGTCTGCATTGGTAATCCTGAGATACTGGCGACCATCTTTGGAGTAGAGCATACTGTAGAGGTCTCAGGTGCGCTCTCACCCAGGGCACCAGTTCCATGGTGGCCGTCATCGATCCAAGCAGCTGGACAATGTTCCAAGCTCGCGGGCGGGGCATCCTCAGGAGCAGACGGACCTGATTCTGAAGCTTGCACTGCCTTTGCTCGGGAAGAAACACATAGCCCGAGGCTGTGTCGAACATGGCACCCAAATATTCTAGAGATTGCGTGGGGGTCCGGTTGACCTTTGGCCAAATTGACGACCCAGCCCAGAGATTGAATACTGAGACCACTCTGGCTGTTACATGCTGACTCTCTGCAGCAGAGTTTGCTCGAATGAGCCAGTCATCCAGGTACGGGTGAACCCGAATACCCTCTCGCCTTAGAAAGGCAGCTACTACCACCATAACCTTCGAAAAGGTGCGGGGAGCTGTGGTGAGGCCAAAAGGCAAGGCCCGGAACTGGAAATGCTTTCCCATCACCGCAAACCTCAGAAACTTCTGGTGCGGGGGCCAAATTGGAATGTGCAAGTAAGCTTCTTTCAGGTCCAGAGACGTGAGAAACTCTCCTGGCTGTACCGCCGCAATGACGGAGCGCAGGGTTTCCATGTGAAAATGCCGCACTCTCAGGGACTTGTTTAATTCTTTTAAGTCCAGAATAGGGCGAAAAGACCCTCCTTTTCACGGCACCACAAAGTAGATGTAGTAGCGGCCGCAGCCGTGTTCGGCGGGAGGTACCGGGGACATGGCCCCTATCTGAATCAGACCTTGTAAAGTCTCCTCTACCGCCGCCCATTTGGTGGCAGAACCGCATCGGGACTCCACAAACACGTCTCTTACAGGGGCGTCGAATTCTATTCTGTAACCGTCTCTGATCAGGTCCAAGACCCACTGATCTGAGGAAATGTTGGCCCACTCCTCGGCAAAGAGGGAAAGACGTCCTCCGATGACAGGACTCGAGGAGAGGGCCGGCGCACCATCATTGAGAGGGTCGCCCCTGAACTCCAGGCCTTGAGCCAGTGGCTGTGGAACATTTGTCCGAGTGAAAGGAGTTCCTCTGCTGAAAACAGACACGAGAAGTGAACCCAGCAGAACGCCCCGGGCGGTACCTTCGAGCTTCACGGAAGCGAGGTCTGTAAGAGGAGTGGACCGCCGCACCCTTAGAAGAAGGCCGAGGCCTATCTTCGGGCAAGCGCTGGGGTTTAGCCTCACCCAGGCCCTTCACAATTTTCTCGAACTCCTCACCAAACAGGAGAAAGCCTTGAAAGGGCAACTTCACCAACCTTTGCTTAGAGGCCATGTCCGCCGCCCAATGCTGTAGCCAAAGAAGACGGCGAGCCGCCACTGCTACTGCCATGTGTTTAGCCGAAGCTCTGACAATATCATAAAGGGCGTCAGCAAGAAAGGACAAGGCCGACTCCATCCGCGGAGCCACATCTGAAAAGGGCTCCGCTCCATCACCGGGCTGTTCCACTGCCTGTTGCAACCAAGCCAGGCAGGCTCTAGCAGCATAACAACTGCATGCAGACGCCTGAATAGTGAGACCTGCAATTTCAAATGACCGTTTAAGTGCTGATTCCAGTCTACGGTCTTGAATATCCTTCAGGGCAACACCTCCTTCAACAGGGAGGGTAGTTCTCTTTGTCACAGCTGTGACTACGGCATCCACTTTAGGCATAGCAAAGCGAGCCATATGCTCCTCACTCAGAGGGTATAATTGCCCCATAGCCCTGGAAACTTTCAAAGGTCCCTCGGGGTCAGCCCATTGAGCTGAAATAAGCTCTTGGATGGAGTCATGCAAAGGAAAGGCTCAAGCAGGCTTTTTGGTACTAGCCCTCCTAGGATTCACAGAAGAGGCTGTGCCACTGGCAGGGTCCTCAATAGAGAGAGCCTGCAGGGCATCAGAAATAAGCGCTGGCAGCTCATCACGGTGGAAAATCCTCACCGCGGAGGGATCGTCCAGATCCTGAGTCACTTCTGCAACAGACTCTGGCTCCTCAGACCATGAAGGCCTGCCAGAGTCCTCCAAATCCTCGCAGCCCGACCACGGGGGGGGGGGGGGGGGGGGGGGGAATGGAGGTGCAGCACTCTCTGAAGGGGAATGAGCCCTTCTGCACTTCATATTCTGCCAATTATCAGGGAATAACGCCTCAGAGGGCATACCCAGGCTAGAATCCACCGGGGGGGGGGGGGGGGGGGGCATTAGAAGAGGCCCATGCCGGGCTTTGTGGGAGAGCTCTTTTAAGCATGTATGCTTTATGCATTAATAAGACAAAATCAGGGGAGAAAAACTCACCCTGGGCACCCGGATCTCTGCCGGGGCTAGTAGCTCCCATATCAGCCTCACCCCGAGGCCTCCCCCCGGGCTCAGGACTCTCCGTCTCAGCGGAGGTCGCACCATGTGGTAAATTCAAAATGGCACCCGCTGCCAGCTCAGAGCGCGAAGAATCGTCTCTCGCTATGCTCGGGCCGGCTCTAACGTCTGTACAGCACGATTTACAGAGCCCCCGCTGCTGATCTGCGCTTGCCACACTTGGAACAGCGCTTTACTGTCTCCGCAGCCATCGCTGAAAATGGCGGTAAAATTCAAAATGGCGGTTTGCGCCAAAATCGTCCCGATCGCGGGCCCACCCCAGAGGAGTCAGAAAACACTCTTACCTCACTGGACCGAGTATCACAGCTCCGGTCCCACAGAAAAAGGCAAGGAAAAACCTGTGGGGAAAGCAGAGGTAAACAGAACTCCGGAGGCTCAGGTGAGTGGGAAAGGCAGGGAAAGGGCGAACCTATGTGCCTGCATCCACTGTTGGTGGGGAAGGACAGGGAAAGATAAGCAATGTGTCCACATCCACGGAGGTATGGGTAAGGCAGGGAAAGGGCGAACCTATGTGACTTTAAAGTGAAGCTGCTATAGCCTCCAACACCACTGCTAACGACTGGCAAAAGCACAGGAGCAACCTCCTGGCAGATTTTAGATGGAGCTCGAAGAAGCTGCAGCCACTCTGCTAGGGGAGATAGAGAATACTGAAGAGAGGCAGTTGAGCAAGCTGGTATGAGGCACTGAAAAAAGTGTGCTCTCTATCTCCCTCTGCTGGTTGATGGACACAACCCATCTGTAATGGCTGCATTTGCTTGATGACAAGGACATGGCTTCTTCAGGCTGCCCATCCACACAAACTACTAGGCTTTAACATCGTTTCTCTCCCTTAGATATCCTCTGTGCTTGTCCTATGCTTTCTTGAATTCAGATACAGCCTTTGTCTCCACCACCTTTGCTGGGAGGACATTCCACACATTCACCACCCATTCCGTGAAGAAATAATTTCCCTAGGTTTTCCTTTCATATTCATCCATAGCCCTCTCATATCAGAGCTTCCTTTCAATTGAGAGACTTGCCTCCTATGCATTTATGCCATGGAGCAGTGGCATAGGTAAACATTTTTAACAGAGGGTGCACCCCAGTACCTTAAAATCATGTTGCTCTATTCCAGTCTTTGCCTGAGCAGCAGCACTCATAGGCTGCCTGTGGCCTGCACCAGGACTCTCTCTGTGAACTGTCCTGTCCTCCACAAAAGAGAAGTTGTGTCAAAAGGGGCGGGATGGTTCATAGACAAAGCCAGGGTGCAGGCCATAGGCAGCCATGAGTGCTGCTGCCTGGGCAAATACTGGAGAGAGATAGGCACGGTTGGAAGGGGCATGGTCTGACAGGGGGTGCATACACAACACATGCACCTGAAATAAATACACCACTGCCATGGAGGTATTCAAATGTCAATCATATCTCCCCCTCCCATCTTTCTTCCAAAGTATTGAGATATTTAAGTCTATCCGCATATGATTTATGATGAAGACCACTAATCACTTTACTAGCCACAAGCTGGACCAAGTCCATCCTGTTTAAAATTTATACATCACTTCCCTCAAACTTTAGTGGAATACAAAGCGGTTTGCACATTAAAACAATATTCAGTAAACCTAATCTCAACCCCTGGTTTCTCTTCCCTTTCTCTGTGCCCCTCTTCCCCTATATTTTCCCTTTCTTTGCCGCAATCCCCATCCTCTGTTTCAACTGGGCCTGGCAAAATAGTATCAGGCAGCAGCCCTGACTGTGGCTATTCCCCTTTTAAATCTGCCCATGCAGGTCTAGGCATAAAACAGGAAATGGGTACAGTACTAAAGCAGGAACTGGCCTATGTGGGATTAGTTAGTGCTGGGCTTTTACTGGTCCTGTATCACCGGATGCAGTGCCCATCTATTCAGGGTTTGTTTACCCCAGGCATCTGCAGCTCTGGCGGTTGAATGGGATAGCTCTGTATGGGCACCCTGGCATTACCACCGTTTCAGGTCTGCATGTTTGAGTAAACTTAAGTATGAATGTGACTCCAACCCCACTAGGGGTCCAATTAAGTGTTCCATGCTCCAGGATTGCTGCTTACCTTTAGGAAGAACTACTGTGGTGGAACCCTTCCTTAAGGGAATTTGTTCACTAAGCCCAATGATCAAAAGTAAATACGAGCGCTAGAGGCCACTAACGCTGGACTAGCACCTGCATTATCCAATGCCCACGATCAGAGGGGGTCTGGTGCATGCGCATAGGGAATACCACAGAGCTCATTTAAATGAGCACTGCATTCTGATCGTACAGGCCAAATAGTGCCTTTAGGGCTAACGCTCCCCCCCCCACCCACCCATGTGAGGCAGCCCGGGGTGTCAAACAAGTGCAGGAGGCAATTCTCCCACACTTTCCCCCGATGATCAACGCTAATAACACACCTAATTTTGCATGTTATTAGCATTGATCATTGGGGAGTTAATTTTCCACACTGTTACAATGCTATTTCGGAACAGCGCGGTGAATTGGTTATCAGGGCCTGAGCCAATTCACAGTCACAACAACAGCTGAATCTATCCTTCCCCAACTCGAAATAGCCTCAGTCAGAATCAACCACCCCAACCTGCATGATCAACTAAACATAATCCTATTTTACAGACCCCCGGCTAAATGGCAAGATGCTCAGATACACTTCATGGACTTCATATCAAATACCTGTCTGTCCTCCCAAAATATTCTTATATCAGGAGACATCAACCTTCATCTTGAAGATATTAACACAAACAATGTACACGAATGCAAGGAATTCCTTCAACTCTGGGAGATCCACTGGCCTAACATGCAACCCACCCACAAGAAAGAACACACATTAGATATCATAACCTACAAATTTTCTTCGGAAGCGAACCTCACAATCAAAGACACAAAATGGACAGCCACACCGTGGTCAGACCACTACAAGGCAAACACCTCCCTCCTCTGGAAAACAAAAGAGACACAACAAAAACAAGAAAAAAGAACATACCCTGTATACTACAAGAGGCAAAACAGACCCTCTAACATTTTGGCAACAAATATACACCGACGAATGGATAACAACTACAGACTCACCCCAATTTCTACAAGAATGGGACAATAGATGCAGAACAGTTCTAGACAAGATAGCACCACTCCAAACTAGAACCTCACATAGGAAAAGCTCAATCCCATGGTTTAACGAAGAACTGAAAGAACTAAAAACACAGGTTAGAAGATTAGAAAGAGCTTGGAGCAAAAAAAAGACGAACACACACTCAAAGAGTGGAAACAGTTACAAAGAAAATACAAATACAAAATCAGACAAACCAAAGAACGTACTACAGAACTATAATAGGACCAAATTACAAGGATACGCATAAACTCTTTTCACTTGTAAACAATCTCCTAAACACCACACAGGTCACTTCGAATAGCATAGAAACCCCATCGGCAACCAACCTAGCGAACTACTTCAAGGAAAAAAATCATAAAGCTCTGACGCATGATACCAAGCAATACCACTGAGTACACAAGCATTCTTGAATGCTTAGACCCAAAACCCGGGGAATATCCAGCCGATCGATCATGGACCAACTTTGACTTGATTTCAGTAGACTAACTCACACACTGGCTCAGAAAATATGCCAAATCTCAATGCAAACTTGGCATCTGCCCTACTAGCCTATTAAAAGCCGCCCCCAAACAATTCAAAAAAGACCTCACAAACCAAGTAAATTACAGACTCCTAAATGGTCTATGCCCCACGGACAAAGGAAATATCCTTCTCAATCCACTGCCAAAAGATGCTAAGAAAAGCACAATGGACCTAACCAACTACCGACCAGTTGCTTCTATCCCGCTCATAACAAAATTGATGGAAGGCATAATGACGAAACAACTCATGGAATCCCTAACCAAACACTCAATTCTACATGAGTCTCAATCAGGATTTCGATCAAATCATAGTACTGAAACTGTACTAGTGTCTGCAATGAATTCATTCAAAAAAACAATTGCAACTGGCAAGAACATACTCGTACTACAATTCGACATGTCTAGTGCTTTCGACATGGTGGATCACGGAATACTACTACACCTGTTAGAATACTTCGGAATCGGAGGCCCAGTTCTCAAATGGTTCAAAGGATTCCTCACCACCAGATCCTACCAAGTAACAACGAATAATGACAGATCACCACCTTGGATACCGGAATGTGGAGTTACTACTACTACTACTACTACTATTTAGCATTTCTATAGCGCTACAAGGCATACGCAGCGCTGCACAAACATAGAAGAAAGACAGTCCCTGCTCAAAGAGTTCCTCAGGGATCCCCCCTCTCGCCAACTATTTTCAACCTTATGATGATACCACTAGCCAAACTTCTAGCCAATCAGAACCTTAACCCCTACATATATGCGGATGATGTCACGATCCACATCCCGTTCAAAAGTAACCTAAACAAAATAACCAACGAGATCAACCAGAGCCTCCAAATCATGCACTCTTGGCGGACTCATTCCAGTTTGAACGCAGAAAAAACTCAATGTCTAGTTCTCACTTCCCAATACAACACAAACAACTACCCTACCATAACCACACTGCACACTTCCTATCTCAGAAAAGCTGAAAATTCTTGGAGTTACTATTGATCGATACCTCACATTCGATACCCACGTGAAGAATATTACGAAAAAAATGTTCTACTCGATGTGGAAACTCAAAAGAATAAAACCTTTTTTTCCCAAGAAACATCTTCCGTACCCTAGTACAATCATTAGTGATAAGTCATCTGGACTAATGTAACACTTTGTACGCAGGCTGTAAAGAACAGACCATTAAAAAACTCCAAACAGCCCAGAACACCGCAGCCAGACTCATCTTTGGAAAAACTAAATACGAAAGGGCAAAACCTCTAAGAGAGAAACTACATTGGCTACCACTCAAGGAACGAATTGAGTTCAAGATCTGCACAACCGTCCACAAAATCATCCATGCAGATGCCCCACTCTATATGTTAAACCTAGTGGACCTACTGCCTAGAAATGCCAAAAGATTGGCCCGCAAATTCCTTAATCTGAACTTCCCCAGCTGTAAAGGAATTAAATACAAACAGTTATACGCTACTACTTTTGCGTATAAAAGCACACAGACATGGAACGCATTACCCTTGGCCCTGAAAACTATGGACAATCTTACCAGCTTTCTCAAATCTTTGAAGACACATCTCTTCAACAAAGCCTACAAAAGACATCCTTAGTAAATCATTCCTCAAACTACTCTGGTGCATCAAAAAACACCTCTCACAATACCTTCCTTACCTAGCACCTTGCATCTAAATCACCTACCTTCAGCCTATTATCGACTGTATTTAAGATCATGTAATGACTACATCATAACAACACTCTGTAAGCCACATTGAGCCTGCAAAAAGGTGGGATAATGTGGGGTACAAATGCAATAAATAATAATAATAGCCAGTGACAGAGAAACACGTGGAATCTGAGACACACACAGTGTTGTGATATAACACAATATGTTGCATAAAAACACTCAGCTCATCTAACAACCTTACCGTACCATAAAAAGTACCAATGCCCAAAGTCACATCTGGGACCCAATGAATTTGATATGGAATTGCCAGGATTTCTAAGGTATAGAATATGTCCTAAAAATAAACAAGTGGGGAAAGTAAGTGGAGCATGAGTCACAGACTCTCTCCAACATGTGTGTATCTGTGTTGTATTTGACCTGGAGTTGGGGGTCATAATAACCAGTAACAAAGGACATAGCCCAGTCACTAGGTTTCACAGTATTATTTAAAACAAAGAAAATGAAATAGACATCTGAATCACTAAGAGCCAGTCCAACAAGGATAGGGCTATGAGGGAGAAGGTACATGGTGGAGAAAGTAAATGATGCATGCCTTGTGATATGATTTCTGTGTGCGAATGTACACACGCACTGGCTCTGCCTGTGACTCAAAAGAGTAGAAAAGAGGGATGATGCAGTTTAAAAGGAATCATTCCCTAGTATGTTTCAGTGTATCAATGTTTGTATGCTCCAGAAGTGAAACTGCTTCTCCCATTGAAATTCACTGGGTCATTGTTTGGACGTTTTTATTGCTCTGGAACCTCCAAGTCCAATCTGGTCCATTTGAAAACGTGATGTATGTTTTCACTGTTTTTTCCCCTATGCCAAATTGAACATGTTTTGTTACATTTTCAGAGAGCTATTTTGCCCTCACACAGACAGATGAGAAAATATTTTGACCCTTTTATGTATCATTTGTTCCCAACATTCCATTAGGTTGGAAATAATAAAAAGTACACAGCCACACAGAGACAGTTCAGGATAGCAGTGGGGGAAAAAAGCACTCACCTCCAAATATGCAATGGCAAGGCACTGATGCTCCTCTTTTCTCCCTCTCAATCAATGGGCCAAATTTACAAAAGCTTTTCCTCGTTTTGTGTCTCTGGTGAAAAGCGCATAGTACATATGGCCCCAACGTGAGGTACTCAAGTGGAGCAAGCAGCAGGGAGGTGTCCATTACCCTGCAATGTGTTACAAACGTCTGCTAGGTATTCCATCATGTGATGACAGCACAGAAAGGGACACAAAGGAGTAGTAGCTAATGGATAGAGCAGCAGGCTGAGAATCATGGAAACCAGAGTTAAAATTTCACTGATGCTCCTTATGACCTTGGGTAAATCACTTAACCCTCCACTGCTTCAGGTGCAAACATATAGGTCAGTGTAATAAACTGTGCTAATCATAACACAATGCTTTACCTCATGTTTAGCACAGAGTTTCTGGATAACTTCTGATGTAGCAAGTGTTACAGCACACTCACCCCTCCCCTCCCCTTTTACAAAGCCGCGCAGGAATGCCAAAACAGCCCATTCATTTTGGACTGTCGGCATTACTAGTGTGGCTTTGTAAAAAGGGGGGGGGGGGGGGTAACAGTCTGCACTAAGAGAGTAACACACAGTGTTAATCTTATCACAGTAAGCATGGAAATGCATGAATTATTTTCAAAGCAGCAAAGTGATGAAATGTTATTGTTCCTTTTGGGGGTTTGCTTCCAGCTTAATGCAAAATATTTACTTAACTCATAGAGGAAAAGTAAGATTTTAAGTCAGTGTTATAAAATCAGAGGTGAAGAGAACCAATTTGTAAGCTGATTGCCAGGAAACATACAAGAGTCGGGCACTTTTGCGAACCCACACCACACAGACACAGGACCAGGTGGCCCGTTGTGCCCTAACACCCCCCTCACTCCTCCACCCATAGCTATTTCAGAGTAAAAATTCAGAGGACAAAGGAGTGCAGGAAGAGAAGGATACAAGTTAGAGAAGTAAGACATGAGGTAGAAAGGCCAGGATCCTGCACAAAATAAAGGAAGAAAATCTGAAGCAGACCTGAAGTGACATAAAAACAGAAAGGCGGGGAGGGAAGACTGTGGTGGAGAACAGCCCAGAAGAAAATGAAGAGGAGTGAGTGCCAAAAGCTGCTGTTTACTTATGGATGCTCCAGTCCTGCAGGTAGTTGGATTAGTGCCCACCCAGCATACCTGTGTCATTATGAACAGGATTCAAAAAAACTTCTCCAGGACTTACTCTCTAGAGGCAAATATCCACCATTTAGTCCTCACAGTAATTTTGCATTGGTAGGGGATGGTAGTAAACGAAGTGCCCTTCTTCCCTGAGCGCACAACTTCTACCCTATCTCGTTCCTGCGCAGCCTTGGTTCTCCTTCTCCTACCTCCCCAAATCCCACAGCCCTCCCAGCAACTCTCTGCCTATCACTGATCTAGATACCTCCTTCACGCTCTCTTCCTTGCCACCACTATCTCTGCACTTCTCTCTGCCACTGTCCTGTTTTCTCACTCTTTCTTTACACTCATACAGGCCCTGAGGCATATGTTCAAAGCACAAAGTTCCATAGGTTACTCTGTGCATAAATATCAGTATTGCAAAAGTGCTTTGAAAATCAGCTCCATTGTCACTTTAAACTTCATTGGTTACCAGTAGCCTCTAGGACTAATTTTAAATTATGTACTATGGTTTTTAGGGCATTTTATGGGGATCTTCCATTATATTTGGCTGAGTTTTTCTCTTTGTTGAACAGACACTTAGATAGGGTCCATACAGTTTTGAGATTTCCTTCTATGGCTATGATTAAACTTAGGAACCAGCTGGCTTCACGCCTATCATATAAGGCTGCTTTGGAATTTTCTTCCTACGATAATCAGGTCATCCAAGAACTACTTAACTTTTACAAAACAAATGAAAACATTTCTCTTTAAGAAATATGTTGAATTTTTTTTTTAACTTGTACTCAAACTGTAAATTCCCAAACTGTCTTGATCTTTAGTCTTTTGTGATCCGTGCTGAACTGTGAAGGCTTTTGCAGAATACAAGATTAATGTGTAATATAATGCAACCTATGGGTGTCCATGGGCAAACTTTGAATGGGTTCCCTTTTATTTTTCCCATATTGAAACCTCCCAGTAAATGCTACCTCACTCCCCTGGGAGCACCAAGGCATCAGACTCTCCTATACCTGAGAAGTGCCAGCATTGAGAGGAGCACTCCCCCTTTGTAGAAGAGGGACTGGTGTGCCAGTCATCGAGCGTCCAGGTCCCTGCCACCAGTTTGGCACCAGTGACTTCATAGGCTACCTCTGTTCTGACTCCCATGCCTTTGCTGATGCCCACCCTCATCGAGTGCTGCAGGGAGCTCCCGCTTTGGCATGAGGGTTCTTGCATTCTCAGCAGAACACCCCCAGACCCTCGCCAAGGCTCCATTGATGCTGCTGCCCAGATCATCGATCTGCCATTCCCAATCCAGTCCTCGGTATACACCTAGTCCCATCAAGTTTCCAGCAGATTTGTTTCCTCCATCCCTATAACGATACAGCAGGTTCCTTACATCCCCCATCAGCCAAGCTGCTTCCAGGTGGAAAAAAAAGGCAAGTAGCCGCTATCTAGTCCATACCGCTGATGGCTCTGCTGGTCCCATCCCTTCCAGCACAGACTTCATTTTTTTTGAAGGGCAAAATGGGTACAGTCATTGGTGATACAGACTAAGCCAGCCATTCCCAATCCAGTCCTCAGTATACACCTAGTCCCATCAAGTTTTCAGGATATCCACAATGAATATTCATTCATGAGATAGATTTGCATACAACTGAGGTAATGAATGCAAATCTAACTCATGAATATTCATTGTGGATATCTTGAAAACCTGACTGGTTGGGGTGCCTCCAGGACCAGGTTTAGGAACCACTGGGCTAGACCAGGGGTAGGCAACTCTGGTCCGAGAGCCGCAGGCAGATCAGGTTTTCAGGATATCCACAATGAATATGCATGAGATAGATTTGCATACCATGGAGGCAGTGCTTGCAAATCTATCTCCTGCATATTCATTGTGGATATCCTGAAAACCTGACCTGCCTGCAGCTCTTGAGGACCGGAGTTGCCTACCACTGGGCTAGACTAAGCAGTAGGTCCACACCTTTTATCTTGCTCCTTTTATGCTGAGAAGCAGTGGGGTAGGCGAGAAAGGAGGCAGCAAACTTCCGGAGAGGAGGAGAGAGAAGCGCTAGACAGGCAGGGTAATAGTTGTATTGAATGTCTATTTTGACTTGGATTTGGTAGGGAAGATTTTGGTTGTAGCTGGACAGGCTTAGTCTTCCCCCCCCCCCCCTTTTTTTTTTTTTGCAGGAGTGGGTCCTGTGCTTTTATTTATGTGAGAGCGAGAGAAAAGGAATACAAAGAAAAAAAAAAGAGAGAGAGATGGAAATACAGGCTGGGAGAAAGAACAGGAAAGCAGCAGAGGGACCAATGCAGAAAGCTAGCACAAATGTTAGTACACAACTTATTCTGAGCACCATATACACTTTAGTATACTCATTTATTGTATTCTATGATTTAAAGACATCAGGAGTTCCCATTAGCTGGTACTGCACAATTAGTGAGGCATCTGTGCACAAGAGGGTTCTACAAAAAAGTTAACCCTGCACAAAAACTGACATTACAGATTCCAGCCCCCAGTGTATTAAAATTAATGATATTAAGGCTGCCAGCTGTTTAGCCCAATGTAGAGAAATACACAGAAGAGTTTTTAAAGGGAGCACAATGCAAGAACTTGAACATCAGGCCTGAGGAGGCACAGAAGAGTTAGCTGCTTCTTCTGTAGTGGTGAGGATTTAATGCCAAGTTTTATCTTTTTGCTGCCAGCATAACCACTCCACAACTTTAAAGAAAGAATGGGAGGTGACGGATGTGCACAAATCCAAGAAGAAAAAAAATTGCATCTGCGCATAAATATCATTGCAAACTTTTATGAGCAAAGAAACTTATGCGATGCCAGTATTTATCAACAGAATAACATTTCATCATAGGCACAAACATGTGCAGACATATGCACACCACTAGCTGCCCTCAGCGCAGAACCTTGTGTGCATGTATCCGATATGCTTGCCCTGATTAGCACACAAGTTCTGTGTGCTTCAGAATCAGATTTGCATTGATTAGCTAACTGCATGGGCAAGCAAAACTTTAGCGTTACAATCACATTAAAAGAATACGCTCTGAATTAAAATGGGTTTTTAAAACAGAACATTCTGCATTGGCTCCTCAAGGAATGAGAAGAAGGACACCAAAGCAAATAAGGCACAATGCCAAAAAGCCAAGATCCTGCACAGAAAAGAGCTAAAACAAATCCTGGGAGGTAACAAAGCAAACAGAGAGGAAAGCTAGTGTGCTCTGATAAAGACCCTGGAGTCCAGACTCCAGACCTTCCTTTGTTGTGCAACGCGCTGACGCCATTTCCTATTACCAAAAAAACACACACACACAGAGGCGGGAAAGGAATCTACTCAAAGCCATTTTCTTTCTGCTGCACATTGTCAGTTTAATCTATGAATAGATCTTCTACTCACTGTCTGCAGCTTTCAGTTTTCCCAACATTAGAAACCAAATCTAAATACATCAACATTATACAATACAAAACTTTCAACAGATCAAAAAACAATGTAACAGCACATTTTTAAGCAAACTGCCAAGAAACACTGAAATTTGTGACCGAGAAATAGCATGTAACTACTGCAGTTAGTGTGAACAAGGAAGGTGAGCCTTTTTATGGGGGGGGGGGGGGGGGAAGGAAGGGAGGTTAGTGGGTAAACATGTCAGAGAGAAGAATGAAGGGAGCCTTTCCCGGGGCTTCTGAAGACTGCGTAGATAATGAGATTCATGTAAGAAGTGTTAATACGGTGCATGGAACCTGTATGTTTGGCAAAGAAGGGTTCAGAGTGGAAAGAGATGCAGCTGAATTGCAGTGCAAAAATGTGTACATCTGCGTGCAGTCTTCAGTTGGGGGGGGGGGGGTGTTATATCAGTGTTAGATTTTGCCAGACTCCACATCATTCGGATCAAGTGGGCTCGCTGCCATAGGCTCTGGTGCAGTGTAGAACAAAGGTGTGTTGGTCTGCTGCTGTTGAAAGGGTGTGTTGATCGGCTCCCAGTGCTGTTGCCCATGCCAGGTGGAAGTCAGGACAAGGGGTTCGGTGCTCTCCTGCAGCCGCTCCCAGCGCCCACCGCTCGCACGAATCCCAGCTAGCAGTACCGCAGTAAAGATCAGGGTCAGGATGGTTACCCCACCCAGCCCGAGACACACGCCCAGAATAACATGGCTCTGCTTCTCGAACATGGTAGAAATGGCAGAAGGGCAGGATGACAGTGTGAAAACGGCCAGTCCTGACCTTGCGGGGCAGGTGTTGGTGATGATCTGATCCATGACCCCGGTCACACCACAGCAGTCAAGCGCATGGTGCAGTACTCTCAGGGTCAGTCCCAGAGATGTCCTCTCTGTCTTTAGAAACTTTACATAAGCATAGGTGTAGAGATTCTGTAGTACAGAAACCACCCCATTCTGGTTGGCATAGATCACGGCAGCCACAGCCAACTCGGCGATCAGGCCAGCCAGGAGAAAGGCAAAATATACTGCCAGTAAACTCGTGGACTCCCGGCCTGTGCCATAGCAGCCCAGACCACCCAGCAAAACTAGGAAGACACCAACTGCGATCATGATGTACACAGCCGTATAGAAAGTGCTGTTACTCGACTCCAGGTCCAAGACCTCTGTCTGACTATTGTCAATCCACATCCAGATGCCAAAACTCAGAACCACCATCCCACAGATCCACAAGAGACAATTAAAGACCACCAGATATTGTTTGATGCACGCGGTTCCTCCTCGAACAGCCATGCTGTAGATGTTGCTTCTTGTCTGGTTAAAACATAATACGTAGGAATCAATTTTGGCTGTGCTTTTTCCCTTCACATAATAATCGAGACAGTTTACAGCGTTTTTAGAATTAGAATACAATAACATATGTTCTCTTTCTTACCTCTGCAAAATCACGTTACTACTTCAGAGCAACTCCAGACCAGGTCTGACTCGAAACCGAAACCTTTTGTCTTACAACAAACAAAAGTTTCCTTTCTTGTTCTCTCTAACCATCCAGAGATTTCCTGCATTTGAACATGCTAGGGTCCTAAAGACCTACAGATTGGGGGCATGCCTAGCAATCACAGGGCCAATAAAGTTTCTTGCATTGAATGTAGAGGAGTGTGGTAGCCGTGTTAGTCCACTCTTAAGGTTATCAATAGTAGAAATCAAACAAAATAAAACATGGAAAAGAAAATAAGATGATACCTTTTTTATTGGACATAACTTAATACATTGCTTGATTAGCTGACGCAGAAGGGCAACCTTCGAAAGCTAATCAAGAAATGTATTAAGTTATGTCCAATAAAAAAAGGTATCATCTTATTTTCTTTTCCATGTTTTATTTTGTTTGATTTCTATTGATTGCATTGAATGGAAAGACAGAAGTAGAGATGCAACCAATGACAGACAAAGCCCAATGCAATTTTTCTGAGCCCTAAGTTTGCCCACAATGCAATAAGGTTTTCAGTACTCAAAAATACACATTAAAAGGGAGAAAAAATTATTTAATTTTATTTCTTATATACGGCTTGCAAGACCCAAAGCTATCCCAGCAGGGGTGCATTAGGTATAGTAGGTATTTTTTTCTGTCCCTAGAGGCTCATAATCTAACCCTCCCTTTTACAAAGCTGCACTAGCATAACACCAACACAGCCCATTTACCCCTCCCTGTTTACTAAGCTGCGCAGCAATGCCAATGCAGCCCGTTCAAAGTGAATGGGCTGTGTCGGCATTAGCGCATTGCAGCTACTAGCACAGCTTAGTAAACAGGGGTTAAAGTGAATGGCCTGATTCAACATTACCGCAAGGCTTTGTAAAAGGGGGCTGGGTGGTAAGTTTGTGACTTGCCCAAGATCACAAGGAGCTGCAGTAGGACTTCAACCAGACTAAAAGCATGTTTCCATTGATACCCTTTTTTTTTTTTAAATGCCAGAAATATAACTCCTAGAAGTAGAATGAAAATTCAGTTTACCTTATTATTTGTCAGCATGGTAAAGTCCAGCTGCTTCTGTACATTTTTTCCTGTTATTTGCACAAAGGCAGAAAATTACATAGAAAAAGTGGAGAGAGACAGAGCCACCAAAGAGAAAAAAACAGCAACATGCTTTGGCTGCCCTGGTGCCAGGCATCACCAGTAGATCACACAGCATAGTAATGTAGTAGATTATGGCAGATAAAGACCAATGGGGTCCATCCAGTCTACTACTACTACTACTACTATTTAGCATTTTTATAGTGCTACAAGGCGTACGCAGCGCTGCACAAACATAGAAGAAAGACAGTCCCTGCTCAAAGAGCTTACAATCTAATAGACAAAAAATAAAGTAATCAAATCAATTAATGTGTACAGGAAGGAGGAGAGGAGGGTAGGTGCAGGCGAGTGGTTACAAGTGGTTACGAGTCAAAAGCAATGTCTGCCCAACAAGATAAACTCATAGCATAAGATATGATGCATGGGATTCTTGTGGCATGGGGGTACAGATAGTTGCCTTGTTTGCACTTCTCTAATGCCATCCCATGTAGCTCGTAGGTACAGATAATTTACTTCTTGCTATACTATCCTCATTTGGGTTCCAGGACTCTGTCCTCTCCTGGTTCTCCTCTTATCTCTCCCACCATACCTTCAGAGTACATTCTCATGGATCTTCCTCCACCCCCATCCCGCTCTCTGTTGGAGTTCCTCAGGGATCTGTCCTTGGGCCCCTTCTTTTTTCAATCTACACCTCTTCCTTAGGCTCCCTGATCTCATCTCATGGTTTCCAATATCATCTTTATGCTGATGACACCCAGCTTTATCTCTCCACACCAGACATCACTGCGGAAACCCAGGCAAAAGTATCGGCCTGCTTATCTGACATTGCTGCCTGGATGTCCAACCGCCACCTGAAACTGAACATGGCCAAGACCGAGCTCATTGTCTTTCCACCCAAACCCACTTCTCCTCTCCCTCCACTCTCTATTTCAGTCGATAACACCCTCATCCTCCCCGTCTCATCTGCCCGCAACCTCGGAGTCATCTTCGACTCCTCCCTCTCCTTTTCTGCCCATATCCAGCAGACAGCCAAGACCTGTCGCTTCTTTCTCTATAACATCAGCAAAATTCACCCTTTCCTCTCTGAGCACACCACCCGAACTCTTATCCACTCTCTCATTACCTCTCGCCTTGACTACTGCAACCTACTCCTCACTGGCCTCCCACTTAACCATCCATCCCCCCTTCAATCCATTCAGAACTCTGCTGCGCATCTTATCTTCCGCCTAGACTGATATGCTCATATCACCCCTCTCCTCAAGTCACTTCACTGACTTCCGATCAGATACCGCATAGAGTTCAAGCTTCTCCTGCTAACCTACAAATGCACTCAATCTGCAGCCCCTCACTACCTCTCTACCCTCATCTCCCCTTATGCTCCTACCCGTAACCTCCACTCACAGGGCAAATCCCTCCTCTCAGTACCCTTCTCCACCACCGCCAACTCCAGACTACGCCCTTTCTGCCTCGCCTCACCCTATGCTTGTAATAAACTCCCTGAGCCCATATGCCAAGCCCCCTCCCTACCCATCTTCAAATCCTTGCTCAAAGCCCACCTCTTCAATGTCGCTTTCGGCACCTAACCATTGTACCTCTATCCAGGAAATCTAGACTGCACTTTTTGTCCTTTAGATTGTAAGTTCCTTTGAGCAGAGACTGTCCTTCTTTGTTAATTGTACAGCGCTGCGCAACCCTGGTAGCGCTTTAGAAATGTTAAATAGTAGTAGTAGTAGTACAGATGGAGCTCCAGAGAAAATTTGTCTGTATGAAGAAAATTGGAAATATTTATCTTTTTACTGATCATAGGCATGCCATTACAAGGTTTGGTGAAGCTATTCAACTCCTTGCACACTAAATCAACCCAAATTATAGTGGCTATAGTCGGTAGAATGGACCAGTCATTCTTTTCAAGATATTTCATCCAGGTACTGCAGGTCATGATAGCTACTACTACTACTAATCATTTCTATAGTCTACTAGTGCTGTACACATAATATGCAGGTACTTTCTGTGTCCCTAGAGTGCTCATAATCTGAGGTTTTGTACCTCGGGCAATGGAGGATTAAGTGACTTGCCCAAGGTCACAAGGAGCTGTAGTGGGAATTGAACCAAGGTTGCCAGGATCAAAGCCTGCTGCACTAATCATTAGGCCACTCCATAGTAACATCACAAATGAAGGCAGATAAAGACCTGCATGGTCCAGCCAGTCTGCCCATGAAGGCGCCAGAGCTGCGCCCAGGGCCGCTGAGAGGGGGGGCAGGGGGGACAAAATCCCCGGGCCCGGGCCTCCAAGGGGGGCCCGGTGCCACAGTCCCACCCACCCCCCATCATCGACTGTCTGCCACTGGGCCAGGCCCCCTGCATTGAAATCACAGCGCCTCTCACCTCCGTGTGAAAGCGTTGCAGGCAGCAGCAGATCACCTCCCTTCGGGCCTCCTTCCCTCCCTGTGTCCCGTCCTCGTGGAAGTTACGTCAGACGAGGGCGGGACACAGGGAGGGAAGGAGGCCCGAAGGGAGGTGATTTGCTGCTGCATGCAGCGCTTTCACACGGAGGTGAGAGGCACTGTGATTTCAATGCAGGGGGCCCGACCCGGTGGCGGACGGAGGGAGGAGCGGCGGCGGCAACCTTGAGGGGGGCGGGGCCCCAGGGGCAGCCTTGCCCCAGGCCCAGCCCAGTCTCTCGGCGGCCCTGACTGCGCCTGCTACTCTGTGCAGGTTACATTCCTTCATGATTAAATACTGCATCACAAACCGGGTGGTTGACAATTCACCACAAAAAGGTAATTCAAATAACTGTCAAAACAGTTTACAACAACTCTAATATGATACCAAGGAGGTAGAGGCAACAGAAAGAAATGAAATTATGGGAGCAATTTGTCTTCACCAGACACCAAGAGCAGGGTCAGTCTCAAAATAGGTCTTTAAGGCAGCCCTAAATCTAGGCAGTGTGGGTTCTAAATGAATGTGTTTCAAGAGAGAGTTCCACAAAAGAGGAACCAGTATGAAAAAGCTGCCTTTGATAGACACATGACTGATGGAGCGAGAACTTAATAGATGCAAGTGACCAAGAGGGATAGAAAAATAGAAACATGATGGCAGATAAGGGCCAAATGGTTCATCCAATCTTCTCATCCACAGTAACCATTAACTCCTCCTTTTCCTAATGGATCCCACGTGCCTGTCCCACACTTTCTTAAATTCTGATACAGTCCACGACCTCTACCACCTTTTTCCTTAGATTACTCCTGAGCCTATTTCCTCTTAACTTTATCCTATGCCCTCTCATTCCAGAGTTTTCCTTCATTTGAAAAGTCTCACCTCCTGTACATTAATACCCCTGAGATAGTTAAACATTTCTATCATATCCCCTCTCTCTCTCGCCTCTCTTCCAGTGTATACATGTTGAGGTTCATAAGTCTGTTCCTATATGTTTTATGACAGAGACCTCCGACCAATTTTGTAGCCGCCCTCTGGACCGACTCCATCCTGGAGTGAATGAGTTGATGCAATCTTGGAAGAGTGGTTTTGTTAGGGTTACCATATTTGCCCTAAGAAAAAAGAGGACACATGCCCCACCCATTGACACACCTCTTCCCCGCCCCCACCCCGCCCATGCCCCGCCCCTTGCCCCGCCCCCTATTCAAGACTTCAATGGAGCTGGAGACACTCACAGAATAACAAGTCACCCTGCAACCCACAACAAGATGATTAGTTCCGCATGGCCGGGGGCACTTTTAAGAGAAACAACATTGGGCAATAAAACGTTTCACAGAAAAAGAAAAAAAACCCAGCCAGCATGATAGGGACGGAGGATACCACTTGTACAGATAGATGAGGTAGGAGAGGAACGGTAAGGAAGCCCTGGAGAGTTGAAAAAGATAGCACAGAGAAGCTGCCGGACATTTGTGCACCTTTGTTCCAATCCAAATGAAAATCGAGAACAGGAGGATTTATTTTTAACCAACAGGGAGAGAGATACCAATTGAATTACCCAGCCAGTTCCATTCTGGTCTCCCCCCCCCCCCCCCCCAGACGGGCCACAGTTTTCTTGTACTTTAACTTGAACAACTACTATCTCCGGTTTTATTACTTCCCCGAATCCCCACACTACCGCGACTGCATGGCAGGCAGCAGCCTGCCAACTAAGTGAAGTAGCACTAGCAGCTACATCAAGAAAGTGGCTCAGTCCGTCCGACCCTCACCCAGACCCACACAACTCGGACAAAAAACAAATTTACCTCGTGGCTGCAGCAGGCACTACTAGTTCTCGTGTACGTGCAGGAGGACTGAGAACGGGAGGGCGGATCGATCAACTAATCAGCTGATTGGGGCGTGTACGTCATCACGCACGGACGCTGCACGTCGGACGAAGGGAGGAGACTGAAAGTCAGGAGGAGGAGCGGAGGACTCGTAGAAAACCCGGACAAAGCCAGCAAACGAAGAAATCCGCCCGGACTCCCGACAGCGCCCTCAAAAAGAGGACATGTCCGGGGAAATCCGGACAAATGGTAACCCTAGGTTTTGTATTTTGTCTGCAGCATAGTCACATTCATTGTCAATTCAAGATCAATCCAACATTTTATTTGCTAATTTTAACCTTAAGATGTCATCTCCTCCCCCACTAAAATACCCAACACCCACACTCATAGCATATGATGTGTGATATAAAATACACATACTTGATCCTGATATGTCTTTGCCATTTTTGGGACACAGACAATAAAATCTGCCTGGCATTGGTCTTACTTCCCGTCTAAGCACCACTCAGTTTTCTTTTGATTCCACCCTTTTTCCATAAATGTCTTGAAGAAACATGTCAGAGGCTACATTCAGTACCCATAGCAGCATACAACCGGATACAAATTGTGCTATGACCTTGCTGGTGTGCCAGATGTTATGGGACCAATTAATCGCATCCATGTAGTTCTCAGCACTCTCCTTCCTCCCTTCCCCCCACTTCTCCCATTAAATAGAGAAATACTAACTTGATCAGTAACAACATATCTGCAGTAAATCACATTTCAAGGAAAGTGAACTTTTTTAAACATTTGTTAATTCTATTTATTTATTTATTTATTATTAGAATTTATTTACCACCTTTTGGAAGGAATTCACTCAAGACGGTGGTGTACAGTAAGAATAAATCAAACATCAGCAATAGACAATTACAGCAGTAAAATTATTCAAATAAAAATACAAAGTATGGCATAATATACTACTTAGAAAGTCAACACAATATGTAATAGAACATTTTAATTGACAGTGTAGGGCAGTGATGGCGAACTTTTCAGAGACCGAGTGCCCAAACAGCAACCCAAAATCTAATTATTTATCGCGAAGTGCCAGTACTCATTATGGGCGGGGTCACCACATATGACTCCACCCCTATGATAGCCACACCCCCTTACACCAGCCATGGCGCATATAAACAGACATCATTGAAAATATTATACTAGTATAGGAGAAAAAAAATAACATGATTTTCTTTCATTATAAATCATTTCTGTAAGTTGTTACAGCTCCAGTATACCCAATGCAAAATAAGACCACAGATGTAAATTCTCAAATTGGACATATTCCAAACACTAAAGTGAAAATAGAATGATTTTTCCTACCTTTGTTGTCTGGTGATTTTGTTTTTCTATCCATATTGGTCCTAGTCGCTGATTCTGCTGCTCTCTATCTGTTCTCTTAACTCCATTTCCAGGACTTCCTTTCCATTTATTTCTTTACTTTCCTCCTTTCTTCTTCATTTCTTGCCCTCCATCCATGTCCAGCAACCCTCCCCTCTAGCCACAAATATCCAGCCACCCTCCTCTCCCCCCTGCCCTTCCGGCAGGCCTCCCTCCCACCCAGCACCAGGCAGGCAGGCCTCCCTCCCACCCATCACCAGGCCACCCAGCACCAAGCCTCCCTCCCTCCCAACATCAGGCACCAGGCCACCCACCCAAGCACCAGGCAGGCCACCCACCCAAGCACCAGGCAGGCCTCCCACCCAAGCACCAGGCAGGCCTCCCTCCCTCCCATCCACCCAAGCACCAGGCAGGCCTCCCACCCAAGCACCAGGCAGGCCTCCCTCCCTCCCATCCACCCAAGCACCAGGCAGGCCTCCCACCCACCCAAGCACCAGGCAGGCCTCCCTCTCTCCCTCCCATCCACCCAAGCACCAGGCAGGCCTCCCTCCCTTCCATCCACCCAAGCACCAGGCAGGCCTCCCACCCACCCACCCAAGCACCAGGCAGGCCATCCTCCCTCCCACTCACCCAAGCACCAGGCAGGCCTCCCACCCAAGCACCAGGCAGGCCTCCCTGCCTCCCACCCACCCAAGCACCAGGCAGGCCTCCCTCCCGCCCACACACCCAAGCACCAGGCAGGCCTCCCTCCCTCCCACCCTCCCACCCACCCAGCACTCCCACCCAAGCACCAGGCCTCGCTTCCTCCCTCCCTCCCACCCTCCCACCCATCCAGCACTCCCACCCACCCAGCGTGCACCAGGGCACCCTCCCTCCTCCCACCCGGTGTCAAGCATTCCTCCCTCCCTCCCACCCGGCACCAGCCCGCCATCCCTCCCTCCCTCCGAACCCGAAGAAATTTAAAAGTCTTCCCTTGTCCAAATAGGCAGCGTCAGCATCAGCAGTAGCAACGAAAAGCGTGCTGCTGGTTCAGTGCGTTTTCAGCCTTCCGTCTCTCAAGTTCTCTGGTCCCACCCTAACAGGAAATGAGGACGGGACCAGAGAGCTTGAGAGACGGAAGGCTGAAGACGCGCCGAACCAGCAGCACGCTTTTCGCTGCTACTGCTGATGCTGACGCCGCCTACTCAGACAAGGGAAGACTTTTAAATTTCTTCTGGTTTGGAGGGAGGGAGGCCGGGCGAGCTGGTGCTGAGTGGGAGGGAGGGAGGAATGCTTGACGCCGGGTGGGTGGGAGGGAGGGCTGAAAGTCTCGGGTGAGGTGACCGGCGGTGCGCCTACCAACAGAGAGGGCTCCGCGTGCCCTCTCTGGCACGCGTGCCATAGGTTCGCCATCACCGGTGTAGGGTAAAGCAAAGATGGAATATATAGATAGGTAAGAGAGTAAGAAGAGTTAGAAAGTAAGGTGACTAATTTAAAGAAAGTTGCACATGAGGTCAGAGGCCAGCCTGATAATATATTTTGTTTCCAAAATAAAATAAACATACAGATAAACACAGGTTGGTAAAAGAATATTAGAAAACTTAACTTTCCTTATGTGATTTACTGCAGGTACAGTGTTCTTGCTTGACAGGGCAGAATAGCTTACCACAATAGAAAACATTTTAATTCTCTTTAATGTTCAGCTTGTTTGCGGTGAACACATGAAGATGCTGACTCTGTTGCTGCCCTGACTCTAACATCATCTCATAGTGAGTGGTTGGTTGCAATTTCACAAAAGGGAAGTATTCTGATGGTTGGCTGCTGGGTAAGTTTGAAATAAGACAGGTTTTAGGGGGTCTTAAGATTAGCACAAGTTATCTGCAGCAGGGCCCATTTTATTCCTATGGGCCCTGATACAGATAACTTGAGCTAATCTTTAGTAAACAAAAAACAAAAACTTATGTTTCAATATTTTTTATTGATGGTTCAACTGCCTAGATTTAACATTTAACTCTAAAGGTAAACATCTTAACGACATACAGTTTTGCAAAGAATTACATCATCTCCCATCATCAACATTTTTCCATTTTTCCACCCTCCCCCCCCCTTAGCTAAATCCTTAAACCCTTAAATCTTCAGTCATGGTGGAGTGGTCCCCAAGGGCCTGTACTCTGATAGCCCTCCAGGACCCATCCCCATGCGGCCTGATAACCCTCCCTCTTCACCTTCCCCCCCCCCTACTGATTCTATACTATCAAAGGAGAAATGTCTTGGGTTCCATCAGACAAATCACATGTTCAACAGGGAGCTCCTAGATCTCGGGGGCAAAGAGTCCAAAAACAGGCCCCATCTTGTGCAATAGCTGCTCAACATCTGGGAGTCTCCATCCCGAACCATCAATCTCTCAGTTCTTAACAACCGCACCATTTGCACTCACCAGTTTTGGAGGGAAGGGCCTTTTGGGATATCCAATCATCCAGAATGGTCTTTTTAGCTATTAAAGTAGCTTGTTTCACAAAATTTATAAATCCCTTTGGCCTCGGGACTCGCAGGCCAGGTTTTCCAAACAGGAGGAGTGAAGAATAAGTCGCCCACATGTTTGAGACTTGTTGCAATAAGATTTTCCAAAATCTCCTCACCCTTGGACAGGTCCAATACATATGTCCCAAGGTTGCTCCCTCTGCCCCACATTTGGGGCATGCCCCATCTGAAAAGGCGCCCTTGTGGAACGCCCGGCGAGGTAGAATGTGCATCTGGAACGCAAACCGGTACTGTAACTCTCAATGATCTGCTAGAGGAGACGTTTTATAGATTGTCAACACATGTTCTTTAAGCAGGATTGGAGATATTTCTACTAACAAATCACGCCCCCAATCTGCAGCATATTTTCCAAAGTCTGGTTCTGAGATAGTGTCTTTAATATGCCGGAGGTGTTACCTCAACGGGACTTTTTGCTGCGATCCCAGGGAGTAAGCCATAGGTAACTCCTCCTGCACATCCTCGGCCAGGGTCTCCCACGATAGGCTCCTCGTGTAATGTTGCAGCTGCCAATAGTGAAAATAATCTTTTATGCCAAGTAGTCCTCGTTCTTGCAACTGTTGAAATGTTTGCAATTTCCCCTCCCGGTTGAGGATCTGGTGCAGGTAGACCATACCACACTCCCTCCATTGCTTGAAAATTCTATGTAGCAGCCCAGGCGGGAATGATGGGTTCCCACAAATCGACAACATCGGAGTGACTCTTGGCAAAAATTGGTGTAACTTGCATACCCAGTTCCAGGCCCTTTGTGCTTGTGGCAAGATGTTTGAGAGACTCAGCACCGGAGAGGCCCCTCCACTCCCATGGAGAAGACTGCTGAAATGATAAGGGTCAAACAACCGTAATTCCATAGCTGTTGCCGAAAAGTCTGTGGAGTTGCGGAACCAATCAGTTATATGTCTCATAGCACTTGCAACCTTGAATAATCATCATATTATATAGCGCGATGCACCTCAAAAGTGAGATAGGGAAGCCCCGCCAATGCTCAAGTTTCAGCGCTGTATGTGCCAGCAGCTTTTGTATGTTAACATCATACAATCGACTCAACTCTCAGGGGATGATCACTCCTAAATATTTCATCTCCGTCCCTGCTTTCTGCAATGAGTGATCTTCTGGAGTGGGCCTATCTGGTTGGGGGTGTAACCTCATGATCTGTGACTTTTCTTGATTGACTTTAAACCCCGAGAGGGCAATAAAGCAGTCGATCTCCTCTAACAGAGCTGGCAAAGCCGATCTCGGGGATGTAGATATTATCAATAAATCATCTGCAAAAACCAGAGTTTTTACCCTACCTCTCCCCACTTCCACCCCAACTACCCCCTCTCCCCTCTGTAGGCTTTTGATCAATGGTTCAATAGAGAGTAGAAAGAGAAGAGGGGATAAGGGGCAGCCCTGCCTGGTCCCTTTCGCTATTGAGAATTGCTGAGTTCTAGCTCCATTGAGCAACACAGCCGCTTTGGGGTTGTAGTAGAGTGACCGAATGGCCTCATACGCCCATCCCCGCACGCCAACATGCCACAATACTGCAAACATGTAGTCCCAACCCACCGAATCAAACGCTTTTTCAGCATCCAGGCTGACCAACATCGTCTCGTAGCCTGAACACTGACTTTGGGCTAACAGCTAACAGCAGTTTCCGTACATTCACCCCTGAGTGTCTATTGCGAACAAACCCTACTTGCTCTGGGCCAATAAGCCGGGGTAGGTGCTCTTGTAGCCTATTGGCTAACAATTTTGCCAGAATCTTCACGTCTACATTAATTAAGGAGATAGGTCTGTAGGAGCCAGCCTCCGTTTCTGACTTCTCTGGTTTAAGCAGTAATGTGATTAGGGCTTCTTTCGCGTAGGCTGGGAACTGTCCCTTCTCCACCACCTCTTCCAAATATGAATGTAACGGCCCTACTATATGTGGATTCAGGATTTTATAAAATTCACTGGTGAATCCATCTGGACCTGGGGCTGAGTGCGTGGGCAGGGACTGAATTATATCCTGCAGCTCCTTCCCTGTGATGGGTCTATTTAGCTTCTCCACCTCCATTGCAGTGAGTTTCAGCATCTCGGCCTTTCCCAAGTAGTCCTCCACTACCTTCAGGGAGGGGGGAGGCTGTGCTTTATAAATTTCACTATAAAATTGTTTAAATACTGTTAAGACTCCCTCTCTCCCATTCTGGATATCCCCCTCTCGGTCTTTCACCGCTACAACCGCTCTCGGCCCACCCCATGTCTTGACCACCCTTGCCAGCATTGCTCCTGCCTTTTTCCCATATCTCTGAAATTTGTATTTCCTAAACACTAAGGCTCTAGAGGCTCTCTCATGGAGTAAGGAGTTTAATGCTATTTGGGCTATTTTCATCTGCTCCCGGTTGTAACTCGATGGATTGGCTATGAGTCTACATCTGGCTGTTCCAAGCCTACGTTCCAAACTGAGAATCGCCCCTGTGATCCGACGTTCTCGCTTTGCCGTGTAAGCAATCACTACTCCCCGCAGGACCGCTTTCGCAGCTTGCCAAAATAATGCAGGTGTATCCCTGTGTTCCTTGTTAAATCGTGTGTATTCATCCCAACTATCTAATAGATGCTGCTTAAATTCCAGGTCAGAGGCTAGATACGATGGGAAACGCCACCCCCTCCCTCCCAACCCCGGGTCTTGGCCTACCAAATCCATCAAGACCATTGAATGGTCGGAGATCTCCTCGGGCCCAATCTCCACCACTCTCACAAGTGGGAACACCCTTCGGTCCACCAAGATATAGTCTATGCGCGAAAGAGTCCCATGGGCCCTAGATAAGTGGGTAAAATCTCGCTCCCCCGGATGTAATGTGCGCCAAGCATCGACCACTTCAAGCGTCTGCATAAACTGGGAGAGAGCCCGTGTCCCTGGACCCCCCGGGCCGCCCGTCTGGGGGAGGAACAGTCCATTGCTGGGTCGGCCACTAAATTAAAATCCCCCATTATTAGAGATGGCAGGGACCTATAGGGGAGACATGCTTGGATTATGCAATGGTCTCTTATATATGTTTGGCCCATATATTGCCACTACAAGGTATTCAGTATGGTGTAGCCAGAGACGCACTATCACATATCTCCCCTGAGGATCACTTTCTACCAGATGTGTTTTCGCCACCAGTCCCTTTTAAATTAGAACTGCCACCCCACTCCGCCTACCCTCAGCCACTGACCCATATACTTCCCCCACCCATGCTCGCTTCAACTTTTACAGTTCCTCCTGGGATAATCTCGTCTCCTGGATACGAGCCACATCTGCCTGGTGTCTTTTTAGTGTTTGCAAAATCTTAGCCCTTTTGAAAGGGGACATGATGGCCCCCACATTCCACGTTATGAATCTAACCTGGGTCCCCCTCCTCCTGACTTAAGGTCACCTCGCCAATTGCTAAACTATGATAAAGGGAGGGGGACTCAGGCGCCCAGCTCCACCCCCCACTTCTAATACCGAGCACCCGTTGACACATCTCCCTAGTCTCAGCTCCCATCATTCCTTTCTCCCCACCCCTCCCCTCCTCCTTCCCTCCCTTCCCCTCCCCCACCCGTTACTCTTCCCTCCCTTTCTTATCACTCCCTCCCTATTGCCCCTACAATCTCCATTCGCAACATCTACTAAGAGAACGCCGGTCTAGCAATGGCAGGGGTCTCCCCCCCCACTCCCTGTGCCTTATCCAAACAACATCCACGCAACCATACTGATTTACCCCGTGCATAACTTATACAGGTACTTATTTGTACCTGGGGCAATGGAGGGTTAAGTGACTTGCCCAGAGTCACAAGGAGCTGCCCGTGCCTGAAGTGAGAATCAAACTCAGTTCTCCGGGACCAGAGTCCACCACCCTAACCACTAGGCCACTCCTCCACTCTATTATAAGTTCACAGTTGATGCCAACCAAGTGTTATATGGTTCCCAAATCTTCTGGTGCTGGGCCAGATGTCCCTTCCTCAATGCGGTGAGCTTGGACATCAGCTGAATGTATTTCAGTTTTTCCAACACAGCTGAAATGTCTGGCAACCTAAGCTGTTTCCACGATGCTGCCAATACCAGCTTACCCGCCACAAATGCCTGAGTAGCAAACTGGTGTGTATGATGCTGTACCACTGGTGGTTTAAAATGTAGTAGGCAATGTTCCATTTTTAACTGATATTTCATGGCAGTCACTGAGCAAACAAAGTCTACAATGTTTTCCCAATACCTGTGTGCATGTATACATGCCCACCATACATGGTACATATCACCCTCTTCTCCGCATTCCCACCAGCACTGTGCAGAGCTCAATCTAAACATCTTGGCTAGGCGGCTAGGAGTGTAGTACTAGCCGTATAAAATCTTATGCCCATTCTCTACCATTGTGCTGGACACCGACACCCGAAGCAGAGATTTAAAAACCTTCGCCCATTGTGCAGGGTCACATGTTTTCCCCATTGCCATTTCCCATTTCTGTGTAATATTCTACTGGGTTCTCTCATGCTAGTAGGGCTTTGTATATTCTAGAAATGCTCCCTTTGTCTCCTCCCCCTGTCATCCCCTTCTCCAGCTGTGTCTCAGTTAACTCAAGCTCCTCCCCCGCTTTTCGTTTAATAAAGGTTTGTAATGAAAAGCCTGTAGCGGGGCTCGCCCATGTTCCTGACAAAGCTCGCGGTATGTGGGGATCACGCCCTCATTACACATTTGTCCCAGTTCGCATAGGCCCATGTCTTCCCATTCCTTATATATGCTGTCTATTCTTCCTGAACCAAACTGAGAGGCAAACCTAAGAAAGGTATGCTTAAAATGTAGTCGCTCTGGGAAGAACTGTTCCCTTATCTTATACCATACCGCTAATGGGCACTGTATAAGGTGCGAGCTTCTCTTAATTAGCTCCCTGAGTGTATGCTTGGGCAGCCATGGTATTGCTCTAAGTGGATAGGGTTCAAGCCAGTGTTGTTCTATAACAGCCCAGATTTTCTATGAATTCTGGAGCCAAATTGCTAATATTCGTAGGTGGGCCGCACAGTAGTAGTCGTAGAATGAGGGGACCCCCATACCTCCCCTATTTTGAAATTGATACATCGTTTCTCACCTTACCCTGGGTGGCCTTTTCTTCCAGATAAATGAGAATATTTTGCCCTGTAGGCCCCGGAAAAATTATCTGGTATTTCAATTGGCAGTGCCATGAATAGATACAACAGCTTCGGGAGTACTATCATCTTAATAGCATTAATAGCACCCATGATAATGTCAGACCTTCCCATCTCTCTAATTCCCGAAATAGTTCCCGCACCTTGTTCGGAAAGTTATAGTCAAATAGATCCTCCACCTGGCGTGGAATGTTTACTCCTAGGTATCTAATGTATTTATTAGCCCATTTATAGGGAAATTGCCTTCTCAGTCGAGCTAAGGTAGGGCTGAGTATATTTATGTCGAGTGCTTCAGTTAATTTTGAAGCCCGACATTGCCCCATAAGTTTCGTCTCCTACAGCTGGGAGGGCTATCTGGGGATCTTGTAAGTTGAGCAGAATATCATCTGCAAAGAGAAGTATCTTGGTCTCTATACCCCCTCCTCTAAGGCCCCCAATCCCCCGATTCGCTCTAATTCTGGCAGCTAATGGTTCCATCACCAAGGCAAACAGTAATGGCGACAGCGCGCATCCCTGTCTGGTGCCTCTGTATAGGGGAAAGGGCCGAGTCAGTGTCCCATTGATCCATACAGCTGCTGTCGGGGTCTTATATAAAAGATGTATCCATTCAGCATACCGCCCTCCTATGCCCACCTTCTCAAGTACCGCAAAAAGAAATGGCCAGCTGACCTGATCGAAGGCCTTTTCTGCATCTAATGAAAGTATGCATAGTGATGACTTGATTATATGGGCCCCTTGAATTACTTGTAATGTTCTACGTATATTATCAAAAGTCTGACGTGTGTGAACGAAGCCTGCCTGGTCTTCATGTATGAGTTGTGGGAGATGTTTCTGCAACCTAGTGGCCAGGATCTTTGTAAATATTTTATAGTCCACTCCTAGCAGTGAGATAGGTGTATAGGAGCTGCACCTTTGAGAGTCTTTGCCCGGTTTAAGTAAAACTGTAATCGTGGCTAAATTCCATGTGGATGGCAGTCCCGTGGTCTCATCTAGCGAATTAAACACCTGAAGCAGTATGGGAGCTAGCAGCTTTCCAAACGTTTTATAGAATTTATTCGTGAACCCGTCTGGCCCCAGGGCTTTATCTGGGGATAGGTCTTGAATCGCCTGCTCTACTTCTTCTAGTGTAATTTGGTCCCCTAAGGTCCCTGCAGCTGTCTCTGGGAGCTTCGGAAGGTCTATGCCTGCCAGGTAAGTCAATATTTACTACTACTACTACTTAATATTTCTAGAGCGCTACTAAGGTTACGCAGCGCTGTACAAATTAACAACTAAGGACGGTCCCTGCTCAGAAGAGCTTACAATCTAAAGGTTAAAATGTAAAGTTGGGGTAGTCTAGATTTCCTGAGTAGAGGTGTTGTGATTAGGTGCCGAAAGCGACATTGAAAAGGTGGGCTTTGAGCAATGATTTGAAGATGGGTAGGGAGGGGGCCTGGTGTATGGGCTCAGGGAGTTTGTTCCAAGCATGGGATGAGGCGAGGCAGAAAGAGCAGAGCCTAGAGTTGGCGGTGGTGGAGAAGGGTACTGAAAGGAGGGATTTGTCTTGAGAGCGGAGGTTACGGGTAGGGACGTAAGGGGAGATGAGGGTAGAGAGGTAAGGAGGGGCTGCAGATCGAGTGCATTTGTAGGTTAGTAGGAGAAGCTTGAACTGTATGCGGTATCTGATCGGAAGCCAGTGAAGTGACTTGAGGAGAGGGGTGATATGAGTATATCGGTCAAGGCGGAAGATAAGACGTGCGGCAGAGTTCTGGATGGACTGAAGGGGGGATAGATGGCTAAGTGAGAGGCAGGTGAGGAGTAGGTTGCAGTAGTCAAGGCGAGAGGTAATGAGAGAGTGGATGAGAGTTCGGGTGGTGTGCTCAGAGAGGAAGGGGCGAATTTTGCTAATGTTATAGAGGAAGAAGCGACAGGTCTTGGCTTTCTGCTGGATATGCGCAGAGAAGGAGAGGGAGGAGTCGAAGATGACTCCGAGGTTGCAGGCAGATGAGATGGGGACGATGAGGGTGTTATCAACTGAGATAGAGAGTGAAGGGAGAGGAGAAGTGGGTTTGGGTGGGAAAACAATAAGTTCAGTCTTGGCCATGTTCAGTTTCAGGTGGCGGTTGGACATCCAGGCAGCAATGTCAGATAAGCAGGCCAATACTTTTGCCTGGGTTTCCGCAGTGATGTCTGGTGTGGAGAGATAAAGCTGGGTGTCATCAGCATAAAGATGATATTGGAAACCATGAGATGAGATCAGGGAGCCTAAGGAAGAGGTGTAGATTGAAAAAAGAAGGGGCCCAAGGACAGATCCCTGAGGAACTCCAACAGAGAGTGGGATAGGGGAGGAGGACGAACCATGAGAGTGTACTCTGAAGGTACGATGGGAGAGATAAGAGAAGAACCAGGAGAGGACAGAGCCCTGGAACCCAAAGGAGGACAGTGTGTCAAGAAGTAGGTTGTGATTGACAGTGTCAAAAGCGGCGGATAGGTCAAGGAGGATGAGGATGGAGTAGTGACCTTTGGATTTGGCGAGGAACAGGTCATTGCAGACTTTAGATAGTGCTGTTTCTGTCGAGTATAGGGGGCGAAAGCCGGATTGAAGCGGATCGAGGATGGCATGAGAGGAGAGAAAATCAATGCAGCGGCTGTGAACGGCGCATTCAAGTATCTTGGAGAGGAAGGGTAGGAGGGAAATGGGGAGGTAGTTGGAGGGACAGGTAGGGTCAAGAGATGGTTTTTTGAGGAGTGGTGTGACCACAGCATGCTTGAAGGTGTCCGGGACAGTTGCAGTGGAGAGAGAGAGGTTGAGGATATGACAGATGGTGGGGGTGATAGTAGGAGCGATGGTGTTAACTAAGTTGGTGGGGATGGGGTCTGAGGAACAGGTGGTGGATTTCGAGGAGGAGAGGAGATAGGTGGTTTCCTCTTCGGTGATATCAGGAAAAGAGGAAAAGGAGGCCTGGGTTGGTTGGTTGAGAGAGTGGGTTATAGGATGAAGAGGAGGAGAAGGTTTGGTGGTGAATTTGAGGTTGATCTTCTGGACCTTGTCACAGAAGTAGTCGGCCAGAGATTGAGGAGAGAGTGAGGGGGGGTGGGAGCAGTGGGCACTTTGAGGAGGGAGTTGAGGGTGGCGAAGAGATGACGAGGGTTAGAGCTGAGGGAATTAGTCAATTGGGTGTAATAGTCCTGTTTGGCGAGGAATAGGGAGGATTGGAAGGAGGATAGCATGAATTTGAATTGAATGAAATCAGTATGAGTGCGAGATTTCCTCCAGAGGCGTTCAGCCGAACGGGCGCAGGAGCGAAGGTATCGGGTGCAAGGGGTCAGCCAGGGCTGGGGATTGGTACGCCTTGTGGGATGGGAGATGGACGGTGCAAGGGTGTCGAGCAGAGGAGAGAGTGGCATTGTAAGTGGAGACAGCTTTGTCAACAGATTTGGAGGACATGATGGAAGGGAGGAGATCAGAGATACTAGAGGATAAGGGGGGGGGGGGTCAACAGCCTGGAGATTTCTGGAAGTAGTAGTTAGTGTTGGGCGAGATTGAGGGGGAGGGTGCTGACGTGTGAATGTGATTAGGTGATGGTCAGAGAGAGGAAGAGCTGATGTGCGGAAATTGGAGGGTGAGCAAGTAGAAGAGAGGACAAGATCAAGACAGTGGCCAGATTTGTGAGTAGGGGTGGAGGAGCTCAGTTGGAGGTTGAAGGAGGAGGTAAGAGTGAGGAACTGAGAAACATATGAGTCGGATGGGTTATCAATGTGTATGTTGAAGTCACCAATAATGAGGGATGGGGATGAGGGCTCAAGAAAAACAGAGAGCCAGGCATCGAAGTTGGTAAGGAAGGAAGGGAGGGACTTATCAGGGAGGCGGTAAATGACTGCAACTCTGAGTGGCAGTGGGTGGAATAGACGGATGGAGTGAACTTCAAAGGATGAGAAGCAGTGAGACTGAGGTAGGTGGAGAGGTTGAAAACTGCAGGAGGGTGAAAGTAGTAGCCTGACGCCGCCTCCGCGATCAACTGGGCGGGGCGAATGGGAGAAAAGATAACCTCCGTGGCATAGGGCCGCGATTGAGGCAGAGTCGTCAGGGGTGAGCCAGGTTTCAGTTAGGGCGAGCAGTTGAAGGGAATGGGAGATGAAGAGATCGTGGGTGAAGGGAAGTTTGTTGCAGATTGAGCAGGCGTTCCACAAGGCGCACGAGAAGGGGAGGGAGGAGGGGAGAGGAGGGGAATAGAGATGAGATTGGAGATATCGCGGAAACATTTGCATAGATGAGATGAGGATGAGGACAGGTGTGGGGGACCTGGGTTGGGATTGATGTCTCCCGCGGATAGCAGGAGAAGGAGCAAGAGAGTGCGGAGAAGGGTGGGTGAGGAAGGGCGACGAAGGCGACGAAGACGGGATGCGCTTAGGAGGAATGGGGAAGGGTTCATGGCAGGAAGGAGGTGTTGAAGGTTGAGAGCTAGGAAGGAGGAGGAGGACAATAGGGATGGTGAGGTGGTGGAGAACAGGGGTAGGTAGGGTATTGCAGTAGTGAGCAGAACGGGAGAGGACATGGATGGGTAGTGAGATCGTGTGGTATACAGCGGTGGGAGGGGGAAAAGATTAGGGAGGGACAGGGCAAGGAGTAGAATGTGAATGGGGGCCATAAGTAGTGACTGAGGTGTTCACAGGGCAGGTAGATGGGCTGGGAGACAGGCAGGTGAGGGTGAGCAGTTGGGCAGGGAGTGATGAGCTGGTAGGAAGATGGGCTGGGAGGCAGGTAGGTTTCAGGGTGGGCAGTCAGTCAGTCAGGTGACTGGCTAGTAGGCAGGTTGAGTGGCTGGCAGGCAGGAGCAGGTGGATTGGGCAGCAGGCAGGCAGGAGCAGGTGAGTGCGGTGGAGAGCACAGCAGCAGTACTGGAACAAGCTGGGATGGTTTGAAGCAAGAGCTGGCGGACTAGAACAAGCTGAAGCAGATAGACTGGAACAAGCTGGATCAGGCGGGCTGGAACAGGCTGGATCAGGCAATCTGGAGCAGGCTGGAGCAGAAGGCCTGGAGTAAGCAGGGAGAAGCTGGATCAGGCGGACTGGAACAAGCAGGAAGAAGCCGGATCAGGCAGACTGGAACAAGCAGGAAGAAGCTGGATCAGGCGGACTGGAACAAGCAGGGAGAAGCCGGGTCAGGCGGACTGGAACAAGCAGGGAGAAGCTGGATCAGGCGGACTGGAACAGCAGGAAGAAGCTGGATCAGGCGGACTGGAACAAGCAGGGAGAAGCCGGATCAGGCGGACTAGAACAAGGAGGGAGAAGCCGGATCAGGCGGACTGGAGCAAGCAGGGAGAAGCCGGATCAGGCGGACTGGAACAAGCAGGAAGAAGCCGGAACAGGCGGACTGGGACAAGCTGGAGCAGATGGACTGGATCAAGCAGGGAGAAGCTGGGAGGAGCTGGATCAGGCGGACTGGAGCAACAGGGAGAAACTGGGTCGGGTGGCTGGAAGAGATGGACTGGACAGGCAGGGAAAAAGCCGGGTCGGCAGACTCGAACAGGCCAGTGCCGGTGGAACTCTGCCTCCCCTCGGCCTCTGTCCCTGCCCTCGTCGGCCCGGTTGCACAGGTCGCTAGATGGGCAGGCTGGAATAAGCTGGGGCCAATGGACTCTGCCTCCTCTCGGCTCCTGTCCCGCTCCTGTCGGTCTGGCCGCACAGGTCACACCCCGAAACCACTGCAGGATGGATCCCAGTCCCGTGGTCCGCGATCCGCGCCCAGGCTGTTCCGGCCAGGGAGCACAGCTGCAGCGCACAGGACCTCGGGACGACCAGCGCGGCAGGCGCGGCCCGCTGGATGGATGACAGCAAAGGGGACAGGCCGCAGCCACGTGGCAGCAGACAGCTGTGTTCAGCCCCTAGCCGCCTGCCCGCTCACCCGCGCCGGATCGGCAGACATGGGGAAGGGTTAGCGAGGAGGATCGGTGGGGAGCCTTGCCCGAGCATCCGGTGTTCCTGCATGGTGTAGCCAAATCTGCACCGCGCCTCCAGGTGCTCAGGACTCCCGCCGCGACCTGGCTGGTCGACCGACCCACGACACTGCCACTTCCCATCTCAGTGCTATATAGACGTTCATAGTATCCTCTGAACTCTGATTTGAGGAACTCGGGCTCTGAGTGCACTATGCCCCCTGCATCCCTGAGGCCCCCTATCATATTTCTGTTAGTATGTTGTGCTAATTTATGAGCCAAGAGCCTGCTAGATTTATTGCCGAATTCGAAGTGCGATTGGCGTATTCGTTGTAGCTTTTCTGCTAGATCATCTAACTCGAGTTCCTGTATCTGAGTGCGTAGTGAGTAGGCCTGTCCCCTAAGTTGTCAAGGGTTTTGATCTGTCCCCTACTGCAACCGCTTCTCTGCCTGTGCAAGCTGCTGGTGCAGGGCGGTTTCTTTGGCGTATGTCTCTTTCCATCTTCTTGACTGCAGGGCTATCAAATGGCCTCGGGTCACTGCTTTGATACCCTCCCATACCATGATTGGGGAAACCTCTCCATTGTCGTTAAACTGAAGGTACTCCCTAATGTACATTTCTATCTGAGATACGTTTGCTGGGTCTGCTAATAGGGCATTATCTAGGCGCCACTGTCGCCGCATCCTAGGGGGGCCCAGCCCCCGGAGCTGTAGTAGCACCGGGGAATGGTCCGACCAGGTGCGGGGGAAGATAGAATGTTCTCCAGTTGCCCCTAGCAGGGATGCATCCCCCAGCCATATATCTATTCTGGATGAGGACTGATGGACCGTGGAGAAATATGTATAGGCTCTCTGGGTGGGTTTGTCCCTGCGCCAATAATCTATAAGTTGCCAGCGAGTTATAAACTCGTGAAACTGTCTTCTATCATTTTTAGCATAGTTTGTACTGCGTACCGTGTTGTCCAATTGTGGGTTCAGTGTGAGGTTAAAATCCCCTCCTATCAGTAGGGACCCTTCTATGTGTCTGGTGAGTAAGTGATCTAATTCTTTAAAGAATTCCCCCTGTTGTACATTAGGGCCGTATACATTCACTAATGTATATATTTGTCCCACCAGTGCAAAAACGATCAACAAGTACCTCCCACCTTTGTCTTTTATTACCTTGTTTATCTCCCAGGGTTTACTATTGCTGAAGGCTATTAAAACGCCTTTGCTTTTCGTGTTGTCAGTGCTAGAGGCAAAATGGATAATGGGATATGCCTTATGTTTGCACAGGTATTCATGTCTAGACTTTAAATGAGTCTCCTGGATCAACCCGACATCCAGCCCATGTCGTTACGGTTCCCGAAACAACAACTGTCGTTTCCTAGGTATATTTAATCCCCTGGCATTGAGCAACAAACATTTAATGTCACCCATGGCCTCTTAATGTATATGGTTCCGCCCTTTCATCACCTTGGTTGCTTTGGTCATTATCCTACATCTAGGCGGACTGGAACAAGCAGGGAGAAGCCGGATCAGGCGGACTAGAACAAGGAGGGAGAAGCCGGATCAGGTGGACTGGAGCAAGCAGGAAGAAGCCGGAACAGGCGGACTGGGACAAGCTGGAGCAGATGGACTGGATCAAGCAGGGAGAAGCTGGGAGGAGCTGGATCAGGCGGACTGGAGCAACAGGGAGAAACTGGGTCGGGTGGCTGGAAGAGATGGACTGGACAGGCAGGGAAAAAGCCGGGTCGGCAGACTCGAACAGGCCAGTGCCGGTGGAACTCTGCCTCCCCTCGGCCTCTGTCCCTGCCCTCGTCGGCCCGGTTGCACAGGTCGCTAGATGGGCAGGCTGGAATAAGCTGGGGCCAATGGACTCTGCCTCCTCTCGGCTCCTGTCCCGCTCCTGTCGGTCTGGCCGCACAGGTCACACCCCGAAACCACTGCAGGATGGATCCCAGTCCCGTGGTCCGCGATCCGCGCCTAGGCCGTTCCGGCCAGGGAGCACAGCTGCAGCGCACAGGACCTCGGGACGACCTATACCATGTATGGTATCCTATACCATACATATCTCACTCCCACCCCTTCCCCCTTCCCCTTTTGAAATCCCCCCTCCCCACCCTTACTACCCTTGTGTAATTTAGGCATCACTTGAAACCCCCGGTAGATGCCTAACCAAGAAGGAAGGAGCAACCGGCCCTTTCCCGGCAGCCCTGCAACAATAACATATCTCATACTACCTCTTATCCAGAGCTGGAGAGTAGCTTATCATAAACAACTTCTTAACCAACTGTTACATAAAATTCAATAACTTTGCCAACATTGATGTCCATGTCTCTTCAAGTGACTCGCGCTGTTGATTGTTGGCGCTGTAGTCTCCGTGGGCCTTTCCCCACTCGTTGCCACTTCGGGGGGGGGGGGGGGGGGGGGAGCTAGGCCTGGATCCAGACAGAGCTCGTCCCCGGTCGGTCTTCTGGTGCCTCTGTTTCCGGGAAACTTTCTCGTGCTTCCATGATGGATTTAACTTGATGCTGTTTCCCATCTTTATAAAACACTAGAGTGAAGGGGTGTCTCCATCTATACTGGATCTTAAGTTCTCTGAGATGCCTCGTGAAGGGTTTCAGTTCCCCTCTCCTTCTCAGCATCGCTGCCACTAGATCCTGATATATTTCAATGGCGTATGAGCCCCACTTAAAGTCCGTGGTCTTACAGGCTAGATTCAGCATGTGTTCTTTCAGTTTGTAGCTAGAGAAACAGGCAATAATGTCTTTTGGTTTGTTATTGCGCACTGCCCCAAATGCTCAATGCGCTCTCTCTAGCTGTATTGTCTCTAACTCCACTGTTTCACCATTCACCATGAGCAGCTCGCGCACCATTTTCTGAACTACTTGTTCACAGTTCTGGTAGGTGGGTACTTCAGGGAGACCCCGGAATCGCAGGTTACTGCGGCGACCCCGATTTTCCAGATCTTCTATTTTATCCAGCAATTGCTGTTGCTCGCTCTGCAGTCCTGCGAGATGATGCTCCAGCGATCCCAGGGCCTCACCGTGAGCCTCCACCAGTGCCTCTGTGTTTTCTAGGCGTCCGCCCAGCTCCCATATTTCACCTCGCAGGTCCGCTCCCATCATTGCCACTTCTGCACGCAGTGCCTTGAGGTCGGAGCTAATGTTTTGTAGCCATATCTGCAAGCTTTCCTGCTCCCCCTCTATGGGCACTGCTGTCGATCACTTTTCCAACGAATCGTCTTGGGGCCCCGCTCTCTCCTCGCCCACCAAGTCTTTCACTTTTCGCGTGTCCACCATTTTGTTTTTTGGTGTCGTCGCGCCACCTGCGAATGCAAACCTCGAAAGATCCGCTACTGTCCAGTGTGAGCTCATGCGCTATTGTCACACTGTATCTAGAGTGGGATTGGTGCTAAATTCGGCTCTCCAGTCGTGTTTTAAATTGCGATTATAGTTGTTTTTCGTCGCGGGGCCACCGGAGCTAGTCTCTCAGGCGTCCATGTAGTTTGATGACGTCACTTCCTCCCCCAGACACACAGTTCTGAACTGGGTTTCTTAACATAGTTACCAAACTGGGTGCATGATTGTCCAGCATCCTAGATACAGCCATGTGCCGTCATCCGGACTCCACTATAACCACCCTCAGGCTTGATGGCTTTTCCTTCATCTATTCTGTCCTGAGGGCGATGGAGAAGCATCCCGCATCAAGGGCTGGGCTTCTTCCGGTGTTGGATACATTCTCCACCCGCCTTCCTCGAGTACTTTTAATTGAGCAGGATATAACAGCATAAACCTTCGGTTCTTTGCGGCCAAATGTCGGCACACCAGGCTGAACGCTTTTCTACGTTCTTGTAGGGCTGCGGAGTAGTCCTGAAAAATTTTTACTCCCACACCGTCAAAGGTCAGTGAGTCCCATTTGGTCCGGGCTTCCCTCAGGATTTCCTCTTTATGTTTATGTTTAAGTTATGGACTTTTATTATGACTGCCCTCGGCCTGTTTCCCCCTGTGGGCTTCCTTCCCAGTCTATGTGCTTTCTCCAGGCAGAGCGGTCCCACGCTGTCTGAAAGGGCAAATTCTGTCTTTAACCAGTGCTCCAGCTGCGTGGGCAGAGCGTGATCCGAAACCGATTCCGGAATCCCGATCAAGCGGAGGTTAGACCTCCGGGACCTATTTTCTAGATCATCCAGGTGTTTCGCTTGGGATTGCACTGCTTTCCGCAGATCTTGGATGAGCGCTTCTCTGTCCACGTTTGAATCTTCCAGCTCTGATACTCTCACCTCGAGCTCCCCCGTCCGCCTCGTCGTTTCTCCTAATAACGATTCGACTCCTGCTAGTTGGTCAGACAGCTTCGTCAATTGCGGGTCAAGAGCAGTTTTCACCGCATCCGTTATCTGTTGTAGCTGTAGCGGGTGGAACTGCGGAGGGGGATCTGCAATTGGGCCTTGCGCCATCTTGGGTTCCTCAGACCTGCGCTGTTTTTCAGCGCCTTTCTTTGCCATTCTAAATGCCGTCGCTTGGGTCTCCTTCGTTACAAAAGGATCCATAGGACAGCGCGACTTGGTTCCGTGGAGTTGGATCAGGTTCGCTCGGTTATTCGCTCGTTTTGCGAGGCGTGGGGGAGGGAGAGCCCCGGAGAGAGAAAAAGTGCGACCTCCTCTCTCAAACCATTACGTGACCCCTCACAAAAAAACTTATTTATAAGCTTTTTAGGTACGGTACAGTGCTCACTTTGCACTCTGTGCCTCAAGTTTGGGCAGAATTCTGCTTAGACAGCAATTAGCTGCCCAAAATTCAACTGAATCACAAGTACTCTCTGATAACATTCTATAATACTTGAAAAGACAGAACAGGGCAACTCAATTTTTTTATATGCAATATAGGATCACTCAGTGTGTCACTACTCACGCATACTGAAAGTACGTCAAAAGAGCAAAATAGAGCTGAAACAGCTACTTTTGCTTAAGTTAGTGACTATTTACATATCCTCATAATCCTACTTGTGAACATATATCCCAAACTAATGAAGTGTCAGAACCTCAAAAAGTGTCCCTAAAGCAAAACTCATTTCTTAAACATGCCCAAATAGAAGCATCCACTAATACCCAAGTGGAGGGGCATAATCGAAAGGTTGTCCAAGTACGAATTAGGACGCCCTTGCGAAGTCGTGCAAAATCAGGTAGGTATAATCAAAAACTAATATGGGTGTCCTTAGACATTCGATTATCGCAGTTCAAAACGGCCAAATAACGGCCGGACAAAGGGTAGTAAAAAGGGCGCCCTTAGACATTTGATTATCGCAGTTGGAAACGACCAAATCTGACCCACACAAACTATAGTAAAAAGAATGTACCTAGTTGTTCCGCAAGTACAGTGCATGCAGTTCCGAACATCCAGGTACGGGAAATATGAGAAGCGTCAAATACAGGAAACAAGGACGTGTTCCTCACAGAACTGCCGAAGGATCATGCAGGCCCACTGAATGTTCCTCATATTTCCCGTATCTGGATGTCCGGAACTGCATGCACTGTACTTGCGGAACATGCAGCTATATGCATATTGGGTATATCTGAAGAGGTTCGCATTCTTCATACTGATCTATATACGGAAAACAATGAGTGTGGTCTGCCAACATATCCTATCCTGTGTGTTCTGTGTCAGACCAGCTTCCAAGGTTCACTGTCATGTCATCTCTTGCATCTCACACCCCATGGATATAGCTCAGGGGTCACCACATCTTTCCCCATCCCCCACCTCAGGCCACCCAGCTCCTGCACTTTGCAAGCCATGTTGGATATGCTGCTCTCAACCAGAATCCTTTTACATACACAGGGCGCCAGCAGTAGCAGGAGGAGGAGGTAGCTGAGGAGGGCCAGGAGGAGGTCGAGGAGGAGGCCGTGATAGAGGAGGCTGTGCTAGAGGAGGCCCCACCACCTGCAGCCCCATCCCCTTCCCCATCTCTATCCCCACCCCCATCCCCTTCCCGAGCCCCATCCCCTGACCCATCCTCTTCCCCAGCTCCATCCCCTTCCCCAGCTCCATCCCCAGCCCCATCCTCTTCCCCAACTCCACCCCTTCCCCAGCTCCAGCCCCTCCTGCAGCAGCTGGTAGATGGCCAGAACCAGTTGCTGCAGGAGGTCGCAGCCATAAGGCAGGGTAATGAGCAGCTCCACAGGCCACTGAGGGTGCTTGTGGTGCTGCTCATTACCCTGCTAGAAACGGTGTTGCAAAGAGGGCGTGGCCGCCCTTGAAAGACTTTGGTGAGGGGTAGGTGGGTGGGTGGTTGGTTGGTTGGGGGAAAGTTTTATAGAGTGTTGTAAAATATACATTTTATATATTTCATATAACAGGGTGTGTGTGTCTCCACCTTGTGCACTACATTATATCAAATGCTGGTGTTGATGTGAGAGGAGGCAGCAATATGGATTGCATGACATGTGAACTGTGGAAAAGGAAATGTGGTACATATCGGTGATAAGTATGGCCATACAGAAGCCCACCTGTGCATTCCAACCTGCATGGCTGTATGAGCAGGGGTGGGGGGGGGGGAGGCTGGGTGGCCATTTCTGTTGAGGAACAGAAATGGCCATCCAGCCTCTCTCCCCCCTTACCATAGAGCCCCACACCACAGAGTGGTGTAAATAATAGATTTGTTGTCTGGCACTAGTGATCTGCCATCTAGAAACTTGCAGATAACCCTAGGTAGCGCATAGATGATGTTTGCTCTATGATCACCAGACACCCTTACCCACAACCACACCACATTGGTGGGGGCCAGGAAGAAGCTACAAACAGCTGGGTCATCTTTTCACATTGAGGAATGGTATATAGTGCTGAGGAGAAAAGGGAGAACAATGGTAAAAGCATTAGATGGATGTTTACTTCATCACAATTGCAATATAATACAACAGGTACAGAAGGACACATAAATATATATGTTTCTAGATTACAGCTTGCTCAGTAGTAGCTCAAGGTGAGTAACATTCAGGTGTTCTGGATATTTCTCAGTCCCACGAAGGCTCTAAGTTTGTACCTGAGGCTTTTGGGGATAAGTGACTTGGCCAAGATCCCAACAAGCAGCCGTGGAATTTGAACCTGCAACCTTTGGATTACAACACCAGAGCACTAACCACTAGGTCACTGCAGCCACCAGGGTGTAGCCACCTGCAGGTAATTTGGGTTAGGAACTGTAACCACAAACCCTCTCCCTCACCATGACTTAAGGGCTCAGTAGGCAGTACCTGTGCCCACCTTGAAAATAGTGTGCAGGCTACATTTTAGAAATGTTGATGTCCCATAACTATGGAGGATTGTAGGACTGTGTTCAATAATGTGGTAAAGACATTCATTGCATATTCTTCCCCCCTGACCCTCCCAGCAACCTTGAAAATGGGTGGGCACGTTATAAATGGGGACTGGGGTTCACTACATAGTGAAGGATGGAACCTACCGGGAAGCAGTACAGCAGCTCCAACGCCTGCAGCACAGCATTGAGGACCTATGGCAAAACCACACAATACAGCCCTGATGGTCTCCAACCTTCACTGCTCCAACCACTGCATAGTAACCAGCAACCTGGTGAAAATAGAGGTCAGAGTTGAATGCAGAGTACATACAGTGAATGGAGAGTTCTTGATCATGAGCAGAAAGAGAAGAGGTGGCTGAGAAGTATGAGTTTACCTTGAACTTGTGTTGCAAGACTGGGTACATTATTGGTGTGTCTTCTTTCTATCTCCTGGACCAATAGCTCGATTTGCAGCTCAGTGAAATGACCCTTACCGGTGGGTGCTTGCTTTGGTGCCATTGTACCAATCTCTTTGCTCCCACAGACTGGCTGCTACAACCAGGCAGAGAGAATGGGAGACAGTAAGGGAGGCTCAAGGGATATGGAAGACTGGAAACGGAAGTGGTGCTGGCTGAGGGCAACCACAAAGAACAACCCCCCAAAATAAACTGGTGTACAAAAGCATACAGTGCCAAAAACAAAGGTTACTATAAGTGAAGCTAAAACACTTTGAAATAATGTAAAGAAAAACTGCAAAGGTGCAAGCACAGAGAATGCCGTTTTAAAGGGCCATCAATAAAGGGAATGCAGCTGGGGGTGCCCATAGTTCTTTACCCATAATCGAAATCACGCGGCCCAAATCGCTAGAGCAGCTGGAGACGTTTAGGAATTTTGTGCATAATCGAAATTAGTCTGTCCATCTAAGGCCCGCCTATCCCGTTCCTACATGGGCATTCCTGGCGACTATTTAGACGCCCCTCTCCGTATTTTCAAAACCCATTGGTACAATACCGCCACGCCAGCCCCTAACCCGGAAGGGTAATTTCAGTGATGGTGAAGTCGAGCTACAGGTGCAGGAGATCGAGCGAAGACACAGCAATCTCTTTGCTCCCACAGGCCAGAGGCTGGCTGCAACTACAAAGCAGTACGAATGGGAGGCGGTAAGGGACCGGCTGAATGCAGTGTTCCATTGAGGGAGAGACGTCGAAGACTGCAAACGCAAGTGGTGCAAGCTGAGGCGTGATGTGAGGAGGAAGGCTGGTGGCAACCCCCCAGCAGATGACACAGCAAACCTCACCCCCATGGAGCGTATGATTCACGGCCTCTTACCCCAGGAGGGCATCCACGGGATCGGGTCCCTTGACACCTCAACACAGCCTGAGGGCTCAGGTAGGTTGACCATTATGAAGCTGGGGTATCTGTTGTGCTGCACTACGTGTTACACAATTGGGGGGCAGGAGGAGGGAGGTGGGGGGAGGAGTTTCAGCAATGTGTGTCTCTGACTGTCTTCATATCTAGACTAAAAGCCCACCTTTATGATGCTGTGTTTACCTCCTAACCACTACTCACTTGCAGGGCCGCCGAGAGCCGGAGCCGGGCCCGGGACAAGGCCGCCCCTGGGCCCCCCCACCCGAAGTCGCCGCCTACCCGAGATCGCCGGGCCCCGCCCACCCGAGGTCACCGCCCACCCGAGATCGCCGGGCCCCCCACCGCCCCCCCACCCGAGTTCGCCGGGCCCCCTCCAACCGCTATCGGGCCAAGCCCTTGGAACTAACCTTAAGCCTCCTTTCACTTCGCAGCAAGCAGCGGCAGGGCAGACCTCTCCTCCTTCCTTCCGTGCCCCGCCCTCGTAGACATTACGTCAGGCGAGGGTGGGACATCGAAGGAAGGAGTGGCCTGACCTGCTGCTGCTTGCTGCGAAGTGAAAGGAGGCTTAAGGTTAGTTCTGGGAGTGACAGAGGGCGGGCCAGGCGGCGACAGAGGGCGGGCCAGGCGGTGGCGGCGCCGGGCCCCCCTGGAGGCCCGGGTCCCGGGACTTTTGTCCCCCCTGTCCCCCACTCTCGGCAGCCCTGCTCACTTGCTCAGTACCCTTACTCACTATCCCCACCTTAGTAATTCCCTTACATCTTACTTGTCCAGTCTGTCTCTCTTAATTAGATTGGAAGCTCTATTTGATTAGTGGTAGTAGTAGTGTGTGTAGGTTACTTTTGTTTCACAGCTTTGGGGCCCTTCCCCACTCCCTCCTCTTTTCCCATCACCAAACTTTGCATATTTCCTTCCCACACCTCTGTGCTCTAGTCACTCTGAGCCACATGCATGAAACTTAAGGAGCCAGTAATTTGGTTCATAAAGCAGTTCTAGGCAGTCTAGCAAGTCAGTAGTAAAACAAGACATGCTCAAATGTCCTTCACTTTAACAAATATACAACAAACAGCTTGTCCACAATTTGTGAGTGGTATCCTTCTCTTGGCTCTCCTTCCACCACCTCTACCCAGCTGCCTGTGGGGCTCTCTTCACATCAGTGCCAATCCCATTCCTCCTCACCATCTCTTTGCTGGGTCATCAAGTTTGGGGCAATGTATATGAATGCTGAAAGACAAAAGTGGGTTATTTTCACCAACACCAGTGCTTTTTTTGTGCCGGTACGCGACGGTACGGCGTACCGGCACCTTTTTTCTGGGGCTCCCCTGCTCGCTCCCTGCTGTTTGCACCGATCCCTGCCTCATAAAACTTATTTTTTCACGAACCGGCAGACTGAAGAAATAAAACAAACAGCTGACAGGCTTGCCTCCTTCGATCGCGTCGGCCACTTCCTTTCCCTGCATTCTCAGCACGTCCCGCCCTCCTCTGATGTCATTTCCTTTCCTCGAGGGCGGGACACGCTGAGAATGCAGGGAAAGGAAGCGGCCGACGCGATCAAAGGAGGCAAGCCTGTCAGCTGTTTGTTTTATTTCTTCAGTCTGCCGGTTCGCGAAAAAATAAGTTTTACGAGGCAGGGATCGGTGCAAACAGCAGGGAGCGAGCAGGGGAGGGTGAACAAGTGGGGCTGGGGGGGTGTGTGGCCAAGTGGGGCTGAGGGGGGTGTGTGGGCAAGTAGGGCTGGGTGTGTGTGTGGGCAAGTGGGGCTGGGAGGTTGTGTGGCCAATTGGGGCTAGGGTGTGTGTGTGTGGCCAATTGGGGCTGGGGGTGTGTGTGGGCAAGTAGGGCTGGGGGTGTGTGTGGGCAAGTAGGGCTGGGGGGGGTGTGTGTGGGCAAGTGGGGCTGGGGGTGTGTGTGGGGGGGCAAGTGGGGCTGGGGGTGTGTGTGGGGGGGCAAGTGGGGCTGGGGTGTGTGTGTGGGCAAGTGGGGCTGGGGGTGTGTGTATGGGCAAGTAGGGCTGGGGGTATGTGTGTATGGGCAAGGGGGGCTGGGCAAATGGGGCTGGGGTTTGAATGATCTCAGGGGCAGGTGGAGGCTGGGGCGAGTCACTGGACATTGAAAGGAGGGGGAGGATAGGGGGCAAAAGAGAATCGCTGGACATGGAGAGGATGGGATAGTAGGGCAGAGGAGAGAGGAGAATGGAGAATTGCTGGACATGGATGGAAGGTGAAGGCAGGGAAGAGAGAATTGCTGGATAGGAGAAGAGGGCAGGGGAGAGAGGAGAATCACTGGACATGGGAGGGGAGGGGAGAGGAGACATGCTGGACATGGATGGAGGGGAGGGAAGATAGGAAGGAGATGCACATGGATGGGATGGCAGGAGAGGAAGGAGAAATGCTGGAAATGGATGGAGAGCAGAGCAGGAGATAGAGGAGCATTGCTGGACATGGATGGATAGAGGGTTTGGCGGGGAGAGAGGAGAAATGCTGGACATGGAAGAAGAAAGGAGGAAAGTAAAGAAATAAATGGAAAGGAAGCCCTGGAAATGGAGTTAAGAGAACAGATAGACAGCAGCAGAATCAGAGACTCAGACCAATATGGATAGAAAAACAGTCACCAGACAACAAAGATAGAAAAAAATTATTTTATTTTCATTTTAGTGTTTGGAATATGTCCAATTTGAGAATTTACATCTCTTGTCTTATTTTGCACTGGGTATACTGGAGCTGTAACATCTTACAGAAATGATTTATAATGAAAAAAAATCACAAGTTATTGTTTTTCTCCTATACTAGTATATTTTCAATGATGTCTGTTTATATGCGCCATGGCTGCTATAAGGGGTGTGGCTAATGTGGGTGTGGCTATCATAGGGGTGGAGCCATATGTGGTGACCCCGCCCATAATGAGTACCGGCACCTTTTTTTCTACAAAAAATGCACTGACCAACACACATCGTCCCCTTGTGCTATACAGGTGATGACTCTGATGAGGCTGGCCCTAGTGGCCTGCAGCCCCAGCAAAGCAGTACAGCAGCAGTAGAGGCTGAACCTCCACCACCTGCACCAGCAGCAGTAGAGGCTGTACCTCCACCACCTGTAGCCTTTGCTGATGAAGAGGATGCAGAAAGGGGAGCAACTCCTCGCCAGAGGCCATCCAGCCAGATGAGGCAACTACTGCGCATGGCCACTCAATTGCAGCGGCACAATGTGCACATGGAGGAGTACCGGCGCCAGAAACTACAGCTGCAGCGGGAAGCACTCCAAGCGCAGCGGGAAGCCCACCAGGAAGTGCTCCAGGCACAGCAGGAAGCCCATCAGGAAGTGCTCAAGGCCCAACATGCTATGCTCCAGCAACTCCAATGGCTGGAGCATAGCATCAAGGGCCTGTGCCCTGACCTCACAGCACCTACTCCAGCCATGATGCAGCACCAAGAACTGGCGTCCACTTCCTCCAGTGGCCAGCAACCACCGGCTAAAAGGAGGACCTTGAGATCATCTGCCTCCCCAGCCACTGGTGCAGCACCCACCACACCAGCTCTGGGTCCTGTGCCCAGGTTACAGCCCACAAGGTTGTTGGATTATTTGTAGTAAATAATTAGCAGATTTTAGTACACACAGCTTCAGCTTTAGAAATGTTAATTTCTTTCTTCATCTCTCTCTCATTCACCCCTGAATAATTCACTGCTGAGTCACTTTAAAGTTGAAGTAACAAAACATCTGTTTACTCACAGTTTGTAGTTAGATTATAATCAGACAGGCTTATATATACATATTACTATACATTTGTATTATCAGCTCCTTCCATGTGCTTAGATGGTAATGGATGCTCACACCACCATAGATCCTCTCAGGTTAGGAGAGATCATGAGCTCCATGTGCTCCATGTGCTGCATCTGCTGTGTCTAACCCCCACAGGAAGTTGCATAGCTGTGTGACCTCTCTAAGTAATTCACATCAGAGGTCACAGAGTAATCACAGAGAAATAATAGGTGACAGTCAATGCATGTAAAATACAATTACATTCCAACAAACCCCTTCTCATGCATAACTGTCATGCAATTATTTATTCATACAAAGTCCAAGCTTTATACGCAGATTCACAAAATGTTCTCTGGGTAACGGTTTGGTCATGATGTCAGCTGTCATCTCACTGGTGTGACAATAGTGTAGACTGATGACCCCTTCTTTCGCCAACTCTCGCACGTTCTGGTATTTCGTTGCGATGTGCTTGGTGCGTGACTGAACCTTGTCATTCTGTGACAGTCGGATGCAGCTCTGATTATCTTCCATTATCTGGATTGGTCTCTTTTCAGCTATTCCGAAATCCAGCAAAAGTTTTTCAATCCACATCAGTTCTCTGCACGCTTCCGATACGGCCACGTATTCAGCTTCTGTAGAAGACAAACTCACAATACTTTGTTTATGACTGGCCCATGAAATGTGTACATTTCCATACATAAACACATATCCACTTGTGGATTTATAATCAGAATGATCCCCTGCCCAATCTGAATCACAGTAACATATTAGTTTTGGATTACTATTGGCTGAAATCTTTAATTTACAATCAATGGTACCCTTTAAATACCTTACCATCCTTTTAACTGCAGTCCAATCTGATTTGGTAGGTGAGCTGACCCTTCTGCTCAAAATTCCTACTGCATTTGCTATATCAGCCCTGTATGTGGTAGCTAGATATAAAAGCTTACCTATGGCTGATCTATATTGGATGTTATCTGGTAAAGGTTCTCTTACTGTTTCATCCTTCAGAAAATCAGTGATCATGGGAGTGCTTACAACTTGGGCATCTTGCATACCTAAACTTTCAATAAGCTCATTTATTTTCTGCTTCTGGCTTAGAAGATAAGAACCATCATTTTGTTTCTCAATTTCTATACCAAGATAGTATGACACATTACCAAGTTCTTTTATCTCAACATTGAGGTTTAAACACTTTACAATGTCCTTGTACTCTTGCTCACTTTCGCTTGCAATGAGCAGATCATCAACAAAAGCTAAAATGTATGCATATTGTCCATTTGTGCACCTAGTGTACAAGCATTTATCTGCTTCACCTTGCTTAAATCCTAAATTTGTCAATATTTCATGCAATTTTTCATTCCAACATTTTGCACTTTGCTTTAATCCATAAAGACCTTTGTTTAATTTACACACTAGCTGTCTTTGTTTTGTATTTATGAAACCTGTTGGCTGTTCCATGTACAAGTCTTCAGTTATATCTCCATGAAGAAACGCTGTTTTCACATCAATGTGGTTGACTTGCATGCCTTTTGAGACTGCAATGCTCAGAAGTGTTCTGATTGTCGTGTGTTTCACTACAGGTGCAAACACTTCATCAAAATCTTCTCCATATTTTTGAAGATATCCCTTTGCCACTAATCTGGCTTTATACCTTTCCACTTTTCCTTGTGCATTCCTTTTTAACTTGAATACCCATTTGCATCCTATAGCTTTCTTGCCAGGAGGTAATTTTGTAAGAATCCAAGTATTATTTTTATCCAATGCATCAATTTCTTCTTGTGCAGCTTTATGCCATTCAGCAGCTTCTTCTGCTGGCATTTTCTCAATCTCATCCCATGTTAAGGGCTCTTGAGCTTCTGCTGACTTTGTTAGGTAAGACAGTCTTGGGGGTGGAACACCTTTGTTTTCCCTGGATGAGCGTCTGACAACAGGTTGGTCTGACCTTTCCGCATCCTCTAAATCTGAGAGTTCTTCTCCAATTGATTCCCCTTCTCCAACTGTACTGTCTTCTTCAATGATCCTTTCTGTGTCTGCTTCCTCTGCCTGTTCCTCGTTAGATACAGGTGAGTTGCTTTCAGACATCTGCCTTGGTATGGCATTTATATACACTGGCATGTCTATTATGGTTCTAGTTTCATATTCTGGATGATAAGGCTCATCTGGGATAATCCAGCCTTTATCAACCCTTTTGTTTTCATCAAAATATGTAACATGTCTTATGCCAACAATGCCAGTTTTCAGATTCAAAATTCTATATCCTTTGTGTCCTGGAGTATAGCCAACTAAAATGCCCCTTTCTGTTGTGGAATCCAGCTTATGCCTTCTTTGCTTTGGTACATGAGCATATGCTGTACTTCCAAATGTTCTTATGTGTGACAGGTTTGGCTTCCTACCATGCCATGTCTCATGTGGTGTGTGCTCAGCGCCTTTAGTTGGCATTCTGTTTTGTAGGTACACTGCTGTGAGAATGGCTTCCCCCCATAGTCTTTTAGGGAGATTGCTATCTGACAGCATACATCTGGTCATTTCCACAAGTGACCTAAATTTTCTCTCTGCAACAGAATTTTGCTCTGGTGTGTAAGCTACTGTTGTGATATGCTGAATGCCTTCTTGTTCTAGAAATGTGCGCATGCTGTGTGAAGTGAACTCACCACCATTGTCGGTCTGAAGAACCTTTGGTTTTCTTTCAAATTTATTGCTCACCATGGCTACGTATTTCTTCAGCATGTCTGTGACTTGACTTTTCTCTTTCAGCAAATAGGCCACACAATATCTAGAGAAATCATCCAAGAATATTAGCACAAATCTGTTATTTCCCAATGATGGGATATTAAACGGTCCACATAAGTCACTGTGTATTAAGTCCAGCACTTTATTACTCCTATTTCCTGTGTATGCAGGAAATGAGGGTCTCACACCTTTTTGAGTAACACAGTCTATGCATTTCTCCATTTTACCAGCATCTGCACTTATCTGAATGTCAGTGGCTAGTTGCTTACTGTAAAGATCCTGGATCACCTTAGAATCACGATGTCCCAGGCGGCGGTGCCAGATTTCCAGACTACATTTACCATCATTCTTCCTTACTTGCGCCATATGTGAGGCTTCACCTGAAATGTTCAGCTTATAAACATCATTATGCATAAAAGCTTCAGCATACACTTCATCATTTTTAGAGATTGTGCACTTACTGTTTTCAAAATGAATCGCAAATCCCTTCTTATCTAATGTAGATACACTAAGCATATTGCAAACTGCTTGGGGAATATACAAGACATCACTTACAGGAATTTCTTTAACTTCATTAGACACTTTGCATTTTAAGAATCCAATACCTTTTGCTTGGATCTTAGCAGTCCCTGCGTTTGCAGTTTTAAGAATACCTTCCTCTGGACACATTTCCTGAAAGAAATCTTTACAATTGGTTAAATGGCATGTGCTCCCCGAATCCAAAATCCAAGTACTTTCATTTGAATTATTATTTACCATAGTCAAAGATTTTTCTGTCATTAGAAAGCCCTTGTGTTTATCTTTGTCCTTCATACATTTCCTGGTTTGAAAATTCTTTAGTTCCATTGGCTTAGGTGAGCTAGAGGGAGTGTTTTGTGTTTCCTTACACCATTTAGATACATGTCCCTCCTTTCCACATGAGTAGCAAATCAGCTTGCCCTTGGGTGGAGTTTTCCCATAGCTCCGCCTTCCTCTGTTCTTTGCCAAGAAATTTGTTTCATTTCTCTCTGACTTGCTTTGAGAACACATCTCCTCAGAATCATTTATTATGCATTCCTGCCTTAGTTTTGATGTTGCCTGTTCAAAAGATTGCCCTTCAATGGCCTCATTTACAGACCTAAAAACATCAAACTTCTTTGATAGTGAGGTAAAAAGAAATGCTCTTTTCAATGCATCACACATGGGAATTCCAGAAAGTTCTAACTTTTGAAATGAAGACATAAGATGCATAATGTGATCATTACATTTACTTTTATCCCTTAATTTGGTTTCATTCAACTCTGCCAGCCAAATTGGTTGCTGCTTTGCATATGTAGTTGCATACATAGTTCTCAGCTTACATAAAATGTCCTTTGGTGTATCTTTTCCCTCCACTAATATGGCTTGTTTCTCTGAGAGAGCTTCCAAAAGCATGCACTTCACATAATAGTTTGCATTGTCCCATTCAGCCATATTTTCAGCTGTTCTGTCTTGGTCTAAGCATATATTTAATCTTTTTGCTCGAAGGAGACATATGAATCTTAGTTCCCACTGCTGATAATTAAACTCAGTTAATTTAGGCACCTTGAGAGAATAGAAAAATGGTGAATTTCTTCCCTCAGCCATTTTCTTAGCCTTCTGTCTGCTGTGTGGGGGGAGAGAGAGACAGACTGAATCTTTCCTTTAAAACTTAAGAGAAAAATGTGGCCTTTTTTTCTGCCTGGTAATATTTCTCTTCTTTTTCAATTCCTGGCCCTGGGCCCATAACCCTTTTGTTGGATTATTTGTAGTAAATAATTAGCAGATTTTAGTACACACAGCTTCAGCTTTAGAAATGTTAATTTCTTTCTTCATCTCTCTCTCATTCACCCCTGAATAATTCACTGCTGAGTCACTTTAAAGTTGAAGTAACAAAACATCTGTTTACTCACAGTTTGTAGTTAGATTATAATCAGACAGGCTTATATATACATATTACTATACATTTGTATTATCAGCTCCTTCCATGTGCTTAGATGGTAATGGATGCTCACACCACCATAGATCCTCTCAGGTTAGGAGAGATCATGAGCTCCATGTGCTCCATGTGCTGCATCTGCTGTGTCTAACCCCCACAGGAAGTTGCATAGCTGTGTGACCTCTCTAAGTAATTCACATCAGAGGTCACAGAGTAATCACAGAGAAATAATAGGTGACAGTCAATGCATGTAAAATACAATTACATTCCAACAAAGGTGGCCGGACTTCCACAGGGCAGCCGAGGCAGCAGGCTGCTGTGTGGAGACAGAGGAGGACAGTGGGAGCAGCCCATCAGAGGAGTTTGAACAGACTTCCCCTGCAGCACCAGCTGCAAAGGAGCACAGTGGGAGGGGTAGGAGGGGACTGGGGAGGGGACGGGGAAAGTGATGGGACATGCTGGAGGGTGAGGGTTGGTGGGGGGGGTGGTGGTGGTGTTATATAAATACTTATGTGATTGATAGAAATAAATGTCATGGCGGATCAAGATGGCGACGTGAACGGTTGTGAGGCTCAGTAGCTCCCGAGAATCAACATTGCTCTTGTGAGAGGATCACTTACCCGACTTTGCGATGGGTAAGAGAAAGGGGAAGACAGCGGTTCCGTCCTCCACGGTACCGCCTCCGTTACCCACCTCCCGCCAGATGACTATGGAGAACTTTGGTGTTCGAGCCCTTGGAGAGCAGGTGCCCACTTCGGCGGACTCGGCCATTTTGGGCCTTGAGTGCAGCATAGAAGGAGCGACGTTGAGCCCTATGGAGAGACAGGTTATATCCTAGCTGTCCTTGATGAAATCAAGGACAGCTTTATGGAGCAGCTGGTACAGGAGCTGACAAGAGAAGGAAAAATTCTAGACCTAGTCCTTAGTGGAGTGCATGATCTGGTGCGGGAGGTAATGGTGCTGGGGCCGCTTGATAACAGTGATCATAATATGATCGGATTTGTTATTAGCTTTGAAGTAAGTATACATAGGAAATCAAATATGTTAACATTTAACTTTAAAAAAGGAGACTATAATAAAATGAGAAGAACAGTGAAAAAAAACTTAGAGAAGCATCTGCGAGGGTCAAAAATTTACATCAGGTGTGGATGCTGTTCAAAAACACCATCCTGGAAGCCCAAGCCAATTTATATTCCGCGTATTAAAAAAGGAGGACGGAAGACCAAATGACAGCTGGTGTGGTTCAAAAATGAGGTGAAGGAAGCTATTAGAGCTAAAAGAAAATCCTTCACAAAATGGAAGAAGGAACCGACTGAAAATAATAAGAAACAGCATAAGGAATGTCAAGTCAAATGCAAAGCGCTGATAAGGAAAGCTAAGAGGGACTTCGAAACAAAGATTGCGTTGGAGGCAAAAACACATAGTAAAATTTTTTTTAGGTATATTAAAAGCAGGAAGCTGGCAAAAGAATCGGTTAGACCGCTAGATGACTGAAGGGTAAAAGGGGCGATCAGGGAAGACAAAGCCATAGCGGAGAGATTAAATAAATTCTTTGCTTCGGTCTTCACCGAGGAAGATTTGGGTGTTAGTAATATGTAATTTATCCTTAAAATCGAGCATGGTACCAGAAGATTGGAGGGTGGCCAATGTAACGCCAATTTTTTAAAAAGGTTCCAGAGGAGATCCGGGAAATTATAGACCGGTGAGTCTGACGTCGGTGCTGGGCAAAATAGTAGAGACTATTATTAAGAACAAAATTACAGAGCATATTCAAAAGCATGGATTAATGAGACAAAGTCAACATGGATATAGTGAAGGGAAATCTTGCCTCACCAATCTACAACATTTTTTTTAAGGGATGAACAAACATGTGGATAAAGGTGAGCCGGTTGATATTGAGGCATATTTTCAAAGCACTTTGGGAGGCTAAGTTCCATAGGTTTCTATGGAACTTTGGGAGGCTAAGTGCTTTGAAAATGAGCCTAATTGTGTATCTGGATTTTCAGAAGGCGTTTGACAAAGTATCTCATGAAAGACTCCAGAGGAAATTGGAGAGTCATGGAATAGGAGGTAGTGTTCTATTGTGGATTAAAAACTGGTTAAAAGATAGAAAACAGAGAGTAGGGTTAAATGGTCAGTATTCTCAATGGAGAAGGGTAGTTAGTGGGGTTCCCCAGGGCTCTGTGCTGGGACCGCTGCTTTTTAACATATTTATAAATGACCTAGAGATGGGAGTAACTAGTGAAGTAATTAAATTTGCTGATGACACAAAGTTATTCAAAGTCGTTAAATCGCGGAAGGATTGTGAAAAATTACAAGAGGACCTTACGAGACTGGACATCTAAATGGTAGATGATGTTTAATGTGAGCAAGCAACACAACCGTAATATATAAAATAACTGCTTGCTCTGCTTAACTGCATGCACTGCTTTCAGCCTAATTTAAAAGTCTTCACTTTGCTTTGCTTTGCTTGCTTAAAGAGAAAGCCAAATGCATGTACCGCCCTCAACTTGGATTTAAAAGTTTATACTTTACCTTGCCTCGCTTTAAAAAAAAAAAAAAGGGGGGGGCAACAAAATAGCTTTGTCCTAGCATTGATAATAGCTTAATTTACATGTATTTATCTAGCTTGCTCTGACCTCTAGACAAAGGAGCCACCTTGTACAACAAGATAACTAGATTAATATGTAACACCCACTACTATATACCAACTGTAAACACAGGCGTGCTTTGCTCTGATTACAAACCAGTATAATCAGTAGGAACTGTTGCCAAGTGTAAATGCAAATGTAGGCTTGCCTCATATTGAACTGTTGCCAAGCTTAAATTGTTGCCAAGCTTAAATGCAAATGTAAACTTTGATTCGCTTGAATGTACACCGGCTAAATATTTGCCACAGCGCCTTAGACATAGATATGAACACAAGCAAAACACTCTTAACCATCCATTGCCTCACCTTACTCTTACACGCAAACACAACTTACAACCTAAACAACAACAACAACCCCATTACTCACAAATCACACAACACTCACATACACACAATGCCCACCCTAAAGAACGTCCACAAAAACTCACCCACAACTCACCAATCCTATGCGCAACCTTAACAACCCACCAAACCAAAGACACAATAACCAACCAAAAGGAATAATCTCCAGATATGAGCACCACCGACAAAATGAGGAAAACAACGACAACCACAAATTCAACCATCGAAGAAATAGACAACTAATAAAAATAAACACATCAAACCCCCCCTTGGAACCATACCACTCAATCCAAATAGGATACATCAATGCAAGATCAGCAGTAAGCAACTCAGTAGACATACTAGATTGGATCACCACAGACAATTTAGACCTCCTATTTATCACGGAAACCTGGTTCCACAGTCCCCACCATCTTAGGAACATGCCCACCAGAATACAAAATCACCCACTGGACAAGAAATGGAAAAAAAAGAAGAGGCGGAATAGCTATTATATACAAACCCGAATTCACCATCACAATCACGGGCGAATCTACCTCACTACAACTTGAAATTGCATCGACAAGAATTAACCATCCAAACCTAATAGGACACCTTAATACAATCCTATACTACAGGCCACCAGCAAAATGGCAAGACTCCCAAGCACAACTCATGGATTTCATCTCGAACTCCTGCATATCTGCCTCAAACATCCTTATGCTAGGAGACATCAACCTACACCGGGAAGATGACACTTCACCAAACACACGAGAATGCAAAGAATTCCTAAAACTCTGGGATCTACAAGCACCTAACATGCAACCAACTCACGAAAAAGGACACACACTAGATATCATAATGAACAAGTTCGAACCGGACTCAACTATCATACTTACTAACACAAGATGGACACCCACATTATGGTCAGACCACCATAAAGCAAATGTCTCTCTTTGCTGGCGTAGAACACACATAAATACGATCAATAAACATGAGCGAACAACATACACAACGAGAGGAAAAATAGACCCCACAACATTCTGGCAACAAATCTACCAGAACGAATGGACAACAAACGCTGACACCATCCAATTCCTCCAAGAATGGGACGATCTATGTACAACAACATTAGACAAAATCGCCCCAATCCAAACCAAAACATCACACAGGAAAAAAGCAAATCCATGGTTCACCGAAGAGCTGAAAAAACTTAAAACACAAGTCAGGAAACTAGAACGAGCTTGGAACAAAAAGAGAGACGAATAAACACTAAACAACTGGAAAATACTTCGTAGAAAATACAAATATACCATAAAACAGACCAAAAGACAACACTACAAAACAATAATAGGACCAAACTACAAAGACACACATAAACTCTTCAACCTTGTGAACAAACTGTTAGACACCACACCAGTTACAAACAACGATAAAGATATACCAGATGTCGACAACCTTGCGAAATACTTCAAGGAGAAAATTATACAACTACGACTCAGAATACCCACTAGCCCTATAGAATACACCACTCTTCTAGACTGTCTAGATCAGAAGAAGGAACACACCCAGCAGACAGAACCTGGATGAAATTCGAACCACTATCAGAAGACCTTATCTCTAAAACTCTCAAAAGATATGCTAAATCTCACTGCAAACTAGACTTATGCCCAAACAACCTCATGAAATCTGCTCCTCAACAATTCATAATAGACCTAATGAACCATATAAACTACATGCTACAAAATGGACTTTTCCCAAAAGAAAAAGGAAAAATCTTACTCACCCCAATTCCTAAAGACACAAAGAAAAGCACAAGTGAAATAACCAACTACAGACCAGTAGCATCCATACCACTAATAACCAAGATAACCGAAGGAATGGTAACTAAACAACTCACAAACTATCTAAACAAACACTCAATATTGCATGATGCCCAATCAGGATTCCGGTCGAATCATAGCACAGAAACAGTATTAGTCACCCTTATGACCAAATTTAAACAAATAATTGCAACTGGCAACAATATACTCCTCTTACAATTTGACATGTCAAGCGCCTTCGACATGGTTGACCACGGAATCCTATTACACATACTTGAATACTTGGCATTGGAGGAAATGTCCTGAACTGGTTCAAGGGGTTCCTGACCCTGCGTTCGTAGTTCGTATCAAGTCACATCAAATTCAACTACGTCTAAGGCATGGACACCAGAATGTGGAGTTCCACAAGGATCACCCCTCTCGCCAACCATTTTCAACCTAATGATGATCCCTTTGGCAAAACTCCTATCAAACCATAACCTCAACCCATATATATACGCCGATGACGTGACAATATACATCCTTTTCAAACAAGACATCAAAGAAATCTCCAATGTAATCAATCAAAGTCTATACATCATGAACACATGGGCAGATGCATTTCGTCTGAAATTAAATGCAGAAAAAACTCAATGCCTGATACTCACCTCCCAATACAACACAAATGAATTCACTGCGATAAATACACCAAACCTAAATCTCCCAATCTCAGAAACGCTAAAAATCCTTGGAGTCACCATTGACCGCCACCTAACACTCGAAACTCACGCAAACAACACAACTAAAAAGATGTTCTACTGCATGTGGAAATTGAAAAGGATAAGACCATTCTTCCCAAGATTCGTCTTTCGCAGCCTAGTGCAATCCCTCGTCCTCAGCCATCTGGATTACTGCAACTCACTATATGCAGGTTGCAAAGAGCAAATACTGAGGAAACTTCAAACAGCCCAGAACACAGCAGTCAGACTCATCTTCGGAAAACCAAAATATGAAAGAGCAAAACCACTACTAGAGAAACTACACTGGCTTCCACTTAAGGAACGCGTCACTTTTAAAGTATGCACCTTAGTCCACAAGATCATTCACGGCAAAGCCCCAGCCTACATGTCCGAGTTGATAGACCTGCCACCCAGAAATGCTAGAAGATCATCCCGAAAGTACCTCAACCTCCACTTCCCTAACTGCAAGGGCTTGAAATACAAGACGCTACACGCGTCAACCTTTTCCTACATGAGCACGCAGTTTTGGAATACACTGCTGCGCAACTTGAGAACAATTCACGAGCAAGCTTCCTTCCGCAAATTATTGAAGACCCATCTTTTTGAAAAAATTTACGGAAAGAGCCAAAACACATAGAGTCCACACTCACTGTTCTTCAATACACCATACATCCACTTCTAATCTCTCATCCCCCGTAATCTCATATCACTCATACATTTACTCACATGAATATGTACACCATACATCATAGTGCCTTAATTCTGCCCTTTAAGCTTCCCACTGTCTCCTTCCAATGTTTCAATGTTTATGTCCCATTGTTATATTCCTAACGATACTTCGATTGTCTCACATAACTCTGCACAATGTAATCCATAACCAAGTTGTAACATATTGTATTTCCATTATTCATATCTTATTGTAAGCCACACTGAGCCCGCAAAAAGGTGGGAAAATGTGGGATACAAATGCAATAAATAAAATAAATAAATAAGTGCAAAGTGATGCATGTGGGAAAGAGGAACCCAAATTATAGCTATGTCATGCAAGGTTCCGCATTAGGAGTCACAGACCAAGAAGGGATCTAGGTGTTGTTGTTGATAATACGTTGAAACCTTCTGCTCAGTGTGCTGCTGCAGCTAAGAAAGCAAATAGAATGTTAGGTATTATTAGGAAAGGAATGGAAAACAAAAATGAGGATGTTATAATGCCTTTGTTTTTTATTATTATTTTATTTATCAATTTACAAAATATACATTTACATATAATAAATGTAGGAAACACAGGAAATTATATATGACAAATCCTTGTCCATTAAAAGAAAAAACAAATATGTAATGATATTGTTACTTAGTCCACATTATATTGATCAAGACACAAGGCAATTTTTTGCGGAAAATCTTTAAACAAACAATTGTGAGGGTAGAGTTTATTCCCTGCCAGCGGTTTCAGCTTCCTACCGAGGCGTCCATAACCAATTCACCACCACTTTCTCTGGCAATTATAAATTGTCTCAATTTTTCTGGTTCAAAGAATACAAAATATACATTTTCCAAGGAAATAATACATCTACAAGCAAATTTCAACTTGTATGTACCGCCCAGAGAGAGAACCCGAGACCGAAGTCCCAGAAATTCTCTTCTCCTTCTTTGAGTAGATTTACTAAGGTCTGGAAAAATTTGTATCTTCGAACCCAGAAATTGGGCTAAAATAAATTTAAAGTATAGTCTGAAAACATGATTTCTATCGGATTCAAAAGCAAAGGAAGCAAGAAGAGTTGTGCGTTCCGTAATTGTTTCTAAGGAAGATTCCAAAAATTGTGTCAAGTTTAAGTCAGAAGCTGCAGCTTGAGTAGTTTTAATTCCTGTAATATAGTAAGCCTTTATAATTGGAGGTAAAGCTTCTTTAGGAATTTGAAGTATTTCGAGGAAATATTTTCTCAACATCTCCAAAGGTGATATCAAAGGAGACTTCGGAAAATTCAAAAATCTCAGGTTATTACGCCTGAGTTGATTGTCCATAAATTCAAGTTTCCTTTGAGTCAGTTCTTTTTCTGTTACTATATTACTTGCAACTGTCTGTAGCTTTTTAATTTCAAGCAAGTTCAACTCACATTTTTCCTCCTGCTGCTTGACTTTCGCTTCCAGGGTTTGATAAGATGTTTTTAAATCCTTTAGTTCAGATTTGAAGGAATTGGTTGTCTGAAGTAGCGATGAATTAAGGGTCTGGATTGCATCCCAGAGGGTCTCAAGAGTAACGACTGCCGGTCTAGGCCTCCCGTCGAGTCCGATCTGCGGAGCCTCCTGGATAGGGGAGGGCGAAGGATCAGTACGTCCCGCCCTACGACCTGATGTCATTCCTTCCGGGGTCGAGTGCTCGACAGGGCCGCCGCTAACCTCCAAAGCCTCCGCTTGGGGTTCTCCCATCGCTCCCGATTCTCCGCTTGGTCTCGGCGGGGCAGTCTGGTGTGGCGGACTTAAAGACGCCGCCTCCGTGCTAAGATCCCCTAGCTGGTCCGGGGATCCAACCAGGGCAGGGACCTGGGCTCCTGAAGCTTGGAGGCCAAAACTTTCCAGGGTCGGCTGCCGGAGCGTTAAAGAACCGCCAGGGCCAGCAGCGGCTTTTGCCCCGACTTTCCCCTTTCTTTTCACCATATTGTGGTGAAGGAAAGCTAACGCTACTGGAGCAGAGTCTGGTGTTCGGGAGACTGCAAGCTACGCTCCCTCACACGGACGCCATCTTGATCCCCTTTGTATCGCTCCATGGTGCGACCGCACCTCGAATACTGTGTTCAATTTTGGTCGCCACATCTCAAAAAAGATATAGTGGAATTAGAAAAGGTGCAGAGAAGAGCAACGAAAATGATAAAGGGGATGGGACGACTTCCATATGAGGAAAGGCTAAAGCGGCTAGGGCTCTTCAGCTTGGAGAAAAGGCGGCTGAGGGGAGATATGATAGAGGTCTATAAAATAATGAGTGGAGTGGAACAGGTAGATGTGAAGCGTCTGTTTATGCTTTCCAAAAATACTAGGACTAGGGGGCATGTGATGAAGCTACAATGTAGTAAATGTAAAACGAATCAGAGAAAAAGTTTCTTCACTCAACGTGTAATTAAACTCTGGAATTAGTTGCCAGAGAATGTGGTAAAGGCGGTTAGCTTAGCGGAGTTTTAAAAAGGTTTGGACAGCTTCCTAATGGAAAAGTCCATAGACCATTATTAAATGAACTTGGGGAAAATCCACTATTTTGGGGATAAGCAGTATAAAATGTTTTGTACTTTTTTGGGATCTTGCCAGGTATTTGTGACCTTGATTGGCCACTGTTGGAAACAGGATGGTGGGCTTGATGGACCTTTGGTCTTTCTCAGTATAGCAATACTTATGTACTTATGACTATCCTCTAGGACTACCTTTGCTACCTGGTCTCAAATTCTGTCCCTATTGGTCCTTCCATCTCTCTCTCCCCTGGACTTGTGGGTGCTCTTCTCGACCTCTCTGTCCCATCAGCTCAGACATTCTCCATCTTCACTGGATGCACATGTTCTGCTGCTTCCCTACAGTGAACGTGTCTTTTTATCTCTGCTTGTTCAGTATCCCATAAGTTTGGTGGTGATGGGGCAGAAGTGGATGGTGGAGCAATTTGAGGGTGGTGGGGCAATTGAGGTGGGTAGATTAGGGTGGAGAATTTTTTAGGGGTCATGATGCAGTTTCAGGGGGTAGTTTTGGGGTGGAAGCAGTTTTGGGGTGTGGGGCAGTTAGTGGTAATTTTGGGGCAGGGTAATTTTGGGGATGGGGAAGTTTGCATAAGTTGAGGGCAGTTGCAGGTGTATTTTTGAGGGGTAGAGGCAGTTTGGGAGCCGGTGGGACAGTTGTAAAGGAGAGTTTGAGGTCAAGGGCATTTTGGAAGGTGTGGTACAGTTGCAGGATGGTAGATTTGGGGGGAGGGGTGGCATTTTGGGAGTTAGGGGAGGAAAGGCTATCCCCCCCGATATTCAAAATCATTTAACAGGCCAGGATCAGCTACATAACCAGCTATCTGGCAATATTCAGCAGGGGATAGCTGGCTATCTCCCACTGAATATTGCCAGTTAACAATTAGCAGATATCAGTCGATATAACCAGATATCTGCCGATTTTCAGCCCCACTTTAGCAGCTGTGTGAGGCTGGCGGAATACATGGGATATCTTTGGATGGTTTGAACATAACTGGCTAAGTCTGAATATTGATTTAGCTGGTTATGTTCAAACCAGTCAAAAATAAACTGGATATTCAATGCCAGTCACCAGAAATGGTCTGCATTGAATATCTGGGTTTAGCGCTGACTGAGAGAGTTAGCTGGGCTAACTCCCGCAGTTTGAATATCGACCCCTATAAGAATAGCTATATTAGATCAGATTAAAGGTCCATCTAGCCCAGTATCTTGCTTCTAGCTGTGGTCAATCCAGGCTACAAGTACCTGGCTAAATCCCCCAAAGTACCAAGTTTCATGCTACTTACTCCCAGGGATAAGCAGTGGCTTTCCACAGGTCTACCTTTACCTTCAGGAATTTGTCCAAACCTTTTTTAAACTCAGCTGTGCTAACTGCTTTATCGCATCTGCTGGCATCAAGTTTAAGAGCTTAACAATGTGTTGAGTGAAAAAAAAATAATTTCACCTATTTGTTTTTAAAAGTATTAACTTCATGGAGTGTCCCCTAGTCTATGTACTTTTTTTAAAGAGTAAACAATTGATTCACATTTATCCATTCCACTCCATTCAGGACCTCAATCATATCTCCCCTCATCTGTCTCTTTTCCAAGCTGAAGAGCCCTAACCTCTTTAGCCTTTCCTCATATGAGAGTTGTTCCAGGGTTATCCTCAGTGCTGGTGGTGCAGTTGCAAAGGGCACAGGGGAAATGTGAGTGCAAAATCATTCCCTGTTCATTATCTTCCCTTCTGGTGTGGCTGCAGCAGAGTGGGTGGGGCAGGAACATTAGGAGGTGTGTTGCACCTTTGCTAATTCCACTATATTCTTTTTGAGATGCAGTGACTGGAACTATAAACAGTACTTGAGGTGTGGTTGCACCTTGGAGTGATACAGAGACAATGGTGCTCATTTTCAAAGCATATAGACTTAAAGACTGAAGTGTTGCCAGATGGAAAAGATTTGTCACGCACAAAGTCAATTTGCATGTGAATGACATCGTTAATAACTATTAATGAGGTCCTTTGCATACAAAATGACATCATTACGCCCACCTCCATGGGGCTTCTACTGGCTGCAGCTGTGGGAAAACTAGCCAATCCGTGGCCAGTGGCTGTGGGGAGAAATACCACGGCAGGTGAAAAAACCGCCAGCGGGGCAAAAAGAAGACGCCCAAAATCTTGCAATCCACACGCAGCATGAAAAAGCCACAGCGGGTCGCGGAAAGGAGCCCAATTGGGCGGGAAAACCGCCCATCTGGCAACACAATATCCTCCTTCTTTCCCCCTCCCCGATTTCACTGGAAGAAAACCCCAAACTAGAAAACAAAACTCAGTCCAATCCAGCGAAAGAGGCTGTCCGGGCTCCTCCCCGGGGCTTTTAAGCCCCGTTTCCTCTCCTCCCTCTCGCAGCGGGGTGCCCCTCTCGTGACGGGATCGAGCACACCTTGCCCCTCCCAGGGCGCCCCGCTGGCACGAACGCGCATGCCCCCTCGGTGCACGGCGCCATGTTATCTTCGGTTCCGTGCACCCGAGGGGGCACTACGCCTCTCTTTAACATAGGCAGCCGAGAGACCTCGGTTTACAATTTTATAGCAGTAACCGGATTAATACATCACAAGACACAATGTATTTGTTATGGCACAACTCGGCCGCAGCTTTATTTATATACATACATCTTATACATGGGCATACCCAAGTCTCTCACAGCCTCTGGCTCAATGTCCATCTTCAGTCCGCCGTCCTAGCAAGACTGAGTAATCGTAACTTGAGCTCCCCGCCGTCTAGCAAGGGAGCTTCCCCGTACTCGCAGCTCCCTAGCTGCCTAGTTTACACCATCAGGCTTGGGTACCCCACCACCAGGCCGGGGTAGCATAGCTTGCCCCGGACCTCCCATCCTAGCCACTGTGGCCTGTTGTGCCATAAATATCTCTTCCAACACATTCTGTAGGTCATTGTTCAATAGGTCATTTCCAATGGCAGATAGGTGCGTACCGTCCTTCCAGAATAATCCCTCGCATAATTCATCTGCCCATGTGTGTGTGATCTCCCATCCGCCCCTGCCCGTTACCCCCGCTGCGATCTGCCTGTTCACTTTCTTTCTGGGCCTGCCCCAGATCTTCCAGTGTCTGTGCCGCCATCTAGGGATTATATCAGACCATACAATGTGGGTATTGGGAAACATTTGCGAAATTAGTGATAAATTTCGCTCGGCAACGCGGACTAAGTCAATGCAGGGGAGTGTTCCGATGTCGTTTCCGCCCAGGTGAATGATTACAACTGCGGGTGAGGCCAGCACGTCGGCTTTGCGGCGTAGTAGTGGCACCAGCTGGGGCCATTTCATGCCTGGCACTCCTGCCCAATGAATCCTCACTCCTCTTGTAGCCAAGCCTAAATGGGCGCCGCCTGGTCTTGCCTCGGCTCTGCGCGCCGCCCACTTAATGAACGAGTATCCCATGATCCACACGGTTGGAAACCCTGCAATATAGAATAATGTGTATAATGTGTATATAATGTGTATATTATATATATATATATATATATATATATATAGAATAAAGTGTATATTACATGCCACCCGGAGGGCTCTGACTACCCAGTGACTTATCCCTTATGTAACCCCTGAAAGCGTCGGACTTCTATCTGCCTAATTTTTGAATGGATGTCGGTGGGAAGCCTAGCGCTGCTGCGCATGTGGCGGCTCCTATCCTAAATGAATGTGTTCCAAAGCTCTTTGGGTCGCGTCCCGTCTTCAGCAAGCACTTGCGCAACACCGCGGAGAATTGGAATAGGGTCAATGGGGATCTATCTTTGTGTACTAGCAAAGCTTCGCCACCAGTCGGCCTCATTGCTAGATACTGTCTGACATTTTCTACGGGATACGTCTCTAAACCGTCTACCTGGGTTAAGGTGACTGACTGCCCCCTGCCCAGCTGGTCCGTCTTAGATCTGCGGATTACCATCCGTAATATATTGTCTGATAACTTGACCCCATCTAGCGGGAGGCCTGCTCTATTGGCGTTTTTCTTGGATGTAGCTACCAATTCGCACACCCTTAATGCACCGAAGAAGGCCAGCGTGAATGCTGCTCGGAAAAGCCGAGTCTCGAATTCTGATGTGCACAATGACTGCAGTGCACGCCAGATCTCCAATAGCAAGTCATGCGTGATTGGTAGTCTCACATCGGGCCTAACGCCGCGTTCGCGCCGCCACCCTTCCAGCAATTTTTTGGCTAGAAACCTGTTTCTCGGGTCACCCCATCCCGCGATCTTTGAGAAGAATGAGAATGTGGTCAAGTGTCTGGCTACGGAACTATGGGACCCTCCCGCCTTTTTTGCGCTTATTATGTAGTCTGCGATCGCGCTGTCTGACACTGGTCCGTCTTGCCATCCCTGTGTGTATAGGAAGGCGCTGACCCTCTGATAGCCTGCTGTGTAAGTTGCCCATGTTCGTGGTGCCAAGGATTGTTTCAACAATTGCCAGGCCTCGGGGCTCCGAACTTCCTTAGGTAGTTGGGCACCGGCTCTCCCTCCGCCGCGGCTTGTGGCGCCATTTTCCGGAAATCTTCCCACTTTGAACAAGAAAGAGCGTCAGCAATTGGGTTACTAGCGCCTGGCACGTGTCTCGCGCGCAGCAATAAATTATTGAATATGCACAGCATGACTAGCTCGCGCGCTAGGTCCACCACTCATGGACAGCGTGCGTTTTGCCTATTTAATATGTCTACCACTGCCCTGTTATCCGACCAAAAAACTACCCTCTTGTTGCGTAGTCTCTCTCTCCAAATAGCTACTGCAACTACTATCGGGAATAGCTCAAGGAATGTGATGTTTCTAATAATGGGGTGTTCTTTCCAATTTGGTGGCCACACGTCCGCACACCATTCGCCCTGGAAGTATATCCTGAAACCGATGCTGCCGGCCGCATCTGTATACAGCTGTAAGTCGGTATTGGATATGGGGGCGTCTAGCCAGACTACTCTGCCATTGAAATCTCTCAGGAACATGTTCCACACTCTAAGGTCTTCTTTCATGGGCTTCGTCAGCCTGATATGGTGTGAGGGTTTATGCACTGTTGACATCGAGCTGGATAACCTGCGCAGGAACGTTCGACCCATAACGATCACTCTGCAAGCAAAATTGAGGCTGCCCACTAATGATTGCATTTCACGCAGTGTGACCTTTTCCGTAGTCAATGCTCTCGCTACGAGTGCTTTCAGCTTTTCAATCTTATCCCATGGGATTCGTGATACCATGCAACGGGAATCCAGCTCGATGCCCAGGAACTGCAGACATGTAGTTGGATCACATGTTTTTTCACTCGCTAGCGGTATACCGAATGATTTTGTTATCTCACAGAAATGAGCTAGGCTGGCCGCCGGTCCGACAAATAGGAAGTCGTCCAGGTAATGTATGATGTTCTTTCTCCCCGAGGCTATCTCAACTACCCAATGCAAGAATGTGCTGAAGGTTTCGAATATAGAGCAGGACACCGAGCAACCCATGGGCATGCATTTATCATAATAGTATTGCCCTTCAAACTTAAAACCTAGAATGGGGAAGTTGTCTGGGTGTACCGGTAATAGCCGGAATGCTGACTCGATGTCCGCTTTGGCCATGAGTGCTCCCTGTCCTGCTTGTCTCAGTAGTTGTACAGCCATGTCAAAGGTGGCATATTGCACTGAACTAGCCTCGGGGGGCAGGAAATCGTTCACTGATCCACCCGCCGGATAAGATAGATTGTGTATGAGCCTATATTTACCTGGCTCTTTCTTGGGAATGATTGCTAGGGGGGGATACTATGAACCTTTCGAAAGGCTGGTGGCAAAAGGGGCCCGCCACTCTCCCTAAGCTCAATTCCTTAGTAATGCGCGCTCTGGCTTCCAGCCTCAAGTGCATTACTGAGGGGGAGTTCCTAGCAATTCTCCCTTGTTGTGTGCCGTAGTATGGAATTCTAAATCCGTGTGCAAAACCCTCTTCGATATCTAATGCTTCCTTCCTGCATGGGTATAATGCTAACCAAGGCCTCATGGCAGCTAGGTTAACCGGGGAAGGAGCTTTCACTCTGTTATGTGTGTCATATTTGGGCAGAGGTTCTATCAGGGGCTTTCTTAACGCATTTGCTGGCGGGGTGTGGTGCGCCGCACGCGGTACAGGCATGCTTGAATTTGCAGCTCGGTAAGGTACATGTGGCTCTGTTGAATTTCCAGCATGTTCCGTCTTGTGAACCAGCTGCTCTCCCTGCTCCGTGTAACCCCCCCAGGCCGAAAGGGTCTACCTTGTGTGCTGGCTACCACTCCTCTGTTAGTCATAGTGTGCATCCACAGGTCCGCGTCTTTCCACCCCCATCCCAATGCAGAGTCACCGTCCATCCTGTCTCTATATTCCTCGTCATATTTTAACCATCTGTACCCCTCGTAATCCCTATAGGCCAGCAATATGTTGTGGGCGTATGCCAGCATCGGGCTAAATTGTTTGGGGTCGGCATGACCCGCGGCATCTATTACCCTGATGAATGCCAGTATCCAGTTAAATATCGTTCTTGGTGTGCTGCTGACTCATGTCACTGTATTTTCTTTTGCGTCTTTTCTCCTTATCTTACTCTTCTTTCTCCCCTCTAGTACCTGAAACATGTCAAAGTATTTTTTGTTCTTTATCTTTTTTTGGGTGGACTTGGGCACGAGCCTCCATATGTGCGGTAATGCTGCTAGGGGGGGTGGTCTCTCATCCTTGGCTGCCGCTAATTCTGCGCTCTGTGCTTCGTTGTCCCCATCCGACGAAGAGGAAGATGAGGACGACGAACTCGAGCTGCTCTCTGTGTCGGAGTCTCCTCGCCTACTCTTTTTCTTTCCTTTTCTTTTTCTTCTTCGGTTTTTTGTTATTTGTATTCTTAACCTCGCTAGCAAGCGCACATTGTCCTGTGTTGGAGCCCTCTCTTTCATTGTGTGCGCCCTGCTCCCCTACCATCACTGCATTGCTCCCTCCAGACAAGCCCGCTCTATCCCCAGCATTCACCTCAACAGTTACATTCTCATGTGTGCTACCGGAAGTGCCTGCAGCGTCCGGCATCTGCGTATCGTCTCTCTTAGCCGGGTCCTGTATCAGGTTACCCGGTTTAGTGTCCTCGTGAATAGGGTCTGGTTTGCCCAAGGCCACTGTGTGTTGAGCAGCACCTGTTGCCTGCCATGGCTGGTAGGGGGGGGGGGGGCAAAACCTGGCCACGCCCCATAGTATGGTGGTTGTTGGAGGTAGCCCCATCCCATCCCATACGGCCATGGGGGCGCGATCGTGTGCTGCCCTTGCCCCGAGCTCCCCTTCGCCTGATCCGCTAAGTTCTGAGGCATTGCCCATCCAGGGAATGCTGGTGGGAACGGCCAACTTCCTGAAGTGGCTGCATCTTGTCTCCCTTTGGCTTTCTTTTTCTTGTCTTTCTTGGCCGCTATGGTGTCTTCGGTGGTGGCTGCTTTCTTGTTCGTTCGCTTGCTTCTTTTTGTCTGCATTGCTCGGTGGTGGCGTCTCAGATGCGTCGTACCCTGTCTGCTCGTCTTCCCGCATGGGTGACGCGCTGTGTCCGCCCTCCGCTCTGACTTCCTGTGTGGGACGGGTTTCAGTCGCATCTGTACCTGCTTCCATTCTGATGGGGGAGGGAATGCAAGGTGGCCGACAGACAAGGATCTAAATAGACTTAAAAGATAACAAGTTAATATCTGCCTCGCTGGGGAATTATATAATTGCCCAGAGCCCCTGATAAATATTACGGCAAATGTCCAACGCCACACCATTATCAGTATACCATACTTATATTTTATTATATCTTTATATTATTATTTTATATTATTATTATTATTTTCATTTATTTATTTATTTATTTATTATTATTATTTTTTTGACCGGCAAACTTCCGCCGCCTCCGATATGGCCTATACCGACTCTACTATATTGATTCGCCCTTCATAGGGCTCACCCTCCGCAAGATGGTCGCCCTCAATGAGGATGATAGGGCTATCCAATTAATTGCCCTACCCAAGATGGCCGCCTGCAGGGGCAGGAGCGGACTGACCAATATGGCCGCCCCCAGAGCCATGCATGCACTAACCAATATGGCCGCCCCTCTCCTGCCTGGAGGCCACGTTTTACTCACTCGCTTGTTTTTTTTATTTATTTATTTTTTTTTACTTACGTTCGCTCGTAGAAGAGGGGGAGGATTGCCACAGGGCTCGGAAAGCACAGGATCCGGCACTATGATAGGCGACACCGGCACTCGTATACTCTCAGTCTGTCTGCTGCAGACGGTCAGTCAGGGAAAATTGGCGTGTCCTGAGATGGGATCGGTCTGTCCTTTCCTTCGGCGTGCACATGCATGCTGGCAAACAGCTTCGGGCCCCAATAACGCTCCGGATTTACCTCGGGTGGATTCAGGCTCCCGCCGCTCTGATACTTCTCCTAGCGCTAGCGGGGGGGGGGGAGGGGGTCGCCGCTGGAAGCACGGCCTGGAGCGCCGCTGGTCCTTCGAAACGCCGCTGGAAGGAGCTGCTCGTGTGCACCTGGGGACAGTGCACCTGGAGCCCGGACGCACCTGGAGCCCAGACGCGAAAGAGGCTGTCCGGGCTCCTCCCCGGGGCTTTTAAGCCCCGTTTCCTCTCTTCCCTCTCGCAGCGGGGTGCCCCTCTCGCGACGGGATCGAGCACACCTTGCCCCTCCCAGGGCGCCCCGCTGGCACGAACGCGCATGCCCCCTCGGTGCACGGCGCCATGTTATCTTCGGCTCCGTGCACCCGAGGGGGCACTACGCCTCTCTTTACATAAAACTATTGTGGGAGATATCACAACTCCACTCCAAAAAGGAGTTCTCCAAATGGATGTCAACACCAGTGGCGTATTTGACACCCGGGGCCGATAATTTTTTAACACCCTCCTCCTCTATATGAAAAAATTATTTTTCGTAATAATCCTCAAGTCACATGACCTAGGAAAAGGCAACATCTTAAACAATGCAGTGAGCACTAGAACATCAATACACTCATTCTAAAACTAAACAAACAAAATTAGTAAAGATGATACTGCCAACAGAAAACCATGTCTTTTTCACAAACATAGAACACAGATACATCCTCACCCAGTCACAGAAATACATAGACAAAAATTAAACTGAACCCCCAAGAGGTCAGATTCCGCATACAATGCAACACCACAGAAACAGTGATGCATGTCTCCTAGTACTGTGCAAAATACAAATATAAAGATAGCAGATGTAAATTTGAAAAAAAAAAACCTGTCAAATATGTTTATGTTTATTAAAACTTGTTATACTGCTCTAACTGCCAGGGCAGAGCAGAGCAGTTTACAATATCAATACCAATCACCACTTTACAAATTAACAAATAGAAATAAAACCAAAAAATGGAAAAATAAGATCATTCCATTTTATTGGACTAATTCATTTTTCTATTAGCTTTCAGAAGCCAAAACCTCCTTCCTCAGGTCAGTACAGTATACTGCTGTTACGATATCCTGTCCTGACCTGAGGATAGGGGTTTTGGTCTCTGAAAGTTAGTCAAAAATATATTAAAATTAGTCCAATAAAAAGATCACCTTATTTTCATTTTCTATTTCTTACCACAGCTACAATACAACATTAAAAATAAATAAATATTTCTGCTTTCCTCATCTTCTCTTTGCGCTCTCCCTTTCACCCAGCATCTGCCCTCTCTCTGCCTTCCATCCAGCATCTGCCTGCTTTCTCCACCCCTTCCATCCACTATCTGCCCTCTCTCTTTTCCATCCTGTGTCTGCCCTCTCCCTCTTTCCATATGGTGTCTGCCTACTTCTCTGCCCCTTCCATCCACTTCCTGCCCCTTCTTTCCCTTCCATCCAGCCTATGCCCCCTCTCTCCTTTTTACATGATGCATTCCAGCATTTTCACCTCACTCCATTTTTATCTCTCCTCTATTTGTTTCCAAACCCCATTCCCATCCATCTTCTGCTTTCCAGTATCTCCTGTCTATTTGACTTTTTTCCTCTTTTCATGTCCACCATCATTCCCTCTTGGCTCCCTATCTCTCCTGTCCATAACCTCCCCTTCTGTGTCCCTGTCCCTATTCCCCCCATGTTCAGCATTTGCCCTCTGTGTCCCCATCCCTCCCCCCCTCAGTTCCCATGTTGCTAGCCCTGGGGTGGGAGTGCAGGAGAGAGGGAGAAAGAAGGGGGAGCATCTCTCCCTCTTCTCTCCTCTGCCCCATAGTACTGCATCTCAAACTCCCCCTCCCCAGATCCAGCTTTTGCCCAGTCTCTCCTCCCTCATGCAGCCCACCTTTCTCTCTCCCTGCCCCCTCTCTTTCCCAATTCATCCTCGCTCTTGCTTCCCTTTTGGTCAGGCATCTCTCTCCTCCATAGGCGTAGTTTGACTGTTTCATTGGGGGGGGGGGGGCAAAGAATGGGCGGAGCATATTAGCATATCATTTGCATATATACATATGCAAATGAATATGCTATTATGGAGGAAGGAATTGAAATTTACAGGCAAAATATCAGATGCACATTTCAAAAAGCTGACACATTTCAATTAATAAATTATGAATAAAATACTTTTATCTACCTTTGTTGTCTGATCATTTAGTTTTTCTATTCGCTTTGGTGCCAGGGTCTTCTGTTTTATGCAGTGTCTTCTTTCCAGTAGGCTTCCCTCTGCTCCCCACCCTCCCAGTCCCATCCATTTCTTGCTCCTTCCCTCTGCTCCCCACCCCTCCCAGTCCCATCCATCTCTTGCTCCTTCCCTCTGCTCCCCACCCCTCCCAGTCCCATCCATCTTCTGTTCCTTCCCTCTGCTCACCATCCCTCCGTCCCATCCATCTTCTGCTCCTTCCCTCTGCTGTGCCTGATCTCTCCCAATCCCATCCATCTCCTGGTCCATTCCTCTGCTCCCCACCCCTCCCAGTCCCATCCATCTCTTGCTCCTTCCCTCTGCTCCCCACCCCTCCCATCCATCTTCCTTCTACTGCCCCCCCCCCTGCAAAGTCCAAGATCATGACTCCGTTTACCCCCTCTCTTCCTCCCTCCCTCTGGCACAGGCAACAGTCTTCAGCTTTTTCAGCGTTCCTGGCAGCGGTAGCAATGTACACGCTGCCTTCAGTCTGCCCCGGAAGCCTTCTCTTCAAGTTCCTGTTCCCACCTATGTGCCTGCATGTTTTTTTTTTTTTTTAACTAATGGCGCAGCGGCGCCTCGTCGTCATTTGGGGGGGAATTGCCCCCCTCGCCCCCCCAGTCTACGCCTATGCTCTCCTCCCTCTCTCCATATCCCCTTTCCCCTTCCTCTATGGTCTGGCATCGCATTGCTCTCCCTCTTCTCTCCATCCCCTTCTCCTTTCCCTGTGGTCTGGCATCGCTTTCTCTCCTTTCTCCACCCCCATTTCCCCTTTCTCTGTGGTCTGGCATTGCTCTCCCTCCTCTCTACCCCCTTCCCCTTCGCTCTGGCATTGCATCATCCTCTCCCTTGTACCACCTTGGAGGAGTAGGGAGGTCTCCCAGAAGGAGAGCATCACCCTGGTGAAGTAGGAAGTACTCCTGTAGCCAGGACCTGTCCACCAGGGGCTGTACTATCCTCTCGCACCGAGGATATGTCTTCAAGTGCTGCCCGGGAGGGAAAGGTTAGGACAGCTGTTGTAGTTGGGGATTCGATCATTAGGCATATAGATAGCTGGGTGGCTGGTGGACGTGAGGATCGCTTGGTGACTTTTGCCTGCCTGGTGCGAAGGTGGCAGACCTCAAGCGTCACCTAGATAGGATTTTAGATAGTGCTGGGGAGGAGTCGGCTGTCTTGGTACATGTGGGTACCAATGACATAGGAAAATGTGGGAAAGAGGTTCTAGAAGCCAAATTTAGGGTCTTAGGTAGAAAGTTCAAATCCAGATCCTCTAGGGTAGCATTTTCTGAAATGCTACCTGTTCCACACGCAGGGCCCAAGAGACAGGCAGAGCTCTGGAGTCTCAATGTGTGGATGAGACAATGGTGCAGGGAGGAGGGTTTTAGGTTTGTTAGGAACTGGGCAACATTCTGGGGAAGGGGGAGCCTATTCCGAAAGGATGGGCTCCACCTTAACCAGGGTGGGACCAGGCTGCTGACATCAGCAGTTAAAAAGGAGATAGAGCAGCTTTTAAACTAGAAATGGGGGGGGGGGGGGGGGGGAAGGCCGACAGTCGCTCAAAAGTGAATGGTTCGGGATAAGGTATCTTTCAAAGATATCACCAAAACAGGGAAGATAGGGTATCCTGATAGTGAGGTTGCAAAAGAGACCTTAGTAGATCAGGTGTCCCTAAATAAAAATAAAAATCAGACAAAAGATTGCAAATTAGTACTGTCAAGTACTAAGCATGATGTAAATAGGAGCAACAAACACAGTTTGAAATGTCTATATGCGAATGCCAGGAGCCTAAGAAATAAGATGGGAGAGTTAGAATATATTGCACTAAATGAAAAATTAGATATAATAGGCATCTCTGAGATCTGGTGGAGGGAGGATAACCAGTGGGAAACTGTCATACCGGGGTACAAATTATATCGTAGTGATAGGGTGAATTGAATTGGTGGAGGGGGTAGCATTGTATATTAACGAGAGCCTTGAATCAAATAGATTGAAAATTCTGAAGGAAACAAAACACTTCTTGGAATCACTGTGGATTGAAATTTTATGTGTAAAGGGGAAAAGGATAATGTCCACCTGGCCAGGATGAACAGACAGATGCAGAAATGTTAAAGGAAATTAGGGACGCAAACAAACTTGGCAACACGATAATAATGAGTGATTTCAATTACCTTGCTATTGACTGGGTAAATATAACATCGGGACACTCTAGGAAGGTAAAATTCATTGATGAAATCAAGGACAGCTTTATGGAGCAGCTGGTACAGGAACCGATGAGAGAAGGAAAAATTCTAGACCTAGTCCTTAGTGAAGCACATGATCTGGTGAGGGAGGTAATGGTGCTGGGGCTGCTTGATAACAGTGATCATAATATGATTGGATTTGATATTAGCTTTGAAGTAAGTATACATAGGAAATCAAATATGTTAATAGTGGGAGAGAGAGGGAGAGAGAGAGAGAGAGGGGACAAGCGGGGGGGGGGGGAAATCACTCTCACCTATTGGGGGGGGAAGAGAGAGAGAGAGAGAGTGGCGGACACACGCACAGAGACGGGCAGGCACGCCTCTCTGCCGCCGCGCCGTCAAAACGAAAAGCCGGGGCTCCCGCTGGGAAGGGGGCATCCCAGGCTTTCGGTCCGACCTCCCGGGACGGATCCTGGCCCTCGTTCGCGGTTCCGGGGAGCGCCCCCCGGTGGACGCTCGCCGGCGGGTCCCTCTCGGGGAGCCCGGGGACGGCTCTCCGAGGGCAGGCGGGCTAGCATTCGGGACCTCCCGGGACCCTAGCCCTCGTTCGTGGTTCCGGGGTAGCGCCCCCCGGTGGACGCTCGCCGGCGGGTCCCTCTCGGGGAGCGGCTCTCCGTGGGCCTGCCGGCCGGCCGGCTTTCGGGACCTTTCTCTTCCCCCTTTCCGGCTACTTCCGTGCGGGTCCGTTCTTTCTGCGGGGCCCCGGAGCGCCCTCCGCGGCCGTTTGCGACGGGCTACTGCCTTCCGGACCGGCCCCGTGGAGGTCCCTCCGAGCCCGGGCAGGCTTCTCTGTCGAGGCGCACCAGGTCGGCGGCGAGCACCACCAACATAGTAATCCGGAGAAACCTCTCCGACCCGTGTGAAGGGAAAGCCGGGCCTCCCCCCCGCCGGAGGGGAGAGACTCGGCTTTTCTAGCCGACCCTGTGGAACTGCTGCCCGGCTGCAGGGAAGCAAAAAAGATCCCTTTCCGACTTCCGTGGCGGGCTCCCTCTGCTGGCCGCAAGCGGTATCGCTCCCGGCCGGCAAGCCTTTTGCTGACCTTTTTTTTGCAAAGAGCCCTCGAGAGCGCCGGGGATGCTCCCGCCGACCCTCCCGCTCTGTCGCCGCGCGGCCGGCGACGTCTCGTCGGTTAACGGTCCGCGGGCGGCACGGGTGCGGAGGAAAGGCGTGGGGCGAAAGTAAGACTTTAACCTCGTGTGAAAGAACGGAAGCGCTGAAGAAATTTATAAAAAAAAACCCGGGCAGAGCCGGGCATCTATTGCCCGAGAATACGGCGTGAACCCCGGTCAAATTTCGCGAATGTCGAAGCGGGAACGCCGGCTTCCGGGAGACCGGCGGCGAAGCGACAGAAGAAACCCGCGACGGGCGGGAAAGGCCGAGGAGGTGGAGGAGGCTCTCCTTCGGTGGTTTTCACAGGCAGGGAGCGGGCGGTTTCCCGTGAGCGGTCCGCCGCTCGCGGAGAAAGCCGGCCGGTTAGCCGGCCGTCTCGGGCCGACCGAGTTCGAAGCCGCCGTCGGGCGGCCGGAAAAAAGGCGGAAAAGAAGGAACGATATCGGGTCGCGCGGGCGACCGTCATCAAACGCTACGGGCGGGCACGCTTTGTCGAGGGCGGGGACCGAACGGACGCAGCCACGGCCGGCGCGGCGGATCGACGAGCTGCCGACGCCCCGGCCGGCGTTAGCGAAGGGCGGTTCCGCCGAGACGCAGCCGTCGATTGCGGTCTACGGACGGCCGCGGCACGGATGTCGAGCTCTGCGCCGATCCGACAACCTCCCGCCGCTTTCGCTACGGCGCCGGAGGGTTAGGGCCTACCCGGAGAACGCCGGGTGTCGGAGCTGTGAACGATTTTACCGTCCGGCAGGCTTAATCTATGAAACCCAAAGACACCGTAGCGAGCGGAGGGCTATCGCTGACCGTTTGAAGAAAGCCAAATAGCAGAGACCGTATCGTGCGTACGTTTAATAAACGGTACCGTTCCGTGCGTTTATCAGACGTCAAGCGTCTTCGGCTCACGACGGCTAAGCGCACGCTCCCGTTGACCGCGCCTATTTCTTCGGTCCCGGGCCCTCGCGCTTAAGCGGATCGCGCTGCGGTGTCGGGGCCTTGCCGGTTACAGGGGCAGACCTTGGAACTACAGTGCAGTGCGCTCCATTTAAGGGCACGCCGGATAAAGCGCACGCTCCGCTTAACTGCGTGAGGTACTTGGGTCCCATTTTTGAAGCATTGAAGAGAGGGAGCTAGTAACGGAGCCTGGTCAAGCCCTTGGGGAGGACACTTGAAGCAGCGGGCACCACGGGCGGGGGGGGGGGGGGGGGGGGCCAGAGCCCCGCTGGTTACAAGGGCCCAGGCACCCGGGGACCAGGTCCAGGCTTTCTGGGGCACGCCTGTGACCAGGCACACACACACACACACACACACAGCCTGATGGTTAAGCCCACGGGGAGGACGCATGAAGCAGCGGGCACCATGGGCAGGGCGGCCAGAGCCCCGCCGGTTACAAGGGCCCAGGCACCCGGGGACCAGTTCCGGGCTTTCTGGGGCACACCTGGCTTCTGGG